>NC_046221.1:15459659-16112662 GCF_009819885.2 Catharus ustulatus | reverse complement strand
AGTACATAGTGAAGAAGATAGATAGATCAAAGTGGAGAGACTAAAAATGCAGTGCCTTGATTTCTTCAGATAGCTGCCAGATATATAGTGTAATTTGAATTAAGGGCAGAAGACCACATGCCAGAGTAAACTGAAAACTTAATAAATGTAAATGAATTAGAAGAGTCAGGACAGGTGTTGTGCTAAAGCAGTTAAACTTGAAGAAATGTGCTGTGCAGTAGTTAATAGCTAAAATATTCTTGAATTACAGCAGTTACCTCACAGAACTCATAAAAAACACTTAAATGAAAAACTGAAAAACAATTCAGTAACTGGAGTTGTGCAGAGAAGACACAGGAAGTTATATCCTACTGGGGACTCCTGGATTTAATAAACTCAGGAAAAGAAAACCTGTAATGTAGGGAATTAGAACACAAAATGCTGCTTTGAACTGGTGAAATCCCAAAAGTTGATGAAGACCTGTTCTAAATAACATTATTTTTGGGAAGGAAAACTAAGTCTACAAGTATGTAAGCAGATGTGGATGAATCCCAGTTGGCAGCTAAGCAGCACACAGCCACTTGCTCTGCCACAGCTGGATAGGGGAAACAGTTATGCAAAAGTGAGAAAACTCAGGAGTTGAGGTAAAATCAGGTTAAAGAGTAGAAGAGAGTGAGAGAAAATGATGCAAAAGAAGTCACTGCCAACCAGTGTACAGCCAGTCCCTGAGCTATGGCAACCCTGGAACACTGTCCCCCAGTTTTAGTGCTGAGCATGACACATTGTACATCTGAGGTCAGTGGGGGTCAGCTGTCCAAGTTTTGTTCCCTCCCTGCCTATTGTCGACCCACAACGTATTTGCTGGGTGGAGAGGGGGTCAGAGAGAGAAAGGGAAAAGCCCTTAATACTATGTAGGGTCTACTTAGAAATAGCTAAAACATTGTGTTTTTAAGCTCTGGCTCAGTCACAAAACCTGGACTGCTATGAAGAGATTTAATTCCATCCCAACCAGACCCAATGTAGCGGAGGATAACATTACTAAATAATAATGCTTCAGGGAAGGCTGTGTTTTGAAACAATTTTCCATGTGCTACTTGAAAGAAATCCTGAAGTCCTGTTCCTTATTATAGTGTAATACATGGAGTAATTATACTGGTCTCCTTGGTGCTGTTGAGAAGTTCTCTGGAGTCATATCCAGTTCAGTGATGACACTTAAAGAAATGCACAAATTAGAGTTCGATAGGTCATGCCCTTTAAATTTACACTTCTGCTTGTCTCCAACTGACCAAGTGGGAACATGAAAGTAATGGAGTTGGTCTGTTAACACCTGAAGAGGGTTGCAGAGTTGTTTTTGTCAGGTATAAGGTAGCTGGAAAGAAGATGGCATTCAGTTATTTTTGTCACTAAGGCTTAATTAGATGGGCGATTTAAGTCTGCCATTGGAATAATGGAGACTTTGAACTACTTGAAAAAATTATTTTAGAAACCCCAAGCCCTGTCACATATTGTCTTTCAAGATGGTTGGGTGAACATGTGTTAGGATCAAGAAAATCTAAGCTATCCCTGCCTTAGCATAGGCATGGGTTAGACAGTTTCTGGGCAGCAGTGTTGTTTATTTGTGTTTCAGAATGGGCTTTTGTAGAGAACTTAATGTGCTTATGATTTAATACTCCCTTTTGAAATTAGAATGCTTTGCTGTTTGAAGAGACATTCATCCAGCGATTCTCTGAGTACTGCCAATTGTTTCCAATGTGTGATTCAAAGTCCTAACCTTTATGTTTAACCACTGCAGGCATCAAGATTACGTGAGGAAGCCCATAACATGGGAAGTGTGCATATGTCAGAAATTTGTACTGAATTAAAGAATTTAAGGTCTTTAGTTCGAGTATGTGAAATTCAAGCAACTTTGCGTGAGCAAAGGTAAGTGTGTGCTCTGTGCTTATCTTCAGTTTTTAGGGTGTTATTAGTACTTCCATTCTGCCATTATTTTGCATGAGTTCTGTTTACTGATGACTTTATAAGTACACCAGTACTTGCCATGTTTGCAAGCTGCCTTCCCTGTGTACATTCTGCCTGTTTCTCTCCACTAAATAGAACCAGATAGGCAATTTCTGTATCTAATTTTACTTGGATGGAAAAGAAATGTATTTGCAGAAACCTTAGTGCATTACAAAAAACTGATTAACTCACAGCATTTTAGCATGCTTCCAGAGTATCAGCCCATATATAATGCATAGATCACATAGGTACACATCTGCACAGTTTATCCTGATGTGAAACACTGCAGTTTATATGAATAGATCTAAAGCCCAGAGCAAGTTTGAACAGGTGTAATTTACATCACAAGCTAAGGAAAAATTACAGCAAAGTACATTCTGCTTCGTAAGTCAGTGATAGCAGGTGTCTTGTGTATCACTGAACTGATACACAGCCATGCTTTTGAATACTTTTGTGTGAGATTGGAAACTAATCATAAAATACATGCTCAAAATATTCACCAGTAGGCATGATTTTGTATCTACTTTCATACTCAGTTTGCTCTTCAGTGATGTTATCCCAACTGTTACAGAGTTTGAATACAGTGCTTCTGATTTACTATTTGAAGCCACCTTAATTGTGTTGCACGCTGTTAAAATAGCTGCATTTATTCTAGCAGCTTTTGCATTTTGGCAGTTAGTGAAACAATCCTTTAGAAGCAGGCTGTAATGTATTTGTAAACCTTTCCTGATAAAGAATTTAATATTCCCATTCTTCTGGAACTTTATTTCATAAAATACTTAACATCATTCACTACATTAATTATGATTTCTGTAGTGTATTTAATGAACTGCTTGGTTTCTTACAGTTTTAATTTCCTAAGGTGTCATTTATCTCTGTACATTTGATCCGAAATAACATGTCAAATGTCATTGTTCTGCTCATTAAGTAGCACCTTCTTTCTTGTATGCTTTGTATCCTTAAACTGTCAATAGATAATTACTATAATGACTTTGAGCCTGTAGTAACATGTGTCTTTTATTTTTGCTGCAATCCCAAAGATGTGGAATACAAGGCATAAGTAAACAAGTTGATGGGGGAGGCTTTCCCAAAGGATGGGATTATCAAAATCAATACACTTAAATGATGATACTATTTCTGTACTTCTGCACACAAGAGTACTACATATATTTCTTCTAAGAAGGAACTTCATCTCTAGACAAAGCACATACATTGTTTGACTCATAATTGACAGCATGTGAAAAGGCAATTTTCATTGACTGATGTATTTTACATGCCCATGCCTTGAAGCTAAATGTTATCTTTTTGGTGTGTCTATATTAATATATTATTTTCTACCTACTTTCAGTAGAAAATTCATTTCTAATGAACTGGGCACGTATCTGTAAAGTATTCCACAAAATGCTGAATTGATGCTTTTTCTTCGTTTATTGAAATTGCTTCAGACTTCATAGAATATTTGTATAAAAACTAAACTCTCCCTGAGTATTTTCTTAATTCACTGACATGTTTGCATTACACTTCAGCGTCATGAAAATGGTTCGAAAATGTTTGTTAAAAATTCTGGGAAACAGTCCTGTGAATGACATGTTTGTTAGTCACAGTAATTGCTTGTGTCGGTTTAGAAGATGAAAAAGTGCATTGAAAGTTGTGAGCGATTTATTTCTAAGCAAGGTGTAGTTACAACTTTTTTTTCTTAGATGCCCTTTAATAATTCTTCAAATGTTTTTGAGGTTGGAGTTTACCATAACTAGAGACTACCAGAGCCACAGAGCCAAATACTTCTTAAAAAGCAAGTGAGAAGAAAACTCACTTTTTATAAAAAAAATGAGCACTTTAGGTTGTTTTATGATCTGGAAAACTGCATGCCACATGTACAGTGCTGTTCTCCAGATCATTCAGTTACTTGGCTTATTTGCCAGTGTCCTGCTTTTTCTGGGAGGTACAGTCAGGTAAAGAGCAGATGTGAACACAATTCTGTATCAGTTGTCCTGGAAATAGAGCAACTTAGTTTTTTTTACTGAATTGTCAAATGCACCAAGCCTTCATGCATCTGCATATGGCTGTAGGTTATGGAGCAGTTTGGGAATTAACTTGATACCTGAACTTTTTAATAGGGCTTGGGATCTTGGTATCTTGCACTGAAACTGTAGTACTTGTGTGCTTATGTAATACATCTGTATAATGAAATGTTTGTACTAATTAGTTTCTTTTCTCTTGCAGGATACTATTTTTGAGGCAACAAATTAAAGAACTTGAAAAGCTAAAGAATCAGAATTCCTTCATGGTGTGAAAAGTTGTAAACAATTGCACATGGTTTTGAGTACAGGAACTATTAAACTGATGCCCAGTCTTAACACTTTTGAGCTGCATTTGAGTAGACTTTGGACCGTTGAGCTGGGCAGAAAAAAAAGTTGACATGGGGAAGGGGACAGGAGGGAGTCAAATTCAGGGGAAAGATACAAGAATGATTTGTAAAACCCTTGAAATGTAGATTTCTTGTAGATGTATTCTTCACGTTGTAAATATATTTTGTAGAGTGAAGCCATGGGAAGCCATGTGTATCAGAGCTTAGACATCCAAAACTAATCAATGCTGAGGTGGCTAAATACCTAGCCTCTTACATGTAAACCTGTCTGCAAAAATTAGCTTTCTTTTTTTTTTCTTTTTTATTTTCCTTTTTTTTTCTTTTTTTTTTTTTTTTAGTTAATTTATCATTCAGAAATTTTTCATTTCCTAAAATTCAATGCAAGCGCCAGGCGATTTGTGTCTAAGGCTGCAACAGTTTGGGCAATGTACAAAATACCACGAAACAACTGTTTCCACACTTGCACCGAGTCGAGAGCAGTGCTTCTCCAATTCTGTTTTACAGAGAAATGTTTTTCATCTTCTGTGTTCCATTTCCCCATGAAATCCTAAATCTGATTTTATCAGCTTTTTAATGCTTCTAATTTTCTCTTTTCTTAAGGCACTGTTGCTATGGCACTTTTTCTATAATCTTTTCATTCCTGTGTACAGTAGCTTAAAATTGCAGTGATTGAGCATAACCCACTTGTTTGTATAAATTATTGAAACGTATTTCCATTTGCACCCTGTAAGAATGGACTTAGAGTACTGCTGGGCATGTGTGCTGAAAGTACATTACTTGCTCAAATATAAGGAAATAGCCCAATGAACATGTTAACATGGTTGTGGGAGGGGAAAGAGGAAAAAAAAAAAGCTAGTCAGATGTGAATTGTATCTGTTGTAATAAACATGTTAAAGCAAAGAAACACTGGTTTTCATTTCCTTTGGTCAACACATTAAAATTTGGTCTTTTTGGGGATTCTTTATTAGAACTGTTCTTGTTGAACATTTTTGTACTTAAATAATTCCTCAAGGGAGGTTTTGTTTAAAACTTGTAAACAGGAAAATATGTATAAAATATTTAAGGAAATATAAAATTCAACAAGGATGATTTAAGACACCTCCCCAACAGTTGTCATATGTTAACTCCTGGTTTACCTGTCTTGATATTATGACATTTCATTTCGAAGGATGTTTGTGTTGTAGCTAACTGTTTAAGTCTGGTGCTGACTGCTGTTCTTAACCATCACAAAACGCTGAATTTGTGTAATTGGAGCAACTCACCGTTTGAAAATGGTGGAAAAGCTCAGCTTTGTATATTGTTTCCTAAAGTATATTAAAAATAAAAAAAAACTATTGCTACTACAAAATAAACGTGACTTTTTCTTTGCTTAAAAACTGCAGAAATCGTGATGGCAGTACTAGTTTAGTATATGTAGAGGTGTATATGTCACAGCAGTCTGTTAAGTAGGAAAGATAGTAGGAGATGGATTTAAAAAAAAAAAACACAACAGCTTAATGATACAGGTGTTGACATGTGAACATGTGATGCTTTGTATTTTGTTCCTAAAAAATAGTTTTGGCACCAGAAAAGATACTCGATTTTTTTGTGTTGAGTGAGTTTGGACTGATTTTTAAAATCAGGTTTTCATCAGTGGAAGCTGAATGCTCTGACATAACAAAACACTGCAAATGTAACAAGTTGAAATGCCTAACAACAGCAATGGGAAGTTGGGACCGATGAACTTGTAATTTTTCTCACTTTTTAACGTGGTATGTTCTGATGTGTTTCATATAATGCAAATGTTTGATTTTTCTCAGAAAATGGGAGTAATCTTGAATTAATTAATTGGAACATACATTGTTTCTGTGTTGTTAGAGACCCAAAGCTGAGTGACAAAATTCTTCCTCAGACATTCATATTTGCCTTGCATCCTGTTTTTGGAAGTTGCCCAAGTGTAGGGAGATAACATGAAGTGCATGGGTGTGCAAGAGATCTCTCAGCAGTGGCTGTCCTTAGTTTAGGTATTTTGCTGTTGAGTTAGCTGTTGAGACAAAGATGGCTTCTATGTTAATAGATAGGCTGGCTCTATTTTCTGTGTTAATATGAGCTTATTTTGTTTCCTTTTGGTTGTTACATTGCCCTCTCTAACATCCTGCATCAATAAGCTTTAGAAGTTAATTTTCTGTGTATGAAATTACTTAGGATGATTTTTTAAAAATCTCTGTTTTGAATTAATTTTCTTACATTTAACTACTGCCTGTTGATCTTGCAGTTTTGCAGAAGAGTATCCCTTCCAGCCTAAAAAAAGCTAGTCTGTTTATCATGTGAAAACTACTAAAGTACAAATGGTCTCAGATAATTTGGGAGACACTAGGATTAATGTGCCACTGTAACCCCCTGTATAAATACCCATCACACAGAGACGTGCTCTCTCTTCAGGTGATGCCCTCCCTAACTGCAATAAAGGTCCTTTATCACCATCTGATGGCATGCCCACACCTTGTTGGGCTCTGTATTTGCTCACCATGCAATAGCTTTCTTCCCCATCATCCACACCCTTCCAAGACCTGGAGCTGCTGTTAGCTGAGGAGGGACAGTCTGCCGAACTTTGACTAGCAATAGACAAGTTGGAGAAGAGGATTGTAGGCACTGCTTTAAAGTCAGCACTAACCAACAAGTAGATTAGGTTAAGGTCCTTCAAAATGGCTTCACTAAGATGCAAACACAATCCTGGCCTTACTGTGCGATCTGGAGACCTTCAGCTTCTGTAGTGGTGTGCCAAAGTCAGCCTTCCATAAACTCTTTGGGGGAAAAACACTGTTTTTTCTCCTCCCTATCAAATCTTGCATCTGAAGCTGGGCAAAAATGAGCAGGTATGCTGAGACCTACTACTAGATTAGCAGCTTTTCGTTAATTATCCATTCTGAAACTGTTGCTATCCTTCACACTGGTTAATTAAAAGGGCTTTATTGAATTGCTCTACAGCTGTAAGTCAAAACAAGTGAAATTCCCCTGGATCAAGCCTTGTATTTTTCCTAGGCAGGTGTTCAGAAGGTGTTGATTGGAGCTGTGGGATGTGTTTTCTGTATTAATTACTTAATAGAGGTGGTCAAGGAAAAGTGATGAAGTAATTTGGGAAAGAACTGTTGTTGCATATGTTGCTCTGATTTTCTTGTTACGTGTTTGCTAAGCAACTGTGTAGTGTAATAGAGAAACAGCTTTCAGAATCACTGAGATTGTCTGAGCTGGTACAGCCATACTGCAAGCAGTGCCATTGGGTAGTACTTTATCAGATGTCATGGCAAGCTCAAGGACTACAGCAGGAGCAGCTTAATATGATTATAAAATGACATGACTATCCAAGGAATTCCTATTTTTACTTTACTGTTAAGGCACTAATACTTCTGCAGGTGAATGTATTCTTTTCACTGACCCTGATCTGAAGGTACTGTGGTCAACTGCTCAATTTGCATCAACTTTCCCTGCCTACACTGACCTTCTGTAGTAATGCAGTTTTCTTTTCAGACTTGTTTTATTAATTGCATCTCTTTTGGTAGGAGCATCTTATATTTTAGTGGATACTGGTGCTGTCTTTACTCTTGCAATTAAAAATACATTCAGAACGAGTATAATTGAGGCCAGGAGGAATTTTTGAAATATCCATTATTTTTTTGGTGCAGCCTCATTGCAGGACTATCCCCAAAGATACATGAGAAAATACCGGTGGTTGTGCCATGCCTCCTAAGTCAGTGGGTCAAAGAAGGCCATGTCTTACTGTCACCCTTTTATTCCAGTGTCACCTTACCTGTGATGACAACCTGAGGACTTAGCACAGCAGAGCCCTTTCTTGCTGTGAGTTTGGCCAGTACCATATATTCTGCTGCTAGGAAGGAAGGGAGGGAGTGATGCATCCTGAGCATCACTGCCATGGTGCCTCAGGGTACTTGTGAGTCTGCTGTGTGTAAGGGGCAATCACTTCAATTCTGTATCAACACACAAAGGTAAATATCAAGTCCATTCTTGGAATTAGCTGGATGTATCTGTGAATACAACATCCTTACTGCTGATTCTGGAATAATATTCTGTCCTCACCAGATCAATCTCATTTACAGGTACAAGGTGATAATGAGGCAAATCTGGATGTTTTAAAAATAATACCTCAACTTCCCGAAGTTTCCAGCAGAAAAATATTCTGAGCTAAAGTGCTGTGTCATTGATATCAGCACTAGTCTTCTGCCCATCATTGCTGATTAATGATATGTGGAGGTTTCTTTTGTGCTGATTTTCTTTTTTATATATATATATTATTTCTTAAGAATCGTAGCTTTTGATGTGGGAGGAATACATTTTGTTGCTTAGCGAAAGGAAAAAAATCCCTTTTTTTTGACAGTTGTTTTCCTGTAGTCAGTCAAGCAAAAGCTTTCATTTGCAACTGAGATCCATATAGGTGTTGACTTTGCAAGAAAAATATTTCCAGCATTGTTAGTTTTGGATTCCAGTTACATATTGCTCTTTTTAGATATCTGTTAAGTTTATCTTCTGTCTCTGGTGTACAACAGATGCTCGAAAAGATTCAGTCTTTCGTAGCTGCAGGCATCAGCTTTATCCTCCTGACCTCCATGGATGATGCCTGTATTGCTGCTGCTGTACTAACCCATCTGGAACTGTTTCCTAGATGCTCCTAGATACAGATTTCTATGTTTTCCAACTATGACTTTTTTGTTTGGGAAGCCTGTCTGAGGGAAAGGAGTGATGTAGACTCTACCACTCAGGGCTCCACTAACTGAGAAAATGGAAGTCACAAATCACTTTTCTTCTCTGTAATAAAGGCACTAGCCCACCTGATCTAGGACTTCCTAGAGAATGAACTGTCAGGTTTTGTCTCCCATTGGAGCTAGGAACATCCTAGGAAGTGTTGTTGCATCCTGGACAGGTCCTACCTGGAGCTGATGGGCTGTGTGCAGCTGAGCTGTACGGCTCCATTTACCAGAGTTAGCACAGCAGCTTTGCAAGCATGGCTTCACATCCTGATCTTTCCAGCAGTTACTCGATATGTGTGACAGCATTTTGTCACCTTCTCTTAGTCACACATGCCAGAGAGCATTTGCAAAGGGATGCTACCTATTCCTGCATGCAGCACCACTCTCAAAGACTAAACCCTGTGCTGCAGTTCAAAATCTCAGAATCTGGGCTGTGTGAAAGTGTCTTAACGTAGTGATGTTCAAATTGTTTAATTAAGCTCATCTTCCTTTTCACTGTATAGTACAAGAAAATCATTCATGAAAAATACTGTTACAGTCCTCTGTATCAGCAGCTAGAATTTGAGTGCAAGTCACAAATTGATTCTCCTTATTCTCCCAAATTTCTAAAGTTGGCAGATGATGGTCACTTAGTGTGTTGTCTCAAAGTTCTGAACAGCCTGGACAGCTGCCTGGCCAGGCAGATTTGCTGACAAGGTCTTACATACTTCTCTGGGCAAAAATCTCTGATTGGATCTCTTTTCAGTGTAATTGGGATGCTGTCAGAATTTGACTGGAGTTCTTGTTCTGCTGGATGCATCCTCGTTAGTAGCAGAAAACTTGTCCTGGGAAGAGTTATTTGGTAAAATGACCAGAGCCCATGGCAGATGGTGCCACAGAAGGTGAATGTGTCATCTAGTCTGGACTATGTGATGGTGCCAAGGGGCTCCAATGTCCACCCAGGTTTCTTTAGCTGTTGCTTTGCATCCTCAGAATGAAGGCTCTTCCTTTTGTCTGCATTTTGGAAGGTTTGTTAAACTTTTTGTTCATGTTGGAGATTCAATTTCACAGTAAGTCTTCTGTCTTTTTAAAGTGGAAAAGCTATTAAATCGCTGACAGCATGTCCCTATCCTCACTTTGCTGAATAAAACTGCCTTTCTGCTTGCAGTAACATTGCCAGTAGAAGCATGGATAGCTGAACCTCTCAGTACTGCTTTGGTTTTGGGATAAAAATTCCCAGAGTTCACTTTGACTTAGGGTGGTGTCTGAACTTCATGTAATTAAAAAAAGAGGATTAATTTGTTGTGTATTTCTTAGATCCCCTGGCACCTCCTCACCTGAGCAATTAGAGATGGTGTGGGTGTGTGTAGAGTGGAATATATGTATCACATTGATAGGACAAAATCTTTCAGGACTCTGCTTTGCCTCAGGTTGCTTTACTGAAAGGATTACTCAGAGGGTGAGGCTTCACACAGATAATCTGACACCCAGCTCCCTGCAGGAAGACCAGACCCTTACTGCTTCCCTGCTCCTGGTGCTGTACTCCTGCTGAGTCCTTTTTGCCAGCCACGAAGTGGCCCAGGGAGTAAAGCCCCAGCAGAAACCTGCCTGGTAAATATGTCACTGACTTCAGAGTCTAACAGGGCTCACACCAAGGAGCTAAACCAGCACAGGGCTGGCACCTTCTGGCATTGAAGGGGAGGTCGGAGTAACGCTTGGGTCAGCTGTAAACTCAAATGGCAAATGTTCTTAAAACTCTGAGCTACATGTGCAGAGAGCAGGGACTTGGGACATGGAGGCTGCTCCAAGTTAAGCATGTTTTTCAGGGGCTTGGATGTGTGTATGCTTTCATCTGAAAATTTCATCTCTGAATTTGTACCTGCTGTGCATCTGAACAAAATTAAAACAATCAAACTGCTCTATTAACATGAGCTTTCAGGTAAGCATAAACCAAGGTCTAACTATCAAGCATGTTCTTAATGTATTTTAAACACAGCACCCATCCCAAAGTAAACAGTGCATCTTTGATAGGTTTAGTATATAAAGGAAGCAGTGTGTCCAAGGAAATTCTATTTCTCTTCAGCTACTACTCCTTGCTAAACTAGCACTGAACTGCTATTTTTGCCCTGGATTGTCTCATCAGATACCAAACCTCTCTCAAGAGAGAGAAAATCTGCTTGGCTGTCCTCATCTGCCGTCTGATGAGTTTGGAGCATTTCCTGAACTCCTTAGTTGTTGTGTGGGGATTTTGCAGACTCCCTGTGGGAGCCTGGTGAGCAAGCACATGTGCTGACTGCAGGTCCTGAGCAGCCAGCCAGGCTGGGGATCTGCCACGGTTCCTGGGCCAGCTTGGGTCCTTGGCAGACCTCTGTCCTTGTGCTGATACATGGAGATACAGGCTCTGTCTCTGCATGTGTTTTCTCTCACTCTCCAGACAATCTGCCTCACTTCTGTGGCAGCTGAAACTGTTTGGTGCCAGGTTGGGATGTGAAAGGGAAGTGCAGAACGTGGTATCTGAGCTGGTCCAGTACTGCCCCTGGCTCAGCTGAGCATAGCCTTGTGCATGGCCTGATAAAAAGCCTCTGCTTCAGCTGGCACTGCTTTACCTAATTGGAGTTTTTAGTGCAGTAGTAGCCGAGGAAACTCCAAAGTGTGGGAATCTTTCTGGCCCACATAAGGCATCCAACTCTGGAGGGTCACAGCAAGAGGACCACCAAAATGAGTGTTCAGAAAACCACATCAGGTCAGCACTCACCTGAACTGCTTTGATCATTGCTATTATGGCCAACTCAGATCTAATTTTAGTAATTTTAGGCCAGATCCTTGTTCCTCTATAAACTGGCTTCCTTTTGCTTAAAAATCAATGTCACCAATTTTCGGGCTCCGATACCCCACCTAGAATAATCTTTGGTATAAACCCCTAAATCTCTAACATTTGTGGCTTTCTCTAATATATTACTTGTTAATATATTTGAATTTGTTTACATTCTCTAGAACCAGAGTCACTACTGATTGTCCTTGATCAATATAAGATTAAGTGGAGTTTATATGTTAGGTATAGTTTTGTGACTGACTTATTTTATTCTGAAATGTCAGCAATTGTTTCAAGCTGCTTGAGATTAAAGGTTCACTTTGCAATAGTTTATTGTTCAGAAAGCAACATTTTGATAGGTGGTTCATAGGAGTTTGTTCCATGCTTTTGCAGTTTCACATGGCTGCCCTTCATGGCATTGGTAAAGCTCAGTGGTGATCTGAGTTTTACAAGAATCTGCTTTTTGCAGTCAGGAGTGGTACAAATCATCCCTGCATAGTACTTAGTAAGAGACTTTACTTCGGGCATGCTATAGATCAATTATTCAGCATTTAGTAGTCTGAAAACAAATTTTCATTATCATGCATTGACCCAAATAGCTGCTGCTATTTTTAGGTAAGCTACTCATATCACAAGATTAACTTCTGCTCATGGGCACTAGATTTTTTAAGATCCAGAGTGAAAATACTGAAATGCCTCAGGCTTTTGTGGTGATAGTTTTAGATGGGGACCACCTAAAAGAAACCTGCTGTTAACTTTCACATTATTGTTTAGAAAAAAAATCTCATATATCTAATGACATTTTGTTCTTTTGACTGCCTTATTCAACTCCAGTGGGATTTGGATTGTTGCAAAAGTTTTCATAAGGAAATTTTGTTAATTACATTTTTGCAGCAATGGCATTCCAGGCTGACAAGTAGAAAATATTGAAATAACCTCATATTTTGTATCTCTTCATAGTAGAGTTGATAAGATTTTCTCTTTAGAGTGGAGTATTAATTCACTTACATAGAGTTATTTGAGAGACAAAATTTCTATCTGGAATTTAGTGCAGTTGTGATGCTTTTGATGTGCTTTTTCAATACCTTTTTTTTTTTTTCTTTAAAGCCAATTGTACATAAATGAGAAGTGTTGTCACAAACAATGTACCCTAAAACCCCTGAATTTTAAAAAAGCTGTGAGAGTCTAGTACTTTGCTGATGGGAGGAAAAAGGTAAAAGTTAAATCAGATTTGCCTTTTCATTTTGTTACACACTTGAGTTCTGCACAGATTGGAAATTTTCAGTGAAGTTGTATTCAATATCATTAAATGACATCTTTTCTGTCTGCTTTTCTACTTTGTGGAATTTCCTGGGATGAGTGGCAGGACTTTCGAGAACTATGGGAAATACTTTTAACTGAATCTGCTTTTCAGTATTAATCTAAAACTCAGAGATTATTAAAGCATTTTAATCAATGCAGAAATAGGCTATGGTGGCTTTAGAGACTTCCCTGTACTGAGAAATCAACCTGATTATTTTCTCCATTTTGAGCCATTGGGGCCATTTTATTTGAAATGTTACTCCTCCTTTTAATTATCTGAGGCTTTATTTTTTTCTCAGCACACTTTTATGTCTCTTAAATTGCTTGCTACAGCCTGTCAGTGATTTTAATCTTTGGTCAGTGATTGTGTCCCCTCTTCATGCCTGCACCAAACTGTCTTGCTGGGTTATTTCAATCCTGCCATTTCTATTTTTCTAGGTAGGATTTTATGCTCCATTGCATTTTTATGATTTTTGGTGCTGAAGTTTTGACTATTGTGGCCTCATCTTCCTCTGCCTTGTTTCGTCTTCCTGCTGCTCTTCACCTCCTTTAGTCAGTCTCCTTCTGCTGTACAAGGGCAATTCCCTTATCCCTCCCATAGAGTTCTCAGTGGACAGCACATGTAGAAATACAGAATCATAAGGGAAAAGACCTCCAAGGTCACTGCATCCAACTCGGCAGTGCCATGTTCACCACTAAACCATGTCCCCAAGTGCCCCATCTGCACATCTTTGAACACTTTCAGGATGGTGACTTCACTGGGCAGTCTGTTCCACCTGCCCACCCTTTTCATGAAGGAATTGTTCCTAATATCCAGTCTAAACCTCTCCTGGTGCAACCTGAGATGATTTCCTCTCATCCTGCCGCTTCCTATGTGTGAGAAGAGGCTCCACCTTTCTGCAGGCTCCTGTGGAGATGGTAAGGTCTCCCCTGAGCCCCCTTTACTCCAGGCTAAACAACCCCAGCTCCTTCAGCCATTTCTCATCAGACGTAGGCTCTGAACCCTTCCCCAGCTTCATTGTCCTTCTCTGGACATGCTCCAGCACTGTCATTCTTGTGCTGAGGAGCCCAAAACTGAGCCCAGGACGGGGAGCTCCTTTTGTTGCTGATGTGGGTCGGTGTCCCCGGAGCGCTCCCGCTCCCGCCGGGACATCCCGGGACATCCTCGGTGCATCCCCGGGACATCCTCGGGACATCCCGATATCCGGCAGGACCGCTGGCGGCCGCTAGGTGGCGCTGTGTGCGCGGGCTCTGTCCGCGCCCTCCCGGGGCAGCGGCGGCTCCGCTGCATCCATCGTACCCATCTTATCCGTCGTATCTATTGTATCTATCGCTTCCAGCGCTTCCATCCCTTCCATTGCTTCCCACTGCATCCATTGTATCCATCGCTTCCATTGCTTCCCACTGCATCCACCCCATCCACTGCATCCACCATATCCATGGCTTCCATCGCTTCCCTCCACGTTCACTGCATCCACTGCATCCATTGTATCCACCATATCCATCGTTCCCTCTGTATCCACCACATCCATCGTATCCACCGTATCCATTGCTTTCCTCCCTTCCCTCCGAATCACCGCATCCATTGCATCAACTGTATCCATTGCCTTCCATCGCTTCCACTGCATCCATAACCTCCCTTCACCTCTACTGCCTTCCACCTCATCCACCTCATCCACCGCATCCATCGCCCCTTGCTGCCCCTTGCTGCCCCAGCATGGTGAGACTGAGCTGCAGGGATCCTGCCAGGCCCAGGACAAAATTCTCCTCATCCACCGTTTATCCCCAAAGTGGCAGCAGCAGCACACGCTGGATGAAGGTGATGGAATGCCAGCTTTTCATGGCACATCCCAGGGCTGCTTTTTGTACCCATGAGCTGTTTCCCCAGCTCTTGATCACCTGCACCTTAACTGTGTTTCCCAGAAGAGAGTGCAGAACAGAGCTCGTCTCTACACCAGTTTGAACTTTAGTAGTACTTCACCAGGCATAAACCACAACACTTTCCAAACAAAATTTGGAAGTTTCCAAACCCTTTTTCCTTCTGGAAAAGCTCTGTCTTCTTCTAGCACTACAGCTGGTTTCCTGTCATCAAACCCCCAAGGCACCCAGATTTTCCCCTGATGAATGATGGACTGAAGACACAAGGCTGGGTGAAAAACTGGATGTGTTTCATCATTATTTTAGTGCATCTTACTGTTACCTAAGCTGCCATTGCATCTTTCTGCCAAAGGTGTTATGGCAAATGGAATTTCTAAAGTGCACTTCTTAAAGAAAACAAAAGAATTTAAAAGGTCAGCACTTGGTCTGTGTGAGTGTTGTAGATATCTCTAAACCTTAGGATCTCTGTGCACATGGGCTTGCAGCACCTGGAGGGGAGGGCAATACTCAGCCTGCCGATGGTGATCAGCTTCGCCTTCCCTCCTCCCTTGCAGTGCTCATCCAAACCTGCCCCTGAAGGCCCTGCCCTCAACTACTATAAAGTAATGGTGAGCAAAAGCCTGCTGTGAAGAGCAGGGTTTTGAGTATTCTCTGTCATCTGGAAAAAATGCTTGATTTCAAAGCCTGTGTTTGAACTGGTTTTGCAGGTTAGTGCACTTCTTTGTTTTTCCCCTTTGAGTCCCTTCTTTCTTAGCTGAAATAATCAGAGTTTTAATGTAAAATATAAGTATAATAACATAGCATTTGCTAAAGCAATAGAAGGATCCAGCCATGAAGGCTTTGCTCTCTCAACTGGTAATTAACTGAAGTGGATTATGCCATTTTGCAATGACTGCAGCTTTCACCAGGGCTGCTCAGCAGTGTGCGCAGCCCTCTGTCCATCCTGTCTGGATGTTCTTTTTTTCAAGAATTTTATATACTTGGGAACACAACTGGGAAATTACTGAGGAGAACGTTGCTTTCACACTGGTTGTTTTTACTCTTAGTGTTGGCACATTCTGTCCCTCCAAATCTAAGTGATTCAATGAGGAGGCTTTTGACCCTGGAGATGACAAGTAAATTCACTTGATTTGCCAAACTAGAAATGAAGTGTCTTGTGATGAGGGAGTGGTGATGATTTTTTTCTGCCTTGTTCTTCCTCTCTGCACCATCCTACTTCCCCACTCTCACATGTGGCAGAGCTGCTTCAGTCCCTGGATGGGTGACCCTAAATTTCAACATACATGACTGCAGGAGCACTGTGTTTGTGTTTGTATACCTAGCCCCAAATCTCAGCCAGCCTGGAGGTCACCAGGTGATTTTAAGACTTGCTCTTCCTAAAGGGACAAGTTTTGAAATTGCTTCTCTTTTCACTCCATGGCCCTGAGTGTCTGCAGTTCCAATCCCAGAGAAGAGGAAACATCATCTTGTTTCCTCCAAATGACCAAACTGAGATGTTCACTCAGTGTCACTGCTGATGAAAGGCAGAGCTGAGCTGGGGGTATGTCAAGGTCCTTTGGTACCAGCTCCCCTTTTGGCCACACACCCTGGTGCTCTGTTTGCTCCCTTGTGGAGGGAGTAAGGCAGGAGACCCCCTCCAGGCACAGAGCTTGCCCATCAGAAACCCCAGAGGAGGCAAAAGGACAGGAAATGGTCACCCGGATTGGCCTGCCCTCTTTCCAAAGAAATGCAGCTTGACTTCCAGCTGACCTTCAGGCTTTTACAAGCTAAAAGAGAGAGTTACAGAATTGTTAACAGCTATTTTATTGCACTTACAGATTGTGTGAGTTGCATTTTATTGGAACGCAGCACTTGGCAGGTTCTGAGTTTGGCTGCAAGGGGAAGTGGAAGGGCTGTGGTTACTCCAGCATGTTAACCCCCTGCTTCCAGCATCTCCTGCTGAGCTGAGCTAAGCCAAATGCTTTGGTACAGCTGCAACCTGTTTCTTTACAGAGGTACCATGCCAAAAACCTGTGATGTGAAGCTGGTAGTTTCTGACCATGAGAGACTATACCAGGGGGTTGAGGGTATCTAGAGACAGTTTTTGATCAAAGTTCCATTCACTAAGGTATGGCTTGACAAAAGCCTGTGCTAGAAACATTCTGTGCATTGAGAACTTGAATTCTCAGGTGCTTAGAACCTAGAACTTGGAAGAAGAGTGTGGAAGTGCTCAGCCTCTGCTGGGGAGGCCCTGGCTCCTGCTGACACTTGCTGGAGGTGCATTCCCAGTGCAAAGCTGGTGAGACAGGGGGACTGCAGGCTGTGACTCCCAGAGATGTTTTCACAAAGTCCTGCTATTCATGGAGAGAGTAGTTTTGTGGGGATTCCTTGTTTCTTGGAGGAAAGTAATACAAGCTTTTGAAAGTGTTTTTGATTAATATCCATACTGGGTGCAAAGCAAGAAAGTCCCCTTGGACCTTGCCAGTCAGCTTTGTTTTCCTGGATGCATCTTCTCTTTTAGCACAGCTTGTTACTCCATGACACCAGCTGTCCTCTGCATTTCTGCCTAAGTGTCCCTTGCTTCATGTAGGGTTGCATAAGTTCATTTTATTTCTGGCTGTTGCAATCTGGGAGGCAGACAATTGGACAAGAGACTGGGAATGCTGTGACTGCCCATTCTCTTTGCTCTCTGCCCTGAATTGTCATCTTCTGTCTTCACAAAGGAAGAGGCCCTGGCAGCTCCCACAAGATGTGGGATTTTCTAGCCTGTTGTGCTTGTCCTGGGGTATACTGGAGACAAAACAAATTCTGTTGACCAGCCCAGCTTGGCAGCATGAACAGAATGTTGCAAGAGATGATTAAGAACCCAACTGATTGATTTTAATGTGAGAACTGAGACTTGGCTCCTGGATATTTGACTTCCCAAATATGCTTGGACACAGGGTGGTTTCTCAGCCAAAATACTTCCTCTGTACCACAAACCCATATCTCGAATTCAGAATACATTTCCCTGAGAGTGACCTGGGTGGAGATCCTGTCTCTCAATTGCTCATTCATGGGTCAAATGTAGCCCTGCAGCTGAAATAGTCACAATGTCTTCTGTGGGTTTGGGTTCTGCCAACAGTTGATCAGTGCTCAGGCTGAGTGAAAACTTGCTTAGATTTGGGAGAAGTTATGAGAATGGCCCTCGTAATTTTAGTTGAGGATAGGAAATAGTTGCTTCTGAGTCCCAAAAAGGATTTGGAGCATTTCAGAAACTAGGAAATAACCCTCACACTACATAGCCTGTATGCTTTAAAACAAGATGCAATGACAGTCACTAAAAGTACTGAGAAGAGAAAGAGGAAATTGGGTATCATAGCTTCAATATTTATCAGTTTGAACCCCTATCTGCAACAATTTAGTATATCAGGTGAATTAGCTTGTCTAAAATTCCCTCTAACATTTTCATGCATCTAAGTAATGAATTTTGGGATAGATTTTCTAACCAAGACATGATTATTCCCTCATACCTACACTGCTTTATCTAAGGGACAGCCTACAAGCTTTCCTTTCCTATCACACCCTTACTCCCCAGCAGTCCCTGCCTCTGAGAGCTCAGCCTTCCCCAGGTCCTGTAGTTGAGGTACCATGGTGCAGATGCCCACTGCAAAGTACTACAAATTAAAAAACAAACAAAAAAAACCTCCAAAAAACAAAACAACAACAACAACAAAATACCCCAAAAAAAAACCCAAAAAACCAACCCAAAAAATCCAACCCCTTGAGTGTTTCTGGAGATGTCAAAAAATACGTAGGCTTGCAGAACTCTCTTGACTTAAATACATGGGAACACTTCTTTCAACCTTGAGAGGAGGCACAAACTTGAGTTATTTATTCCTGATTCCTTGGAAAATAATTTAAGGCATCAGCTGATAAAGGGCCCTGTTTTGGTAGCCATCTGAATTTGGGCTAGGGAGGTATAACCTTAACCCAGATCTTAACTCAGTCCTTCTGAGACTGGAGAAACTTGGTGGCCTCTAGTAGGTTAAAACATAACTTGTCTGGAGAATAGACTGTAAAAAAGTAGGGGGACATAGTTATAATCTCTTTCATAATGTTCAGCCCAGGAAGAGGAAACCTCATTTATGCTTTCAGAGATATTGAAGAGATTTAGTGAGAAAAATAGCTAAAGTAACACAGCTGAAAACTTTTAGCTGACTCCTTTTGCATATTTGGCGTTTTAACACCTAGCACACATACTAACTGCTGGCAAAGCCAATGGTTCCTGGGCACACTGAGGGAAAAACAGGTCTCTCAAATGTTGGGCTTTTCTTACATAACGCAGGTGCTACTTAAAGGAGACACCAGCTCACCTAAGTGAATCTTGGCTCTCTTTCTGACAAGGTAATCTTGTACTGAAAAGAGCAGATGTCCAGAATTGGTGCAGCCAGCCCCATTTCTGCTGTTGTGAGACAAGCTGCACTGGCAGCCAGAAGCAATACCCTTGTTCAGAAGATTTGCTGTGGCTCTAATGCTGCTCCTACTCCTCAGCTGCTTTAAGAGACTTTCTCATTTAGCCTTTTCAGATTATGAGAAAACTGGTTCTGACTGAGATGAATTAATGGGGAGCCCCAGCACAGCCACATAATCCCTCCAGCCAGAGCCATCTGCTGCAGCTTCCCCAGCTACATCAGTTTAATGAGAAGGAGCATCTCTGCCCTCTTTTTGCAACCTAATAAGAGAGCAGGAGGCAGCTGGGCTGGGACACAGCCTGTGAACCCCCAGCCTCAGCATCTGTGAGTGAACGGGGGTAACAAAGGAGAATTTCACGTGGCTGGCAGGTGGGCTGGGACACAGCCGAGAGCAGGAATGGTGGAACAGATGCTGCTGGAGCCCAGACTACCTGGACCTGAGTCAGAGGGCAGGCCCACAGGGTCACCATAAATGCGCTGTGTTTCAGCCTGGATCCTGGGCTGGGTTACCAAGGACTGGACTCCACATTTTTCTCCTGGTGAAGGTGAGGAGACCAACATCCTCCAGTGTGGAGAATAGTTCTGGGGAAACTTCTGTGGAAGCAACTGCAAGAGCTGGGTGAGGAAAAGTCAGGTAGAGAAGGGATCATCATTCCTGGCCCAGATAGAACGGATGCTGAAAATGCAAAAACTGGGAAGCTGAGAGTTTCCAGCAGCATTGCTAATGAGAGAGGGAATGCTGTTCTGCAAAGGGAAGCCAGAACCTGTTCCTTAACAGGAAAGATTGACTAGATCCTTGCCCAGCCACAAAGTGGGGACTGAACACCATCCGTGCAGAAGAAACACCACCCCTCAATGACTGCATGACCTCTGCACCAAAGAGGAGGTGAAGGCTTTCACAGGAGTGACTGGCTCTGTCAGTGAGGATGGCAGGGAAAGAAGGAGCACTGTGGCTGCACATGTTCCTGCAGGCTGCTGTAGTAGGAAAATCAGGTGGACCAGGCTGCCTTTCAGCATCCAGCAATGTCATCCAAAGCACAGAGCGTGGCAGGCAGTCACAGAGGGCTGTAATCACCTGCTCATCTGCTGGGAAAGGATGAGTGGGATGCAGACTGGCGAGAAATTCCAGCACTTGTTGCCATAATGCCTTTCATAAATATACGTGCCTATTCCTACTTATAGGAATGAGAGGGGAAATTTTTTTTACCTTCCTTATATATAATAAAAAGTATTTTAAAAAGGTATATTTTAAGTCTAACCAGTAAAACTATTGACTATAAAGGTTGACTATGAAGATAAAAGGTAATGTATTTACTGTTCAGGTATACAAAGGGAGAGAAGAGCAAACTATAGACAAAAGTCTGGAGTAAAATCAGAATTACTGGGTAATTTCAGGGACGAAGCCTGAAGGAAAAAGGAGTTAAGCAGAACTGGCAATTCCTTTAAATAATAATAATTAAAATATGATCCCAAGAATGCCAAAAGAAGTTGTTCCAGCATGGACCAAGGAAATAAAAAGCAGTAAGAGGCGATACTGGCTGCGTGCAATCTCTTGTTTCACAAGGTAGGAGTGTACAGAAAGTGAAAAGTATTTTTTCTGGAAAAACGTTGGATAAAACTCCTTGGTGAAAAGAACAACTGTGCACAGAGGAGAGCCCACTACAGGAACACAGCTGGGGAGCAGCCCTTTGGAAGGTGTCTGAGAGTCCCTCTGTGTCTCACAAGCTGAACATGGTACTGGCAGTGTGTCTGTCAGACACACCTGGGCTGATGCCAGCTTTCCCAAATCCCTTCCTAGCAGTTACCTCCTACATTGAAATTTGGACTGCCTTAGCTAGACAACTTTTGAGGGATATCCTCTGGAGTAGCCTTAAAATTTTCAACAGGGAGATTAACTTCTTCCTTTTGGAGATCAGTTCGGGACATTTCTCAGTGTGTGCTGTTGCAGAAAAGCAGCAAATTCAGAGGTGTTTGCCATGTTCCAGTCTGCAAAATTGGGCAAGGAGGGTCTGAGGCGTAGGGTGGAGTCAATATTTGTAAACTGCACTTTGGAAAGAATCTGGACAAGAACGAGGACAATTATCTCCCAAACATGGTGTGACAGGGCTGGAAAAACAGGGGCCAGCTTAGCCTGGGGCAGCCTAAGGGTGGAAGAGGGGAACATGCAATATGCAAATCTTCAAATATATAGAGGCTTGCTTCAAGAAGCACAAGTTTTTCTGTGTCCTTTGCAGGTAGGACAAGGAATACACAGCTCTGACTGTACTATGTTGTTTTTCTGGGTTTTTTTTAAGTCAAGTGTTACTTCTATTTTTCTTTGGTTCTGAAGTGATTATGTATGCCATGATACTTTATAGCTGCCTGCAGCTCTTTCCTTGTCATTTCTGGGTGATTGTAGATGGACTTTCAACATCTGTAGAACTTGATGACTTCAATTTTGGATGCTGAACAAGTCTCACATTATTTTATGTACTGGAGCAAGAGTCTAGTGTGGGGTAGGGCAGCATTTTGCATAAGTGAATTATTTCTGCAGACTGAGAAATATGGTTCATTTCTGTTCCTTTCATCTATTCTTAAAGGGTCAGGCAGAATGGTCTCTGATGATTTCTGCAGAGATATGCCTAGTATTTGCTAAAGGCTTTCTGTAAGGGCACTGTTCAAGGGAAATCCAGGTGAAGGTCTTTGGTAGGAGGTCAGCTGGACCCCTGCAGTGGAGCACTGTCCACAGGACACTGCTTTCTGTGAGGGAAAACCATCTGTTTAAGTAAGTGTGATGTTTCCCAGTGGGGATACTGGAATGGGTGTTTGTGCTGGGTGTGCAAATTCACCAGCTCATTCTGGCTCTAGGTGCTGCCTGGCCCTTACTTGCTCTGCTTCCTGCATCCACCACATTCCAACCTGGTTTGTAACCATCACCCTATGGTAATAAATGAGAGTTTCTGTGGCAAATGGGAGCTCAGCACCATTAAATTCCCCTGAAGGATCCCACTCTTAATCTTTGCATTTGGAGGAAATAAGAAGCTCCTGAATGAGTTATTGTGCTTTCTGAATCAGATTGTTTTTGGTAATGGTCCAGTGAAGTTTAATACTGTGATAAGAGCCACGGGGGCTGGTGACAGAATTATGTTTCTCAATTTATAGAGAATCAATTAACATTTATTTCTCTTGCTTCAGAATTGGCATGCACGTTTTATTTAGGATCATCACCTGCATCACAGGCATTGAGAAAATGCAGGTCTTTAAATCAAATATCATGAGAATTAATAATTTTTTGCTGACTGTTTTTAATACTGGGCTTTAGGGACCTTCTAGAAGAAACATGCTTTATAAGCTGAAGGTATCTCCTGACATATTATCTGCCAGTCCCTGCTGGTTGATGATGGTAAGTCATTGCATACCACCACATTTTTAAGCAATCTGTGTGAGGGAGTCTGAGGCAGCTGTGTAGTTTTAAGGATTAAAGTAGAATCCTGGCTCAGTTTCCATCTTCAGATTTCTGACAACCCCTTCTTTCAACACAAATGAAGTAAATCTCTGACACAAATGTAGTGAGAAGGACTGCTACAGATGTGCCAGCAAAGAGGGAAGGAGAGCAACTTCTCAAAAAGCCATCATTTGTGCTTTCCTAATTATGTCACTGAAATCAGAAAGGAAAAACTCAGTCAGCCACAGTGAGATATTCCTCACCCAAATGTTCTGCAGGACTGTCAGGGATGGAGTAGGCCATGGGGAGTTGTTTTCTGGGCACAGTGAAAAATTCTGAGCTTGGCAAAAATAATGATCTGTTTCTGGAGCATGGTACTAGATTTTAGGAATGAAAGTATGAGCACAGATTTGCCAAGATGGATGTAGAGGGGCCCTCTCAGCTGAGAGAGGGATCCTTACAGCACTGTCCTACACAGTCCCTGAATGCTTCTGTCCTCCTGCCAAATATCTGCTCCTCAGATTTCAGGTGCACCTCATCTTTGTGCTCTCCCTGCACCTACTCCTTGTTCCCAGTTCTCCCAAGCACCTCCTCAGTGCCAGCTGGGCTCCTAGGTTTGTTGAGTTGCAAACCAGTGAGGGGACAGTGAGGACAATTTTTCCCACTTCAGTGTTTGGCAGTGCCAGTGCCTGTCAGTCACTATGCCCTGAGCCTTCATTACCACATCTCTTTTTCCTGGCACATCATCCCTTGTTCCCTCAGCCAGGACCAGCTTTTCTCACTGCAGGGTTTGTGCTCAGATCTGCTCACTGCTTTTCACTGGGTGGCTCATTCCTCATCCTTCTTCCCTGCTAGCTTTTTGGACTCCTCTCCATTTTGGCCAGTTTTCACTTCACTTTGTTCAACAGCTCAGTTCTTCTTGCTGTTGCTACTTTCTAGCTTCGTGTGTAAATAGAATGGAAAAAAAGTGTGAGTGGCAAGGGTAAAGGGAAGTCCAGGTTTTTGGGGAGAGGCTTGAAGAGCATGTCAGTAGGGATGATCTTGAGCAACTTTGGTTCTGACTATATGTAAAGAGCAGAGATGCACACGGGTGCCCAACAGCCCAGCAAAGCTGTGGGTAGTTATTCGCATCTCCTGCCATTTGGACAGGCAGAGCTGCCAGTGGACAGGCACAGAAACCCAGTGCCAGCCTCCTCAGAGCTGAATCAAGTGTTACCTCCTGCTACTGGAAATAGATGTGTTTCAGTTGACATTTGTGTCGTGAATTAGCCAATGTTGTTTTAACCTGAGAGTTTCGGGAAAGGCAGAGAGGTTTGGTTAAATGAAATGGTCCGGCTGGACATAGCAGAGGGGCAGAGTTGTTGCCAATGTCCCCCTCTGCCAGCCCTGCTCTGAAAACAGCATCCCACAGGGTCCTCCTTCCTTTGGCACAGAGTTTTTTGTTCATGGAATGCAATTCAGATGAATATTACCTGTATTTATTTAGAAATGCATGTATCTAGGGTTAACAACAGGGATACTAATTAATGCAGATTGTTGTGTCTGATTTCTATCATGCTAATAGCCATTCAGTTGCTAAGTGTTCAGCAGCAGTTTCCCTTAATTGGTCTCCTAATATCAGCCCTTATGTTACTCCCATGGACAGAAAGAGATGAGTTTAAAATCTGCCCTTAGGAGGGAAAAGGACAATCTGTGCTTTATCAACCTCCCTGGCAGGCTTTCCATGGGAACCTAAAGAGACACACTTAATATCAGTCTGTGTCTTTAGAGACTGATGGGATTTTGTTTCATTAAGACTCCATAGTAAAGATGAAAATGAAAACTAGATTATTATTTAATTGCTAAAAAAGGAGGTGGTCATAGATGGGCTGCTGGGAGAAGGGTGTGTGCCAGACAGGGCTGCAGCAGCCACAGGCAGCACAGTGCTGCCATGAGCATCAAAGGCAACAGAGGTAAGACAAAGCATTTGGCAGCCTGTGCACAGTCTATGGCAGACTGGTATATTTGCTGAAGGCCATGATTTAGTCTTTTCAATTTTTTTGGTACACTGGCAGTCTATCCCTTTGGGTCTCAGATGGCAACACTCCCTACCTCCATTTTTAACTTCTTTCTGTCAAAGTGAAGGAAAAATATTCTTCCATAGACATGTAACAGTATTGAACACACAGAAGTAGAAGAGCAGTGTGTTGGAGGCATGGCTGAGGAGGAGGATGGCAGTCTTGTGGAGGCAGAACCAGTTCTGTTCTGCAGTGCAGAGATGTGAATCTGGGGGCTGGGGCAAGGGAGTGGCTGCCCAGCAGCTCTGGCTCTCTCCTGCTCCCCACCTCCAGCGTGTTTAACTCTCATGTTTCACTACTGCATTGCAACATGTGGAGAAGACCTTGGTTTAATATCCCACTCTGCTATATAACACTCTTAGTTACAAAAGGTGCTTTGAGAATAATCAGGACTGCTGTCTCTCTCTAAGGCTTCTTAATTTTGTTTTAGTCCTGTATAACTTTAATGTCTTGCACTTGTGGTCATGAAAACATAGGGGCTACACTTCTCCCCCCTTCCAGGACTCTCAGCTCTCTGAACTCAGCCCCCTTTCCCTCTGACGCCTGGACTGGGAAGAATCTGAATTTGTGTTGCACTTGGTATCACTTTCTGCCGGCACTGCTCTCTCACCCATCCTTTCCTCTGCCTGCTCTGCCTTTGATCTCACAGTGCTCCTACAGATGAACCCTTGTGGCTTCTTGAGGTGTTGCTGGCAGCAAGCTGCTTATCCTCTCCTGTGCCTGAGATATCGTCCCAGTCAGAGGGTGCTCAAACCTGTTCCTTGGGTGCTTCAGCCAGGCTGCAGGTGATAGGGATGGGTGGCCCCACCTGCAGGCCCTGTCACAAGGGTGAGTCCCCCAAGGAGGCCCAGCAGAAAGCTGAGTGTCACCACCTTCACCCTCCCTGCTTAATGCCACAGAAGAGGTGGGCTTGAGTCTTTAGATGCTGCCCTCCTGGCATCCCAGATATGAAAGGCTCCAGCTTCTTACATATTTGCCAAAGCTCACTGCAGCTCCCCTTGCCCTGTTATTTGTCCTTTTTACAATTATTCTGACTCAAGAGTTATCAGAATTACAAGCAGTCTCTGATGTACTTACTGATCCTGCCCCAGAGCCAGCTTTGGAGCACACCATCACATGCTGCTAGAATTTAAGTGGGTGCACAGACTTTATTGACTTAGCTCTTCATGTCCCCTCTCACAAATACTTTTTGTCCTTCTCCTTTTCATGGTAGAGTGAGAATTAAGGTTTTATTCTTATTACACATCTGTTGTTAGATGCCTCGCTGCCTTATATTTCAAACAGTAGCTTTGTGGGGTTGAACTATTAAAATCTTATTAAGATACATAACCATCTTCTTGAAACTGTTGGTCCTTGCTCTGAGATCTAGGTCTGCCTTCAGTTTTTTCTACTGTATTTGCAAATGTCTGTCAGAACTGGAGCTCAGTGTAATCTGTCAGAGCGCTGCCTATGTAAGTGGCTGAGACTCCAGTCGGTTACAATGTGTATAGGCTTTCCTGACTCGCATTGACTGCCTCGTCTCTGGCATTTGGCTCTGAAATACACGACTCAGAAAATAGAGCTCGAGCAATAAATATTGGCTAATATGAAGTAATGTGTCTCTGGAGAGTTTCTTTATCTGCATCAAAAGCTTTTAGAGCTGCTGTTGTGAAGGGGCTGCTGACAATAGATTTGCAGGAGTGTAGAACAGTCTCACATAGCCCTGCAGAGCACCCAGGTTTGCCTGCTGGGTGTAAGACTTCCAAGGGTTAGGATAAGCCCTCCAAGGAGCTGGTGGTTGTGTTCAGACCCATGGACAGTCTGTCTTGCATGTGCAAATACAAACCTGAGAGTCTTTCTTAGGCATCAAATTCTTATTCAAAAGAGGCTCTGGTCTCACTGGCAAACATGACTATTTAGCTACCTGTCCTATATCCAAACTATAGCTTTCTGTAAGAAATGTTACATGAACTATGTATTCTGTCCTGCTCTGGTGATGCTAAATTTCCAGGATTTTTTGGCCATGTCCAGTGTCAGCTCTCCTCCCCCACACACACATTATGCTGTGACAGGATATGATTAGTGATTTCTCATGCTTGGGATCCACAGCAAATTCCTAATATTTGCCATACCTTATCTCTAGACACCTGATAACTCAGATCGGATAGGTGGTGCTTGACTTCTTAGGTACCGTTTATAAAAATTCTGACACGTAACACCTTTACATGGATGTTTCAGGCGGTGATGGCCGAATACTGGATATTAACTGCTGTGTGCAGGATGTGGCTGGGGGAAGATGCTGATGTGAGCCCTGGTGTGCCCGCACTGCTCTTTCTCTTCTGGCGCTGCGATTGCTCATCTCTGATCCTGCAGGCAGCCGCATCCTCCCGTACCTGCACCCGGCGCTCCTTGGAGCAGGGCTCGGGCCCGGCTGTCCCTGCTAGGGCCGGCTCAGGCCCGGCTGTCCCTGCTAGGGCCGGCTCTGCCGGCAGAGGGCAAGAGGTGCCCGCGCTGAGCCGCCGGCCCGGGGAGCGCAGCCCCGAGCGCCGCCCGCCCGCAGCCGCGCTCACCCGGCCCGGGCTGCCTTCATCCCAGGGAGGTTCAGTAATCCTGCCCCGGTGTTGGTGGCTCCCTGACACCGAGGCTGCGAGGGGCTCTGTGCCCAAGGGATCGCAGGCGAAGGGGCAGTTGAGTGTGTCCAGGGCAGACCCCTCGCCTCAAGGCGGTGCGAGCTCAGCTCCGAGATCAGCGAGCCCCGGCCGGGCGCAGGGGGAGAGCCCGCCCCAGCTGCCCCGGCAGAGCCCCAGGCCGGGGGAGATCCTCTCCAGCATCCCCTGCCTCCTGCCGGGCATCGCCCCCCACACCGGAGCTGCGGGGAGAGGCCGGGATGGCAGAGGGTGTCTGCAGAGAAGGGCTGAAGGTTAAGGGGCTGGGGCTGGGCTTGTCCTGCCTCTGGCGCTGGCCGAGGGATCTGGGGGCTCAGTGCGTGACTTCCAGCGCACAGTGGCAGTGAACACACCGAGAATTTTACAGACACGGGAGTCTTCTCGGGAAAGGGAAAGGACCCTCTGGGACCCTGGCAGCAGCCGGATGCAGAGTGACTGTCCCGAATGCAGCAGCGCAGGAGACAGGGCAGCCCCGGGAGGAGCCGGCCGGGCGGGGGTGCGGGAGCCGCGCTCGGGCCGTCTCCTTCATGTGTGTCTCACTTGGTATTGAATGATGTTAAGCAGAGCTGGAGCTGGCGCCTCGGTCTCATTACCTTCAATTACAATAATTGTTGCCTCTCTCCAGTGTTTTGCATTTCTCCCTGGGGGAAATCTCTCTGCTGCTTCTTTTCCAGTCTTGCTCCAGCTTTCTCCTATCGATTGGATCGCTCTGGCCCCGATTCTAGGAGCGATGCCTCCAGGAGGATAAATGCAAATCGCCCTATTGATCGGGAGGAATAGGAGTGCAGTTCGTTTGGGGGAGGGAGGATTAGTTTTAAATGAAAAAAAAAAAAAGTAAAGTGATGAGGATGGCAGGAAATGCTTCACTTTCTGGGCCTCTTAAGTAATGTTTCTTTATCACGTCCTGTGTCTGAGGGGGATGCAGATTGGTGCCATCTGGATAATATACCACGTACATGGAGAGGTGAGTCCTGCGACATAGACACTGGTTTGGTTTCCTATTTATTTCAGGTGAACATGTATCACTGATTATCTCTGGAATGCAGCTCCCCTCCTTCAGTTTGAAGGTAACTGGGTTTCACTGGGGACACACTAATTGCTGCTGAAAATGAGCCGGGACTAATGTGCAGGCTTCTATCCACCTCCTTGAACTGCCCCAGTTACAGGGGTAAAGCTCCTTGGGAGTTATTAACCTTGAGGGAACCTGCTCAGCAGCCTGTCTGTCACAGGGGAGTGTCTGGAGGAGCCAGCCTTTGGGCTCTGCATAGCCTTAGATCCTGAAATGGCTACTTGCTTCAGTAAATCCATGGCCAGACCCAGAAGTGGGAAGCCAAAAGAATTGCACAGTCACATTATGTTCCCTGCCCCCTGAGCTTTATGCCAAGTTAAGCTAGCTTAAGCCTTAATTATTTTTTTTAAGGCAATAATCAGCATAAATAAATGTAATTCAGTAGAATTAGCTTGTGTGTGTCGTATCCCAAATGCTAGCAAAGTAACTCAAAAAAACAATGGTTGTTTGTTGGCTAGTGTTAAGCAGTTAACAAAAAAATCCCGAACTACTCTGATTAACGTTGCTCCAAAGACGCTTTAAACAGTCCCAATGCTTTTAGCTTCACATCATTTCCAACAGAGAAATTCCCAGATGAATCATAATTGCAAGGTGCAAAAAGGAATGGATATGGTGTGCAAATGTTGCTTTTGACACCAATTTGAAATGACTCCAAAGCAGCAGTACTAACCTTTCCTTGGGAGTGCAATGAGCATCTGATGTGCCTGACAGTACTGACAAATGCTGGTGTGTGCATGCAGACCCTGCACCATCCAAATCCTCGTCTCCCTGAGGAATGTGGGTCTGCCCAGGACAGGGCTGCAGTGATGCCTTGACTAGAGAGGTGATCGCAGAAAGGATTTCCAAACTGCAGCTCTAACAAATTTCTTTTTTGCCTATATTTTTTTTAGGGGGGCAGGGATGTGTACATTGTTGAAAGTTTCTAACAAGTGAATCATACTGTGAAAACACTGGGTTTTTTTACTAGAAATTGACTGAAGGGTTACATCCAATCATTTGGGGGATATGGTGGTGAGCTGCCAGCATGCCATGAAGTTTATAGAGGGGTGAGGAATTCATGATAGTGTTTAAGCTGCCAGATGAAAGAATTACTTTTGATTCAAAACTCTTCTTCTGGGGTGAGTTACCTAAATCAGGGGCATCTGCAGGCTGAAATTGTAACTTTGTTTTGCAAACAGACTGCTGTGGTGGCACATAAACAGTAGGCAGTAGCAACAGAGACAAGCATTAATGCCAATTCATGTGAAAAAGAGAAAGAGAATATATGAAAGAAGCGAAACAGTGGGAGGAAGTTGAATTTTCTAAAGCTCAGTTCCCATAGCCAGAGAAGAACTTTTCTCTTGTTCAAAGTTCTGCACTTAGAAAATGCTGCCAGGTTGACCTCTGTCTTGGCTTGTTTAATTTTCCTCCTTGATGTAGAGAAGGCCTAAACCCCTCATGGCAGCCATCCTCTCATGCCTGTGCTGGGACTCTCAGGCCCATGGAGATTCTGGAGAAGGTGATGGATGTGATTTGGCACTTCACTGGAGGGATTTCACCCTGACATTTGGAAGGAACCTCTTGCACAGTTGCACTGCTCACAGGTGGAAAATCTTCTGGAATGTGATTGTAGAGGAGAGCAGGTACTGTCCTGAGCTGTTGCTTGTCTGATAGGAAAAATCCTGGTCTGGAATAGTTCAGGACACTGGCTGCTCATCTGAATTGGTCTTTTAGAAGGACTTGTCAATTCTGAAGTCCTCCTGCCAGCAACTTGGCACTATAACTATTGGCTTGTGAAGCGAACTAAAAGAATCAAACCAGCATTCATTTGTGTGGCCTGCAAAGACTCATTGGATGGATCTCTTGTTTTAGTTGGCAATTTCTTCTTCTTAGAGACAAAATTTTGCATCTGTGACAGAGCTTTGAGCTGATGCAGAGAATGTGCTCCTGTGAGATGCTGCCCAAAGCAGTCCCTTTCCGTGAGGTGCCCAGAGGCTGATTTTGCACTGATTTTGCAACCAGGTCCTTCTGTTCATGTTGGCTTCAAAGGCTTTCACCGTATCTGGTGGGAGGGAGCAGCCCTGTGCTCTGCAGGCTCCGACTACTCTGACTACAGGCTCCGCAGTCCGTTCCAGTGGAGGCTTCAGGCTGCTCTCCCATGGCTGCTGGAGACACGTAGCGCGGCCTCAGGCTCCTGACGCTTTCCTTGATGGTTCCTTGTAGTCATTATCCCACATTCCTTCTGGTTGCAGAACATGCTGTTATTATTGCTTTGTGCTGGGTCTGTCTCCTGTCCCTTTTTACAGGCCAATCTGGCCCTGTTAGCTCTTGTCTCTAAAACAAAAGCAAATTAGCACTGCAGAAGCTGAATTATCTTGTTTATGTTATAGTCTGTCAGAGGACCCCACACCATCCTTGCATGTCTCTCTGAGCAGTGCACCAGAGAGTGAAGAGACACAGTAAATCAGTAAAACCCTCCAACCCTTTCCACAGGTTTCCAAAAGGGTCTTTAGTTGCTTTGGGAAAACTAAGGTGGGGGCAGTGAACACTGCTGTCCCTCCCTCAGTTTTGATATTTCATGCACATTTGTAGCACACAGAATTAGAAAATTTTTTACAGTAAATTGTACCTCACAATTCAAACTTGACAGCTGTCAATGAAATTTGCTGTACAAAAGTGATCTCAAGCACATTGCCCTCTGGTTAGTCTGTCTGTGCTCCCTTGGCCAGGATGTTTATAATACTCAGGGAGTCTCTCATGTTACTTACTGCAGAAATGCAGCTCCATGAATAAAAGCCATTTCCAGTCTGTCGGTACTGCGTGTAACAAATGTGATCTGTTAAATGCGCTTGTCACCATTGATAGGAACAGGAGAAACAGAATTGCACGTGTTGCTGTAATGATTCTAAGTTATAATGAATGATACTTTGTATGTTTGCAAATGAGTGTCTGATAGCTGGTGCCAGACTGGGAGATATGGCTTGGCTGTTCTTGCTGTTTTTATAATTTCTAAACAGAAACAAGAATTAGAAAATTACTTTGTGGTGGAGTGCAAATATGTCTAACATAAGTGTAAAGACTGCGGCACAGCACACGTGTATCTATCTTATACATATGCAAATCACAAGACTCACAGTAAAACCATTATAACATGCGATGGCATCAGCACTAATTAGCCAGAGACCCAGTCTGTTCCTCTCTGCCAAAGTAAACTGGAGTTATCTCAATCTCAGATTTCATATTTCCTCCTTTCTCTTTCAGGGAGGAATGCCTCCGACGTGAGGTATTATGTCCCCTATTGAAAATGTCTTTAAAAACTCACAAAAAATTTCAAATGAAAATTCTCAAGCAATTTTTTTATTATTACCTACACATCATCCAACAGCTTTAATACTAGTAGTGGACCCAAATATGTAAAGCATTTTGCCCATAAATGGGAAACAGTCTGTGCTGTAGAAATCAAGGCTTGTAAAATGTAATGAACTAAGAAAGAAGAAAACTAAGTTAGCAGAGAAATTCTAATTAAGGGGCACATTTTTTTCAGGAGCAACACGTGAAGGAAAACTGTCCAGGCTAAACAGGACCCACAGGGGCTGTATCAGAGCTCAGTGGTAGAACATCAGCTCGTGCTTCCATCCCAGCAGCTGTTCTTGGAATGGAAATACTGGAAGGAGGACAGTTACTGCAGGGAAGTTTCCCCAATAGCTCAGTACCAGGGGTCTGCCCGTGCTGCGTGGATGTGGCAGCCGCGAGGTGCAGAGCCCCCGAACCCGCGGGGTGGACCCCGGGCCGGGGACACCGGCTGGGGCCGGGGATGGGATGGACACCCCCTCTGCCCCCGGCTCCGGCCCGCCGGCTCCGCGCTGCGCCAAGCCCAAGGACAGGACTGCCGTACCCTGGGGAAAGGAGCCCCGCTGCAGCGAAACTGCCGCTGCTCCCGCTCGGGCAACATCCCTGCCACCCCGTCAGCCTGCGGCTCGGGAGCGGACATGCATCCATCCATCCATCCAATCCATCCATCCATCCATCCATCCATCCATCCATCCATCGCGGCTCCGCCGAACTCGCAGTCGGAACATGATGTTTCTTAGTGGAACCTCGCGCTGCTGCCTCCACAGGGAATTATCTCGGGGACCGGCGGAGCCCGTTCCCCCGCGCCCGGAGAGCTCCGAACCTAAGGCGGCGGGGGAGGGCGCCGGTGCCGCCAGTGGCCGCTCTCCCGGCAGCGCCCCGGGGCTCCCGGCGTCCGGTGCCCACCGCCGAACTGAGCCGCGTTCCCGGCATTCATCCCCGAACCGAGCGCGATCCCGGAGCTCAGCGCTCACCCCCGAACCGAGCGCGTTCCCCGGCGCTCACCCCCGAACCGAGCGCGATCCCGGCGCCATCGCCGCCCGGGGGCGCTGCGGGTGGGGCTCGGGTCGCGCGGCGGGGGCCGGGCGGGGGCGGAGCGGAACGAGTCCCCGCCCACTCCCGGGAGGCGCAGCCAATGGGGAGGCGGGGGCGGGGCAGGGGCCGGGGCGGTGCGGCCCAGTCCGCGCCCGGCGCCGGCCGTATTTACGGGGCGGGCGGTGGCGCCCGCCGTGTCAGTGAGGCAGCGCCCGCCGGGCACCGCGACCGCGCCGCCGCTCCTGGTGCTCCTGCGGCCGCGGCGGGGCAGCGAGGGAAAGGCAGAGAGACGCGGCCGTCCTCCGGCCCGCCGGCCGCAGCGGTGGCCGCACCACGGCTCTGCCCGCAGGCGAGCGGCTCTTGGGCGCTCCGGCGGGGCAGGGGCGCGCGGGCGACGGCGGCTCGGCCGTGCCTGCGCTGCCGGCTGTGGCGAGCGGCGCCGGGTAAATGGATCGCCATTCCAGCTACATCTTCATCTGGCTGCAACTGGAGCTGTGCGCCATGGCCGTCCTGCTCACCAAAGGTGAGGGGCCACGCTGGGGACGCGGGGGTGCTTGCGGGGACCGCGCCGGAGGGAGCGGGGTGCCGGGGACCGCCCCCGAGCGCAGCCGGGCCCGGCGCTGTCTCGGGACCCCGCTCCGAGCGGTGCTGGCGGCGGAGCCGCCGCGTCTGTGGCTCCCGCCCCCTCCGTCCCACCCTCCCACCTGGCCGCCGGTGCCGGGCAGTCACGGCCCTGCAGTGTCCGGCCCCTGTCCCGCCCGCTGGGACCAGGGGCCGCGGTCTGGCGCTGCTCCGTGGGGGCTCTGCGGTCTGTGGGGGCTCGGGGGGCTCCTGGGGGGCTCCCGGGGTTTGCGGTCTGTGGGGGCTCGGGGAGCTCTGGGGGCTCCGGTGGTTTGCGGTCTGTGGGGGCTCGGGGAGCTCTGGGGGCTCCGGGGTTTGCGGTCTGTGGGGGCTCAGGGAGCTCTGGGGGCTCCGGGGTTTGCGGTCTGGCCGCCCGGAGAGCGCCCTCCGGGGCAGAGGCGACCCGCTGGCTGCCGGTAATCGCCGTGCTCCGGGGAGGAGGGTAAAGGATAAGTTAGCGTGGTGGTGATGTGCGCCGGTATTTATTTATTTTGGAAGGAAGGCTGTAATTAACCCTAAATAACAGCCTTGCAGCGTGCAGGGGGAGCCTGCTGGCCCCATCAAAGCGGGCAGAACAGGGAGGACTGAGTGATGTGAAGTCGCAGATACTGAAACTATGTGCCTGATAATGATATAATTAGGGGATCACAGACTTCTGGCTGCTGTTGACTTCAAAAGCTTTAAGAGAAGCCTGCAGTCTCTCCTGTAGCCATCTTGACTAAAAGCAGACATTTTTCTTTAATAGCTACATACAGTAACAAGAAAGAGGAGGGAACAGAAGGGCATTGTTCACGGTTTCAAAATACTAAATACCCTTTCTGGCCTTTTGCATAGCACAGGAAGAAACTTTATGGAATTGACAGAAATACAGTATACAAAGTCCATTCTGTTTCACTGAAAACGTGGCTTTAATTAAAAAGCAGTTGAATTAACCTGATGACTAGCCTGTCAAACTTTGTTTGTAAGATTGTCTTAGGGCAATAAAATGTAGACTTTTGAACGTGATTGTGTAAGCAGTAAATTGAAAGTATGTGTATTTTTTCCCTTTATTCCCATACTGTGCTGAGACTCATGAAAGAAACTGTCAGCTCTGGATGTTTGCATCTTGCATTTAACAGTGCAAAAATTATGGAAAATTTTGAAAACTATTTTTCTCACAGGGGTAGGGGGGAGACCCTCATATAGAATGCTTAGAAAATGATTGACTCTTTTTCTGTAACATGCTGGATGACAGTGAGTGTGAATTCATGAAAAATTAGGTTACTTGGTCGGAAAGCCCAGGGAATTGGACTGGAGACAGTGAGACACTCCATCATTTGGCTTCTATTAAGCGGAGTTATTAAAGAGCAGCGGGAACTTCAAGGCCTGGAGCCTGCAGTAGCATTTTGGGGAAAGTATTAAGGTAGCCCCATGAGGGAAGCTAACTTGTTTGGGATAATTTTTAACGTCTTGCAGGACAGCTTTGGTTTTTTTAGATATAGGTGGTAGGTAGCATCAGAAGAAGGGAAAGCCTGTAGATTGATTTTTGAAGTGCAGACTGTAGGAGGGAGACATCTGACTATTCAGTCAACTTTGATAGCCTTGGTGCTACTGTGGTGGCAAGTACAGTAGGCACACCAGAAGTAGTTTCAAGTCCCTTCTTCCAAGCGTGTCTCCAAAATCTGGCTTCCTCTTAAACCTTGGCTCGATGGCACATTGAATTATGTTTGCGTTGCAACTTGCCTAGAAAGAGTAAGTTTTCACTACAGCACAGGACATGTTTAATTCATACCAGAGCAGTTTGGAGAGCACAAAATGAAGAATTTTGTGAAGGGAGCTTTTTTTATCGCTTCCTTCAGAAATTTTTGAGGTTTCCTGAGGTTTTTCGTAGAGCTGGTAGAGGATTTTCAATCTTAAGTGTTTCTTCCTTTCCTACTGCATGTTGGATTGCATGTGAAACTGGGGAGAGGCAAGGGAGAGCCTTTTAGCCTTGCAGTTTCACTCCATTAATAAACTTTTAGATTTTCAATGAGTCATTGTCTCTGGTGAACACAGTAATTAACTGGATTTTATTTTTTTTGTTTTATAATACTGATAAAGTCTTTTTTGTATGAAAAACTGGTTTAAAGATTTTCTCTTTCTGGAGAAATTACAAATAGTTGCTCAGTTTCACACAGTAAAACCTTCCTGACTGAGAGACTTAGATGGTAATGGTTCTAGCTAATAGCTTTATAAGGTGTTAGTTAAACCTTTTACATTTTGGCACAGTACTGAGAGGTAATAAACAATTCAGCAGTTCCGATTTTATTTTTCTTTCATTTGTCACATAAATATTTAAAACCTGGTATTTTTGTTGTGTTCTTATGCCCAGTTAAAAGAAATGTTACTTCTATAAAAATAGAATGTTACTTTCTATAAAAATAGAGTAATGGTTAAAAACATAGATGTGACTTTGTTCTAGGACTAAAAGTGTGTGTTGCTTTTAGAACTGGTATTTCACTTTAAACGTGGTTAAATGCAACTGCTGACAGCGAGTGGAAGTAGCTATAAAATGGTCTTGTAGTTATTTACCTCGGGGAAAAAAAAGCCACTGTGACCTTCCTCCCCCAGTCCCTGTTTTAGTGAAAATGCTCTTGCTTTAATTCAAAGGACTACAGTACTAGCCATTAAAGCAAGTGCCCCAAGGCGTTTACAGGGATTAAGGTTACAAAGGGGTAGGTGCTGTACGGTGATGGGAGGAAACAACCCCAGCTCTTGTGGATCTACAGCCTAGAGAAGTACCTCAAAACCGTCACCGGGTTTGGGTGATGCCTGTGGCTATTAAGGATATATGTTGAGATGTCCTTAGAGGACCGAATTCTTACCTTTCTTGCATGATTTTGTTTTTTTAGGTGAAATCAGATGCTACTGTGATGCTGCCACACTGTGTTGCAACCGGCTAATGTGCAAATCTGAGCTTAGTGCCTGCTTTCTCCCGACTGCTTGATCCTCAGAATACACATTCCCCCCTTACTCATGGCTGCTTGGACTCTATTGCAAGCACAGCTGAGATCTGCCAAGCAAACAAGCACAAATCACTCTGGCACCACCACCATGTCCACGTTGGAATGCTGTCATGAAGATATGTGCAATTACAGAGGACTGCATGATGTTTTGTCTCCTTCCAGGGAGATGCTTCAGGTAGGACAATAAAGCTTCAGTGAAACCTCTCTTCTGGCCATCAGGCCAGCAGCAGTTAAAACCTTGTGCATCTGGTGTTGTTGATTTAGTTGTTAATGTAAATCAGACACCAGAGGGAGAAGTGTGGGGGGGGGGCTGGATACAGGGGAACATCTCAGCCAATTAGCTTTTTTGTCTGCATTAATATTGGAAGTTTCTCTTGCCATCTTGAAATGACTTCTAAGAATCAGTGGAAGTGGTGTTCTTAGTTAACTGGCTGTTGGGGTAAGACATTCCATGTTCTAAGCAGACTTAGAAACTAATTTTTTTCTTTATGGAGGTATTTTCTGTAGCCACTGCAGAGAGTAGCAGCTGCTCCTTAACCTGTCAGTGTGGTGTTTTAAGGGAGGTGCACTGTAAATCAGTGTGTAAATGAATCCTGAAATCTTCTCATCTTTCCCCTTTGCAGGACAAGGGAGCAGATATCAACATGACAGCAGCAGGAATCTCATCACCAAGGTGCAAGAATTGACTTCTTCAAAAGAGTTATGGTTCAGGGCAGCTGTAATTGCTGTTCCCATAGCTGGTGGGCTAATCTTGGTGCTCCTTATCATGCTGGCCTTGAGGATGCTCAGGAGTTGAAAACAAGAGACTGCAAGATCAGCGACAGCAAATGCTCTCTCGTTGCACTACAGTTTTCATGGACATCATTCGAAAAAGGGCAGGTGGCAAAATTGGACTTGGAATGCATGGTTGCCTGTGACTGGTCATGAGAACTGCTGCATGACCTGTGATAAAATGAGACATTCAGACCTCAGCAATGATAAAATTCTTTCACTAGTCCACTGGGGAATGTACAGCGGACATGGGAAGCTGGAATTTGTATGACCAATTATTTTTTAATCTGAGCTAAACTACTCTCTGAACTCTTGAAGGCCTTTGGGTTCTGCTTGGACAGGAGCACTTTATCTTAAAACAAAAACTCTCATAAATCATCTTTGAGAAACAAAGGACCTCTGCAAACAGAATCTTGGATATTTCTTCTGAAGGATTCCAAAGTTGTCTTATTTGCACAGAGTAAAATACACTCAAATGTATTGTTTGCTTCAGAGTTGTGAAAGCAAAAGTTAGAAGTTGTAAACACTGTCACCAGGGTTATCTGAACTGTAGGGAGCTGAGAACTGAGTTATTATAATAAACTGTATGCAAGCTCCTATGTTTCCTGACTTATTGTAAAGATTTTTTAAAATATATATATTTTCTCTGAAACTTGCTTGTGACTTCTGTTTTGGAAAATGGGTTTTCTTGTGGGTGATAGTGGAAAACGAATCAAGGTGTGCATGGTAATGCCATGCATAACAATTGGATTCTGAAAGCAGACTCTTCCTACTCTGCAAAGGAATTTAGGTAGTTATTTGAGAATGAATGTGGCAGCTTTGTTTTATACTTCCAAGTAGCAGTGAACCCACATCCTTCGGTTCTTGGGCTTGCATTTTGTCATAACCTCAGTGAATTCTTCCAAAGCTTGGTGTGATAACTTTCTTCCTCTGTTAATGAAGAAGGACTTCTGTGCAAAATGTGTCAGAAAGTGACTCCTAATTCTTTATAGCAGTTTTCCTCCCTTGTTTCACAATTCTTGTTTCCATGATCTGTTTTCCTTTTGTACTTTTTACACCCAACTTTTTTTTGGGGGAGGGAAGGAAACCCCAAAACCGCACTGCCTATTAGGTTTGGTCGGGTTTTTTTTTCTGTTTATAACCCCTCTGGCACAGTGGAAAGCATCTGCCTTGTTCTTCTATCATATAACTAAGTATCGTATGTAGTTTTGTGTGGGACTGAAGAAACAACACTGCTTTAATCTCTGGCTCCTCCTTTATGCTATTCTTGCATAGGTGGCTTTTCTTCCTGGCCAAAATTTCTGCACTTAGTTGTTTCTTGCTCCTTCTCCTAGTTGGCTGCGCTTGATAATTTAATTTATTCAATGCTTAGTTGCTAAAAACAAACAACCTCTGTGTTATTAAAGGAATTTATTGTATTATTTTTCTTGGTATATTAGACTTTGCAATAATTAAAGTGTACTTGCTTAGAAGGCTGAAGCCACATCATGGTGAAAGAAGCATCCAAAATGCTGCTTCAGAAGATAAAACCTGGCAAGAGTCTAGTATTCATCTATGTCTTAAGAAGCTTTATAAATGCTTCTGCCTTCTGTTCTGGCTGTGAAGTTGGGGTCCTGCTGTTGCCAGCAGTGAGTAGGGGCTGGCACACACAGGGTTACTGCAGCCTTGCAGTGCTGTGATGCTCTGAGCCCTGTGCTGTTTGCTGTGGTACACTGCTTTGAGATGTGCAGGCTGAAATGCAAAGTGATGTAAGCAAGGAAAACCTGCCCCTCTAAGTCCCAGGCTCGTGGTCCTGAAAGTACACTTCAGTGCTGTGGTAGGGTTGTTGTGGGAGATAAGTTGGTCACTTGGCTGTGCAAACAGAGGTACTGATATTGTAAACTTACCCCTACAGTTAAACACTTATGTGGGCCAAGTGCAGTGAGAGCCTTGGGAATGCAAAGGTCCCACTGTGCCCATGTTTACAATATTAAACTGCAGTTTAGAAGGATTAGTTTTGTCTGTGTACCTCAAGCTGCTGACTCTTCAACATGCCTAGAGAGTTGCTTTTAATACAGAGAATTATATCTGATTTCTACCTCTTTCTGCTGCTGAAGTTTAAGAAATTACGTGGCCAGAACTTCTCTTGGAATCTGGCCTGTGGTCTTCTGGCTGACCTTTCAAAGTGCTGCTTTCCTATAAGAGCTCTGCCCTTCCTTTGCACTGATCTGAAAATCTAGGGCAGTTGTCTGCTCTGCCAAGTGTATTATTTTTGGGAATGGCTGACTGGGAACTTGATGCTGAAAGAGACAAACCTGAAATACTGTCTGTAGCTTCTCCAGTAGTTACACTGTGACTAGACAAGTTAGAAAATCTGATGGCTAAACCTTTTAAGTGCCTTCTCCAGCAGTCAGAGGGAGCATGTTGTATAGTCATTTAAGCATCCTGTGACCTTCACCACTCATTTGCCGCTGATTTGAATACATAAGGGGCTATTTATGCTTGCCATTAAAAGGCTAGTAGGACCAGGATGCTCTAATTGGCCCCTTGCTGTGGAGATGTTTTAAAGAAGAAAAGAGCTTGTTTGCCATCCCCTGCAGTCATGACAGCAGGGCCACAGAGCTTTGGGGCTGGGGCTTGGGTTAGCAGCTGCCATCTCCTGGGGTTCTGTTACCTGGTGTGGTACTTAGAGTTTAGGTGTGGTAGCTGATATGGCCTACCTGGGCTATGAGTCTGCTAAGCTTTCTTCTAAGAAGAAAATTAACTCTATCCCAGCCCAAACCAGGACACTATGAAATCTGGATTTCCAATTTATTTTAAAGCCTTTATATCCAGGAAATTGTGTTATGAGCTCTGGTGTCTGTCGGGCAGCAGCTATGTGAGTTGTGGAATGAGCCCTAAATCTTCTCACTGAAACCACTGAGTGCAGAGTCCAAAGGGCGTTGGAATAAGCAGTAGCCAGCTTCACTGCTAGCATTCCTGTAGTGGCTGCTTATACAGCCTGCAGCACTATTCAGAAAACTTTGTACTCCTGACAAGGAGGCTCCTTAGTGAAGTTCCCTGGGCTTCCCGGCTGCTGGGCGCTGTACCAGCACGAAACAAAGCAGTCCTAGACAACCAGTTCACCCAACCTAGTGAGACAGGCAGCAAATATTAATGCTGAAGAGCCTGGCCAGAGCTGGAGGCTGAAGAGGTGAGACAGTAATGGAAGGTTATCCTTTTAAATGCATTTGAGTTAAGAGCCTGGATTTGCCATTGTGCTAAGCACTCTCAGGTTTCCCCTGCAGGCAATAACAAACACTCCTTTCTTTGAAACCCCTGCAATCCTGGAGCGTAAGAAGGACAGCCCGCCACATCCAACTGAGAAAATCTCTCAGATTGGAATAAATGAAATCAAATGTCCAAGATTCAATTTAGCATACCCCGCGCCTCTCTCTTTCTCTGATTCTTTCCTCAAAACAATCCCGGTTATAGCTTTTCTGATGTCTCTGCCGCTCCTGGCTTTGCGAGCCGCTGGGTTGGTATGTCTCCTCTTAACTCCTGCTGAACTGATTCTATTAAAAACCCTTTACTCCACAGGGGGCTTGACCTTTTTCTGAAATACCAAATGCGTCTGCTTTGGAAATCACAAACTTCTCCTCTAAAGAGCTTGTAAATCTGGTTTCAATATTGAGTGATTACAGGCTGTGCGGGGAGCTTGAAAGTCAGCAGCCACTTGTAGCCGAGCGCTGGAGCTGGGCTGGTGGGGCTGGGCTGGGGCAGCCGGCCTGGTGGGGCTGGGCTGGTGGAGCCGGGCTGGCCGGAGCTGGGCTGGTGGAGCTGAGCGCTCTCGTTTTTCACCCCGGAGTGTGTTTAGCACAAAACCACTGACATCAGCTGATCCAGCCCGATTAGCGCTGGGGTGACCGGTCAGGCTCTTGTCTTCCCTTATCAGGACCCCGGAATCCAGTTTTTGTTGTACAACCACTTGCTCTGTTGTAAATCCAGGGATCTCATTGCAAATGGATGATACCCTAGAGGCCAAACACCCAAAAAAAGCCTGGGAAAAGAGCAAGGTTTTGTCTTAGGTGTAATGGATGCATCTGCACCTTCTCTTGCTGCTCTTGTGATAATTAAAGCAAGGTATGAAGAAGGGAAAATAAATCACCAGGCTGCCTGTGTGAGATGGGATGTGCCTGTTAGCTACCAGTCAGTGGGGTTCCACACTGAATAAATGAAAGTCAAATTTGGCCTGCTCATTGAAAAGGGTAGGGATAAGGCAATCTACCAAGTAAAAAAAAAAAAAATGGTTAAAAAAAACCCTCCATAATAAGACACCAGCTGAACGAATGAAAAAAACCAGAAACTCTCTGGAGGAGACAACGTTGCCTTTATTTCTTTTTTCGGCTACTTTCCCACACGGAGATCACTGGAAGCATATTTGTATTGTTCCAGTGTCTGGTCGCTTTGTAGAAAAAAAACTCTTCCTTGTTTTGGTTCTGGGACCTACTTGAGGAAGTAGTATTTTGGATCTGTCACTATCTTTTATTTCTGGGGGAAAAGCAAGTGGTGGAGACGTGCTGGTAAATTATGATTATCTCTTGGGAGGGGCCCAGTGTCTCCAACATTATGAATTCTGGCTCCCTCTAAATAAACACCCAACCTCATTTTCTTTGTTTCACCTCTAACCCTCATCTGCAGCCTTTACAATCCCAGGGGGTGAATCCTGAAGTAAAACAAACTGCAAGGGAAGGAAGCCAGGAGGGAGCCACAGTGCGGGCAGATTAACAGAGCCTTCTGCTCTCCAGGCAACCTTGACAAAAGGATTCAATCCTGAACTGACCTTCAGGGGGAAAAGCAAAACAAAAACCACCTTGACTTGAACTTTCAAGACCGCAGGAGTTGAATGCTCGGTTTGATGTCTCCTAAAGGGAGCAGGGAGTTAGAAATGCCAAACACCTGTCTTGCAAACCCAAGTCCTAACAACTTATCATGAAATCTGAGCCACAAATCACATGGATTTGAAAAATTTAGGATTTGCTCATCACTGTCTCTAAGCCATTCAGTGTTGCTAAAAGGGCCTAAAAATCTGCTTTTTATTCCCCATTGTGATTGTCTAGGCAAATCTATAACATTTGGTTACGCAAACAGTAAGTTCTGTTGAAACATCAATGTTTAAATGCAACTTTTCACTGAATAAATATTTCTGCCTGGAAGCAGGTCCTGCCTCCCAGCCAAGCCCTGCTCTTTTCCTTGTGGGCAGAAAGGAGGAGAACAAGTCAGCCCTGACTTCATAAAAAGCCACACTGGCATGAATATAGGGTGACTCAATTTTTAAAGAAGTTTTTTTATTAAAACTGAAATGTTAGAGTATTTTTCTCTTTGTAGTTATCACACTACTTAAATATACCAACTTGCAGTTGGGAAAAGTGTGTGAAATGTATTGTTTCACTCTCCTTGGCTATCAGCAGAATTTAAAAAATACTGACCTGTGGCAGTGTGTTAAGAATGGAGCCTCTCCTCTAACTGCTTTTTTACCTATTAGATTAAAAATTTCAGGACAGTGTCCGTGGAGCAGCAAGGTGATGAGCACTTGCCTTTCTCTTAACATCAATTTTTACCTGTTTTCCAACTAAAAATAAAGGTAGAAGTGGCACCATGATGAACTAGCCTCTCATCTGGGAGAGGTTCTGGGGAGCAGGGAGTGTCACCCCAGCAGTGCCAGTGGTGTAGCCAGTGTGGCTGCTGGGTTCCGGGCTAGTCTCTGCTTTTGGGATCTTTTCACTCCAAAGGCCTGCGGGCTGCAAATGTAAATCCTCTTCTTGTCACTCGGGAGGAAAATATTGGTGCACTAAATCTCCTCCTGGCACTTGGCTGTGACAATGGGGAGGGAGGAACAGTACAGGCTCAGGGTCCTGCTCAGGCTGGGGATGCTTGTATTGGTGTGCAAATCAGGGCTTGTGTCAAGCAGGTTGCTTTGAAATGCTCAATTTGTTGAGTTCTGGCTGTGAAGCAGCAATTTCATCAGTGGAAGAAGATTTATTAACCAATTTTTTATGGCTATCGACAATGGCTTAGCTCCAGCAGGGTCCCAGGAGTTTTTATGAAGTGCAGTGGGTTCCAGAGGTAGAGGTGTTTTATATTGTTCTGGTATTTTAACCCAGTGAGCTGAGGCCTCTATCCTCAAATACTTAAGGCTGTACATAATTCATTCCGGTCCCAGGGGCTGTTTTGTCCCTGCTGCAGGCAGGCTTTGCTGAGCTCTAGCTGTGGCTCTATCAGTGGGCTCCTTTTGAGGGGCTGCAGCAGGTTCTGGGGGAGCCCCTCCTGGCCACAGCATTTGCTTTGCTAAAGCATGGAGGGGAATTGAGAGTTAATGCCAGGGTTCAGTCACAGTCACACCACTGGTGGCCATCGGTGTTTTCCTTTGAGCAGTGACCTGGCTGCCCTGGCTGTGGCTGGGGGGGGCAAAACCCGTGCTGGACACAATTCAGGGGCCAAATGGGTGTGGGTGTGTGTTTGCCAAGGTAGTATCTCACCTGCCTCTAGAGCCTTGTCCTAGGCTGCAGCTGGCCCTTCTGCAGGAGGTGTAGGGAGGAGAACCCTGACAGTTTCCGTCACCTAAAACCTTTTTTGCACACAAGAAATCACATGGCTGCTAAGGCTGCAGAAGGGCAGCTCTCTGAGTCTCCCAGCGCCCAAAGCTGCACCCTCAGCCGTCATCCCCCTCTGTCACAGCCAGTGCGTGATGCTCAGGGTTTTAATTACATGAATGCATGCAATGGTTGTTTCACAAAACCTCCTTGAATCTCCCCCCCAGCCATCTGTGTCCCGGTCTGGCTGGCTGCAATCTCTCTGCAGCTCTTCATTTCACGTCCTTGCCCTGGCTCTCCCTGCCCTTTCTCTGCTCTTCTCACAGGGCTGGAGGTGCAGGGCGCCCTGCCTGTGCTGGAGCAAACTCTCCCTGGCAACAAGTACCATTCCCAGCCTTCCTAGCTGTTATCAGTCCACAATAACCTTTCCCTCTTTTTTTTTTTTTTTCCCCTGGGGGACTCTAGGGGACAGCCACACTCATGTTTCTTCCAACCCAAGTCCAGCTGACTGGTAGTGGGAGAGCAGGTAGGAAAGTGGCTCCCTCATGATGGACTCTGGTGAGCAGAGCAATCTCCTCTCAGGATGGGACAGGGCCAAATGTGGGGGTTTTCCTCTTCATAAAGTACAAAACACTCTCTTGTAAGTGATTTTTTTGTGAAGTTTTCATATCAGAAGCTGGAAAACCTTTTTTTTCTGCATCAACAGATGACAGAAATACATTTTTTTTGTTGTTTGTAAAAAATGCACTAAATTTGGGACCTGCTCAGACATTCATTTATTATAATGCAAATGAAACTTGCCATATGTTTTTGTTTTAAAAAACATCTTGTACCAGAGCATAACATTTCTAATTGTGTTTATAGGCTGGGTTAAAATTGCTATACAGCAGATTTTTGCTGTAAAATCCATGGGATGGACTGGTTGTGGAGCTTTGTAATCTCTGCCTTCATTACTTGCTCTGTTATCTGTCCTGATTGCTGCTGTGCTTTACTGACTGCAGGATAATTTTGTCTGTAGAAAGGTTGTTACCCTTTTCCTCTTTGAACTGAACTTTGTCTCCTTATATCTGCTGGTACCATTGGCATTCCTGTCTTTCTCCTGCAAGGGAGAGGGACCCCTGTGTCCCCAGGGATTTGCGTAGCTTTCTGTGTCTCTGACCCATTCCTCAGTGCCCCCCTTGCTGCCCTCACTGTGAGAAGCAAAACACCGGTGGTTCTGCTGGCATCTTGCAGCTGCCAGGAGAGCTGCAGGCTCCAGGAGGAATTTTATGGCAAGCACCTTATCATAGGTTATGGCTGAACATACACAAACACTCCCAGTGACCAGTGTAATCCACTCTTTACTGCATAATTTGACTTTATTTTTTATTTACACAGGGAGGTTTGGGTGGAGTGTTATGTACATGGTATCAGAAAAACAGTCTGCTCCACCTCGGGGCTGCACACGTGCTGGAGCCAGCGCACCCGCCCCGAGGGCTCCTGCAGCCCTTGGTACACAGCATCCCCACACGTGGGAAGCATTCGACTTTCTCCTGTGAGTGTCTGAGCAAGCAGGTTACAGAGCCCCAGTAATCTCCAAGACATGGCCAAACATTCAGTGACATTCCCTGTTTTACAGTGGCAATCGATGAGTCTGCAGAGCCCGGAGCGCCGCAGCGAGCAGGCTGAACACGGCTAATCTCTTATCAAAGCAGTGCATCCCTCCTGGGGCTGCACCCTACCTGCATATTAATATTTGATCATTCAGGAGCAATTTGCAAATTTGTAATGAGTAATGAAATATCCTGGGAGCTGTTTGCTCACAAATAGTTTCCAGAGTATTTCACTGCCAGTAATGGGATTCCCAAGTTGTCTGCTCCTGAGGAAAGTGCTACTGCAGGACAGATGGACTGGTATCTGCTTGATCATAGCTGGGGATGCTGTCAGTGGTTTTTTGTCACAGTGGGTAAAAACATCCAACAGCACAATTACAGGGATCTCTACATGTGTTATTGAAGGAAAATGAATCAGAAATACAATATACAGGGGTAATTTCCAGTCTTCACTTGAGTATCTTTTCTCACTGGTTTCTTCCACAGCCAGACATCCTCCTCAGTTGCCCACCTGGACTCATAGATACTACATCCATCTTTCCTTGCTTTTTGCTAGTGTTTTGCTGACAGCTTTCTAAAAGTCTGGTATAGTTGAACAGCAGTAGCAGCAGGGAAATACAGGGTTTCAGAACAGGACAGTGGAGCACAGACAGAAGAAGTCACTGGGAGGTTTTGCCCAGACCAGGAAGAATTTGGAGAAAAGTGAAGATAAGAGCATGAAAAAACCTATTTTCTCCTCTGAACATATCCATGTATGTTATACAAAATTAACAGAAATAGCAACAGATGAACTTATCCCAGCACTGTAACACAACATTGACAAGTTGGCTTTTAGCCTTCAGTGCTCCCATGGCATATGGAGGATTTGTTTCAGCCTGTGGATGACTGCACTGGCAAGGATCTGATGGGATGGCTGCAGCCAGCATAAGGATTAAACTAAATTGCATACAGCTCTTTGCTGATCCTGTATTACACAGCATGTGGATCAGGTGAGTTTGGGCCTCGTGGTGCTCTGTGCCATGGACACTGCACTAGGCATCACCCCCAAAGCTCACAGCTCCCAGAGACGGGCAAATCCTTCACCAGAGCCAGCAGCAATGGGAGCCCCTGGGTGCACAGCACAGGCAGGTGTCTGGCAGCAAGGTATCAGCTCCTCAAACAGGCCAGCTTGCAGAGAGAGCACAGAGGTAACCCCACACCTTGGATTTAACCTAACTGCAGGCTGCAAAGGCTGGCAGACTGTGCCTGGGGCCAGCCTGGGTCAGATTGCCTTGCTGGGGCACCGTCACTGTCACTGTCATTGCTGTCACTAAACAGTCCTCTGGGTATTGCGTAAGTGAAAGCTGGACCAAAGGTCGCCTGTCCCTCAGGAAAGTGCCTGACTTGGTGAACTTTGGCTGAAATATATCCTAAAATACATGAATATATGTATTTATAAAATTTATAAATAAAGTCATCTTAGTCTGTACGAGAATGAGTACTATGTAATTAATATTTATATTGGTAATAAATAAATTATTTTATAATTGTTTAATGTTTTTGTGTAATTCATAACATATCCAATAGAACCTGAGTGCCCTGTTCAGCTGACCACAGACTCATTCTTTGCTCTTCTCCCTGCTTCCTCTGGCCAATCTGTATGTTCTCTGCCTAGGAAGAAGGCTTCAGCTCTCAAGAACTGTTCAGGTCCAATCCAGATATGAGCTGCAGATTCCCATTCAATATAGAATGTGGGAATGGGATCCCAAGTATAGGATCACCATGTGCAGTGATACCTGTGTAGGCACAAGCATGTGTGAGAAGCCATAGGTCTGTAGGTATGTACTTCCCAGGCCAGGAAGAAGTCACAGTTCTCCAGATCAGCCTTTGAGATGATTGATGTTCCTCCCAGGAAACCTGTTTCCAAGGGCACCATGTTTCTGGGCCATGTCCTTAGAGAAGTCGTCCTTACAGGATCTTTCCAGGGCTGATGTGGACTTCTCCAGAGTGCTGGTAAGCAACCTGCTTTGTGTTGTGGCAAAACTCTCTGCCCAGAGCAGACCAGCCCTCTTCTGTAGACAGGTTAGAGAAAATTTCCCCCAGAATCTGCACAAAATCAGAAATCATTCTTGGAAGTTTCCTTTCTTCTTTTCCCACCAGTCAAGAAATGTTCACACTATTTCTTAAAAATAAGAAAAGGTACTTAATGCTGCTCTAAAATTATGAATGCATGGGAAAACCCCTACTCTGCCAGAGGAGGAAACAGTAGAGACATAACAACAATTACTGCTGAGTCTGTTTATCTCTGTGCTCCCCAAAACAAGAATGAAGAATGGGACTAAACACAATTAGTCACCAGCCACTGGTGAGGGAGAGGAGGCTGCTGAGTCACAGCCACACTCAGCTCTGTCCTCAGAAAGCTCAGGGTGCAGGGACCAGACTGCAAAGCCCCTTCACTCCCTCTCCTTAGGGACCCCAGGACTGGGGTGCTGCAGGGGCAGGTGTTGGTCCTACCACTGTCTGTGCCAGGGATGCTCACCCCTACAAAGGGACAGAGCTGCTCCTCTGTGGGATTTCTCTGCTCCCTCTGGTTGTAACCACACTGGTGCCTCAGTTCCAGCTTCAGCAGAGTGCAGGATCGAGCCACTTCCTCCCTGCTGACCGAAAAATTGCAGCTGCAGAAGGCACAGGTCTAGAGAGGCAATCAGATACTCTGGAGGAGGAGACCTGAAAGAATCTTTCTAGTCTGCTGTGCATAAAGTGAATTTTTAAGAACCTGTTCCAGTTGGTGACTGGGATGATTCCCAAGCAAATACGTCTTACCTGAGACTTTCCTGCCTAGTGAGTGTGCAATGTTATCACACAAGCATCTCTTGAAACCTCTTTCTGATTTCTGTGCTTTGCCCCCTCAAGGCAAATAGATGGAAGTTTAATCCTCTCCCCTTAGTGTCTCTGGATTGCAAAGCCTTTGTCAAAAGGGAGCCTGAGATCTTAAAACCTAATGCTTTTTCCTAGATATTGAGATAATTGCTATGGGCTAGACACAGGGAGAATAAAGAAGCCAGGCTAGGCAAACGGGAAATGGCAGGAAGTGAGAACTAGATAATGGAAAAAGTAGTTCAAAATTATTTTCTTCATGTCTCCATATACTGATTTGTTGCATGGAAATGAGCTTAATGGATTATTCTCTGCTCTGAAGGTTTGAGAAGAGGTACATTGAATTTATGCCAAATTAGGGAAGAGTCTGGGCATTTCCTGGCCAGCAAGATGAGAGAAAAGCAAACCAAAAGAAATAAGTTTTTCCCATTCCAGATTTCTAGTAGGTTAGGAAGCAATGCAGGTAGATGTAACAGAAACTGGGGTGACTCCTCCAGCTTGCTTCTTAGTGGAAAGCAGCCCAGGTGTAAAGCACATACAGCCATGTACAGAGGGGAAGCAAAGCTCAGTGGCTTTGGGATGGGCTGTCCTGGGTTAGGTGATGCTGTGAGTGGCTTGGCTGCCCTCTGATGATGGCCCTTTCTGCAGGGGGATGTTGAGGGAGCTGACACCCCTTCCAGCCAAGGTGATGAGGACCTGCAATGGCTCTCATGCCTGGGATGGTTTTTCTCCTCAGATATTTTTTGGGAAGCAAAGGTTCTTCACAGTGGGCCTCTCAGTGTGTGCTCATACTTACGTGAATATATGGAAGTCAGAAAAAAAATTAAAGCCTTTAAGAAGATTTTACTTCAGGACAATTTACTTCATAAATTTTATTATTGTTAATCTATTATTTGTGTGCTCTTGCTGCCTGAGTAAAACAAAGGACCATAGATGAGTATCAACTGATTCTTTCTCCTGAACAGGAAGAACAGCAGCCCTGGAGATGCTTGGACAGATACCTGCTCCTGCAAACCAGCTTTGTGGCATTGACCAGGAAGACAGAACCTATTTCTGCATCTCAGACTCTGTGGGAGAGCTTATCCTTATCCATCATGGCTGTGGCTTTATTTAATCCTCACTGTATGCAGTCAATAACAGGAGGACACTTGGCATTTTCAATTGTCAGATTCTTGTGGAAAATGCCGTGTCTGAAACAACCTCTTGAGGGTGGTGCCTGTGCAGAGAGACAGGGAAGGTCCTTTCACCTCTGGGTCCCCAGCAGCATTTTCATGCCATGTGCCCTATGGTTTGGTGATAGAAACTTGCTCCAAGAAGAACCTCAGGGTTTGGCTGTCTATCCCCATCAAGAAATGATGAGCAAAGTGGAAACAACTAATTCAAGTGTTTGGTGACAGTGTTATGAGCCAGGGTACTTTTGTTGCATGGAAAATATATGGTTGTCCCTTTTAGATTGGAGGTACCATGAAAGGACTGTGGTGTGTCACAGGAACAGTGCAGCTCCCAAGCAGATCAGACCAGTGTAAAGGCAGAGATCAAACATAATTTTTCCTGTATTGATATAATGCACGTTGCAGTTTCAGTCCACCATGGCACAAAAAAAAAAAGAATAGAAAGCAAACTGCACAAATGATCAATGATGTTAATTACAGTCCTCAGTGAGGGAGATAATAGCAATGCAATGGAAAGTAAATACTTATTAGCTCTAAGGAGCATCCTGTTATCTGTATGAAAAATAAACACATTTATCTAGGCACCACCTTAATGGCTCTGGCTATGAAGAGGCAGTGTGCTCACTTCACCCAGATGTTGGCATCATTACCATGTCTGGTGGAAAACAGAAGTTTCACTGATGCTAATGGATGTAAAACTGGTCTGGATGGCCAACTGGACCTTAATATTCACCTCAGCTGGTGCCAGAACACCAGCCTGTCGCCTAACAGCTAGGGCAGGTGTGAAGTACCACTCAGCAATATGCTATATATTATATGTGTATCATATGTGTAATGTGGTACATTATACACTCCCTCTCCCTCCTGGCCCTCTGAAATCCTTTTTGGGATTGCATTAGACCTACCGCAAAGACAATGGGCACTCAGATTATAGGTAGGTGGGATGTGCTGAAGGCCTCTGGAACAAAGATGGCAAGGATTTGAATCTTTTCTTTAAGATCCAGATGACAGTTTTGCTGAAAGCTGTTGCGGTTTCATGTTTGGAGGTGCTAAAAGTCCCAGTGGTTACAGGGTGGGTGGCAATTGCTCAGCACTTCTGGATGTCAGGCCAGGCATGTCCTCACTGGCCACCTCTCTTCAACCACCTTCAAACGATTCCCCAATTTATTGCCTCTTAAGCTCCAGCCCTGTCTCAGAGGTTCTCCATTAGTGGTGTAATGAACTGATACAATCCTAAGTCAAAGGATTCAGAGCTAGTGTGCGGTAAACATAAACATATGTTTAGTTGGGTTATAAACTACTGTAGCCAAAGTGGGCAAGTGTTACAAACTTCAAACACGAAACAGATGCAAGTTAATTAGAGGCATGAAAGTGATGACAATAGAAGTGAGCTGTAGCAAGGAAATGAAATGTTAGTTTAGGCAGAAGTTGCTGCAGCTCTGCCTTGCACTGGAAATGCCTGCAGTGTCTACTGAAGATGGGAAGGCAGAGACATACTTCATAGGGACAGCAGAGCATGTTGTCCATATGTCAGAAATGTAAGTTACTGCTGTGAGGGAATGTGTGAAGGAAATATAATCTGACAGGCTTTTGAAAGCTGGGAATTGGCTTGCCATGCATTCACAGAGTCACAGAATCAGCTGAGCTATAAGGGACCCACAATCATCATCGAGTCCAAATTCTGGCCCTGCACAGGGCAACGCCAAGAGTCACACCTTGTGCCTGAGAGTATTGCCCAAAAACTTCTTAAACTCTGTCAGGTTTGGTGCTGTGACCGCTTCCCTGGACTCTGTCAGAGTGCCCAAATTACTCTCTTAGTGATGAAGGGCCTTTTCCTAATATTCAACCTAAACTTCCCATGACACAACTTCAGGCCATTCCCTCATGTTCTGTCATTCTCACCAGAGAAGAGATTGGTGCCTGCCCCTCCTCTTCCCCTCACAAAGAAGTTGTGGACTGCAATGAGGTGTCCCCTCAGTCTCCCCTTCTCCAAACTGAACTGACCAAGTGATCTCAAGCATTCCTCACACTGTTTTCCCCAAGGCCCTTCACCATCCTTGTAGTCCTGCTTTGGACACTCTGATTGTTAAATGTGTCTGAAGCTGGACTGCAACAGAATCATAGGATTTTTTGGGAAGGGACTTTAAGTATCATGTAGTTCCAACCCCCTGCCATGTGTGCCAGGGCTTACAGTGCCCAGTGTGCCATGAGAAAGCAGAAGTCCCAGAGCGTGGGCATCTCCTGGGAGAGGGGTACTGGGCTCCTCAGGCACTGCTGTGGCACAGCAGCCATCCAGCACTCAAGGGCTCAGTTCTGCCCTTCCCCTCAAACTTCCCAGCCCTTGTTCCCTGCCATGAGAGACTTCCAGGCCCCAGCCAGGGGCTGGTAGGTGCCCAGCTGCTGACATGAGTCCCACTAACGAGGTAAAGGTGCTTCAACAAGGCCAAGCAACCCTTGTGAGTGCAAGGCTGCCTGTAGTTTCAGGGTCTGTCCCTGCCTTGTTCTCGGCTCTCCTCTTCCCTATGACTGTAGACAAAAGATTTAGTGACTCTTCCTGCAATAAATCTTCACCCTAGTTGCTTATACTCTGCTGCTTTGCCTATGATTTGAGTAGTCTAAAAAGCAGTGGTTTGAAGAAGTTTTTGTTTTGTGAGCTGGTCCTTGTGAGCTGGTGTTGTCCTGGGCCATACATGTTTCCATGGTTTGCATGGAGATTGTGGAAGTAGAAGGGTATTTGGTGCTGGAAGGAGAAGAAAAGCCCTAAATAAATTCCTTAATAAGAGTAGCTCTGAGGTAACTATGGAAGCCTTGGGTATGTTTGTTCCCTTAGTCCCAGATGAACAAGTGTGTGTGCCTCTCAGTCCTGTGCAAGCCTGTGCTTCAGCAGACAGACTGTCTTTGTCCTCCTGTAGTGCTGCTCTGATGTTCTGCCCTCCAACATGTTCTGCACCTCTGCCTCAGACAGACTAGGGAGCCAAAAGGGCTTCCCACAAAGCAGAGGGTTTAAAATAGCTCCCCTAGACAGAAAAAGCATTGCTGCTCAGCCGCTCCTCCTTTCCTCTCGTGGGCACCAGTGCTGCTGGATGTGGAGCTGCTGTGCCCAATCAACACCCACAAGCAGCCTTCTGGCTCCAGGGCCAGCAGCCTGCTCAGCCCTCTGCTGCTGGGCACTGCACCCCTGCCCTGCCTGCTCAGCCCAGCAGCATCACCGTGTCCCTCCCACCTTTGTCCTGCCATCACACAGGACAGAGCACAGCGGCTCATCCTGCTGCTTGCCTGCCTGATCCAGCCCCGTGCCCCAGCAATTTATGTTCTCACTGAAGTACTTGGGGGATTAGCTGCAGTAAAAGTCCTCCTCTAAATGAGAATTTCAGGTTGGGACCTGAAGCTGTAGCAGTTTGGAAAGCACCCAGTGGCTGTGCTGTCAGGGAGTGTTCACAGGCAGTAAAATAAAACCGTTGCCTAATTATAGTTTCACCAAGGGGCACTGCAATGCTGGGGTATTAACTCCGTGCACATAAACAGCGATGGGCAGGGGCTTGCCAGCAGTGCTTCACCTCCAGGAGATAAACAGGTAACGGTATCACGGTGCCGCCATCCAGACGGGAGACAGCTGCTCGCTGAAACTACACCAACATTTACTCATTCAGCACGAAATTACATGTGACGGGGGCAGGAATCACACCTAAGTGTTATCCAGCCCTCCCTTCACCAGGGGAAAAATCCGGGATTGGGAACATACAGAGCACAGCAGAGTAAGGCAGGAACAAAAAAGGGACTTCCCACCATTTGTGGAAGTTGAAATTGGAACAAACAGAAAAAATCATCAGCCCAGGGAAAGTTGTAATTACTCTATAATCAGCTACTCAGGTAAGGAAATCACACACTGGCACGGTGCTAATAGGAAGGTCTCAGCTGTTAGAGGAGCACAGATTAAAGTGGGGAAGCTTGGATGTTGATATTTTTATTTGGAGATTGCTTTTCCCTTCTAATTATTTTAGACAAGATGATTAAAAAAGTAAAATAGAAAGCCAGATTGCTGAGGATTACTGTATCTGGAGGAAGGCTGGGGGAGGTGGGCTGGTGGGAAATTCTGCCCACATGAGGCTGTTCCTCAGGGCTGGGTACTTTGGTCCCAGTTCTGCCCTGGCAGAGGGTAGGCAGGAGCAGCTGCACTGATGGGGGATCTCTGCATGGGCATGGGCTGGCTGGGGTGACACCCTTCTCCTGCTGCAGGACATGCTGTGCAGGAGTGGCTGCAAAGCACAAGTGTGAGCTGGGACAGGGTGCCTCATCTCAAAACTCAGACTTACATGAAATTTCCAATACCACGAGCAAGTGCCATAAGTTAGTTACATCCTTCAAATCTTCGGTAAAAAGTAGTTGTTTGGTTAGAGCTTCCAAGTGGTGTGTGCCACGTAAAAGAGTCAATGTCACTAGTGGTAAAGGACTGCCATGCAGGCAACCATTAAATGCTGCTCATTGCACAAAGAAGGGTTACACTCATGGGCAAGGGAAAGAACTGGAAATGCTCTGCCACAATGGTGCAAGGTCATATTTCATTTCCATAGTGTTTTCTCTCCTCAGGAGGCAGCCAGTAACTAAAGCAAAGCTCTGGTCTCTGAAGAATTCCCTTATTAAAGTTTGACCAGCTCCTTTGCTGCTCTGAGATATCTCTTAGGAACTGCTGAATTCATAGAGAAGGTGTTTTGCTTTGTGTATATGAATAATTTTTATTATTATTTTTTAATTGAAAAATATCTTCCCCTTCCCACCATCCCTTCAGGTCAGGATAAAAGCTGTTTGACATAGAAAGAGTTTTTCAGCATGTTGAATTAAACCTTCCTGACTTTGGCAAAGAGCAACTGCAGGGCCAAGATAATTAACAGGGGCTGATTTGGTGACTTATCTCCCTAGTTCAGTCTCAGCAGCACTGCTGGCTACAGAGCTCTGATAACTGCTGCTGGACACCCCACAAAGCAAGAGTTTAATTGTCTTTCAGGAAGTTTTTCTATCAACCCCTTCTCTGCAGTTTGATAAGCTCTGTGGCTTTGAAAAAGTCTTCAGACTTCCTGACAGGTCTGAATTTGGTCTAAGAGAAGCATGGGTGGCCCTGAGGCCCCCCCATCCCTCAGCTGCCCACAAGTGATGCTTATGCCCCAGTTGCTTGCTCATTCCATCCTTGGCTCCCTGTGGATCCACCAGTGGGGAAAACAAGCAAGTCTATACAAGAGTGTCCAAATTCAGAGAGGGAAGCTGTGAAGCATGCTGTAGGGCTGAGCTTGAGAAAGTGTATTGAGAAAGACAATACCATTACCTCCCCATTACACAGTAAAATTACCTGGCCTAAATATTAGTGAATCTGCCCCAGCAGTGACTAAATGATATGTTTTGAAAGACTATTTTTTTCACTCCAAGAAATATGAAAAGAGCAATTTAAAATTGCTTCTATTTCTTTGTAGAGCAATCTGAAAACACCTATGGCCGAACTCACCATGACTGGATTTAAAAGCAGCCTGAGCAGAAAGAAGCTATTTTATCTCCAGCTCTGTCTCAGTGGGGTCTGTGGTAGTGAAACCCTCTGCTGTGCGGTCTCCCTCTCCTTGGGTACCTCTGGAGCCCCCACCATCTCCAGGTGAAGGCTGCCCTGAGTGCTTAGGGGTTTTTCCCAGCCTAGTCAAGTTTATACACCCAAGGACCCAGCAAAGGGGTTAGGTGAAACACTGTTTAACTTTCAGTTACTTGTACAAAGCAAAAAAGGCTCTAAAAAGTCATTAGTATGTATCACTGCAGAAGGAACGGCTGCACTAGCTGCCCTTTCTGACCTGCATCTCCTCAGCAAGTTGGCCAGGTGAACATTTCTGAGCAGTGTCTGTCTTTGCAGAGAAAGCACAACCCAGGTTTGGGTGGCATCACCTCTTGCCTGCCAGGGAGGTTTCAGTGCTCACCTGAACAGAGCTGCCTCTAGGACTGCAGGACTTGAATTGTCACAGGTTTGTGCTCCTCACCCATCTCTTCTCCCCTCTGAGGGACAAGAAGGTTGTCAGCTTTAGCATTATCATGGCTTCAGTCCCTTGGCTGCTTGCTCTTTAGGCATTACACTTTTCCATAGCTACCTTGGGGATGTCATCAAATGGGTCACAGTCACTTCTGAGCCAGACTGGATTTATGCAGGTGAAGCAGAGAAGCTTCACAGCTCAGTGCTGTTTCTACTCAGACCTGCACAAAATTTAGCTGAACACGAACGCCAAGAGCTGGATTTGGATCTGCTGCAGACTTTGAACATTTGATGTAATGTTTGCTCTGCAAAAAACTCCTCTGATATAAACTGAGTGAAAGTATCCTGAGTGTAACTGGACATATTCTCTGCACAAGCTGTGTTAAGCTTTGACTTAGAGTCTAACAGCTCTTAATGTCTCTCCTAAGCTTTCTGTTGAATGTTTGCACCATTTCAGGAGAAACAGAGATTATTTAACTGAAATAGCTTTGGTAGGCTCCAAAGATCAGCTGATTTACAAAGGGAAAAGAGAGCATTTAAAACCAAAGCAAGGGTTATTCTGAAGGTTCATTCTTTATTTGAAGACAGCTTAAGAATGATTTAACAGGGTTAACTTCAGAGAGAAATATCCTGGAGTCCTCTAGGAGACATATTCTTGCAAGATTGCCAGCTAGTTTATAACTGAGATTCCTCATTCTCCGTGGGGGTAATTACTGCAGCTGGGTTGGAAAGGCTTCAGTATTAAAACAGCAGTCAGTGAGCTACTGAACATAGGCTCAAATCCACAAGGAGATTCTCAAAGCCTGAGCTGATTAGAGCAGAATAAATCTTGGACTGGATTGCCTGTCCCTGCCTTAATGTCTCACACTGAGGGGGTTATGGTATGAAATGGGGTAGGCTGGTGTGAGCGTGTCATGCGTTTTATCTGAGAAATGAGCTTTCCTTTTTCTGGGAGGTTGCCTGAAAGAGCCACTTAAAGTGAAAGCCTGAGGTAAGGAGTTCAAGACCAAGATATGTAATATCCAATAGCAACACATTAAATAAAACCAAAAAACTTCCCCCAACTTTTCTTTCTCCATCAGCCATGAATATTCTGAGTTGGAAGGGACCCACAAGTACCACCAAGTCCAGCTCCTGGCCTGGCACACGACAGCCCCAAGAATCACACCATGTGCCTGAGAGCACTGTCCAAAGACTTCTTGGATGTTGCCAGGCTTGGTGCAGTGACCACTGCCCTGGAGAACCTGTTCCAGCATTTGACCATCTTCTGGCTGAAGAATCTGGCTGAGGAGCCAAGTGAGTGCTTTGAGCAATGCTTTCTGGGCAGCTGCTTGTCTTGAGTAAGTCCAGAATAAAATCCACATACTTGAAGGCCTGTCAGTGCTTCTGCAGTCTGAATGGGTGCATGGGAAGCTCTCTCTACTCTGCAGGGCTTTGCCCAGTTGTCTTTCCTGCTCCGTGGGATGAGGGTCTGGAGGGTGCTCCCAGGTTCCTGGGCTGCTGAGTCAGCCATGTGTCCACAGATGGGTTTCATAAGGAGTGCTGCATTGCTCTGCTCCTGCTCTCATCTTGTGACTTTCCCAGCCCATCACCTCTCTTGTTGACAGCAGGACCAGGAATTCTTGATCCAGGCAAAGGGGTATTTTCTCCTTCCTTTGGCTTCGGTGGACCTGTGGAGTGGGTTAAAAGGAAAAGGAGGGAGCACCTCTGAGTTACTGCATTGCATGTTGGGATTTGAACTCAGAACACTCCAAACATAGGGATATAAGTCACAAAACATATCATCAAACTGGAGGCACATGTACAGTTTGTCTGGATGTGGACATGATCTTTTTGAAGTCTATTTGGAGATTTTTTCTTGGGAACATTGGCGACTTCTGCCATTTCCAGCTCTCCCTGGCAGTTTCCAAACTGTCCTGTGACTACAGGACATGTGCTTTGCCAAAGAGCCCTTTTCTCAGGGACCATTCGAATTTTAAAATCATTGTTCCTTAAACAACAAGAAACAGAAGTCCAGTGTGAAGCAATAAATGTTTCTGACAGAAGCAGCATGCTGACCAGTTGAGAGCTTGGAGGGTGTCTGTGCTCCTCCTGCTGCAGGCCTGGTGAAGCAGGAAGGATTTACAGCCTGATGTGTTCTAAGAGTCTGTTTCAGCATCCTCCCTTGAATTTCCCATCCCTGGCCCAAAGTAAAGGCATTTTACAAGTCTGAGGTTGTTGGCTACATTTTCAGCAAAGCCCTCTGCAGACGCTGGCCACCTGGAGCCAGACTAGCTGGGACTAACAGCAGGGCTCCAGCAGTGTTAAGAGGCTTACTTGAGCTTTTGGCTGGTGAATAGCTCATTCCCTTACTCTTACTGTGGGATCAGGGAGCAAGTCATAACAAATACCTGCGTTTGAACAACCACTTGTTTTCAAAAGCTGGAGCAATTGTGATGATTTGAAGTTGTTGACTAGTGGAACCCAGGGCAATCATTGTAGAAAGGAAAGGGTTTTTTCCCTCTTAGGCTTCTGGAAAAGCTGGCAGTGCAGTGTGTCAGGATGGCTGCCATTTTTTATTTTTCTGTTTTAAGGTTTGGTGAGGTCCTGCAGGGTTAGGTCAGGTTTAGGACCTTACAGCTAGTGAGGTTTTGGTCCTTCCCTTGAACTGCAATTGAAGCTGTCAGGGAGCATTGGACAGAAAAGCCTTTTTATTGCTTTTATCAGAGGCTTTTGGATGGCAGTATGCCAAAAGCCATGCTGCAGAAATGCTGCTGATGGGGTGGGTCTGATGGCTTCCTGGTGGGATGGGGCTGCAGCCCTGGTTCTTCTTGCCAGGGCTGCTGGAGGTGCCTTTCCATGGCTCTGCTATTGAGGCTGTTCTTCTCTTGGTAAGCAATAAAAGTCTCCTAGAAAGGGAAACTTGCTCATATCACATCTTAGGGTTTATTATGACTCTGGAGAAATATCTCAGTCAGTGCAGCCCTCGTTGCACTGGGCTAACTTCTATGAGCACCTTTTTTACCGGCATGTGTAGATGTTTGGTTCCTGGTTTTGGGATTTTTTTGTTTGCTTTTTTTTTCTTTTTTTCTTTTTTTTTTTGTTTTAGTTTGGTTTTTTTCCCTTAAAAAAATTCCCAAGGTCTCAGCTATGCTCTGATGCTCCATGAGAACATTTTTGAACTCTTAGAACTGTTTGCTGAACAGGAAAACCATTACTTACCCAGTTCCAACTCTGCCTGGAGCTCTGTGGAGGCATTGCCTGTGCCTCCTGGAACAACTTCACCTTCTGGAAACAACGCCTGTGAAACCCTCTTTTTTCCCTTTTCTTTCTTTCTTTTTTTTTTTTTTTTAAATCTTCAGTCTTGTCATCCGGCTTTGTGAACTGCAGACACGATGTTTCCTATCATTTTAAAAGAGGTTGTTCATTGAAAGATATAAAAGCATAAACAAAAAGTTCATGTTTGTTGGCACAGTTTTTAAATGCAGACATCTGGGTTAGAGATGTGAGAAAATTGTAAAGAATTTGAAAGGTTCAAAGGCTCATGTTATTAAAGTTTTAATAATCTCCTTTTCTGCCTTGCCCCAACCCCCTGCTAGTCTTTGAATCTTGAAGGAAAATGCCGTCTGAACAAGATTATAGTTAATTAGGGTAGGATCTTCTCTTTGAAAGCCTGTAGGAAGCTGTCCTGCCTTTTTATTTTTCAGACTAGAATGAGCTGTGTGTAGGAGGAGATACATGGCAAAAAGCACTCGAGTGCAATGTTTTAATTTAAAGACTCCAGGGGCTCTGTTAAGTTTCTATAATACAGATGATGGTATTTTCACAATCACTTTGTTATGTAATCCCCAGAGAAATAATTCACCTGAGGTGAAATTCACACCTTGTAGAGGGGCCAGGGAGGGCTGGCAATAAACACAAGTCCATACACACACACCTATAGGCACAGGAGCCTATACAAACATGCCTATAGACACATGCACCTATGGACACACAGCCCCCACAGACACACGTGCACAAAGCCCAGTGTGCAGAACTTTGGGAAGCCTGGGGTGAAAGGATAAGGCTGGGTGAGCCCCAGCTCCTGCTGCCCTCCTGGTGATGAGGAATGATAGCGAGAGGATGAAGCCTCTGCTTTGCTGGCCAAGCATGGCTTGCCCCAGGGCTGGGACTGTGGGCTCCCCATCCCTGCAGGTGCTCAAAGCCAGGCTGGATGGGGCTATGGGCAGCTTTGTGTAGTGGAAGGTTCTCTGCTCATGGCAGGGGATTTGGAACTAGATGATCTTTATGATCCCTTCCAATTCAAACCATCCTAGGATTCTGCGGCCACAGCTCCAGGCACGCAGTGGGCAAAGAGGTTTGGTGGCTCTGACTGCTGGTCCTGCAGCACCGTGGTGCTGTGTGTGCTTCTTGTGGCAGGAGCCAATGTGTGACCTCATCGTGCTCCTGAAGTTTTACAAGTGTCCTGTCTGGTGTGTCCCCAGCAGTGCCAGTGGAGAGCTCATAGCACCTGCTCACGGCTGATGTGCTTTCACAGCGACTGCAGGCAGCCTGCAAACACAGATGTGCACCCTCTCACCCATCCCCTGCACTGCAGGCTTTTGTGGCCCCTTATCCAAAGAGCTGAACCCTCTGCTGCTCCACTGAACCGCGCAGGTGCTGCTGCCACCCTGGGGGACATGCAGGGGCATGGCTGCTTGGCTGAAGTCACTGAGTCTTACAAGTACAAAAACAACAGGCTGGACCCTGCATGGTGTCACAGCCTGCAAGAACAACACAGTGCTGGTGCTGTGTCTCTAAGGACTCCTCTGGTCAGCATTCCCACCCAACCCACACGGAGCCTGGGTGCTGCCAGTGCTTCTTCACCGCCTGAGCCATCGCCAAGCAGAGGGAGGGCTGGGGATGACAATTTGTTTTAGAAAAGGAAATGTATCTTTTTTTTTCTTTTTCCTGAGTTTGCTATAAAAAATAAGGCCAGTTATATTTCTGGTCTATTTTGTTTTTAGTGCTTGCAAGATGTCCTGAGGGAGCTATTTTTTTTTGAAAAATAGGGCGTTAAGTACCGTAATTTCCCTAACATAACAATTCCATATTTATTTCACTTTCTTTTTCTTTACACTCAGTGGCTTATAATAGCAGTGCTTTTCCTCATCTCCTCCTGTCTCTCTAGTCTGCTAACAACCCAATTAGTGAGTGCCCAAAGCATGAAGCATTCCTGGCCTTGCTGCTGTTCCAGCCAGTCATTAACTAGGTGGAGAAGGTCTAACAAACACTGGAAAAAAAAAGTAAATTCGTTTTTTAGAAGTTAGTTGAGCTTTACAGCATTAAAATAGAAAAGGTAGTAAAAAAAGCGGGGGGAGGGAGTAAACACGTTGCCAAAATACTAAGTCAATTAGCTTAGGTGAAGGGCCAGGATTTTCTGGTGTAGCCTGGAGTCTGGGATTGCTCTCACCAGTAAAACACTTCCAGAAGGTCCAAAGGGCAGCTATGGTGCTTTTTAATTTTTGACTTTAATTTTTTCCCCCAAGGGTTTTGGTATCCAGGCTTTAAACCCCAATGTTAACGAAGTTATTATTCTGTCTTTCTGAACATGACTGTATCTTGGATGCTTTATATTCCACTATTGGGAATTTTCTCCATGCTCTGTTTGCTCGATAATTACTTACTGACTTTTAAAGAAAGTTCTTTGGCCTCAAGAGCATGAAATCAAAGGTTCAAGAGTCTCACAACCAGTGTTCCTGGTCAGTCTTCCAAGCCTTTATTTGGGTGCCCAGACAGAGTTTCTTTGATGTGAGATCACTTCAGTTCAGAGCCGCATTCAGCAGGAAGCAGTGCCAGGTGAGTGGCAGTGAAGGGACAGAAGGGAGCAGTGCCTGGCTCTGTTCATCCCTAGGAGAGGCTGTCCTGGAGACCAGGGGTGTGCCAGGCTCTGGAGCACCAAGCTGGCTGCACAGGGACAAGGGAGCCTGCTTTTGGGGACACACAGAACACCAGCCAAGCAGGTCAGGGCCCCACTGCACCGAGCCTTTACAGACTCAGCAGTACAAGTGCACCATCATCCAGTTTGCACCTCGTCGTCATGCAGGCAGGCTCTCACACAGAGAGTTCTGAAGGGAAACTTCCTAAGAAACTCAGGGTTGGAGTTAATAATTGCTAACATACAGCACCACAAAGGTACCAGGTTGGCTCAATTCACACTTTCCAAATGAAAGGTTGGATCGCTCTCCCTCCTCGTAAACCCTCCCATCCCCGAGGTATATTCCCACCTGAACCTCCCAAAGCAGCAAAGCCCTCGGGTGCCCTGCCTTCAGCTATCCGACCTTTGAGTGAGCGGATGGCATGGAGCCCAGAAGTAGAAAGACCTGTTTGCACTGATTATCCTAGGTGTCATTAGCAGGATTCTTTACAAGCAACTCCCTCCTTTGAAAGGCAGACATCCCCTTGCCTGAGAAGAATAACTGCAAGCACTGGCTATCGGATTTTTCCTTTCTTTGCTGTGACCTCTCCAAAACTTGGCACCTCTTTGAGCTGGCTGATCTCAAAAAAAAAAAAAAAAAAAGAAATAAAAGAGCTGAATTTTTTGTGTTACCTGCCCCTTTTCCAGTTTTTTCCCCCGATAGTTCTAATGAGATGGTCTGTGAAATAAAATTGAAAAGACGCTATTGTCAGAAAGATTCTGTGACCCAAGGTGCCAAGCACCTTCTAAATGAATCCCTGAAGCCAAGTGAAGTAGCAATTGGGAAAGCCTTTAGCTGAAATTTGTATTCGGAAGTTCTGATATGAGGAAGCTGTAGAAATGCAATGGTGATAAGTGCATTTGTCAGGCAGATCCTTTTGAAAAGTGCTGGTACACATGGTTGCTGTTCAGAGAAACAGAGGTGGGTGTGATGTTCGGTAGCCTTCAGCTTTGCCCTTGGCATGGGATTATCCCCTGGGAAGGATATAGCATACCATTAAGTTCCTCTTTGTAAAGGTAATGAGGAATAGTGTCTCTTGAAGTCTTGCGGAAAAGGCTATAAAACCTATTGACATGCATTTTTTCTTCTCCTATTACATCCCGGTTTATGTGATAAACGAAACTCCTACAGAAGAAAGCCTAATGCTTTGGGCTTTGCACATAGGATGGGAAGAGATAACAGCATGAAGAGCAGCAAGTAAACACATACATATAATAAATATATAATATAACATATATTATAGCATAAACATATAATTCTTGCCGATTTAGAGCAGAATCTAGAATTATTACCAAATTCTGGAAAGCTCATCCCGAATTTTCCTTTACTGTGTAATATTAGCACTATAATGGGTTGACAAGTGTGTCTTCATTTCTCATTGTAGACTATACATTGGCCAGTGCATAATCACAGAATCATAGAATACTCTGAGTTGGAAGGGACCCATAATGATTATCAAGTCCAACTCTTAGCCTGCACAGGACAACCCCAAGAGTCACACCATGTGCCTGAGAGTACTGCCAAATTCTTCCTGAACTCTGTGCTGTGACAATTCCCTGGGGAGCCTGTCCGTGTCCAGCCACGCTCTGAATGAAGAATTTTTTTCTTAATATCGAACATAAACTTTCCCTGACACAACTTCAGGCCATTCCCTCATGTCCTGTCACCACAGAGATCAGGCTTCCCCTCATGAGGAAGATGTTGACTGCAGTGGGATCTCCCCTCATTCTCGTCCAGACTGAAGACACTAAACGACTTCAGCCTCTCCTCATACAGCTTCCTCTCCCATCCCTTCACCATCTTTGCTGTCCTCCTTTGGATGCTCTCTCACAGCTTTACATCCTCCTTACACTGTGGCGCCCAGAGCTGCCCCAGCACTCGAGGTGAGGCTGGCCCAGGGCAGAGCAGAGCAGGACAATCCCCTCCCTTGCCCGGCTGTGCCTGATGCCCCCCAGGACAGGGCTGTCCCTCCTGGCTGCCAGGGCACTGCTGGCTCATGTTCAACTTGCCATGGACCAGCACCCCCAGGTCCCTTCTTCTGGCACTGCTCTCCATCCTCTCATTCCCAAGAGACTGATTTGCTATTGCCATCACTCAGAGCAATGCTGGTACCACAATTTGTGTAGTAGCGATAGTGTGGGTCACATCTGCACAAGTTCTGAATTAGTTCAAGTTAATTATTGTGTGTGTGTTTCTGTATGACTGCAGTTGTAGCAATATGCTCTGCACTACTACCTACAGCTTGGAAATATTAACAGGGTCTGTTGGTTTAAGCACATTAGTGTGACACACTTTATCTGTCTACAAAGGAACAAAGCCTAAAGGCATAACTTTGTGAAATAGGTACACCATCTCAGTACTTACCAATATCATTCTATTAAATTAAGGAATGTGCTTCTGCCTTGTATCACGCAGAGATCATTTAAGACAGGATTTGGTTTTTTCTTTGTAACATTTAGAGCTGAAGTAGAAAAAGACTATAAGAATTTTTGAAAGAGTCATATGGGGTTTTCTTACAGGAGTAGTAAACACAAGTTAGATTTTAATAGTACTTGATATATAAAAAAATGAAATACAGGCCAAAGAACACATTCGAGTTGTGTACATTTCATAGTAGGTATTTATTTAATATTATTATTACTGCATTGGTCATATGACAGGAAAAGTCAGTAATCTGCTTACTTCTGTATGTGAGAAACATAAAAAACCAAGGAAATTTACCTTCATCAGATGCATAAAAAGCAGATTCAAAAGACAGAAAGTGTTCTTATAGTGGTCATTAAAAATTGCTAGGTGATGAAACTTTGGGAAGAAATGTATGTGACAAAGTTTCATAGTTCACTAGCAAGAATTTTATAACAGGATTTGTCATAGGAAGTGAAAATGAGAATGCTGAGATGTGTTCAAGACCTAGTCTGCAGTTGGAGGCAGACAATGTTAAGGAAAGGAAATAATTAACCATGAAAGGCACCAAGTGGTTTAATAATTGTTATTCCAAGAATGAAAGTATCAGTACAAATAGGACCGGAAGGGAAAGTTGGATAAACATAACTGGGGAATATGCTGTGTACTGAGCTGATGGGGCTACACAGGAAAGATCCATTTGTTGTTTGATTTGCTGGGTAAAAGAGAGATAATGCTGGAAAAAGATAGCAGCAAACCATGAGTAAACAGGACCCTGGGATGAAATGCTCCCTTTACATTTTTTTAATGTATGGTGCTTGTTCATCTCAAGCAGCTCTCCCCAAATGGCAAGTTGGTGTGGAATGGGCCATCCTGCCCCAGCCCTATATTCACATCAGCTTTGTTCCCCAGGAGGCTGCAAAAGCTGCCTGGAGCAAAAATCCAGGTCCCTGACATCTCTGCATTAGGCTGAAGCTCAGTGCCTGCTCCTTTCCAATTTAGGTTTGCAGCTGCTCTAACAGGCAGTCAGGAATAGGGACTATCTGGATACAGGCAAGTGCTACTCCAGAGGAAGGAAATAATTTTGTTCAAAGGGGAAGCAAAACTAGGCTTAGCTTGCAATAAATTCAGATGAGTTTCTAACTAAATTTAGAAATTAAATTTTACTACCTGAAACTGGCTGATAAATAACAGATTTCTTTGGGAGGTAATTGACCATCTTTTTTAGGAAGGCTTTTCTGCTTCTGAATCTGGCTAATAGGGCAGTGGAGAGCTGCATGAAAATTTAGAAAGGACCACGAAGCAGATGGAACTTTCAAAACCTCTGCAACATTTCCTATTCTATTGAATTTTCAGTTCAGTTTTTCTGAATGTCTTGTGGTTTTTTTTTTCTAAATGTCTTATTTTATCTTAAGAGTCTCTCATTATGGTGCTGGGCTTTCCAGTAGGTCCTGAAACTGTGACAGATGGGCAAAATGCCATGTCTTTAGAAAGGCTCCAGGATCCTGGTTTTGTGTAACTGAACAGGGCAGAAAGTCCTGCATTGTCTTGAGACAGCTCAGATGCACAATTGCTCTTCATCCTGTGCCTCACCTTATGCTATCCAAGTCAGCCAAGGAGCCCATGCTCAGCAGCTGAAACTGCTCAGGGACAAGGATTTACTGAGAAATACAGAGTTTAGTAACAGAGGTCTGTGTCAGGAGTTTCTTTAGCATTGTTTGTGGGTTGTTTTGGGAAAGTAATTTCATGCTCTCCTATTTCAGCAGTCTTCTTCTATTCTCTCCTTTGGCACCCTCCACATTCCCTGTTTTAATTTTTGCTGCTCCTTTTTGTAGACATAAGCAAAGAAGGAACTGTCTCCTGCTTTTAAGTTTGGGATTGGTTTAATGGTGTGTTCATGAGCCACCCATTGGTGAAACTATAGTTCAGGGCTCAGCTGCATAGAGTGTGAACTCTGTTAACTTCAGTGGCATTTCTCTGATTTCAACATCTGAGGATCTCCCTCTAATTCCATTGAGAAAAAGCTAACACATGCAAAGCTGGTTTTCTTTTTTTTTTTTTTTTTAACAAAACCCCTTGCTGGCAAAGTGCATCTGTTGAACCATCATCGGAAAAATGCAGTTATTGTGGACTTGGTCTCATAGTAACAGCAACAATAAGGCTGTGGTAAGAGCTTGGGGTTCACTGGCGGTGTCGAAAACATGAGAAGCACATCCCGTGCTCGCAGGAGCTCTCTGCCTCCATCAGCACCCAGGCCCAGCACGCTGCAGGTGAGGAGGTGAGGACTCCCTGCCCTCAGCAGAGGTGGGTGTGGAGCTGTGGGGTGCAGATGTTTGGCCTGGGTGAGGTGAGGAGCTCTGGCCCACGAGCAGACGGAGATAGCGCCGAACAATGCGCCTGGCAGCGCGGTCAGTGCTCCTGCAGCGGCTCTCAATGCAGCCCCAGCGCACGCATTGTTCTCCTTGGGCCAGGGCTCTGTTCAATTAACCAGCAGGAATCCTCTCCCTGCTCCAGTGCCGGCGCTATCACACTGCTCCTGGGGTAACCACAGCGCTGTGACACAGCCAGCTCCGAGGGCGAGCTGTGCTGCACATTTCTGTGGGCTTCCTTGGAAAGGGCCTGTGGACATCTGGTGTGAATCTCCCTCCCATTCACATCCACATCCCCTGTCACTTCCCGAGAGACAATAAATAACTCCTGGGGCTGATACTGCATGCAGGGCTGGCCCTCATGGGCTGGCTTGTCCCTTCCCTCGGTGGCTGGTGCGGGTGGCAGCGAGCGAGCTTCTCCAGAGAGGAGCGGGCAGTGGAGGGCGGCCAAGGGAGCGCATTGTTCCTCTCTGCAGGGCTTTGAAAGACATCTCCTTTCCTTGCCACTCTGGTGGCAAGAGGAACCTGCCCACGATTTCTTGTGCAGACATATAGCATCAGTTTTGGGGATGCTGTTGCTGCTTTAGGTCCAATTCACCCAGAAGATCCTGATTGATGCTGTGGCAGATAATGCTCCTCCATTACAGCTTTCGGTACGGGAGAGGCCCTGTCAGACCTAGACAGACAAGACAGATGTGGGGCTTGCCTTTCTTGAACCAATCCATCACACTTCTAATTGCCTATCCTTCAGTGACAGGCTGTCACATTTGTTAAAGAAAACCTAGAAGAGAATGTGTTAACTCTTCCCCTCCTACTTTTTGTGGTTTTGTGGGAAGACTGAAGGAAAGTTAGGTCAGAGAAGCACATTGTTTAACATTTGTATTAGGATGCGTGGCTTCTGTTGTAATGCTGTCAGCCCTGTAGCTGGAGGATCTCACATTTCCTGGACGTGAAACAGCATCTAAGCATTACAAAACTTGGCTTGTCACCTCTTCCCTTTTCCTCTTGCTCCATCTCCCATGGGCTGTAGTAAAAGCGGATGAGAAAGACATGGCATGACTGGGAACTATTCTAACAAAGGAGAAAAAGGCCACTGAGGCCAGTGCAGGTTGTGTTCTGGTGCCAGCAAGGAGAAACATGCTGGATTCTGGGGAGGGGAGGGACAGGAGCCAGCAGGAAGGCAGGGATGAGAGCAAAACTCCACTTTCAATTTTGTGTTTACCCTTCAGGAGCAGGGACCTGGTGCGGGAACAAGAAGGACTACTGAAAGATATCAGATTTGTTGTCCTTTCTCCCTTCCAAACACCATTTCTCCCCCCTCAGAGACTTCATCCTGAGCTCAAAGGCATTGCTCTGCTCCATCACATGGACTGCTCCTGAGCTCTTGTAAGGGTGGTGTTTTTCTCATAGAGCACTTCCAGGGCTTCACTTGTTTCTGTTAGTCAAACAATGTTTTCCTCTTCCACAGTTAATTCTGTGGTGCAGGTACAAAATCCATTGTCTTGAGGAAGACCTCCTAGACTAAAAACTTTTTTGGTCAGTTTTATGGAGTATGAGAAATCATCCTTAAAAGAGTGATGAAGGCTGCTGCCACAGGGCTTCCCTCAAAACCCTGCTCACTCCCCAGCAACTTCACTGTGCCTTGAAAACAAAGAAATGTTTAGTAAACTTAGGGGAAATATTCAGAAAGTTCTGTGCAGAGTGATGAAGGGTCAGGGCTTTACAGTGAATAAAGTGCAATTCATTTGAGCTTTGGTTCTGCCCAAGGAGAAGCTGTGCTGTTGTGAAGAGTGTGGTCAGGCGAGGTCAGATTAATGTCATTCAAAAGCAGCATGGGGATGCTATACCCTCAGCGTCTGGCATGTGGATAAATTGTGTCACCAGTTTAATCTTCATAATAAGTACACATTTGTTCTCAAAAAAGATCAGTGGCTGGCTGGTGGCATGGCAACAGCCCATGACACTGCCATATAGGAGACTTGGGTTTGGGGGAGGTGAAGGGGAATGTTGCCTCTAGGAAATTAAAAATTAGAACTACAGCCTGCTTAGCAAATGTCTGACTACGCCCTTGTACTGTACCACAGTGCATCACAAGGAAAGAGTTCTTACTTAAATGTCAAATAGCAACTTCTTTTTCCTGATGGGTTTTATAGGTCAATGGAAAAAATCCAGCAGCTAGATGATGTTTTTGGTTGAATTTTTTTTTAAGCCATTTTATTTTAATGAGAATATACTGCATTCAGTGATTCTTCTGAAAAAAAAATCCAGAACCAAACTAAACCAAAAACAACCAAACCCCCCCCCCCCCCCCCAAAAAAAAAAAAACCCCAACCTCCCAAAAACTAAACTGGAAGATGTTTCCATTCCATTCTGGATTTAGGTACACAGTTTCTCATCAGAGAAGAAGTCTGAAGAGAGAGAGCACATTTGGGATATGAACACTGCTTTGCTGGATGAATGGAGATGCTTGTCATGCCTTTCTTAATCTACTCATGACAAATGCTGTCTTTTGATGAAAATATTTCTTCTCTAGTTCTTACTTATGCCACTCATCTTCTTTCTCAGCCTTTGTGTTACTAGAGGTACAAGTGCTTCTCATCCCCTCTTGTAAGATGTTCTCCAATTTTCCTCTCATTTTAGTAGTCTTCCTCCTCCAGTTTTAGATTACTTCCTCCAGTAATCCAGCACAAGTCCTGGGCATGCTGGGCTCTGGCTACCAGAGAAAACTAAACAGAGCAAGGGATTATGCCAAAGATACTCACACATGATTTACAGTCCTCATGTTTTGCCTGTATTAATTATCACTCTCCCAGGCAATGCTTGGGCTTGGTTTTGGAGCCAGCAATGGCTGGGGACCATTCCTAAAAGGCTGAGTTTGGCTCTTTTGACAAGGTGGGAGGGTTCAGAGGTTTAGACAAGCTCTGTGCTGTGCTGCATGGCCTACAAGCCAGCATGTTTTCTTTTAGCAGCACACACAGAGCCTTGGTGACCAAAATGGGTCAGAGTCTTCTTTGATGAGGTCCAGCCAGTGCCTGGCATTTATTGATTTCAGGAATACTTTCCATCCTGTGGTGGAAATACTTAATTCTAGGCGACATTTACCTTTTCAAGTGGTCAGGCCACATTGCTGAATGCATGGCTAACACAAGTTCCTACTCCTGATTTCTTAAGTGCACACCCTTTTACCTTGAATAGTAAAATTTCCCTCCGTGTCTATTGTTTCTAAAGACTCTTTGGCTCTTTGGTAAAATTCTGCTGCTTGTCAGTATCGACAAGGATGCCCAACCTCAGTCATCAGAAAGTTTCATTAGGCATTCTTTTGTGTCAAAATTGTTAAAGATATAAAAAGGATTGATACTGACTCTTTCGAAACTCTGCCAGTGATTTTCTTTTTTTCAGCTCAACCCATTGTCACCTCCCTTTTAGCCAATTCCTTAACTACTTTGCAAATTCTTATCTTAATCCTCACTTTTTCTGCTTGAACTAATAGTTTCCATCTGGCAGTGTACCAAATGCTTTGTTCTAGTCCATATAAATGACATCTTCCCATAGTTCCTTTGTCTGTAAAATCAGATAAGAGCATTATGGTAGACAGTCAGAAGCTGCCTTTGTTAGGGTTATGTTGCATTTTCTTCCAGTTTAATTTGTTTCTATGTTTTAAGTTACTTCCCTCAAAAAAATTCCAGACCAGGGATTTATCCCAGAGAGGCTGGAATATATTTATAGCACACAAAACCTGTTTTTTCAGCCTGCAAGAGGACAGGTTTTCAACCCAGATTGTCTCAAATTAGAGGCAATGAAAATCTGCTGCTTAAGTCCCACCCCAGCAGTACTAAGGGCAGGATATTGATTTCCATACACCTGAAATATAGCTCATTGCTTCTATTCAACTTGCAAGCTCATTGCAGAATGAATTCTGGTCCGTGTTTCCAGCCTGACAATTCTTCCCAGGGACACATGAAGAGCTTGCCCTGTGAGTGAATGTCAAGAACTAGTGATGGGAGGCCCAGAATACCACCCACTAGTGACTTCTGCACCTCATCATACTTTCTAAGTTATGCAGAGCAAATTAGACAGTCAATATTTGTATTTTCTCTTGGACTATCCATGGAGCAGATCTCAGCTAATGCAGGGAGATGGGGAGGCACACACATGTGGCAGGAAGCCACCAGCAGAGCCTGGCACTGGTGAGTTTGTAGAACCTGTGGCACCTTTCCTATGGGCACATCTTTCAGATGATCAGCAGAAGTAACCATGAATTGGCTCCTAATTTATTTCTTTGAATCAAGTTCAGTTTAATACAAAGCACAGGGAGTACATGGATTTGATGGGATATGTCTGCCTGTATTACTATACTAGTTCCAGGGACAAGGTATCTATCTGCTTTTGGCATGAAGGACATAAAAATTACTGTGGTTCAAAAAACATGGTCTAACAAAGTCACTGCAAATTAAAGCAAAGACAGTGGAAAAGATGCAAACCTATCCATGGGTATTACAAGCCTCTAACAGCTATCTCCAGCAACGAAGAGAAGATTCCCTGTGGGTAGATGAAGTTTACATTCAGGAATTATGAGCACCAATTAAAATTCTGTAAGTGTGCTCATTATTTTTCAGTTTCTGAGCTGAAAAGACATGTGCTGCCAATAATGACTAAACTAATACTACTTCAGTTACCTCTCTGTTTTCTCTCTTCTGAAGAGATCAGGGTACAAAAGGCGTGCTAAGCCAGTTTCCTTTGTACTGTTTATTTTCCCTTTGCTGTTTTGCTTCTTTTAATTTTTAATTATGAAAGCAGGATTCCTTCCAGCCAAGGGTCTCTGAACCTGGGGAGAGAGTGAGGATGCCTGCAGGCCCCTCCTGCTCAATCTAAAGAGGCTGCAAAGGAAAACAAGTTTGTGGGTGCTACACAATGATGTCCCTATGTGAAATTTCTGAAGGGTTCTGCTCCTCCTCAAAAACCTTCTAGGGGCTCTCAGGCTGAAAAGGGACTGTGAACTCTAGCTCAAGAGTAAGGCTTTGTTCACAGAGCTCTCAGCTCCTTTCTGTATGCTTATTTATTTATACAATCTCCCTTATCTTTTCTTGTGTGCCTTGCCATTTCCTTAAGTTCACATCTCTGCTTCTTGACCTATTCAACTTCTTTCTTTCATGACGTCAGTGCATTTTCACATTCTCCTTCAGTCTGTCCCAGAATAAAGCCCAAGTTTTCTACTGCATGCTTTCTGAGTGATTTCCTGTGTGTGTGTCCTGTTCTGGTTTCAAGAAGGAAAGGAGTTCTGTGTCAGGGATGGTTTTAATAGCATGTGCAGATGCTCTGGGCAGCAGGACTGGGAATCCCCCTGAAGGGTCGGTGCCCCAAAGGAGCCTCCTGCTCTGCTGAGCCCTGAGCCACCCCTCTCCTGCAGTGGGGAGTGCCATCCCATATGCACCACGTGGATATGTGTGGTGTGGTACACGTGTGAGCACATTTGTCATACACACTCAGATGTGGGAAGGGAAAGTTCTGAGCCAGCCCCTCACCTTGCAGCACCTGCATTTCATGAGTCTGTGGAACCCCAGTGCTCTGCTCCAGGCTGGGACAGAAGACCAAGCAGGATGCTTTGGTTCCCTGCTGCACCTGAGGGTCTGGAAGGGCTGCAGTCCCTGTCTGTTGAGTACACAGGTTCACATGTATCTCTTACATGGCCCAAGCAGACTGGGTGTCCACTCCCAGTCACTCTGGCTGCTGCAAGGAGACTGAGGCCCTTGAGAGCACCAGGCATTTTATAGACATGCTTTATTGAAATGTGAAAGACTAGCACACATCCTGATTTTAATTCCTTAAATTCACCTTGACAGATGGCAGGATTTTGACTTCTCACCTCATACCATGTGCTTTGTGGTGTGCAGAAAACTCTTGACTGTCCTTCCAGATGGCATGCAGCTCCCATCCCCCAAATAAAGTCCAGCAGCATTAGTATTTTAGTACTTAATTTTTCTTTTAGCAATTTAGGTCTGCCATACAAACTGCTTGCTTTGATCACTTGGAAAAAATTACTGATAAAATAAATTAAAGGAGAAGTCTTGACTTAAGTTTAAAAACAACTTCCTTCTCATTAGGCTTTCCACAGGAACCATGTATCATATTTATTTAAGCGTTGAAGAAAATATTTAGCCTATTCACAAAGGTTAAATAATCAGCTGATAAGATTTGTAGCTAAAGTATGTTTAAATGTACTCATTAAACATAGTATGTGTTAGGCAATTTTTCAAAAGCTCTGCTGCTACATGTAAACCATTAGGAAGTGGAAAAGAAAAAGCCAAAAGGAACGAAAGCATTCCTTGTGAACAAATACAGTTGTGCATTGTATAGACTGCAGCTAGCGAGAGTCAAAAAGTCAGAATAACAAGACCCAGAAGAAGGCTATAATGATACAATTTATTCTTCAGAGAAACCAACAGAACTAACCCAGTATTTTGCTCTAAAAAAAGGACTACATGTTTTAGCTCACCTTGTAATTTATGTCTATAATAATTGGAGAGGAATGGTTAAATGTAACTTAGAAAAGGCTCAAAGCCCGTGGAAACAAACATTTCTTGCTGAGCTGAATTTACTTTCCAGCTCTGTCAGAGAAAGTATTTTTTGTCTGACTGCTTTTACTGGTGCTCAGAATGATTCCATACTAGGTTTGGGTGAAAGTAAAAAGTTACTTTTGTTTTATAAATAAAAAGATGACCTTTTGGAAACTGACTGTTTGGAGTTTGTTTTCTATAATATTTTCCCTCTGATTTGAAGCTCCACTTTAAGCAGAAGCCAAAAATATCAATCACCTTATCTGAAAGCATGGGACAAAAAAAGATGTCTTTTTGCTTAAACAAACCTTTTCCTTTGAAGACTCACAGCCCGGTCTTTGAGATGATGTGAATGACATCTCTAAGCAAACAAGACACATTTTTTGTGCAGACTGCAAACCTGAGAACTGAGATAATGAGAGGGAGCAGATAACATCTGGGGGTTTTGTATTAAAGACTGGATTCTGCTGCTTTTATTCACAAATGGTCTTGCTCTTTGGGGGATCCTGCTCATTTCTTGGGGCCTATGCCTGACAGTGGAGCATAAATTGCAGTGGGACCAGGCAAGAGTTAGGCTACTGCTCCTTAGGTGTGCAGCAGGATTTAGTGACAGAACATTGTAGTAAGAATTAAAGGATCAGTGAAATATAAAGAAAACAAGTACTTGATCTGCAGTTTGTGTTCCCATTTGGGAGCTGATGTGGAGTTGCCTAGTTTTCTATTTTGGTATAGATGAGGGAGAGGAACAGCTGATCAGGGTTTTTTCTTTTGGAAAAGACTTATGCCAGAGTCTTTTTCCCTTGGTCATGCAAACAGCTGTGTTTATTGTGTCACTAATGCAGTGCACATCTGCTCTTATGGTAAGAATATGCATGAGCAAGGGGTTATGTGTGAGGTCTTATTGCTGGGGACACTATGTCTGGACATGGGCTGAGGCATGGAAAGCAAGTGGCTTCCTCCCACCTGGGAGATACCTGATTTTTTGGTTTTGCTGTTTGATGCTGTTTGATGCATATCTCTTACAGGCTTAGGGGTCTTGGAAGAAAGAATGATATGGAGTGGGCTGTGGTTTTGGTGCAGCGTGAAAGGACAGTCCCAGGCTGCAGGCACATGGACACTGCAGCAAGACTCGGCTAATAATACCTGGAAGGAATTAATAAATCTGTCCTGAGAAAATGATAACTCTCTGCAGAGTGGGATGAGACATGCAGGCGGCATGGGTGATCATTGTCAAACCTCTGCAATGCTGTTGTGTCTGTTTGGCTCCCTGCAGGAGGGAGGAGGAACTCCTGGATCACCTTTGTCCATGAGCCTGGCAAGATAACATCATCTAGCATAGCACAGTTCAATGAACCCTTTTATTGCCTGGCTGGGAGGTGTATGTGGATTTTTTTTAAAAGCAAAAGCATTTCTTTAACTCATGGGTTTTGTTTGCTTTTGAAAATCATTATTTGCCAGCCTTGGTGACCTTTTTTTCAACATTGCACCAGTGTTGTGACGTTACTCAGAAAACCAGAAGGGACAAGTGCTGCCTGTGCCTGTACTCTGACACGGGTGCTCCTCATGGATTTCACCACTGCTTGCAGGCCCTCTGCAGGGAAAAAGAGTTACTGGGGAGGTTTCATAGTATTTTACAGCACAGGGATCTACCATGGTAAACTGACTGTCTCATGAACCTGCTTCCTCACCCAGCCTTTAATGACCTTCAGACCCACTCTGATTCACAGGTCATAAATGCTTAAGTACCCTGGCAGCTCTTGGACATTGGAAGGCCCTCAACATACCCAAGGCAAAATAACAGGGGATTATATATACACAATATGCACACACACATAAATAAACACCATTTTAAATACCAAGTATAGATCACAGGTTTGCAAAGCTGGGGTTAGAACTCAGATGGTTGATATGAGAGGGGCTATACCTAATATTAATCTAATTGCCATGTGTTGCCTGAGAAAATGCATTCAGCTCAATAGCTGAATGACTTGGATTTGGCTCTGCACAAAATTTTGTCTTTCCATCAGAAGATTAAAAGGTTTTCTTAACCATAAACTCTGTATTTTTCAGTGCAGCCAAGCTATTAGGTTTTCAGGAGTTCAGGTTTTTTGTCAAGGGCTCAAACACCTCAGAAAAAAAGCAGAAACATGGCAAAAAAGTCCAGTTTTGTTGAAGACAATTTTTCATTGGTAAAAAGGCAGACAAAAATCTCCACACAACCTTACAGTATGTATGGGCTATGACATTTAAAAGTTATTTCACTGACACCACTTTACTGATAGCTGTTTCACGGACACCTACCACACAGAAAGAACACTATTTAGAATTACTTTCTGTCCAAGCTCTTTGGACAGGCCCAGTGAGACACCTGAACACATGCTTAACTTCTTGGCACCAGAGCAATGCCATTGACTTTGGTGGTGTAGCTCATGTGCTTAGGCTTAAGTGTGTGCTGGAAAACAAGAGATTAGAGTGACTGAGTTCAGAACTGCAGCAATGAAATGCCCTGTGTATTTGCAGTCTAAGCTGAAGTGGAACACTGGGCTAAACCAATACTGCTAGGAAGAGGTTGTGTTTTTATTTAATCTATGTTTTTCACTTAGCTTTTGAGGTGACACCCTTGCCATCACTGGCCAGCATGAAAAAGGCAGCCTCCTAAACCTACACAATTCCAGTGTGTATTTCAGAGAAAGTGAACTGTTAAACCAGAATTTACAGTGAATATCCCCTCTCCCTTTCCCCCACTTTCTCCTCTGTTCTTTTTGTCATCTGAGAGGACCAACCACAACTGCATACCATTTATAGATTTGCCTGATTAAAACCAGTTTTCCCTATAGGTCATATCATGTAGAAGACACAAGGTTTTTGTCAAGAGACCCGCTACTGGCAGAAACTGTTTTACTGCTATTGCTAGTAAGAAATTAGTAACTAGATCCATGTCCTGTTTTTTATGCCAGCTTTATAATTATACTATTTCAGTGGTAAGCCAGATATTTGGGCCAAGGGTAATTTAGAAATTCTAGATCTCTATTCAGTTTTGCTTTTTATGTTCATCTTTAGTGCAGCTATGTCTCCTTGCAACATATAATCTTCCTGCATTTTCCTCCCTTACTGTGGTTTCTGTGACCCACGGTCACAATATAACAAATGCATTTTATTCAACACAGCTTTGTGAAACCATAGGAAACAATTAATGGCTTTAAAGAGAATTATTTTCTTGTTCTTTATGTCTCTGTCCTCAGATAATTATGCACAGCTCACACTATGCTGTATGACTGGTGGGGCAGGGTTTGTCCCTGCAGTTCAGAAATGCTTTTGCTTTCCTGCTATTTCTGTCATTTCAAGAGCTCTGTGGAGCCTATTTGACTTTCTTGAATGCAGTTTTTTATAACCTGTGAGACTGTGGCTGGCTGGGTTATCCTACTGGTGTGGTAATGGTCTCTGCAGTCTTTACTTGGACTGTGATTACACAAAGTATATATTTGTCTTTTTCAGCTTCTATATGCTGTGAATGTCCTGAGCTAATGGTATCTCTGAGATGTGTTTTTTTGAGCACTAGTGTGTCCATTATGCTGTGTTTGCTCCCCTCAATGAAACATACAGCCAAAACCACAACTTGCCTCTTTTCTTCAGCACAAGCTTTCCCCTCTGCTCTCTGTCATGTTCTTGTTCATTTTCTTATTCTGTACGTGTTTTTGCTTATTTGCTTGTTTGTTTTATGTTTTTTGACCTCTGGGAAATAGACTCTGACAAGCCTTGGTTTCAGCTGAGGGTCTTCCAAACCTTATGGATGAATCATTTTTCTCCTGTTGTCTATGAAAAACTGAAGATACATTCATTGTTGACCAGATTTCTTTGAAGCCTACCTGGGAGCCCCAGCTCCCACCAGCTCAAATGTGTCACCAGAGCCAAACACCATGACCACTTCCCATGCTGAATAATGATTTTATTCTTGGAGCTCCAAAATAACTGCCTTGAGCCTTTTTATTTTCAGCTGTCTTTCTGTTGGGCATGATAGTCCTGGTGGAGTATGCACAGCACTGTACAAATAGTGATGCCTGTACAGTATTCTGGGGTGATAAGCATGAGAGAATAAAAAGTCAAGTGGGGTCAAGTGTTCCCATCCCTCTGCAGAATCATGGTTTGGGTGTACACCTCCTTGCACCATGGCTCAGTGTCAGGGCAGGCTGTGCCTCCTTCCCAGACAGATGTTTCTTATTTCTGGAGTCTCAACATTATGGCTTTTTTGTCTTTTCACATCCAGATTTATTTTTGTTCCAGATAAACATAACTAACCATTTTCATAAGTTATTTAGTGCCACTGATGGGATGCCTCCACGTGTGGGGACATGTGTGCCCATGAATGAGTATGGCTGTGCAGCTGTAGGGTTTGTATCAGGAGTGTGCTTGGCACATGGGCATGGAATAAATCTTGAAGTAATTTTCACCACAGAAATTGGTGAATGAACGACTTCCTTTTTTTCGGTGGCTAAATGTATATGCAAAGCATATTTGACAAAGCAGTTTTGAAATACATTTCCTAGTAAACATGACAGCTTTCTACTTGCCTCTTCTTCCTCCTGCCATGCAAATGGTCCCAGGATTTCCACCCTCACAACACCAGGACACACAAACCAGAGACAGCTGGGAAATATAATCTTTAGCAATTTTCTGTTGCACCCTTTTCATCACAGCCCCCAGCTGCTCCAGCTTTCCACTTCTTTTCTTCTTTCAGTCAAAGGGGTTGATAGTTACTTGTCCTTCCTGCAAATTAATCTGTTTACTGGGATTCAGTATCATTTCCCCGTCTTCCGTATTCATCTGAGCTCCCAGTGAGTCACACAGTGAATCATCTTTACATGAGGTGGATTCTACAGAGAGCTGAAAAGCAGTCCCTGGAGGAGTCACTCCTCGAGGAAGGAGAGGCATTGAGACACACAGGAGTGTTCTCCTTGGCAGGGCTTCTGCAGGTCTGCCCAGGAAGGTCTGTGTTTACTAGAAATGTTTGCTCAGAAGATGTTATCACCCCAGGTCTGGGGAAGATTTTTCTAATAACCTGGAATATTGTCTCTAGACTGAACTTCTGGGGTGTTGCCCATCACCAGGTTATCGCTTCTGTTTATACATTTTATACATTTTATTCTTCTGGCTCCTAGCTAATAGACAATAAAGTCCACTGTGCACTGTCTGCTGCCTACAGGTTTCCATTTGCAGCATGTTCCCTTTGCTCCTAAGTACCTGGTGTCAGTATTTTGGCATGTATCCCTTCCCCAGGGGTGGGTTGGTGGAGGGGAACCAAACCATTGCTTTTTCAGCTATACATTTCTCAGTTTACATGCCCTGCCTTTATAACAGCCTCAAATTATTTGTTCAGGCCTTAGCTTAGATTCTCAATGGCTGATTTCTTTTTCCAGAATAACTGCAGTGCTTTAGATAGCAACAAGACCAATGCACATAAGAGCTCTTTCTCTTTTATACAGTCAGGATGATAGTGGACAGTTTGTTTAACTTTTGCTGTACAAAGCTGTTAACATGAAGGGTGTTCTGGCAGAGGTAAGCTGGAGGGGAGTCCATCCCTTTAATTCCATGGCATTTTAGGACAAATTTGATTTCTCAGGGGAAAAACCATTATATGCATTCTCTACAAGCAGTGAGTCAGTGAGAAGACAGGAACTAGTAAAGATCTGACTGCTCTGTTACAGCCTGAAATTCTTTTCTCACAGAGCAATTTCTGTAAGAGCCATAAGTAAAGAATATATATCTGAGCACTTTTTTATTTTTAGTGACATTTAAGCTGCTATCCTTTGGACTAGTTTTATCCCCTCTAGGGTCAGAGCACTGTTCTAGCATCAGAAAAAGTAATAGATTGTAACATGCAGAATCTCTGCTATATGTGTTGGCTACAAAGTTGGGGATATATTGTGTTCCAAGGAAACACTTAGCTTCTAAATGTTTTTGCTACTTCTGGAGAATTTGAGGAGGCTGAGTTGGGAAACTGGCTGAACCATTAATTGATATCCAAGCTCAGATGATGTGTTGCAGGGAGGTTGATGCTTTCAGTATGTCGTTTCTCATTACCCTTTTCTTTTTTGCTGTTGATCTTTCTTATCATCCTAATTTTTCCTGAACTTCCCAACCCGTCACTAAGGCAAGCAGAGTTAAGCATCTGATTTGACCTGAGCAGCTCTGCTCTGCCTTTTCAACTCATGACTGATCAAACCAGATCTGCAATCTCTGGCACAGACCACAAAGGCTGGCTGGGGTCTGAGGAGTTGCAGTGACTACTGTCAAGTGTTTGCCTGACCCCTGTGATTTTACCCCTCCCCTTCTCATAAGGACATGTATCCTGAGATCAAAGACCCTTCAGGATTTTTATAGGAAGTCAGCTAGAGCCATGTAGGCTGGTTTGGAATCCTATGAAAGCTCTGGACACTTTGTGGAGAACAGGCCATCTGCCTCTGCAAAAATGTGCCTGTCTGTGCTGATGAATCCCAAAAATCAGCTTTCTCTGATAGCATCACATGGAAAGAGCCAAATTAGGAGCAGGGATAAGGAAGCACATCGCCACTAAAAGGCACAGCTGTGTAGCTGTGTCCTCTTTACTCTCCCTCTCTGTCACAGTTTCCAGCAGGGACTGGTGGTGCTTTCTCTTGTCTTGGAAAGGGCAGCACACTGCTCTGCCAGCAGCATCTTTTCTTTGAGTGTGACCAAGCCACCAGTCATGTCCCATGGAGGTCACAGAGGGGATTGGGGCTGGCATCCCACTGGGCTAGAGAATGATGAAGTGGGCTTGTTCAAAGGCAGGGAAAGGTGAAGCAGACGATGGCCTGTCCCAGCAGGGAGTTTGGCTGCTGTGCTGTAACATCAGCAGCTTCAGGGAACTGCAGCAGTTACAGATGGAGCAGTAAACTGAGGCTGCTTCAAGCACACCTACAGCACAATGTATTCCTCCTGTAATCCTCCCAGACATCTTTCAGACCCCAGGAAATTCAATGAAAGAATTTATGACTATTATTCCCAGCTATTTTACTAGAAAGGAAAAAAATCTTAACCCCAAACCAAACTTACGTCTAAGATGGTTGGTTTTATAGGCACCACCATATGGCTGAACTGCATTTTGCCTCACTGAGCAGTGGTTTTTTTCCTTCTCTTTAAAAAAAAAATTTTCTTTTCTTTCTGAAGGTAGCAGGAATAACCTGCAGTGTAAATTGCCTTCTTGTCTGCTCAGGGGACCAGCAAAAATTTCATTGCTTCACAGAGGTCATTTTCTTGCAGAGGCAGAGAGGAGCTGTAGCTAGTAAATTTGAGGATACCCTAGGGGTGGTCCTTTAAGCCAGGTATGATCTAGCATGGTGGACACTTGCACAAGTTGCACTGTATTCCTGCAGCTAGATAAAAATTGTAATGAAAATGAAAAAACCGCCCAAATTGTGTGAAATTTTCAGGGAGAACCAAGCCTCTGCTGATCTGTTTGTGCAAAGGCAGCCTTGGGGAACAGTAATGGGGAACTGCTGCCTTTGCTCCGTGCTGGGGCTGCTGGGGCAGGACAGCAAGTGGCACTTTTCTGGTGAAATGTGGGGGCTGAAGTTTGACTGTGATAAGCAAAGGCACTGCTGGACAACAGAATAGAGATGACACCTGAGCTAGAATACATCTTCTTCAGCTCAGATAGATGTTGGAGCTCATGCCAGAGTGCTGAAAAGGGCTATCTCTCCATGTGTTGGTGCTGCCTGTGCTTGCCTGTGGCCTTAAACCCTCGCTGGTCTGGTGCATCTTCTCTCCATCCCCTTCCTGAGCCTCCCTCCTGTCCTCTCCCTGTCCTCATGACCTCCTGTTTAGATCAGCTGTCAGCTGCCATTTTGAAAAGAAAAGCAGCTCTCAGAGCTTTCATACTGATAACACAGTGTGGGCTGTGATGAAGTAATTTCCTTCAGTATTTATTTTTATTTTTTGGCTGAATTATTTTTAATGCTTGCTGCTTTGTCCATTCAATAAGTGCATTCTTTTAACCCATTCTTCCCATCCTGTCTCTGTGTCTTCATCTTTTACAATGTGCTTAAACAACATTAACTTAACCCACATGCCCCTGGGGGGAGGATTCTGCAGAGCCTTCCTTCTCTGCTCCAAAGCATGGCTACAAATACAGTTGGTCCTGCTCTTTGTGGAAAACACATCCTGCTATCCTCAGCAGCAGAAATTTAACCAGATACTTCACCCCAATCATAATGGGTTATTTATTGGCCACAGAGAAAGGGTTATTTTCTGGGACTTCAGATAAGGCTGGGGCCAGGAAACAGCTTGCAGTTGTCTCTGCAAATTCATCTAGCCTCTACCATAGTGTTTTGCTATTTCCTCCCTCCTTATCTTCAGAGCAGGGGCTGTCAGGAGGGGCAAGCTGGCGAGGGCAGCTCAGCCTCCCCGAAAAGGACTTTTCCCACATCCTCCTGATCTTGTGAGGACAGCAAGCCAGGCTCTGGCAGCCCCTCTGTCCCTCTCTGGCAGCACATGAAGAAAGTTGTCCTGTTTTCCCCACTCAGCTGAGAGAGCTCTAAGAGCTTTCTAATCAGCTCACTGTCAGCCTGTTTCCTCTCATCATTTAAAACGAGACCGCGCTAGGTTTACAGCTGCCAAAGCTTTTGCTTGCATTCAAAACACCGAGTGTTGGAGAGGCAGATTGTAACCAACAGGGCAGATTTCTAAGGAGGCAGCACCCGGGGAAGATGGGCCTTTTCTTCCTGACAAAAATACTCGAAGTGGATGAGAAATCATCACCCTGGCTAACAAGTTTTATTTGCAATTGTTCTCTTTGAAAGCTGGCTGCTTATTTTGTTCCCTGTGGTTGGATGTGTGCCTTTGCAAGTGAGATGACCTGAAAGTCTGTGCAAACAGGTGAAATTCCCACGGGAGGTGAGCAGTGCCGGGCTTTTGGTTTTATTCATGCATGTGCAGGAGACTTCAGGTTTCTCTGCTCATGGCTTTAGAACCTCACAGGTGTATCAGCACTCAAGGCACACACTTTGCTGACCTGCTTCTGCTGCTCCAAGTGTGAGCACTGGCAGGGCTGAGTGACACATCTTTGCTATGAAGAACCAGTTCAAGCTTTTTTCACAGCTGCCCAGTTTGCCTTCAAAGATAATAAAAGCCAGGCAAAGATTAAAAAAAAAGCCTGCTTGGGACCACTCGTTTTGGTGTCAGTCTAATTTTTCATAGAGGCTGCACCTCTCTTTTTCAAAGCAGGCTTCCAAAACAGTGGCAAATAGGAACTGCAATGTGCAAAATGGGCAACACACGGTGCAAATCACCAGTATTTGAAAAAGATGGCAGAAGTTAGTCACCACTAATGCAAGCATGTCCTCATTACACCAGCACATTCATCATCTATGACAGACTTCTTTCTAGCTGGACTGACACAATTTTGTAGACAGGATTTCTCTCCCAGTCTTTCTAAAAGCCATGCACCATCTAAACTGAAATCTTTAGGGTTTGCTTTTAGGGAAGGTAGGAGAGACATGCTCTTGTCTTGGGCTTGTTGTGTGAAAAGACATTATTCCCAAGACATTGTGCTCATACTATATTCGCATGGAAAAAAATTCCTTTCTGCTGGTATGTCATTGACATTTAGCATCAGTCATTGAGCACATTTGATCTTCTATGTTCTGAATTTCATGAAAATCAAAGTATATTAGTTTTTCTTGAAAGTGTTGGACAGCTTCAAACACAGGACTTGCACTATATGTGTAACATATAATTGTAAACCTGAGGTTTTCACAAGGAAATTTTGGAGCTGAAAATACACCCTGACATAACCAGTCCATTTTTAATGGGTACTCTCCTTTTACTCTACTTTAGATGTCTGAAAAATATAATATCTATATTAACATGTATTTTAAAGTAATGATACCAACATTAATAGGACAAATTATGATGCAATATTTAGACTTCATTAGTTTCTTTAAAGTATTTCTTTCACATTACAAAATTTCATTTAGGAAAACTGGTTCTTTTTTTTGATGTGGGTTAATTCCCCTCCACCTATGGTTACTGAGTTTACCATGTAAAAAGAAACAACAGTTCTTTTTAACACCAGCCTACCTACAGAATCAGCAAATTAGTTTAATTTCTTCTGGTGCTAGAAATACATAAGCTTTAATCATGAATCAGATACACACCCTCTGAAATATGTTAACTCATCAAAGCAAAGGGCCCACTAGCTTTAAAAGAGAAGCCTTATTATACATGGTCTATAATACCTGATATTTATGGTATATGGTTTGGTTTCAGTTGTGGGGTTTGATGTGTATATTCTTGTGTTTGATGTGTGTATATGCATATACACTGGTTTCAATCCAGGTGTAATGCTGACCTACAAGAGGTTGGGTTGGGCCACCTGAAGTTCTCTTTCAGCCTTCCCTAGATGTATGAAGAAGTAGGATGGGTACTCTGCTTATAAAAATTCTTCACAGATTTTATATTTTCTCAATATCAGTAAAGACTTGAGTTTATTCAGGTTAAATTTTGACAGTGACTATTGTATGCAGTAAAGGGATTAATCTTTATTGCACTGCCCTTTTGCTGCATTACAAAGTAATCTAGAATGGGTAACCTGGGAGGATGCAGAGACATTGAGCATTGAGGAATGAAGTTAGGAAAGCCAAAGCCCAGATGGAATTGAATCTGGCCAGGGATGCTAAAACACAAGAGCCCTTTTCAGTACGTGGGTGACAAAAGGCAGCCTGCAGAAAAGGTGGGCCCAGTGCTGAATGAGGTGGGGACCTGGTTACACAGGATATGGAAAAGGCAGGAGTGCTGAGAGCCTTCTTGCCTCAGGTGGCACCCATGAAAGCCGAGGAAGCTGGCAAAAGTCACTGCAGGGCTACACTTGATAATCTTTGATCATGGCAACTGGAGAAATACTCAAAGACTGGAGGAAAGCAAATGTCATGCCTCTCTTCAAGAATATGGCAAGAAGGACCCAGAGAACAGCAGGCCAGTCAGCCTCTCCTTGATCCCTGCAAGGTGGCAGAGAAGCTCATCCTGGAAACCATTTCCAGGCACATTTGGGAAAAGAAAATCATCAGAAGCAGTCAGCATGGCTTCAAGGGGAGGTCATGGTTGGTCAACCTTAATGAGCTCTACAGTGAAATGAATGGCCTGGTAAATTAGAGGAGAGCAATGGGTGTTGTCTACCTGGGCTTCAGGCCCTGCTGATGTAGGGGCTGAGTAAGTGGAGAAGCGGGATTGAAAACTGGATGGGTCCAGAGGGTGATTAGTGGCATGAAGTCAGAAGTCAAAAACTGGCACTATACCCCAGGAGACAACACTGCATCTGGTCCTGTTTCACATTTTCTCTGATGATCTGGATGATGGGCCAGTGTGCACCCTCAGGAAGTTTGCTGATGACACAGACCTGGGAGGAGTGGTTGATGCAGAGAGTGGTGCTGCCATCCAGAGGGACCACAACAGACTGGAGAACTGTGCTGTAAGAAACCTCATGAAATTATTGGTGGATAAGCACCAAATCTCTCGCTTGGGGCGAAACCATCCCAGGTGCCAGTGTATGCTGAGGTGACCTTGATGGAAAGCAGTTTGGCAGGAAAGGACCTGGTGGTCCTGGCAGATACCAAGCTGAATTTGAGTGAGCAATGTCCCTTTGTAGCAGAACAGACCAACGGTGTCCTGAGCTGCAGGAGACACAGCACTGCCAGCAGGTTGAGAGGGTGATCCTTCTACTCTGCTCTGCACTGGTGAGGCACATCTGGAGTGCTGTGTCCAGTTCTGTGCTCCTCAGTACAAGAACGGCATGGACACACTGGAGAGAGTCCAATGAAAGGCCACAGAAATGGGACTAGAGCATTTCATCTCTGAGGAAAGGATGGAGGACCTGGAACTGTTTAATCTGGAGATAAGTGAGGGATGTGTGTGTGTGTGTGTAATCTTATTAACATGTTTAAATACCTGAAGGGAGGGTGCAAAGAAGATGGAGCCAGACTCTTCAGTGGTGCTCAGTGACAGGTTCAGAGGGAATGGGCACTGACTGAAACACCAGAGGTTCCCTCTGAACTTCAGGAAACAATTTTCCACAGTGAGGATGACCGAGTACCAGCACAGGTTTCCCAGGGAAGCAGTGGAGTCTTCATCCTCAGAGACACAGTCCTGGGCAGCTGGCTGTAGGTGGCCCTGTTTGAGCAAAGGTTTTGGACTAGATGACCTCCAGAGGTCCCATCCAACCTCAAACATCCTGTCATCCTGTGCTTATATTAAATTTTAAGCCCTTGTTCTTGTTCAGTTTTTCTGTAATCACTATGTCAGGAAAACCCTTTACTGACTTTTTGCAAAAGTGCTGCAAAACATTGTCTGTCCTGTCCCACCATGTGCATAGAAGAGAGTAGGATTTACTTGTGCAACGGATGTATTTTCTATTTTTAAAATATCTGGCCCATTGTTTTGCTTCTACAGCAAATCACCAGAGTGTCTGAGCCCATCTGCTTTTAAGAATCCTTATTGTTCCTCTGGGAACTATAAACAACACGCTACCAAGAGCCCATGAAACTGGATTGCAGTTTTCATGCATTTCTGTTCGCAATCAGACAAGTAACTGAAATGTTTGTGTGCAGAAGTGTTGCTCGGGCAACTGGAGATGCCTGGAGATGTTGGGTATGTCTGCATTTCCTGTGCCTGGCAGGGAATGGGGTTCTAACATACCCTTACACCTTTCAGAGAGATCCCCTCTCCACATCCCAGGCTTTGGCATTTCTAATTTCCCTGCTGGCCCTATCAGGTTGGAAAGAAACTCCTGTGTGCTTGCTCCTGTGTCCAAAGAAGGGCAACGAATCTGGTAAAGGGTCTGATGAGGAGTGCCTGAAGAAACTGGAGGTGTTTTCTGGAGAAAAGAAGAGTCAGGGAAGAGCTTATTGCTCTCTATGACTACCTGAAAGGAGGTTGTAGTGAGGTGGGGTCAGTCTCCTCTCTCAGGTCACTAACAAGTCAAGGACCAGACTAAATGACATCAAGTTGCACCAGGGGAGGTTTAGATTGGATGTTAGGAAAATATCCTTTGCTGAACGGGTTGTCAAGCACTGGAACAGGCTGTCCAAGGAAATGGTTGGGTCACCATCCCTGGAGGTACTCATAAGACATGTAGATGTTGGCACTTAGGGAAATGGTTTAGTGGTGGACTGGGTAGTTCTGGGTTAATGGCTGGAATCAATGAACTTTGAGATCTTTTCCAGCCTATGTGGATCTATGATTTTCTCTGATATCTGGAGGTCCAAATCACTGCTCCTGGGGTAGGTCTTCCCTGCTCCATTTGGCTCTGCCATCTCCAGATAACCACTCCATTTTTGCCAGCATCACTCAAATGATCTTGAGCTAACTTGAAGCGAGAATTTATTTCACTGAGGGGGATTCTCATCACAAACAGAAGAAGATCATAAACCCAAAAATGCAATTACAATCCAAGTCAAGTCTTAACTCCCAAGCTGCCTGGTGCTGTTCACCTGTGGTTTCTGGGGTCCATCCCAGCTACCCAGACCAAGAGGAGGTAGGTCCAGAGGGCTCCTTTCTCCCTAGCCCCTGCTAGATGAATGAATGAAATCAACTACATGATCCAAGGGACCGTGGGCTACCAAATGCTGAGGGTTTTTTTAGTACCACACGCTGTTTAACCTCAGTGATTGATGGATGTGGGGAATAGATGGGACTGCTGCTGAAGATCAACACCCTCAGGCCCTCAATTAAGGCATCTGAAGTCACAATAAATTTTTCTAGGCAAGCAAAATGAGAAGCAAGTAGTTCCCAGTAGTTCCAAACAAATCAAATGCTCTTTATCAGCCACATCGTAGCTTTTCTTTATGCATCACAAGGAAGCAGAAACAGCTCAAACCCTGAAATATTTTCCAAGTATCTGCAGTTACCTGGGAGTCTTTGACTCGGTTCAGTCAGGAATGCCAAGAAACTGTGTTTGTAATGTTGCCAGCCACTGACATGGGAGCAACTCTGCGGGCACAAATTGAAATGTGACCTAATCAGAGAGCTGCGGGAGAAGCAAGATGATTAAAAAGGAGGCACATTGGATGTGACGGAGATCAATGCAGACAGGAAAGGAAAAGGAGATCAGTGGTCTCTTCAAGCTTGCTTAAAATTAGTCCTGCCCAGTTGAATACTGGTGTGAATGTAGCAGTGAGTTCTGAAATGAGATGAACAGTTTATGTCAAAATAATGCAACAAATTCCAGCCCCAAGTAAATGTAAGAACACAAGTTCTGCACTGTGCCTGAGGCCCTGATCCTGTGGATGATTACATGCATGAAAAAGCCCAGTGAATGCAGGTCTATTCATGCATGCACAAACATTCACAGGATTGGGGTTTTATTGTGCATCCCCTGCGATCTACTGGATGGTGCAGACATCAGCCTGAACTGTGGCCCGTGTTTTCTCAGGAATAGTTAGAAAAACTAAACAAAACACATAACAAACCTGAGGCACATTTCACATCTGAGTCACTGAAAGTTTGTACAGTAAACACATGTATTCAAAACTGGACAAGTTTATTTTCCACAAGGCAAGCTGGTTTTGTAATTTTTTTCAACTTATAAGTAAGTGTTCTCTGCCCATACATTTCCCTTGTTTGTGAGTCTTTAGAAGGCTATGAAGCTGCACCAGGAGCAAACAAGAACTTTCTTTAATGAATAAATATTTACAACTGCCAACTTGGATACCTAAGGCTGAGGCTGATTTCTTTGAATCATGCACCGGAAACTCTCAGGACTTGATCCTGCTGGGACTGAAACGTGTCCTGGAGCAGCAGCTGCTCCTCATAAGGCATGTCTGAAATCCTGAGCAGCACCTCAGAGCACTTTGACAGAACTGGGTTGGCCTATTTGTGCTGCATAATTCAAACCATTCCACATGTGCCATCTGAATTCATCTGTTTAACTCTACTTGGTGTCCTTCCTGTAACTCTTGTAATTCCTTGATGTAAAACTTCTCACTCCTTTGGCCAGTGCTTTCCTGGGGCCAAAGGTTGACCTCTAAAGCATGACCCTGAGGCTGGACAGTGCCAGCAGAGGTGAATCCCTTGCTATGGGGCTGATTGTGAGGCTGTAGTATTAGTGATTCCTCAACTGGGCAGCTGGGGAAATGTCAGGGTATGTCAGGGATCTTCCTGATGTCCTTGGTCAATTCTGACTCTTCTGCGGTAAGAGAATTGAGATGGAGGGGCTAAAGAAGATCCCCTTTTTTTTTTTTTTTGAGGTAGAACAAAAGTTGCACAAATTAAGAACATAAAATATGAGTGTGATATAAGGCTGCTGGCAATAAATAGAACAGAAGATAATTTGGCAAGTCCAAAATTGTAATGTAATATGTCCCCAAGTGAGGCATATTTGTAAGCTTACTGGAATGCCATTATCTGAGGAGCCCTCCTTTTTATTTATGGTCTTGACTCCCCACAGCATATAATTTAAGGTCTCGTTGAGTTGTGTAAAGGGCATAGGATCAGCATTCACAAATCATGAGATAACTTCTCAGCTTCTTCAGTGAGTGACCCTGTCAGCCAAGCCCTGTCACTTCACTCTGTCCACCCTCTGTTCCTCAAGGACCAGGATGAGTGCTGGGTCCAGCTGGTGGGTTGCTCTGTTGGCAAGGAGCTTTATTTCAGCTCCCAGTGGTATGATGGCAAACAGCTCCTGCAGTGTGCTTCCTGCAGATGAGATTCCAGTGTCTCTGGACTCTCTAGATCTCAAGCCTGTGATTGGATCAGGGAATATAATGCACAAAACTGCCTATGCACAGAAATCAGAGTGGAAAAGGTGAGAGGGCTATGTGCCTCTGCTGGGGAAGTCCTCTCCACAGGAGCTACTTGCACCAGTCTGGAGTGTCTTGTTTCACTCTTTTTGTTTTTCCTCTTTGCTACGAGTTGAGTTGTTCAATACTTTAAACAACAAAGATTTATGGAGAAAATAGATTGTCCTGATTCCTTATGAGGGAAACTATCACCATAAATTTATTTCCATCTTTACTTTCCAGCTACCTCTTCATTTCTGTGCACTCAGAAGTTTTGGCTGTGGCTCAGAAGCTCAGTCCTGCTGCCACATAATAGCTCAGGGAGCCAGGAAGGATATCATCACCATGTGAAGCTGAACTGATAGAGAGCTGGAAAAGCCTTCTGGTTCAGACTCCAAACATTCCTGGAGTGGGGTTTCAGGGCTTACACTGGAAGGAGATTGCTGCAGTCAAGCTGTGCATGGTGCCACCAAGTGCCTCCTTGTCCTGGGTGCCAGTACATGGTGACACATCTCCATTTCACTGCTGCTCTTGTTCTCCTTTCCTTGTCACTGAGCATTTGGGAAGGAGCCACATCTGTCCCGTACCAGTGTTTTTACATCCCACCTCCCCACCCACCTCTGGCAGAGGGTGCCTTGCTCCTGGCACCATCACACAGGATGAAAATCATGCTGGGAAGAGCAGAGTCTCACAGGTTATTACTGTGATCCCTTTGCTGCAGGCACCTGGGTGCTCTCCACTGCCGCCCTTCACCCCTGTCCCCACCAGCCCTTCCCTGGTCTCTCTGTGGCAGGGACATGTCCCTGCTGCAGCACAGCCCCTGACCCATGTCAGGGCCATGAGAGTTCCCAATGCACCCCCAATTTATGCCTTTGTGACCAGGCTAGGGATTTCCACACGGATCTGCTGAAAACGTGGATTAAATCTTGAACTTGGCAGCTTCTGTCGCAGAGAGAGCTCCAGGGGCAGCGTACAGTTGTGTGCACAGGAATAGCATCTTCTGTGGAGGTTCATATGTTTATTCTTTGTGGGTAGCAGTTTTGAACAAGAATTCCTCTCCAATTTGACTTCAGAGGTGTGGACACAGCTCCCAGTTGTAGGCTCTGGTGCCTCTCTACCCAGCCGTGTTTGTACTGAGGCTGATGATCAGTGTTAACTCTTGGGAGAGAAACACTGACAGATGACTTACTTCTCCAGTAGTTAAAGGGACATGGTAAAACAGATTGTTAGCTGAAAAATCAGTCCAAACTTTAGAGCATGATAATTTAGTTCAGATGTACCTCACAGATAATAAACACTGTTCTTCTCCCACAATGCAAAATACTGTCTGTTACATTTGTCACTGAAAAAACTTTCTTTAGAAAGGGGGTAAACTAGGTCAGTCCAAAATGTGTAGTTAGTTCTCCTTTAACTCTGAAATGGCAGCTAAGTGACCAAAATACTTTAGGAACTAGAGAAAAGTGCTGCAAATCCCCTTCTCACTCAGCAGGTTGTTACTATGGCGTGATACAACTTCAGGATACGAGACCAAATAAGAAAATAAAGAAGCCAGAAGAGAGTAATGTGAGCCAGATTGTTCTGAGTATGAGACTGTATGAAAAAATAAAAATTATACAGTTAATTTATTCAAAGTTTGTTTTTCCAAGATGCACAGAGTGCCTCCTTGCTCTGCAGTTTTTCAAAACTTTTTTTTTTTTTTTTTTTTTTTTTTTGATGTTGATGTTGTGCATGTGCTGCATTCTGGGAGGGGGGCAGAAAAGGACACTTCACTTGGGGGCAGTGCTCCAGCCCTGCAGAGGCAGAGGTGGTCCAGGGGCAGGGGTGGTCCAGGGGCAGGGGTGGTCCAGGGGCAGGGGTGGCACAGCTTTGTGCATCTCCTGTGGCCCTCTGGGCCTTGCAGAGAAGCTCACACTGACTCAGTGCACCTGGCTCACTTGCTTTCTTACTCACCTGTGCAACTGAGAATATTGCTGAGGTGAAATGTAGGTGTAGCATTTGTTTTAAATACAAACCCAGATCCCAAATGCTCCCTGGCAAAGTGGCCCTTCTTGTTTTTAAGGCAATAAACATCAGCATGAAATGTAAGGTTAGCCTGGCTTTTTCCCAGCTTAAGTTGTTGTCTGCCTACCCATCATGTCCAGTGCAGAAAACTCTGATAGGCAGCACTCCAGGTTTGCCTCTGGGCAGATATTTACTGCTGCATCTGGCTTTGCTTTGCCATACTGCTAACCTCCCTTTTCCTATGTACATTTGTTTTGTTTTTATTAAATTTTCCCTCTGAATAGTCTAGTTTGAATTTCTAATGTCAACAATTGCTTTTATCACAGATAATAACTTCCTCTGACAAAAGCTGTACCATCCTGCATGCATTTCAAATCCATTTTATGGACAAATATTGAAGTACAGTATCTGGCCATGCATGCAATTGTATGTATTTATAGTAATCAAATTCTAAGGCATGAGAGCCAAGAAGTAAGTTGGTTGCCAATTTTCTTAATCATGTATTTAACTGACAACTTCTACTAAAGCTTAATGAAGTTTACATTGTGATATTGTGATGTTTATGAAGTAATTTATGCGGTATGCTTAAGCATTCTGTAAAAACAGCTATAAAAAAACCAAACTATTCCTTTAACTTGCCACAATAGGTAAAATTTGGACTCTCTAGAGAGAATAAGCATCTATTGATATATAGATTGGAGAAGGAAACTGGACACTTCAATTAGAGGAGACAGATTATTTCCTTTTTATTAAGTAGGACACAGAAATTGTATCTTGTCTCGTTTACCAATACTGCCACAGGCTTTGTGCAATTCATTTGCCCTTCTGGAGCTTTGTCTCCCACATATGCAATACATCACAAAGGGACTATGAGATGGAGCTTGTAAGAAATGTTGAGACCTGCTCTTGGAAGGTACCAGAAATGGCTTTGTTTACCTAGTTGGTTAATTTTACTTGGGAATTAAAAGTGACAGCTATTTCTTCCTCTGGAATAAAACAAACTTATCAGAAATGGTCTGGCTCCACTTCACTAACTAGTATTTTATACTCTGACATGTGCTAAGAGAAGAAAGTCAGGTTATCCATAATACTCTGCTTAAATGTATCTTCTGTTAGCACAGACAGCTCAGGACATCAAGGAACATTTAATTTTCTTTCTGTGTTTCCATTGCTGTACATGAACAACTTCCTTGAGTCATTCACATGGGCCTGACTTGGCCCACACATTTTTGGCATCTGCAGTAAAATTCAGTGTCTTCCCTGATGCCACTGCATCAGGATAAGAGTTTTTCAGTGATAGCTCTTTTCTGAGGTATTTAAATCACTATCTGGCTTCCTTGTACCCTCTGCAAAGTGTTGCTCTCTATTGGTGATGTGGTCACCATTCCATCAAACAAAAACCACCTAGCGCTGAGACTTTGCCTGGTTTCCCTGGCAGAGCTTAGGAAGATGCTGCCTTGGCCTCCCTAGGCTACAGACATTTTCTACATCATCTCATGCACAGCAGTTGCATGGGAATCCTGCTGCATTTTGTGAGCTGACAGAACTTTGTCTGTCAGATCATGACATTTAGGAGGTGCTTTGGCAGGCAGCTCTTAATGCTTGAGGGAGTGTATCTGCAGCCAGCACATATCCTATCTGCTTGTATGTAGCTTGCAAAGTTGAAGCTTGCAGCTCAGGAAGTCACTTTAGCATTGTATTTTCTTCCCCCTGTACTGTGACAAACTGTGCCCTCTCCCATGTGCTTTTTTTCATACACACATTTTTCACCTGCTTTCTTGGATCACCTCTGGAAACCTTCTTCACTTTTTTATCTGCTTTGCTCTGTTTTTCAGATCAGGCTTTCTGGGAACACCATGGTTTGTGAAATAGCTTAACATGCATAAAGGTCCCACTGGCTTTCAGGCTGAATCCTTTTGTTGACAGTATCTGGAGTGTCCATTGCTCTGGTAACAAACTCCCGGTTGCTATTCCAGCACTGTGCTCGGACCACCGGCAAACACTGGACCCATTCTCTGCTGTGTGCCCTTCTTTGTGGACCCTGATCTTGAGCTTCACATAGTTTTATGCTTTGGGTCCCTTTTCTGACTATTGACTGGTAAATTTGAACTGCAGAAAAAGAGTGAAAGTAATGTCCAATATCCATTTAACCTCTTGAGCATCTTGTCCTGGAACTGATCCCATCCCACTCTTCACGGCTCCACTTTGCCATGATGCATCTACATGGTCCCATGGGACCACAGGTGTTGAGGACAGTCCAGTGCCACCTTTGAAAGCCTGTGAAAGTCAGTGATGGAGCTACCACACAGGTCAGGAGCTTTTTTTCCATTTCCAGGCATTTCCAGGCTGCATTTGTCACTGCACTGCACAGGTCATGCTCATCAAGCCCAGCCAGGCGATGGGGAGCTCCTGACAGTGATCCCTGCACTCCCCATACCCAAGCTGTGTCCTAGAGATGCTTTGGTTTCACTGTAGCCAATGCTGGCTGGAAATGCTCTCTACACTGTTTCTACCTCTTGGTCTCCCCTTTACATTCAGTCCTGGCCTCTGCAACTCCCCACCCATGCTGGTCTTTGGAGGCTACACTGTGACTCCATTTGAAAGTAAATACAGATTTAAAAAAATTTTAAAAAAATCTAACATTTTAAAAGATGGGTTATCTTCTTAATTTGTATTTGATCTTACCACAGATAGAGTGGTGTTGGCACAGAGTCAAGGCTATGCAATACAGTACCAGAGTGGGAATGAGAAATGGAAATGGACATTAGATTCAGAAGAACACAAAAGCTGACTTTGCTGCATGTTTTATACCAGGAACCCAGAGCCTGTGACAAGCTGATCTGCAGTCTCTCTTCTAAGGTGAAGAAAAGTCTTCATCCTCATAGGAGCTTCCAGCATTCCCAGACACATCATGGAGCAGGATGCAAAGGCTTTTTGACATCATTGGGAGAAAATGAATCCTCCCTTTGCGGCTTTGTTCCTGTGCTCTCCGGGGCTGCAGGTCTGGATGCTGAGGTGTATGTTCTGCCTTGGCACACGTGAAGAGCTCACAAGGGGAGCAAAGTCTCCATTTTGCTGATGACCGTGGGGAAATGGGAGCAGATTGCAGGTTGCTGTTCATCATCAGAGATCTCCTGGGTCCCTCCCTGCGGAGGGATCTGGATGGGAACAGCCTCTGTTTAGTTTTTGCTTAGAATAAATGTAATTGATCTTTCCGGAGAAAACACTTGTTAATTAGAGGAGAAGCCAGACGTGATCAGACTGGGAAAGATTAGAGCTCTGGAAAATGTTTTCTAATTTGAATCTGTCTAAAATTGGGCAAAATACGTGGGCATGTGGGGCTAACCAGATGGTTTGTTTAGAGAAATTCTTCTTAGAGACTTTTGAGCCTGGTATAACCAGGAGGTGCTCTTTTCAGGACACCACTATTTTCTAGCCTACACAAGATGCCAAGACTTTGGCCACTCCACTTCCTGGGCTTTTCCAGCTCTTATTCCTCTAAAATTCAAGCTAGAGCCTCTGTGTCACAACATAAGTAGTGGCAAGGACCTTTCTGGTTTATGTGTCTGAATAACAGCACATTCATTGAGTTGACCTGCGTGCTGTCCTGTCTCAGTCTGTGTTGTGTTTGCTGATACAGTAAAGTCCTTTATCTAGCTCCCAGGATAGGGAAAGATGTTCCTGAGGTCTGCAAGCAGCCAGGGAAAAATAAGTATTTAGAGAGAAACAGAGTAGCAACTCAAGAGCATTGGAGTTATAGCAAATGTTTAAAATTTGCGTTTTTAGCCTACCAACAGGTATTTTTTGTATTCTCAGAAATTTTTAGGCAGTTATGAGATATATTGGCTGGCTATAAAGTTTACATTGCACTTCATAATTTGAGAGGCACATTAGAAAATTTTGTGTCTTGGTATTTTTTTTTCCCCAATGTGTAGAGACCTATCCTATCTTGGTTACCTCTTGCTAAAGAGCCTTGAAACACCATCTCTGGCACCTCTAGGAGTTTCTCATTTCATACAAAATTTGTCACACTTGGAAATATCTGAGTGCATGAGTTTAAAATCAGATATCCACAGTTGTGTGGTGGAGGGAACTCACAGGAGGACAGAAAGAGCCAAGAATATGACTGAAGCAGGATCACTTGGAATCCAGAGGGAATGCTGGTGATACTTGCTCAGTTTTAAATTGAAGCCACTCTGACACAGCTTGTCTGTCAGTTGTGATACAAGTTTAATATATTGTCTTAAAACCAGTTAATTTATTCTATAGGTTGAAAATGCTTCAAGCCAAGTTTTCTTCATTATGGAAGCAAACTCTTGACACCTAGCTGATGATGGCAAGGAGACAAACCCTTTCTTTTTGTTTTGTTTTGTTTTTTGTTTTGCCTTGTCACAAGAATGTTTGAGCTGTTCAATTCATATCCCTAATGAGGAGTTAGTTTTCAAACATCTCTCTGCCTGTCTCAGACCATTGATGCTCAGGAATTTGGAAAAATTTGTGTACAGAAGAACAGAAATTATGTTCTTTTTGTTACTTTTCTATGGCATTTTCACTCTGGGATTTGTGTAAACATTTTCCTGCCAGAATGCCTTGCTGAGCCTGTAAGAGCAAAGCTCCCAGGGTGGGCAGGGGTTTTGCTCCCTGGGAGTTTGGAGGCACTCAAAGTGTAGCTTGTGCAGAGGACCCATTGGTACTGACCAGAGGGATGCCTTTGCTGTGGCCTGGTGACACAAGCCACCAAGCCTGGTGACAGCCACCAAGCCTTGAGCAGGGGAGGCTGGTGGGAGGCTGCTGCCTGCACTGTGCTGGTGGCTGGGCTGGGTGGGGGTAGGTGGAGAGAAAAGTGCAGCAGCTCTTTAAATTTCCCACGCAAACCTAAGCTTCTGTCCCATGCTCACCCCCTCACCAAGGGAGCACCACAAACAGGGGCATGTCTATAAAGATCATTGATTCTCTGAAATGCACATCCATCAGTGGGCAGCTGGTTGGTGTTTCAGGGAATCCTGGCTCTGGTAAGCATGTTTTATGGGCCTGCTGTTGCAGTTGTTATTGCTAAGATTTCTCATCACTGCATCCCAGCAAGGGTACCTCATATCTCTCTGCAACTTGGAATGATGTTTCCTCTTGTGAAAGTTGCATTTCACATTGAGAAATTTCTAGCTGCTGATCAGAAAATATGAACATTTCTAAATCTCCTTATCAGAATAACAGCAGTGGGAATGCTGAAATAGTGACAGAAGGCAAAAAAAAGAGCTTTCTGGCCAAAGACTCCTGGCTGGAAGGTAATTTACAGTACTGCTGTTACAAAGTGCTGCATACAACCATGAGCTGATTTTGGTGGATAAGAAATCAAACCACTCCTCTCTTCACAGCCCAAGCCTTCACATCAACCTCCATTGATGCCAACAAACTGAGTGGAACTCCTCATGTATATGAGGGATTCATTCAAAAACGGTTTTGGCTTGAGAGCCATCATGGTCTCCTGTCTTCTCACAGTCACCTCCCCACCAGCCTTTGAACAAGATGGTTGCAGAGCAGCTCCTTCCCTCTGGTACAGGATCATGACCCCCTCCTCATGGTACCTGTGCAGAGGCACTATCTGGTGGTTTCCCCAGAACATCTGAGTAGCAGACCAATAATTGTGGGATACACATTATTTAGTTTTAGTAAGTGCCATGTTGGAGTTTACAGCTGATTTAGGTACCCCAGATTGCCTTTATCGTTCACTAGAGAAACTGGTCCTTCTGAGAGGTGTTTTGGATGGAAGAAAGTATGTGGAAGGAGCTCAGTGCTACTCATCCAGAAGCAAACATCCACCCTGTGACTAAATCCCAAGTAATTTGCAGCTAGTTGTCCATGCATTGCAGGGCAGGGAGACTGGTGACTTGGGTGGATGGTTACCCCACTCTCTGGCACTGACCACAGAGGTAGCCAAGATGACCCCAGCAGACTGAGCCCTCACCTTTCAGGTCCTGGATGAGCTCAAATCCCCTCCATCTGCAGATGGAACTGAAGGATTCTGCTGCTGCCTGGCTGCAGCATGGCCCATGCCAGCAGGGCTCTGCCTTCTGGGAGGTGTCACTCTGTGAACTACCCACCACTGGAGAAGGCAGTGCCTCCATCAGCATGAGGTTCATGGTCTCTCCTCTGGTCAGCATTTGAGAGCTATCCAGGTCTCCAAATCCCCAGCTGCTGTGGGATTTCAAATCTTCCTCCATGGGATTTCATACATTGCTCTGGGCAAATATTTCAGCTGGAGATTAGCAGAGACATCTCTCACGGCAGTAAAACACTGTCAGGGGTCTACAGGGTCTTCCTCAGTAGGGCAATGTTGAGCACCAGGGTATTGCCATGCTGGAAATTATGCATGCTCATATTGAATTAGATGGGACCTGAATTCTAGCTAAGAGAGTCACTCGGGTGTTACTGCTGCAGAACCAGAAGTGGGCTTGAATTTCTTTCCCATCATGGTGCAAGGCAGAACTGGGAGACATGTCTATCATCCAAAGCAGTGGAAATCACTTAAAACTGCTAATGGGGAGAAGATGAAATGGTAGAGACTGCCTGACTTTGTCTCTGGAGCACAGTTCCTACATGCACTGAGTGAGAAGGTTGTGTGTCAAGCTTACTCTCCTCTAATGAAAAATGCATTAGGGAGGCCAAAACATGAAGAGCTCTGTAAATAAAAGGCAAACAGATAAGATGCAGTTTCCTATGATCTCTCCAGGGTCACGTTGTCTCATTTTCATCATTTAATTACAGATGCAAAGCTGAATAAGTTGCCAAAGTAAACTGTCCCAAAACAGAACAAATATTCTGGGCACAGAAGCAGCCTTCTGATAAGGTTTTACATTTTTTCTGTGAAAAGAAACGTGAATAGATTTGCTGGAGGCATTTGTATTTTTTGTAAACTGTATGCACTTCTTCTGGGGTTTGTTTACTGGTCTGGGTCTGCTATCTGTGCCTCAAGAGTCCTTAGCAATATTACTTTATTTTGACAAAGCTTTTCTAACAGCCATAATATAGTTGCTGTATTTCGAATCACCTTGCACACAACTAAACAATCCAGAATGTATTTGTCTCAGCTTGCAAACATTTCTGTAAACAGTTGACTCAATTTATGTTCACTCAGACCATATTCAGCAACTTTCCTCATTATTTTTGTCTGAAACTCAGCTTGAAAGAATTGTTCTGAATTAGAAGTTGGAGGAATAGGTTTGAAACTTTTTCTTGCTAGTTCGTTAACCCTGTTTAATAGATTTTGTGGGAGAGTATTTTCTCCATACAGTGATTATTTAAGCAATAGTTTCTATTTTTTCAAAATATTTATAAAACACCAAGTTCCTCTGATATTTATTGGCACCTTGGAGCAATTTATTGCACATATAATGGAAAGGAATGGATAAAGTTACATCTATTATAAAACCAGGGTATTTTTATTTGTTCTTTAAATACCTTTGTGCAACTTCTGAAGCTGGTGTACAAAGGAGGGTTGTGCTCTTGTACTTGTTTATCTTTACTTTGTTAGTGGATTCTTTCTGGTGTCATGCTTTGTGCGTGGCTCAAAAAAAGTCATTAGGATTAGAGTCAAACATTAACCTTGTGACCTTCTTGTTTATATACCTACTGTAAGTCTGTTCTGCTTGTATTTCTGCAGTTAGTAAAAGCAAACTTGTGTGCACAGTCCCTGGCTGGCAGTGGGCAAACTGAAATGTTTGTCAAGATCACTGATACCACATCCCTTCAAAACCAAATCTTCAAAGGCATGTCAGTGGCTGAGATTAAATGAGAAGGAGGTTTTTAAAATGCGTGTGTCTGCCTCCTTTCAAAAATAGTAAACTGACAAAAATAGCATCGTGACCCAAGGTGCTGATGCACACTGCAATAAATGGAAGATGAATACACATTTTAATGTTGGCTCAGCTTGGTAAATGAATACAGGCTATAAAATTCAAAGAAAAAAAAACCCTTACCATCTGTCTCTGTCACCGTTCCCAGGACAATGTACCTTGATAAAATGGAAAAGGGCTGGAAATCCTACATGTTCCTGCTGCTTTTGAAAAACTTTGTTCTCATCATTCCTTGGGTTTTTTTGAAAGTGTCTTTTTCTCCATGTATGGGAGAGGAAAATCACTGACTTGTCTTAGGGTGGAAAATGTTTGGATGCAGCTAGTGGGTAATACCAAAGGATGGTGCTTTGGCTTGTTAATCTCCATGTGTCACGACTTCCTGAAAACAGTAAATTGAGAAGTTGTGGAAAGCTTTTAGGCTTGTCCGTTCTTACCAATAAAACCCAACAGGAAAATATTAATGTCCCACAGTGCCTCATGGAGCTGTGCTGCCAAGGGATGCTCCTGGGGAAGGGGCTGGGCACAGATGTTGCCATGGGGCAGAGGACTGCAGTGGTGCCAAAGGCTGGGTGCTCCTCCTGCTGCTGGCCAAAGAGCTTCCCCCGTTCCTTGGCCCTGCAGCTGCAATGACCAAATGTCACAGTCAGATCTGACTCTGCTGGGGTCACCAATTGCCAGAAAGTCCATCTGGCAAAGATGCCAAATTACCTCTTTGTCTGTTCACCTGTGGCTCAACTTGCATCTGGGAAAATGGAAGCAGAAAGACAAAACCAGGATCTCAGCTGGTGTAATATATTTCTTTTTATTCTGTGTCAGGCAGCACTGGATCATGCCCTGGCTTGCCAGAATGGATTTGCTGGGTGGCTTGGGTGTGCCAGAGGGACACTGGTGAGCAGGAGCACTTATGTGCCAGCAGCTCCTCTCTTGGGGGTGTCCCACAAGGACCTGCTGGGAGCCTGGCTCCTGCCCAGCTTCTGCAGCTCAGTGTCACCATGCACAGCTTGACTAAGTATCTACAGACACAAGCTGCTGTTGCTACATTTAATTTTATTGCTTGTACCAGATGCTGCCTCTTATCTCAGTGAGAATGAGACCTGGACTTCTCCCCTGTGTGCCTGCTGTGGTGTGCTCAGAACAAGGGTTGCTGCTGGTGTGAAGGCAGCAGCAAGGCTGGTGCAGCTTGCCAAATCCCACCAAACCTCCCTTCTTCCCTGCTCCCTCAATGTGTTTCTCTGACTGGGCCACCCTTCCCCTAGAAGCTTCCACTGCTGTGGTTGCAGTGCCTCCTTCACTGGCTTCCCTTCCCATCCCAAGGCAAATGCATCTTACCCTCCTCCTATCCTTCCCTCCTGTGCATGCTCATATGTCAGCTGTGCCAGACTCAGAAGAGAATATTTGATTGCAGCAATGTCCTTATGAGAGCAGAGTGTTCTGTAATTCCATTATCAAACACATCGTGTGTTTTGATCACACACAGAAATTAATTCAGTCCATCAGTGCATGTTCATTGCCAGTACAAACCACAGCAAGACTTTTAAAGAAAAATCCCTTGCAAAGCACTTTCTTTGCAAGTTGGTATTTTTAAAAATTGATATACTTTTTTTTCCCAGTCAATGAAAGCCTTGGTACTGTTAAATCCCCAAACACTTAGCAATCCCTGCAGATACCCTTTATAGCATTGCAAATTTTGAACACCTCCTTGATGGACATCAAATACAGTTATCAATGCAAAAAATGTTTGAGTAGGGCTCCATCTGTGGAAAAGTAGGGTCAAGCAGAGGTAACTTTCTGGTAAAAAGTAATATTTCTAAATTTTTTTGTGCTTTTCAGTGAGTGGGGGATACTGTGTCCAAGGTAGGGACAACTTTCAAAGTGCAGATAAAGAAAGCTTAGCCTGGAAAGAGAAAGCCAGAGAGATGTATAATCAGCTTAAATTTTTGCTCCAGTGAAGCTATATCATGATTTTATATAATTTTCTTATCTTACAGGGCAAGCTTCTGAAATGTTCAGACCTTTTTTCATTTCTACTCAGTCTCTAGCAGATGTGAGAGTTGCAGGTGAATTACAAAAGGGAAAAGTCTGTAGGAGATGGCAGATGGCTCTTAACCACAGATGAATTTCTCAGGTATACAAAATAAAAGGACTAAAGAGAAAAAGGGCCAGCTTTGAGATAACAAGGTACTGACATGAAACAGAGCTATGATGGCAGAGCAGGCTTTGCTTGAGGACTCTATGGTTGTGTGGGGAGATGAGGATATGGATGGGACAAAGAAACAAAATTTCTGGAAACAATCAGACTTGGAAACCACTGCCGGCTCTCTGTCCCTGTTCTGTCCTGCCAGGGTCCTCATCCCTATTCCCCAGAACTTCTTTTCACTCGTGCAAAACTTTCTATCTTTATTACTTACTACTCTTCAAAAATGAAATGGTTAATTCCAGCTCTGGGTCAGATGTTGACTCTTCCAGCCAGAAAATGGGAATATTTGCCGTGGAGAAAATGTTGCAACTATATAGGCAGACCTCCTGTTTGTGTAAAAACAAGAAGCAAGCTGGTTAAATAATGGCTAGTGATCATGTGAATGAGATAATGTATAGAGATAATGTAGGGGTGGGTGTGTGTATTTGTATATTTGTGTGTAACCCCAGTGTAGCCCTCCATTGGAATCTATTACTCTACAATCCTATGGTAACTTTATTGGAATGAGAAAACAGAGGAGACTATTGTTTTCTAGCAATGTTTTAGCATTGTAAAGTAAATATTTCAGCAAGTATTTACTAGCAGGAATACTATTACCATGGTTAATGAAACTCTCATCAGTAAATGGAGCCAGCTGCAGACACTGGGCTTTTTTTTCCTTAAGTGCCTAAATGTCCTAATAAGCATTTTTCTTCCATTAACAAAAAATATCTATTTTTAAGGCTGCAAACTGCAAGGGGGCCTATGAGACCACAAGTGCTGTGCTACAATCAGTAATAAAAATACTATATAAAATGTTATGGAAAGTGTAAAACTTCACTTCCGATATAGAGGTCTAACCTTTACTAAGAGCTTTGGGGTGTTAAAAAGGAGCCTGAGTCTCAGAAATGCCAGCTATTGAGAATATTTAGGGTATGTGGTAAGTGTCTGTCATATGTTCCCAATAACTGGGCTATTGAGTCACTAACCTGAGCAGTAAGGGCAGCCTGTGCTGGGCAGAAGGGCTCAGAGATGGTCACTGAAAACAGATGGGGTGATTTGCAAGCAGTGCCCACCCATGGCCCCCAGCCCCATCTCTGCCACTACTGAATGCAGCTCCCAGACTCCAGCATCCTTCTGCCTGTTCAAGATAAACAGTCTGAAGATATTTTTCTCCAGCTTTCCAACATAGTATTTCCCAGTAGCTGTGTCTGGAGGTAGCCTTGGAGAGCAGGAACTCAGGCTTTGCAGCACTGCAGGAACTGGCCCCAGGAACCATCCATTTAAAATTTAAATTAACACTTCTCTCTCTCTCCTCCAGGCCCCAGAGCCCCCTGTCCTGTTGCTGGGGTGTTTTACAGTCCTTTGGCTTTGCAAAACTTCCACGCACAGCCTGCATTTGCCTGTGTGGGTAAAAGCTGCTGGGGGTGAAACACATCTCTTCTCCAATATTGTACAAAGTGAATTTGAGGATGGGTGAGGGACTGTTTGTGTGATTGAACTTCAGACATGTTACACAAGTAGTCTCTGCAGGAATAAACCTCTGTCTGTTAGACTCTAAAGGGAAATCAGGATCTCAAATGTAGGAGCTTTAACCTGTGCTCTAATCAGAAATCTGCAGCTGGTGGTTGGAGTATGTGTGGGAAGGGATCCAGGCATCTCTGAACACATCCCACTCTGGTACAGTTCTAATGGCATGCATGGAGTTGAGTGCTAAGTATCAACTCATTAATGTTTTTGGGGAAGGAGAATAAACTTTGCAGCCAAGAGCAGTTTTCTAAGATTGTTTTCCTGGTGTAGCTCCCTGCATCCTTGGTTGTGTTTATGAAAAAGCATTTTTGTTTACATGGAAAAACAAACCACAAGAGTCTTCTCATCTGTCATCTCTCTCTTTCTGCAAGTACACACATGTCCTTGGAAAGAGCCCTGCTTGGGCACTGGCTGGGGTTCAACAGCAGCATCGTGTGTCTGCAGTCAGCAGTCACATACCACCAAAAGTAAGCAGTTGATGCAAACAGTTAACAAATAACCCAGAGGATTGCTATGGCTCATCCAAAACAAATCCAGGACCCAACTAAATCCTTCTACTGACTTTAGGAGGGTTGATACAAACTCATCACTTGCTTGCAGTTAGTTCATTGAAAATTAAAGGTAATTCCAAAAATGGTGATAACAAGGCTATTTCCCACTATACGCAAGTCTTTCAAGTGGGGTAGCAGAGCCAACACCGTATTTTCTGTTTTGACTTCTATGAAGAAGTTTATATCTCAGATCTTTAAATATACATAAGAGAGACATCACATCATCACAAATAAAGATGCTTGTTTCTCTGAATCATATGGGAAGGCTTTCAGAAGTCTCTGTGATGAGAGGCACCAATCCCCAGGCACAGGCATATTCCCTGCTCCTTGGGTGATGCCTTGTGCAGGGATGGCTGTCCCCTTGTGGGGCACAGCTGGAGTCAGCTTAGGACACATACAGGAAGGACTTTCAAGAAGGAATCAGCTTGTGCTCCAGGAGACACAAAACCTCCATGGATGTGTATTACATCTCACAGCTGGAGGTTTGGGCAGGTGTGGAACTGTGTGGCTGCACCAGGAGCTGGAGGATGCCATGGGCCAGTAGGGAAGGTGGGACAGCAAGGGACTGCTGGTGCTCAGGGCAGAACTGGACACATTTTCTCCAAGGGATGACTCACCAGGGAGGCCCTGGGATGATGTCCTGGTTTTACATCCTACTACTGTGCGAAACCCTTCTCTAGTTCTCTGCAACTCCTTTGACAGCCCTCAGCAGTCAGACCTTGAGAGAGGGACAAAAAATGTCCAGAAGGTCTCTTTTTTATTATTTGATCTCATATCTGCTTAAATAGAATCATAAAATATCCAGAGTTGGAAGTGACCCACCAGGATCAAGTCCAACTCCTGGATCTGGAGAAGGCAACCCCAAAAATCCCATCATGTGCCTGAGACCATTGTCCAAACAGTTCCTGAACTCTGATAAGCCTGATGCCAAGGTCATGTCCATGGGGAGCCTGTTCCAGCTCCTAGGAAGCTGTTCATGATAACCAGCATGGAGCTTATGTCCGACAGTTGCCATCCCTCAGTCACAGCCTAGGCTGAAAGTTTGGTCCTGTCTCTACCCTTACCACTGAACATTCAAGTGTGCTGCAGGCTCAGAAAAAACACGTGCCTTGTCTTTTGTACTTTTCATACTTTAGAAGAAAAACTGTTTTAAGACTGAATATACCCAACTGAATAATTTATATTGAAACAGAAGAAACTAAGAAAATACACACATTTTGGCAAGGAGTTGTATTGTAAGCAATTTCAAATCAGGGGTTATTTTTTTGGGTCCAGTTTCAAGTTACAGAATATGGTTTAAGATGTCTTATTCTTTAAGGAATATTTAACAGGCATTATTCAAATACGTCATGCAGTTCTTTAGAGTGAATAACATACATGTCTGTGAGATCACCAGGATATGTTGCAAGAGGACATTTCTGAGTGGCAGACAGCCATGTTACTCAATGAAATAAAACTTTCTTTTAAAGTTAATTTACATTGCATACTTTTGGCTCCTCAAGAACATACTGCAGGCAGATCTGACTGTGTGCCTTGAGCTTTTTCAAACTATGGAGGAATTAAGAAACAAGTGAACGAAATGAAAAGAACAGAAGATGGAAATGTTGATAACACACCCCCCTTTCCCTTAACAGGAGATAGCATGTGTTACAAAAAGCCAGCAGGAGAGGCGATAGAGTCCTCAGGGTGGGCATGGGAAGCCTAATGGCCAGGCTTCCCTGCCCATGGGAGGGAAGCAGCTGCCCACTGGTGAGGAGGGTTGGCAGGCAAAGAAGGAGTTACTGTGCACCCTGGGGTATAAAAATCTCTTTCTAGATCTAAAATTTTGCTTTCCTCCTACTATAGCAAGAATTTGTTTGGAAGTTCACTTTCTAAACTTTGCTCTCTGTACAGTTGCTGCTGAGTTTTGCTGTTTCCCGCTGAGCCAGCTCCTGTGCCCCTCCCAGGCAGGTCTGCTTCTACAGTAGAGAGGTGACATTTCTGCCCTGCTGAGGCCAGACACTGGGCCTGTGGCATGGAGACCACTGGCCTAAGGGCTTCCTGTCCCTATCACCCCAGGAGCCCTTCACTGGGCCTTCATATTGGGCTTTGACTGTGCAAGAGTCCCTTCAATGCTGGTGCATGGCTGGAGCTGCTTGAGGAAGGCGCTTGGCAGCACCACTGAACCTCTTTGGACAGGCCAACATTAGCTGAGCTTGCTGCTCCTGCTGTCTGAAACTCAGCAGCTCAAAAACAATGTCCCTTGTCCTCAGGGAGGAACATAATAAACTTTTCCTGTTTTAATTACCCAGCCTTGTCTTTCAAGCCTCTAGCCCTGTAAACCTGTGATGGAATTGGAGTCCCAGTCTGCTGTTCAGAGAGAGGGAAAAGCTGTAGCCCACATCCACTGGGGAAAAGCTGGGAATTAGAAACTGTAATAGGCAGTGTTGAAATGATTATTTTTGAAAAACAGTGAGAGCTTCAAAACACCCAGAAACTTTGGGTGTTTTGGTGTTAACAGGATTCTAATTCAATATGGACACAGAAGGCACAATAATCATTAAGGGTCAGGTCTCCTCTGGGGTGCAGCAGCTCAGACACTGCACTTTGGAACTATAATTTGAAGCTCACAAGGATGACTGTAGGCAGAAGCTCAGAAGGGTTTTGAATTGTCATCATGTCTCCTGTGTCCTTTGTGCTGGGTCTGTAGTTTTGGTGCTACATGAAAGAGCCAGTGTCAGGCATCGTGCAGGGAGCTCTCATTTCAGCCTATGGCAGAGGCGTATTCTGAGCCCAGAATTTGTCATGATGGGAATGCAGGGCTGGGAGGGCTCACCACATCCCCACCAGGAGGGTCAGCCCTGACCAGGGGATGTTCATCCATCAAAGGCCTGGTCAGGCACCTGGGAGGAGCTCAGCAGCAGGAGAGGTCACTGTCCCCTCCTCCCCAGCCACGCCGGTGGCCAGGCTTGGCTGCACGGCCCAGCACCAGCGCGGGAGCGTTGCATCACATCCTTCTTCTTTCTGTCTGGCCTCTCTCTTTCCTCACTTCTTTCTCTCTTTCTCTCCCCTGCTGTTCCTTGGTTTCATCAACTCTCAGAGGGACATCCAGCAAGCGGAGCTGCACCAGTGCCAGCGCTTTGTGGTCTGAACCCTTAGAACTCACTGGAAAGGTGCTGGCTTGGGTTTGGCACTGGCACTTCTGCATTTTGCATCCATAAACACGTGGAGCTGATGAGCAGAGTATGTGCCAAGGCAAGGTGAGCAGGCAAGTAGTGCCTCTCACTGAGCTGCTCATTTTGGTGATGGCAGAGCTTCCCAGCCAGCCTCCAGTGCTCAGTGAAGCAGTAGGACACAGTTAACTGCTAGCAGGGACATGTCAACACATGGAAGCATTTATATCCATTCTTTCAAAAAAACCCAAACCAAAAATTCAACTCTCTGTTCACAAAAACCCCCAGATATTTCCTATGTCAGTGTTTTTATTCAGGACATGTACAGTTAAAATGCTGCTGGAAGTCAGACAGGAAAATCAAATTGAAGATAACTCTAACCTAATTATGAAGGCAAAAATGCTTCTTTTGAAAACATAAACATGTTGTTCCATTTCTTTCTAACCTAGTCAAACTGAAGACCATTTTTATGTACATTTCTCCTTCTGGCTGTGTTGTGGTCCTTGATTATTTTCTGCAAGTTCACTGTCACCTGAAGAGGTATTTTCCTCATACTTCTCTAAATTATTACACAGGTCTATAGAGAAACATTCAAGGTCTATAGAGAAACATTCAGTTACCAACTCCTTTTCTTACTTTTGTCATTTGAAAGTGTTTCTGAACATACTCTCTCGAAGTTATGAAAACCAAGTAAAAAGAATCTAAAAATGAAAATTATCCCCTATTCCCAAATGAGCTACAAAATACTTATTTTGCCATGAATTTGAAGTAATATACCCTCTTATATGAGAAGTCAATATTCATTTGGTCAAAAAAGCTTATTTCAGGAGCTCTCTTGCAGATTTTGAGTCTGCATCTCACATATATGACCATGTGACAAGCAGCCTAGTCTTATCTAATTATAGCATCTTAAATGTGGATTGGGCAGGCCTTGCTTGTATTGAAAACCATCTTATTCATGATGGCAGAGCATTTATCAAACTAATAAGATGATCACTTGACACTTAGTTCACCCTGGTAATTTAAATGTGGGGTTAGATAAATGCTACCAAATACATTTCTTTTTCTTCTCACTATTCCATTGTGAACATCTGTTTCCACACACGAATGCTTTGGAGATGGTCTGAACTTACAACTGTACCCATATTTCAGTCCAATAACTGCACAGACTTTATTTGTTCATTAATTTTCCCATCACTAAGATTTACCAAAACAATTGTTATATCTAATTTTTAGCGTCTTTCATTAAGCAGTTTTATTTTAGTTTGAGAACACTGTTGGTGAACCCCAAACCCCAAACCTTAAAGTAGTTTTTGCTTTCCAGGAGGAAGAATGAGGACTCTCAGCAGTCATTACTGTGATTTGAATTGTGCCTTCTCTGTAGGCCTGCTTTGTGAGACATTCATTGACAGTTCTTGGCAGAAGAGATCTGCAGGAATGCAGTCATCACCAGGAGACAATTTTTGGCTCAGGACAGACTGAGGTGATGTCTAACAGCCCAGGGAGGGATGGAGCCCTTGCCTTGCAGCTGCAGGTCACTGTTGTGTCTCTGTTGCAGACATCACACATTATGCTCTGACCTCTTGCAGCACTGTGTTGTGCAAAAATGTCTAGTTGGAGCACAACATAACCAAACATGAAATTACTACAGTGGCAAATCAGCCCATAATTTGCATTAAAGCACATTTGGACATATTAACAGGTTTTTTCACAGTAGCTTTCAAAGGGACAGTTTTCTTCCTGTTGCTTTTTTATCAGTCATGAGTTAATTCAGTGAGGAAGGCAGGGAGAAAAAGCAAAGCAGTTTTACAGCCAGACAAGGCAAAAGACCATTGCAGCTCTGGAGACTGAACTGTTGACTGATCTCTTATCTGAGGTACTCTCCAAATCTGAGCTAAGCTCAGTGGCCAAGCCCATAGCACCCAAAATTACCCAAAAGTTACCTGAACTGCTTTGTAGCTACCCTCTTCTCTCTTGATTAGACCTCCTAAAGAGGTTCAGCACTAGAACACATGTGCAGCAGACCTAGCTCCTCTTTAGCACAGGGAGCAGCCAGGTGTCAAGGCTGTGTCTGCTGATTCAGAGGTACTTGTGGTTTTGTCAAGGGAGATGATAAGCAGACTTGCTGTAGCATGTCTACATTTCTGCTAAGTTTGTAAAGGAAAAAAGCTTGGTAGCTCAAGAAGTAGCAGTGAATTTACAAATTTAAATGGGTGGACTGAACTCAGAAGGCTTAATAAATCAGATTCAATCTCTCCTAGTATTGATACAAGATCCAGACCTCTGCTGAGGAAGCAGGTGCTTGTGTTAAGTTCATGTCTCAAGACAGCATTCAAGAGTGTGCCTTCAGTTCAGAGGCTCTGGGAATGCTGCCTGGAATGAGGCTTGGTGGGACTGGGGCTGACTGTGGCCACTGTCCTCCTGCAGGAGCTGCTGGTCTGGCTGTCAGCAGCCTTAACAAGGCAAAGTCCATCTGGTAATGCTGACAGGATGACTCCTGAGTCGATGACATCCAGATTCATTGGCAATGTGATGCTGCAGCTGCTTTTTGACAACTCCCCTAACACTCTGATCTCAGGAACACGAGTTCTTAAGAGACTTGTTGTGTCACAGTATGTGGTTACTCTGTAAAGGTTTGGATCTATGCATTGAAATAAATTTAAAACACCTTCTTTTCATCCTGAAAAACATATATAAATATATATACATGTGTAGTTGATCATCTTGAGAACTGTCCATGCTTTACCTATCAGTACTGTTAGCAAGACAATGTCCTGCACCGAAGCTGAAATTGGTGTGTTTCTTGATACAAGCCTGCTGCTAACTGGGCTTTTTAAAGTAAAGTTAGGGATAATTGAAACACTCTTAAGATGGGTAAAAAGTAATTTTATTAGCATATAATAGTTCCATGAACTCCAATGACTTCTACAGCCTATAGATTTCATAAAAGCAAATTGTTTTGGACTAGGAATTGCTTCAGATTAATTGTTTCCTTTTCACAGCTCAAAACACGGAAGGATTGGATGCCCTGAGTCTCTCTTAAGTCCCATAGGTGAACTTTCCTATTAGAGCAGTGTATTTCAGTGAACCAGAAATATTCACTGAAAAAATCTTTCAAGCTACTTTCTTTGTGATCACAGAATCATTGGGTTTTGAAAAAACAATGTCAAGGGAACGAGAGAGAGAAGTAAATTGAGAGTACAAATGTTTTCAATTAAACAAAAAAGAGAGAATTCACCACCCAAAGTACAAAAAATCCTAGTGGGGGGGAAAGGTGAGGAAAAATAACTGTGAGTGATATATTGTGGTTATTTTTACACTTCCTTAATATAAATTCCCTTTTTAAACTTACTGGCTCTACTTTTTCTCAGCGTAGGTCTTTTTCTTCCATGCCAGCCCCTTCTTAACTACAGGCAAATCTGAGAGGGTTCAGATGTGCTCCATATTCATTTCACAAATGCAGGACTTCATAGAAAACTCCATCCTTTATAGCCTGGAAATTGCAGCTGGAAATCTCACAAAAGATTTCTTGTGGTATTTGTTTGGTGTTTCCCTTGGTCAGGCAAGTGACAGGAGCAAAATCTTCTTACTACAAGCTGGAGGGAAACTGTTCCCAGTCCTGGAAAATCCCAAATACGCAGGAATGACTGAAAATGAGAAAAGCAAGGGAAAAAAAGCTTAGCTGGATTTCTATTGTTGTGTTACTTACGTTTGAATCTCTTTAATCTGCCTAGCTCTTGAGTTAGCATTTTAAAAAATTGAATTAATTTTTTTCCTTGCAGTTTTTTAATGATTGTTTCCCTACTAATTTTAAAAGAATAAATTGAGCTGTATTTATTAGTAAAATTGTCCAGCCTCCTCACTGCTGAAATAAATATAATTCTCTAACTTTGACCTGGGAAGTATTTGCAGCGCCAGTTCCCAAGACTTCAAAAAAGAAGACTAAAGATAATAAAAACATATGTCAACATCTTAGGCTTTCCTTCTACTGCTTCATTGCTACTTCAGTGATCAAAAGGAGAAAAGTAATTGTTAATGTTTAATCTAGCTAATACTCTCGTGGCATTCCAGTTTGACTTGGCTCCGCTTACTTTGCTTGCTTTGCCTGGGGTAGGCTGGTTTTGCCATGTATTTGTAGTCACAGAAAGAAGAATTATTTATTGGCTGTGATGACTAATAATAAAGTGACACCAAAACAGGATGAGGTAAAGAATTTCATTAAGCTGGACATGTTAGAAATCAAATGATGACTTGAGGAAAGCCAAAGTCCAGCTATAGCACTTTGATTTTTATATTATTTCAAAAGCAGCTCTGCTTTCAAAAAAAACACAAGCTGGGTTCAGCAAAACCATTGTTCTGGGAGGTATCTTCCAGTCTGGATTTGAATGCTTGGAGCTTATTTTGAAACACTGCTGCATTGTTTCTAATGGTGGGTTATGATTGTTCTGGGCTAGGAAAATCTCTTGTGGTTGGGAAGTTTTGAACTGAAGGAGCAGAAAGCTCTCCCTGCTGAATGCTACAAGGGATGAGTCCGTGACACCAAGGTTACCTCTGACCCCTGTGAAATCCAGGAAGGAGTGGCTCAGGATGCAAAGCTGACTGTCACTTGTGCCTGGTATAATTTTGGGTGAGATGGCTCATGCCTTGTCTCAGCAGGATTTTTGGGAGATGTCAGCTGAAATTTGTTGGAACTTAATTCAGCATCATAAAAGCACAGTCCAAACAACCTTTCTGGACTGTGTTTGTGTTCAGGTCAGGGAGTCTGGCACCTCTGGAAGACAATCTCACCCAGCTGGAATAGGGACCTGAGCAGGTCAAAGATGAGCTACTTTCCATAGGATTTCTGCTTCCTTGGCTGGAGGAAAAGCCTGGATAACCTGGAACAGGCTGTGGATGCCTCATCCTGGAAGTGTTTGAGGCCAGGTTTCATGGAACTGTGAGCAACCTGGTGTAGTGGGTAGCATCTCTACTCATGACAGAGGGTTTGGAACTAAATGATTTTTAAGGTCTCTTCCAACTCAAACCATTTGGTGATTTTAGGATTCTGTGATAACTGAATTACTCAGGTAAGGACCAAAATGTATTTCCTTAATCTGCAAGTATCTCACATGCAACTGAATAATTTGCTTTGTTTCAGGAGGGGTTGTGCAAGTCAGTGTCTAAGATTTTTGAAAATCTAGACAGAAGATGAAATTTTGACATGAGGTGCCTGCAATAGCAAGCTCTCGATGGTCCTGTTGACATGGTGTGATGGCAAATCCAGGGAGAATTTGTTCTCTTCCTGGTGCCAGAGCCAGCTCAGTCTTGTAGAAAAATAGCAGAGTCCTAGTATAGGAAAGGGTTCCTTTTCTCAGTGAAAATGGAACATAGCAGAAATTCACCAACTTCTTTGTGTCTTCAAATGTTTAGAAATAGTGGGAGCTCTGTCCTCACTCTGTGGTCTGCTTTAGTATTCATCTGTTACCTCCTCCTCTTCCCTCCTTTCCCACCAGCTTTCTCTGGAAGCATAGCCAAGGCCACCAGCTCTGATCATCAGTGGTGGCGAGTGCACAGCACCACAGCCTGCAGTGGGAGGGATGGATCTCAGCACTGCTCAGGATCAGGGCCCTGCCTCCAAACAGCCTCTCAACTGCAGCATTTATTGTGCCACTTTGGTTGCCAGCCTGCAAAAGTACTTACAATGTTTTCATAAGGATGAAATGTATAGGGAGCACAGGGAGGGAGTGCCTGTGCTCTCACATTGGATTAGGATAATAACCCTGCACACTGCTGAGGTATTTACTGTGCTTGTGGCACTTAAGATGTTAACTAGAAACCCAGACAGCAAAGCCCCAAGATTACATGTTGCACTTTAGCTAAGTATTTCATCAGAAATGTTAATAATCTCTCAACTAAGCAGTTTAACAGCAGATTAGGTCTAGCAATGGGGCTTTTGCAGGCACTATCCTATCACAACTACAGCTGCAAGACTTGTGACTGGGGGAAAGACATTTCTTATTAACCCCCTCAGCTAAACTGTTGAGGAGTTCACCTACACTATTAAAATGTTACAAAGATTGGGTTTTTAAAAAATTATCTTAAATGACGGTGGTATTTTGAATGTGCAATGCCCATAAAGCTAAGGAATCTGCTCTGCAACTGGGGTCCCATGTCTATTCATTAGGAACAATACCTTTTATTTATTGACAGAGTTTTGTCTGAGGAAGCAGAAGGTGATGAGTACAGACACAAGGATCATTAGTTTATGTAGCATCTTGCAGCTCTGTATGTTCTCATAAAGTTGAAAAAGTTTGTCTCACTTGCCATGCGGGAATCAGAGCTGCTTTTCCACTCACAGAGGGTCTTTAAGTGAGGAAAGTCTCAATTGTTACTGAAAGTCCTCAACTTGGAGTTGTACTACTGTGGGGAGGAAAGAAAATGCTGTGATAGGATGTGCATTGATGTGTATATCCTGAAACACCCACAAATTTCCACTCAGCATCAGTAAATCTTCAGTGACAGCTCTGTATGCCAGTGTGGGACATCTGGAAAAGAGCAAGGAGAATGAGATGAAGTCTAAAAAAATTAGCTAGATGAAATATTGAATCAATTAGTGCTATTCAGCCTCAAGAAGAGAAGAATTGGGTAATGGGAGGAGGAAATAATCTGCTCTCTGTGGCCTGTGCTGGATCAGACATATAGTAGACCTGAATTACAGCAAGGAAGAGACATCACAGATGTTGCGGAACTTCTTCAAAGCCACAGAAGCCATGTCTAGGGTGAAGCTAGCTGACTGTCGGGCGTCACTTTTCCTGCCTGGAAGCACAAGGGTGGACTAAGTGAGTTTTCATGAGCAAGGCTGGTGGCATTGAGCAGGTGCCTCTGTCCCATGCTGCTCTCATCACATAGTCTAAAAAACCAGCCAGGACTCCCAGATCACTCTGATGAAATCAAGTAAAAAAGAAGTAGGAAGAAAAACACATGCCTTAGAAAATTCTAGAAGTCACTGACACTTAGGGTATTTAACAGGCAACAGACCTAGATGTCAGAAAAATTAGGCATACTGTGGTTCTGTGATCCTTTTCCCAGAATGTGTCAATAACCCATTAAGAACCACTTCAGAATAAGGAAAGGGAAAAAAAAAGTATTTTAAAAAGGAAACAACTTTCAAGTTATTTCTTTTGCAGAACAGAGGCTGCACAAATGCCTCAGGATTCTTCCTATATCCATGCAGGGCTGAAAAAAATGACCTACTTTTCAGGAGGGCACAAGATTTTCTCCATGCTATCTGACCTCAATCCTCAATGACCTTTTGAACTTGTAGTTATGTGTCACATTTGGTGTGCTCCTTGACATTCTTTTTCTTCCATATTTAAAAAAGTGGGGGGGAAGTAATGCAAGCTAATGCCCTCGTTATAATGATCAAGAGACAGACAAACTTCATTAATAGATGGGCATCAGATTCATTTGCTGTCAGCATGCATGAGAGAAAAGATTTAATATTTCAAACCTTTAAGCTCTGCAAGAGAATGTATCATTAAAACATGGTTCACTGGTCATGGAGTGCTTGGAGCTCTGTAGGAGGACTGTGGGTGTTTTAGACTATAGAGAATTGTCTGATATTATTAGTTTAAGCAGGCCAACACTTACTGTGACTTGAACTGTTAACGCTTCCTTTTCTCTTTGTTTCCCTGTCCTGTTCTTCCTCCAGAATCGTTAGTGACAGAACAGGAGACCAGAAGCTGTAACCTGCTCCCTGTCTTTGAGCATTAATCAGTCTAGGGTAACAAATTTAGAAATTTTTCTGAAAATAAAGGAGCAAGTAAGAGCTATTGACTTAATTCCTTACCTAGCTGCTGCTTTTGAGCTAACACCCAGCTTGGCTGCTGCTTGTTAAACAGCAGTGCAAAAAACCACATGAGATGATAAAAAAGAAATCTTATTACATGGACAGGTCTTCAGCAAGTGGTCTAGTGATTTAGTTGGAGTGTTGTGCCTTGATGTGGCTGAAAGGAAAATAATGAAGCCAAGCAGGGGGTCAAGAGCAACGCGAAACAGTGATTAAAGTTGTTTATATCTCTTTGTTGGCATGGATACAATCAAATAAGCTCATTAGACATTTTGAATTGCAGAAACATAGCTCAGAAAGCAGCCTGAAATAATATCTGCTATTGCCCTTGTGCAGAGTTTCCTTCTGGGCTGTGCCAGCTAGTTTTAGCCTTCTGATAGGTGATATGTTCTTTCAAAGGAATAAATGAAGTGAATGCAGATACGTTCAAAGATTTTTAAGGAATTCAGAGTGGATATGAATCTGATGTTAAATAAAACACATGTCAAATGTTAAGATATTAGAGGAAAAATACTGACTATTACCTTTAGGAAAAGTTAGTTGTTTTAAATGGGGCCTTTTCAAGGTAACCTGATGAAATGAGATCTTCCCCAAGCACATTTGTGTGTGCTGAACTACTTGCACCCCACTGGCTACTTTGCCCTTAAGGGGTGCTAAATTAAAAGAAACACACTGCTAATGTAGTCATTGTCAAAGGCTAACCCAAGATTGCTGAAATACAGGTGGAGGAGAGAGTGGCGTCCCTGTGCTTCTTAGCTGAGCTTTGAAAGCAGAGGGGTTTTGTATTATATAATCTAATTACACTGTAAATGTTGTGCTCCTCTTAATTATACTTCCTCCCCTGTAGTTTGTGTGCTCTATGTGTAGGACTGAATCTAATTTGTGACTGGTTTTGGAGAGCTGATGAGACTTTTGCCAGCAGTCATGTAAATGAATAACTTTAAGGTTAAGCTATTGATTGCAAGGACCATAAAGCTCAAACAGTGTTCACTTCATTCATACTGAGCCTCTCTAAGCACTAGACTGGGGATTTTGCTGTTTCCTTTAACAGTAGATGGAGGACAAGAAGAAATACCAGAGATGGTTGCAGACTGTACAGTCTGGCATCATGGGGAAAGACGGTTTGTGTTTGAAGAACTGCAAAGAGATGGAAAGCTGGAATCCAGGTATGCTGGATTCTGATGCATGGGGATATGATAATATCTGAGCAAAACCAAGATACCTGTTGAGTTTTCCACAGTGAAGTCTGGAACTCTCTGCAAGTTGTTTGACTTCCAGAAGTGCCCATTCTGGGAAGGAGGACCTGAATCTCACTGCCTTTTGAGAGATTTACCTGCTCTACTTCCTACTCTTGCTTTGCCTTGCCCATGTCTGGCCCATTTTCTGGTAATTAATTTCCTGACCAGCCAGCAGGTGCTGTGGTCAGGGGATGTTGACTTGCTGGCACCTGGTGCTCAGAGCTGCTCCTGAAATAGTTTCCAGGCTCATTCCAGTCTGGTGGCTGGACCTACTGCATGCCCAGGAGACCCAATGGCAGACAGATATGGAAAACTGCAAAGTGCTTTCCCAGGAGTGGGGTGAGGAGCTAGGGGAGCTGTGGAGAGCTCAGAGCAGCTCACTCACTTGTAACTCCAGCCTAACTCCTGGCTAGCTGGAGTGGTAAAGGTGGGTCTTTGGTAGGCACAAAATACATTCACTGAATAAGGAATGAAAAACCACAGTCTTGGTACAAGACTTCCAAACAAGGAATAAGGAAGAAGAGTGAAATATCTTGGTTTGGCTACCTCTGCAGATGGGTTTCTGCAGTACTGCAGAATGGTTACTTTGTCCTGATGAAGCCAAGGAAGCGTCGCTTCGGTTGGGTTGAATCTGTGCTCCAGATGTAGATTAGGGAAGACATCCTAGTGGTCATACTCCCAAACAGCACTGATGACCCAGCCTCATGTCTTGCAGAGGCTTCCTGCTGGCAGGAGCAGGGACAGACAGCCCAACTGGAAAAATATGCAGTTTGGATAGAGATGTGGGCTGGGAAGGCCTTGGAAACCAAATCTAGGCCTATGAGCGTGCTGGTTAATTCAGACTCTTTTTTCAGGACTTGTTTCCCCACCACAACTCAGTTTGGATTTTCCTAAGCTTGACAGTGTGGCCAGTGTGGTCACAGATTTTACACACCATGAAAATGGAATATTTAATGCTTCACCAGTCAAGCAGGGATCTGCTGATGGCGACTGAGGCGGCGGTGTCACAGATGGCGTGTGGAACTGTGCTGAGCACAAACAAGGTGGCTGTGTTGGACACTGCAGGAATAAAAGAGATGGGGATGTGGAAATGGGAGCATTGTGGGACACTCAGAGTAAGCAGCATATGGAAACTGCTGTAGCAAGACAGCTTTGCTCTGATATGTAGTCCTTGTATAACTACCATATGAATTAGCTGACAGGACAATGTTGTGGTGGAGAAATGAAATTACTCAAAAAATGTCATTAGTATCACTGGGAGAACAACTGAAGAAGGGACAGGGTAGCCAGGGATGCTGGAGATGCTGCATGTGTGCAGCAGAGTGCCTGGAAAAAACCATAGCCAAGAGGGACAGCCCAGAGACATGGGGTTGTCTCTGAGCAGAAGAGCCAGCAGTGGGGACTCAGACTCTGCCCTGCTCATTGGTGGCTGAGCTGGGGTGTAAGAGTCTGCCACAAACCAGAGTCCACCCAGTCTCTTTGTGAGCATTCTTAGAAAATCCTTCATCCAGAAATCAGGGCTGTATGAGGGACGAGTTGGGAAGAGTCATGGCAATGAAACACTATCCAGACCAGAGCTCCTAGGGAGAGGGAAACCTTCTGCCACAGCAAAGGGACAGCCTACCCACCCTCTGGTGGCACTACCCACAGCCAGGCAGCACTGCTGCGGCTGCAGACTGGCCCCATGGTCCCTCAAGGATGGTGCATCTCTGTCTTCAGTGTCACAAGCTCTGCAGGCTCAGGTCAGAGGGAAGAAAATGGCCAACTTGCTTGAAGAAAGTTTTAAGCCAGCCTTGCTAACCCCAGGAGAAAAAAGGTGCCCTGGAGCATTCCCTGCGCTGGGATTGAGGGCAGGGCTGCTTTGGCAGTGCCACTGCATTGCACAAGTCCCATCCCTGCAGTTACTACCCTTTACCTTTCTGCACCCACATCAGGACATTTCCTACCTACTTTGTTCTCCCCTTCAGCTGGGAATAAATATGCCCTGCTTTTCTGACTAATTCTTTATGCCCATAGTTATTATTAGAAGTATATCTGATTCTTGCCAGAAATAAAAGTAATTACAAGCTTCAGGCTGGCACCTTTCTGTCTACCTCCTGCAAATATTTAAATCGGGATTTTGTTACCGACTGCTTTTGGTAATTAGTTGTTCAGTAGTATTTTTCCACTGCCCACACGTAGCTGTAGACTGTGAAGACCAGACCAGATCTCTAAGCTTGCCTGCTCCTACCCCTCCCCTCCCCACATACATTTTAACTTTCTGTGAGAACAAGTTTTATATGACCTTTTCATAAAATAGAATCACAGAATCATTTAGGTTGGAAAAGACCTTTAAGATCATTGAGTCCAACTGTTAACCCAGCACTGTCAAATCCACCCATAAACCATGTCCCTAAGCACCACATCTGACAGCCTCTTGCTGAAAATGCTTTTTGGCCAGGGATTAATGGATAAACAATCAGTGGAAGAGATTTTTATATACACATTTTTAAAATAGGTTTCCAACTGTCTGCTTTACTTTCTGATCTGAAGCAGTCCATGTTTCTCAGGCCAGCACTAACACAACAAAAGGATAGATGGCATTCTGTTTGCTGTCTGTGGTGGTGTCTCCCCCCAAATCAAGAAGCATTTCTGAAGGCTCTCCTTTGACTCTGCTCCACTATTCTTTGAGGAAAAGGTCCTTTTGGCTTTGACCATGTAATCATGGATTGACTTTTGCTCTTGCTTTTGGGAGACACAGACCTTCTGCTCATGAGCAGATTCTTTGCTGTTGAGTTTCATGGAGGCCAATTAGACTGTGCTTTGTTTTGCTGTGCGGGGCTATGGTGGGTTCTAGCTCTTCCTGTCACTGGTTATGACCTTTCAGAAACTTGTGCTGAAGAATTTGCTTTCTAGGATACAGGGAGCAAAAGAGATGTAGATGTTGCCTATGTTCCCTGACCAGCATGAACACTAGACTGGGGACCGGGCTCCTTGTCTCATATTTACCTACTCCAAAGCTTCACCTTGTGTGATAAACATGCAAACTGCAACCTTGTTCCTGCTTAGTGATCCAAAATGCCAGACACAACAGCCATAGAAAAGTGGAGCACTGAACATGATATTGCCAGAAGTGTTAGGCTCATCCCACATACCTGAACATGATATGATTGATGACAGCTCCACTTCTAATCACTGAACTTCTTAGCTTGCTGACTTTTACATTGGAATACAGAGATTTTACAAGTGTTAGACTTTATATCTCTCATCCCCCGCCTCAGAGGAAAAAGCATTAAAAAAACCATCCTACAGATCTCTGAGAAGATGTGAATAACATAGCTTGGCAGCAAAGCACTTCACGAAATGAAAGCTCTGAGAAATCTTGCCAACTCCTGAGTTATTTCTAACTTGGTTTCCATCATAGTGTGGAAAGGGTTTTGGCAAGGCAGCTCTCAACAGGAGCTGAATTCAACAGGCAGAGGCTGCCAGGCAGTGACAGTGGGTCACTCAGCACCCTTGGAGCAGAGTGCAAGTGTGGGACGTGGAGCCAGCCCAGCGCCAACTGCCGAGAGAGCAATGGGCTGTAGATGCAGAGCAAGAAAGGGCAGGTGGGACAGAATGACAGCACAAAGTTAACTAGATTTCCAGTCTTCCCAGGTGCCTGCTAGTCTCTTCCATGTTTTGATGCAACTGCTCTTGGTCTTACTTTCCAAGAAGCCATGTATATAAAATTTTGCAAGACTCATAGGAAGGAAGGGGAAAGAGAAGGGTTCAGAAATCCTTAGAGTTCTATTAGAGTTGTTATGAATGATATATTTATTCAAACACTTTTATATTTTCTTAAGAAAACCTGTTTTTCCTCTGAATGGCCACAAAAGGAACTATTAATGGTAAAAGTCCAAGGAAGCTGTGTAACTTCCAAATGCTTTCCTAATGATCCCTAATGGGCAGAGTGCACTTTCCAGACTCTAGTTAACCTCACCAGGATAGGAAATGCAATAAAATTATAATTTTAAGTCCTGTAGTTCATTAAGATGGAAGAGCTTTTGCTTAATTTTGGAGTTTCAGGGTGCAATTGAGACTACAAAATGAAACACTTTAAAGTACAGAAGCTGGAAAAGCTGCTGAGGAAACAAACACACTATTTATATAATCTAATAGTTCCACTTTTCCATGCTGAGCAATTTATTCTTCCTCCTGATGTCCTTGCTCTGAAACTCACAGGTCTTACATTTATCTCCTTGTACAGTATGTGGGCTGCAATTAACACAACAGGTATATTTGAAACATTATTTTAAACATTCAGTTTTTTGTGAAAGGAGCCTGGAAGCAGCATCTGTCGTCTGGACGTATTGATCTTACTTTACTATGTTTCACATTAAGTCTCTGTTGTCTCTGGTAATTTTTGCAGCTGTTTCATGCATGTGTCTGTTCACTCTGCTGAGCCTGGGAAGCTGACAGAGCTTTGCTTCAACACTGTAGTTAACTTTTCACTTCAGTTTGGGACCTCATCTTATCCTGTCCTGTGCTGCCTAATCCTGCTCAGGGACACTGGGTTCTGCCATGACTCAGGATCCTGTTGGAATCCTGTGGTGCTTGTCTTCCTTGTTACTGCTCAAGGCACATTGACTGTTTGGACAACTCAAAGAGAAAGCTTGAAAAAGTTTCTAAAAGCATGCAATAAATCTCTGTCCTGCATTTATGAAATGCTATGCTGGCACTTATGTGCACAGGGAACAGCAACAGACCTGTCCTGCTGCTCCAGCCTGGGAGCACTAGTCCCTGGGGAGTGGGGAGATAAAACACTGGCAGCCGTGGGACTGATCTGCTGTGAAGCAATTTCTTCTCTGCAGCAGAACAAATGACCTATGTGAACAGGGACTGACCAGTCTTGAATTTCAGCTATCAACTGACTGCACTGAACTGCTTGCAAAGGATATAGCGGCCAAGAATTACTCATGGAAATAATTCCACAATCATCTTTGAATAAGCAATAACTATAGGAAAACTGTAAGCTGTTCAAACAACTCAGAAAAAGGGCCTTATGACATGCTATCAACTCAGCTTCTTCCAAGGCTTCATTTCATGCCTTAGTTACTGCAGCCTCCAGTTTTGTGGCCTTGACAGCTCCAAACATACACAAAAAAATGGGACAGCCTCATGCTGCTGTTTTCTGCAGTGCTCTTTCTCTCCCAACCAACTACTGCTGTCCTCTTAAGCCAACCATGTGTTTGTGGGAGCACTACTAACGCACCCAAGTTTGAAGCCACCAGCTTGCACAGTGGGGCCAAACTAAATGCAGGAACATTTCCTGAGGATGCCAGCTGAGCTCATAGGCTTGTGCTGTGCTCTGCATTGCTGCAGCATTTTGCAGAAAGCACTCATGACTGTATGACCAAGACACCTTAGCTGTCTTCAGAAATAGTAGACACTTCTCTGGATGGTAGTGCAGATGCCAGCTGAGATAGAGCAAAGCAAATTTCATGTCTGCACCTGTAAGGCTGTTTGTTGTTTTGCCCTATGCTGTCTTTCAGCCCTCATTTCATATCCTGAAATCCTGCACCACCATCACCATGTTTTCTCCTGGTATGCTTTTTATGCATGGTCGTCTTTGCTCCTGCTCATCCTGGTGATCTCTCAACCACTAAGTATTTCCCTGTCACCTTCTTCAAATCCTTCCTCCTCACTGACATTGAAGGGGAAGCCCCATACTGGTAGGCTGGTGAGAACATCTTCCTCTTAGAGCTAAGCAAGTCTGCCTGATCCAGCTGTTGCATTGTCCCAAATTCCCCTAAATATCCCACTGCAGAGGGGGATGCCACTGCCCCTGTGTTACCCCAATAACTTATTGGGAAAAACTCCCTAGTGAAATACCCCAGTGGTCTTCTGTGATAGTGTGTTTATCTTGGTGTGCACCTCAGGATGTGTTCAGACTAGATTAAAAATGGTTTTAACTTGTATGGGGAAAAATCCTATTTGGGCCAGCTTTTGGGGAAAGCTAACCCTGAAGTTACCTCACACCAGCAATAAAACAGTTAGAGGCTGAGTGAAAACTGAAGTATTCTTGTTAAGAGTGTCTAAATCCATTTGCCAGGCCTGTACACCATCAGGTACTGTAGTATCCTGAGATTTAGCTTCGAGTGCCCCTTTTCCCCTCTTAAATGTCATATAATCTATACAAGACAAGAGGTACTATTATGAGGGTGGTTTGACCTGCAGCATTAAAACACAGATCTTAGCTGAGGAATTTCTGTATGAAGCCTATAACCTCTGGCTGAACTGGAATGTGCCTTTCAGAAAGGAATCCAGGCTTTTGCTTTAAGACCCCCCAGCCCACACAGTCCACATCCGCTGTAGGTACGTCGTAGAAATACTCAGCTGTACACTTTCTGTGTTTGTGTGTTTAAAAACAAAAGCCACTAAATATATTTTTGGCTGGATTCCTGTGGGGGACTTGAGTTTACAAAGTGCCAGTTACATTCTTAAAACCTGTGTGTGCTGGTGTTTCCAGAGCAGCAATCTACTGCTTCCCAAACTTGTCAATGTTTACAGTTTTTGCTTGTAGAGAAGTTCCAAACAGATGTGCCCTCATATTGTAGGCAACAGGCTGTTCAGACTTATGCCCAAACTCTGGTAGATGTGTGTACCATGTGTTTTCCTGCCTGTCTTGTCTCTGGAGTTGATTGTCACATGCATGATCATACAATAGAGACCTTTCTTCTTCCTTCCTGATGGCTGGTAACTTTTAATGCCCCCATTGTGACTGTGTGAGACCAGGCTGGAGCTCCTCTCCTACCTCACCTGGAGCAGAGGCTTGAGTTATGATCTCTTAGATATACCTTAACCACAGGATTTTCAGATGCTCCAGTAACTCTTTCTGGTTAAACATTCATGGGCCAGAAAGTGTTAGGAATTCCCCTAATATTCAGCTACTTCATACAAAGTACAGCTGGTTAACCGGGAGAGAAGGAATTGCATGTTGCAGAATATTCCATCACCACAGTGAACCTAATCCTACTTTCAATCCAAATTTGATCCAAATTCTGGCTACTGCCTTTCATCATATTTCTGATGTCCAGATTAAAGAACAATTACCTGCTTTCTTTTAACCTCATGTAAGTACCTGGTCTGCAGTTCTCTGGTTGCTTTAATCTGATGAACAAGTTAGAGCTCCCTGTTCTTCAGGCCTGATGGCTGTTCTCAGCACTGGTGTAGTAGGTCATGCAGTGAACTCACCTGAACACAGCCACAGGACTGTGCCTCAGCCAGACTGGCTCTCTGCTCTCTCATAACACAGTGCACAAAGGGCAGAGGCGAGGGGAAGACCCAGTGGAGCAGGGAACAGAGGGGAGTGAAGGTCTGGCCTGTCCCTTCCAGTGGCAATCAAGATCCCACTAGGATGGCAGACTTGTGTTCCTCACAGGACTTTTTCTTTATTTCTTTTCTGGTCTCCCACCTCTATTATATCAACACCACACCTCTGGAAGATGTTTCTGAAAAGGCAGTGTCTGTGGGTATGGTGGTTTGGGGATGGGTAGAGAGAGAGTTCTGCTACGAAATTCAAATTTCTTCAAACCTTAGTTTTCTAGAGTTGTTCCCATCCTCCCCAAACCTTTCCAGTGGGAACATCAATAACCTCTGTGAGGCAGAGAAGAATATATGCCTGCCTATAGTTGAGATGACCCATGTCACATGATTCACATCCATGAAGGAGAGGAATATCTCCTTCAGGAGTTTATACAGACTATGGCAGAGAAGAGGATTTGTTGCTTTTGTAGAGTTACGCTGCTCTACTACTCTGAAGGGTTCTAGGCAAATTTTTAGAGAGCCTGTGGCATAAGCCCTCCTTCCATGCAGTCCAAATCTGTGCTTCAAATCTGTAGAGACAAGAGGAAGTGGTAAAAGTTTCAGGGGATAGATCTCATATCTTGCTCCAAACAAAAGTCATGCTCACACTGTTGCCCCAGTTGAGAGCCCTCCAGTTATGGCTTGTGTGACAGCCTGGTGAGCTGATGCAATGTGCCATCTGCTAGGAAACCATCTCAGCAGAAGGATGGGATATTTTTCTGCTGGTATAGTAAACTGGAATGGTCCTGCTGTGACCTAATGAGTGCTGCAGAGGGTAAAGGGGGAACAGGGGTAGGTGAGGGAGGAGGTGTGGTTAGAGAGGGCTCAGATGAACTGACTGGGGTTAGCCAGACGTGGAGATTGTGTCTCTGACAAAGTCCATGGAGTGGCCTTGATTGTTGGTTTTTGCAAAGGGATGGCATCTTCTAGAATAATTTACTGGTTGCAAGAGACAAACACAGCCCCTCTCCAAGGTTTATTTTTTCAATTTATCACTGAAGCTCTGTTGAAAATGACAGACACACAAGTGTACTTGGGTCTCAAAGAGGAAATTCTTGAGTAACGTAACTACCTGGGGCTCATGAAGGTGCTTTGTAAACTTATGTCATGTAGGAAGTTGAGAGGGTGCAGCTCAGTAACTTCAGTAGAAATTAGTTTTCTTTTGGAATATTCTGGGAAAGGATAATTCTGGTTTATGACCAGCTGGTTGCACTTATTTTAGAATAATCACTTTAGGTGTCTGCACAACATTCAGATTCCTACATTAAGCAATTAATTCTTTGGTATTTTTTTAATTCCACCTCAATGAGGTGGGCTTTTCTGTTAGTCACCTCTCACTCACAAATCAATTCCTCTTCTTGATGAAATCAGCAAACCAGCTACATCCAATGCCAACAATATCTGAACTTTATTAGATCACCCAAAGCAGCGAATAATAAAGTTAGAGGGATGGGTTTAGCCGGGACCACATGCTGAGTTTCACTCCAGAATAAGTCTCTGCAAGACTCTGCAGTGGAACTATAAATCCCTGGACCTAGCATGGAAATGTTAATGGGGCCTCAGATTCAGTGCCACTACCAGGCAATAATATCTGTAATAGCAGCTAACAAAGATACAACCGACTGAGCTCTTCAGGGTTCAGCAACTGCTCCCAGGCTTGGAGCAGAGCTCATTTATTTTCTTCTCTTCATTCCACTAGAGCAGCTCCAAGCCCTGACAGCACATGGGGATAATTGAAGCAAAAGTGCTCAACCCTGACTGCCCAATCTTCTCATAAAACAATCCCAGGATTGTTCTGGGGACCGTTGGCACAACAAACCTTGCACTGCAAATTTTGCTCTGTAATTAGCAAGCAGTTGCTGTCATGCCTGTCAGATGGGTTTATGTGATGATGTGAATAGAACAACAATTGACTGTCTTCCCTTGCTACCAAGGAGAAGAAACTGCTTTGAGTAAAGCTGACAATTATGTAAAAGGAACTAAATGAATTTGGCTTATGGTTCACACTTACCCCTCACAGATGGAAGGCAGGACCTCTGAGGCCTGTTTCTGAGTCCTTGCCCCTTTGTACCTGACTAGTCACTGGCTAAGTGCCTAATGAGGCTCAGAGGAAACAAAACCAGTACTGAGGGCTTTTTATTGTCTTTCTTTTCTTTATAGAGCAGGGAATTACCATGTGGTTTGCATCCAAGTTCAAAATCTGATCTTATCACCCAAAGCTGATGACAGACACAACAGTGCTTTCACAAAAACAGAAAGACTAGTGATACCATGAGCTGGACAACAAAGATAGGTAGAAAACTGAAGAAGCCTTGAAAATTTTAGGTACTCCATTTATACATATGCCTTCTCAATCAATCCACACACAAGGCAGTTGTGTTAGGTTTTTCAAAACCCCTGATGATAGTGGTGGAAGCAGTAATATAGAGGGGAGTCCAGGTATATGCTTACATCTTACCACTAATCGTTCCTAATCTCATCTAGGACAATAGAAATCTCGTCTAGGAATATAGAAACTCTGATTGTCTGTGGGCAGTTACAGCTGGAGCTGTTGCTGAAATTTATAGAAAGGGAGGCTCAGAGAATAAGAAATCTTGGATACCAAAACATGTTGGTTCTGGTCTCGTTGCAGTAGGAGAGCATTTAAGACCAGGGATGAACAAAGTGGGCCTTTCTTTTGCATTCAAAGCAGGAATTTTTCTTTTGCTCTGAAATCTTCAGGATGTTTCTCAGGAGCAGTACAGTATGCTGTGTGGGAGTATGGTGTGTGTTTGACTGCAGGCAGAAAGATGTTTTACTGTGCTCATGATGCATAGAATTGCCTGAGGAATAAAAAACTTCTATCAGCCTAAAGGCAAGCAGCTCCTCTGAGCAGCCCAGGCTCCCAGGGGTAGGTAGAGCATTGCTGCCCAGGGACCTCAGTGCAACCTGATGTGCTGGAAATGAAGTGATTCAACTGGAAAGACAGAATTTGGGATGTGTAAAAGGAATAAGATGGGGATGTGAGGTGAAGCACAGAGATGCAAGAGCTGCCCTTGCTTTGCTACTCTCTAATTCTGCCCTTTTGAATAGCCCTGGCTGGGCAGGATGCTTAAATGAGTGACCAAACTGCTTCACTGGTGTCCTCTCTCTGCTGCAGGAGAGGTGTAGGGAAAATCCAGGCACCAGCATGTGGCATCCCAGCTCTTGCAGCCCTTTAGCTCTCCATCCCATCATTCCTCATGGTAAATGCTTCCCTTTCTCAGGATCTTCCTCACTTCTGAGTTGATTGCTGCTCTGTCTCGCTACAGCTTTATCCTTCTCTGTCGAGAAACCTTGTCTAATATATCATTAAAAACTCACTCAATTTGCCACAGACAGGGAATTTTTGGATGAGGATGAATCTTACCAGGGCTAATCTTACTAATCTTGGTAATTTTTTTGTCCTTTTGCATTCACTGGAAAGCTGGTATGAAGAGAGATCCTACCTGTGTGTCTAATAGACTGGTAGGTGTGCGAAGATGATCAACAAAATAAAGACCTTGCGTACCTATGCACACCTATGCACATGTAATCTTGTCCTCTTCTTACACACCTTCCTTCCTATGTGTCTCTGTGAGCTTATGCTCTAAAAGTGACTAAAACAGAACAGACCCAACCTCTAAGAAAAGTCTTTGAAATTCCTGTTTACAAAAACCTAGTAAAATCCAGGCAAAAATACGTGGGCAAAATCCCAGTGCTTTCAGCGCACAATTCAGTTGTCTCCTTTCCAGCTGTATCTGTCTCTTTCAAAATGACACAACCTTTTTCTAACTGTAAAATTAGCTCATCTAAGTTGCAGTTTTCAAAACTGGCTGTAGATCTTGTCACTGAAACTGTGCCAAATGCTGAAGGGTTTGGATTTTATAAACTGTAAGTGTTTGTAAAGGAGAGAGAAGAGAGGATTGTACTTGAGAAACATTTTCATGTAGTGCAAAGACCAGCTGGCAGACATGGGCAACTCTGTTCTGTGACTTCATAGAAGCTTTTACCAGAAACTTTCATAAAAGGAAAACCCAAGAGGACCTGGGGAAAGAGGGGGAGCTACAAATGCTGTTTGTCTTTCCTGATAGTGATGGCTAATACACATCAGCTCCCCTGAGGTACCAACACAGAGAAGACAAGACACATTAGTTTTGCCATGGAGTAAATTCAGCTGAAAGGCTTATGGATGACCCATCCAATTTATTTCATGATAAAATGAAAGTGCTTTTATTTTCCCTGTTTACTCTAACTTTGTTAACCAGCTTTGGCTATCCTGAGACCAAAAATAGAAGCTTTAGCACTACAGTCAAGCCAGAGGGTCCCACTAAAATCACTGGAGAATAGAATGTGACTCCCTCTTTACCTTCTTTTCCAAATGCATTATTTATATGAATGTTGTAGCAATTATGTGATTATACAGAAGTTAATGCACAACAATAAACCAAAGGACCATCAAAGAAATGCTAATGGCAGAGAATGTTTTTGTTTAAATTGTGGATTCACATTTCTTTTTCTTTTTGCCTTGCGGGCTACAAGAACAGAAAATTTGCAAACCTAACAGAAGAGTCTTCAAATGTCAAATCTTTGAGCACAGAAAACAAAATGAAATCCACGTTTCTATCTCTGTTTCTGTCACACCTCCTTTGAAATATGAACAACTTAAGAAAAGGGACTCATTTGTTTCATCTTTTCTTTTTGGCCTGAGTGGTTATGTGAAGCATAACAAGAGTGACTGCCCCTTACTGGGGTAAGGGACCAGGTGAGCTTCTCCTTAAACCTGCCACAGAGGGTGAAGGGCTTGAGGAGGGCTTAGCAGATCCTGGCGGTCAGCATCTGGCTGCACAGATGATGTTGGGAACAGCAATTTGGCTTTTACAGCCATGGGACTGAGAACTGAGGACTGCTAGGAAGAGTTGAGATCCATCTGACCAAGCAGAGCAAAACATCTTTGCCAATAGGCTGAGCAGCCTGAGGGGGCATTCAAACAATGAATGACAGAAAAGGGAGATGACAACTCACAAAGAAGTGGCAGGCCAGGATGGCAAGGAAAGGGCACAGGGTGGACTGAGGGGAAAGACCTCATAGAATACAAACAAGGCAGAGATGAGTCCACTACTGACATAAGCCACAGGTGAGGAAGAGGAGTCTGGGAGAGGTGGTTGATTTTGCAAGGTTCATCTCCTCCAATCTCAAGAACAGCCAAGCTCATGGACCTTAACAGCTTGGAGAAATGTGGGAACCTGAGTCAGGGCAGTCCTAAACATGGATATAGGCAGGGCAATGAGGGGATTGAAAGCAGCCCTGTGGAGAAGGTTTTGGGGATATTGGTGGATAAAACACAGAATAAGACCCCGGTGTGTCCTTGCAGCCCAGAAAGCCAACCACATCCAGCTGCACCAAAAGAAGTGTGACCAGTAGGTCAAGAGAGGTGAGTCTCCCTCTCTGCTCTGGTGAAACCACACCTGGAGTACTGCTACTCTTTTACTATAGGGGTGGTTAATGGAAGAAAGGAATTGGATATAGCACAGATTTACTAGATGCTTTTTAGCTATGTTCTGCAGCAGAGCTGTACAATATCTTTCTGTTGATGCTCAATAGAATGTAATTTTCAGAAGTTTTAATTCAGTCCAAGCTAGGATTTCCAACAGTGCAAGCTGTCATTAGCAGAGTTACATTCTTAATAATCATGAGTGCTTATTTGATCTGCTGAAAATGACTAAAAACTATGCAATACAATAAAAGGCTTTTTTTTTTTCATTTTAACTTCAGGATTGAATACATGTTTTATAAAGCAAAGTATGAATTATTAATTAAAAAGTTTCAAAACTTAAAAATTTCCTTAAAGGGCTTGACCATCTGAAAAAAAAAAGCAAAACATGAAGAATTAAATTATTATTGTGCAAGACTGTCTTCTCAAAAAGAAGCAGTACTCATGGAGTGCTAAAGGAAGCAATGGTGCAATGGTAAACTGCTGCTCAAATGGAAAGAATCTAATCATGTATCTCTAACTCTTAAAAGCAGGTGCAAAGACCTTCACTTTTACTTGCTTAAGTTAGCCAGTAACACTATGGCCTATTCAGTTGTCAAACAAGATTTATAAATATATTTTGAAAAATTAGACAATGTTTATTTAACAGAAAATTTTCAGGTTGGGCAGACATGACCTGATACTTCTCCTTTAATTATTCTATTGGCATATTATTTATGGTTATGCTATTCAAGCTGCTGAGTTCTGAAACCTGTCAAATTGAATTTGGTTTGCCTTGGTGTTTGAATGTCTTCTTTCTCTTCCCTCCTAGCTTCTCCTCAAATACATTTTCTGCTCTTTTCTCACAGTAGAATGTCAAGGATTTACAATTCTCTGCTGGTAGTATCATTAGGAGCACTGGGAAGAAATTCTTTGCTTCAAGAGAGTTAAAGTAAAATGATAGGCAGAGGAAAGAGCTGTGCAATGGAAGATTCATTTATTCCCAGGCTTTGCAGGAGTTTTATGGTGCAAGTGTTATGAGGAACCTGGTCTCAGTTCTGCCTTAGCAAGTGCAACCTCAACCTGCTCAGCATCCTGAAGAATCACAGGAGGCAGCATTAGTACAGAGCTTTCCCTGAATTCTTTCCAGTCTGCCTGCAAAGGCAGTCTTGTGAAAGTGGTGGTGAAGGTGTGAAACCTGAACCCATGGATTTTTTGATTAGTGGCCACAAAAGTTATGGAATGAACAAGCTGATGGAGAAAACTGCTCGTACTGATAGAAATATTCTCCATTTAAAAGAACATGAATAAGGTAGTTTGTAGCCAAGTCTTTGCTGCATATTCCCCTTAGAGTGAGTAAGTAAAGAAAGCTGTGAAGTCCTTTACTAACATAAATGCTGTGTGGTGGTGCTGTAGCTGTGCAGCATCCAGGAAACACAGGTTTGTATCCCAAACCCTCTGGCTCCTGTCTCTGCCAGCTGGATAACATGTCACACTGTGGTGCTGAGCACAGGCATGGTGGGAGATAAATAAAGAGCTTTTTGAAAGCCAGTGGGAGTCTGACTGCCTTGAAATCAATGACAGGGGTCTTGCTCTGGAAATGCACTGCTGCTGGCAGGAGGCAGGGATGACAGTGATGGCTTTGAGAACTTGGATATATTTCCAGCCACTTCCCATGCAGTGCAGTTGTCTCTGCCAGGCGCGGGATCCCCAGGATACCCCCACCTTTGCATGGCCTTGATCTGCTCCTTCCTCCCAATAGACACAAACTATGGGCTGTAAAGCAGGCTTTGTGGTTTCTTTGGACTATTCAAATTGAGACAGTCCAGGTTCGGAGGGGAAATCCAATTTAGAACAGGGTTTTTCACTGGTGACTCAGAGCTGAGTTATTTCTAAACAGTGAAAAATATTATGCCCTGCAACTCAGAGAAGATAAGTAACTAAAATGTTATGCATACTGGAATTTGTTGTGTCTGGCACTGAAAAGATCACAAAATTTGCATCTGAAATGGTATCACTGAATGTTAGAGGCTGAAATTCTGCTCCTATTTCGAACTGTACAACTCCAGAGAGGTTTCTCTGGTGTAAGACGTAATTTTTTTATTAAGAGTTCATTTAATTTCTGGTTTATATCCTACAACTTTAACTCTTTGAGTCCCATTCTGCTCTTTTGTGAAGTTAATTAGGATTTTCCCATTGAGTTCAGGGGAAGCAGGACTTGACCTTTATTGCATGTCAATTGCAAATGGAAGCCAAACTTCTGTTCCAGATATTACTCTATTTGCTGTTGGAGTCTATGCCTGAGTTATATGAATACTAAAAACCTGGCAGGAATATACCCTAATAGATTATTTTTTACTCCAAGTGGAGTTCAGTAAATATTATTACAATTCAAGCACTAACTTTTTTGACTCACTCTTCAAACTGGTGTCAAATTCTCTGTGGATATCAGTATGAGACCTGGAGACCTTAGACCGTGGGGTAAAATAGTGTCAGTTCTGCAAACCAACACCAGACTTCCTGCAAATTGGAAATGTGCCAGAGAGGAGGCAAAGCTGCTATCTGGTGAGCAGGGGGTGCATGATCATTTGTGCATATAGACAATGCTCAGACTGGTAGAAATAACTCTTCTAAAGCTATACATCCACTTATTGGCTTTACTCTTCTTACCAGTACAGAGAGTAGCTTAAACATCCCCTTTGCTGGAGCACCAGTCTTGTGGACAATTTGAAATCAGAAGCTGCTGCTCAGTTGCATAAACGCAGGCAAGGAGGGTTCAAGGGATCCAAGGAAACTCTAAAATCTACGAAATTAAATTAATTTTGTTATTTTGGTAACACGGGAAATATGCAGATGTAAGCAAAATAATAAACATGTCTACCCTAATTTCTTTTTCTTGGATACCTCACTGAGTTTCAACACTTTTACTGAGAATGAAGGAATTTGTGTTTTCACTTCCTCTCCTCCAGATCGAAGATCTTCATTCAGATGAATCCTTACTTCTTCCTCACTAAATTATGATACCTATAATGTAAGATACCTCAGAATGTGATACAGTGATGCTGAAAGGCCAGTGGCAACAAATATGTATAACAAGGAGAGAAATTATTCCCTTTTCCTCTTCCTTCCCACCATTACCTACCCCTTCCTCCCTGCATCCTCAGTGCTGGTTCTCCAATTGTGTCAGCATTTGTCAGCTGTGCCAGACACCTTGGCTCAAACTCCAAACCGACCTGAAGGGACTTGAACCCATTTCAGACACTTCCTGTGAAAATGCTCAGAAGCATTTCCTGGGTAGGCCTTTCTTAAAGACACCTGGTTTAGACTAAATAGACAAGACAGTATTTTACTCTAGAGAATGGCTTCCAGGTACTAGGATGTCAAGGGAGGGAAACACAGCATCCAAAGCCTCCTTCAGGGCAAGGTTATCTCCTTTGTTGTGTACAAAGGGCACAATCTGAGAAGCAGAATCTGGGATGCTCAGGAATGATGCCCAGACAATTTATATTTATGCATGCAGGACACTTTGCTCTTCAATGCCTGGAATATGCAGAGAGAGAGATTTGAAAGTCTAAACTTTGGACTTTGCCACCGAAAGTAGTACTTAGGCAATAGCTAGGTATTTAGCTCACTTTGTGGATAGAGTCCATGAGGAACTAAACTTGGATTAGCAGAGTTTGGAGTTGAGGTTACAGAAGCACTGTATTCTATATTTGAACTGAAATACTTTCTAACTCTGCCACCAAACATAAACCCCCAAATCTATGTTGGGCTTGAAACACTTCATATGTAATGTGAAGCCACAGGAGATTTATTTTTTCTTTTGGAATGTTTGAGGTAAATCATCTGAGTCTTTTGGATTTAAAATGCAGAGAAAAACAGGCACTTATTGGCCTTCTAAAAATACCCCATAAGAGAGGAGTCAGTAGGTTCAGGACAAACTCAGTGACCCTGTTCAAAAGACAGGAGATTCTGACAGCCTGCCTAGCCAGTAGTACTACACTGGATAACAGAAAGATAGTGTATATTAGGTTCCTTAAAACAACCCCCCTTCTGCTAAGGCCTGCTATGATTATGCCTGACCAGGAGTAGCTTCCCTTTGCAGGGAACAAGTTTGTTTTCAGTTTTTGGGCACTTTGCCATTTTTCTTTTGGCAGGTCTCCCACTCTTTCCTCACCACATTGCTTCATACCTGTCAGTTCTCTTTGTACCTGGTCATCTTGGTCATCATGACCAGATGTCATCTCTGTTTAAATGGTGGCAGGCACCCAGGGAGTGCTCCTTTGCAGATGCAGAAAAATATTGAATTCACAGCAGGCACAATAGCCCTACATGGACATTTTTTGAGAGCCTGGAGTTGGTTGCCCTCTCCCAAAACTGGCATGTTCAGTCCTGCCTGCAGGAAAGTCACCAAAATCACAGTGTGCACCTTAGGACAGTCAGTGGAAAGGGCACTCCTGACTGTGAACTGAGGAATAACGTGGTGGGGAAGTACTTGGGATCAGGCAGCCTACAAACAGCAGCACCAATAAATATACACTGCCATCCAAATGCAGAGAGTAGTGTGCACTGAAGTGCTTGCATATTTAGGAAACAGCAGAGAACTTTTCTTCTTCTGCTTGGGCAATCTTTAAAATGTTAATTTCCCAGTGATATCAAATCCTGTAATTATCAGTCACCCAGATAATCTTGATAATTTTCTTTCTGGAGCTATTTCCCAATTTTTGCTCTCTCACCTCGTTATGATCCCCTTCAAGGAATGGGCACCAGAGAAACTAGAAAGTTCAGTGTGTTTCATGTCAAGCATGTTTATTGTAGCAGAACAATTACCACAGAATCACATTAGTATTATAATGTGCTGTTATGCTGATTCAAAGTACCAGATCAAAATGTAATGCAATGACAGCACTCCTGTTCAGCATAGATCATGAAGGATGAGACTGCTCACCAGAGGCTGCCCCTTTAGCCTCAGCTCACACCCTCAGCTCAGTACCCATACAGCTCCTCCTCTCACCTTCTCATTGCCTTTTGGAGCCCAAACCATCTCTGTGTGCCAAAGATCTGCCCTGGGCTCACAGCACCAAGAGCAGGAGGACAGCTTGCTGAGGAAGTGAAATGTGGCGAGGGCAATTAACTGCTGGCTGAATGCTGCCACCTAACAACAGTGCTCTGCTCCCTTGTCAAGGACTGTACAAACTGGGAAGTGTTTTCAAAGCGTTCTCCTGTCCTGAAGCAAACCTCAGAAGAGAAGAACTACCATGCCAAAAGGAAGGAGGAAATTAGCATTTTATCAGTGGCTGGGTTAATTTTCTCTGACTCCTTAATCTATTTTCAAGCAGCTGGTATAAACTATGCTTATACAGCTACTGGAGGAAGGCTGGCACATCCAGAGGGCTCAGGATCTCACCCTGTTAAAGACTCCTCTTAGGATGGGAAGCCACACTAAGAAAAACCATTGTGGATCAAGGTCTGCTCCCTTTCCTTCTCTGGCTCCTCAGTTTGCCATGGAATCAAAACCTCCAGGAAGCTGCTGCCAAAATCTACCCACTGCATGACCACAAACATGCAGGCATCACTGTGCTCATATTAATCATTACCCTTAATACAGCTGTGGCATTTGCACTGAGCAAATCAGAGCATGACATGAAGGCTGAGTCCCAAACACTTTCCTTGGTGATCATTTTAGAGTAGCCCTGGCTGTCCTTTCCCTCTGACCATTCAGAAACAGAGCCAGTGTGAATTGAAATAGCATGATATTTGTCTATTAAAATAAACAGTTTTAATCTTCTCTTTTGTTTTAGAATATTAGGGTCTATCTCATAGCTAGGCTCCCAAGGTAGAAAGGCCTTTGATTTGCATGATTGGATTCACATGATCTTTAATTATAAGACACAGCAAGCTTTACCAACCAAGAATTGAACAATGAGAATCTCTGTCCTGTAATCTAGGCGGCAAAACACTGTCTCAAAATCCCAGTACTGGGCAGTTTGATAAAGTGATTTAATCCAAGTGATTTAATCAGTCATGGAAGCACCATTTTCACTTGATCTGGGCACTGCACAAGTGGTCAAATTATCTCTTGAAATCCCTTTTTTCCCAAAGAACATCTGCAAAGTAGTGCAGGTCTCTCCAGCTGGAAAAATAGAAGCCTGGTTATGATTGGTAGTGAGATCCTTCGGCAGGATAAGCAGCTGATTTCAGATTAAGTTGGAGGTCTGTAGTCCATTGAAGGCTGACACATCTACACAAGGTATTTGTGATGCTGTTCTGGGAGGCTGTGCAGATGAGGAGATACCTACCTACATCATTTAGGCTTGTACAGCATAAACTGAGCATGCAACAGTGCATGGAAGTGGGGCTCTCAGATGCATGTGTTGTATATAGATGAAGTAAACCTTCAGCTGAGAGATGCATGGCAGAGGACGATAACAAACCCCAAAGGTACATGCCTACAGAAAGAGCTGACTGCACATACGTACATATAAACAGAGGCAGTTCTGGTTTCTGGTCAGTTAAGAACCTTATCTTCTTTTTTAAGTGTTTGATCATGTTCAGCTGCCCATCTTCCTAGGAGCTGCGTGGGTAGGTAGGGAGCTGTGTGATAAATCCAGTGCTAGGCTTTACAGCTGGGAAAGGTTTAATCCCTATTAAAGATTAATTCCTTAATCCGTAAAGAAAGGAGGATTAAAAGCAGTATGGAGCAGCTGTGGTTCTGGGCTCAGGAGTGCATTTGTGTGGTGTCTTCCCAAGATGCTGAAGGTGGTTGGGAGGCAGGGCAGCCAGAGGCAGGATGACCAAATCTGGCAGGCTCTGTATTTAGCCGAAGTTTGTGCATATTTTGGCTTCTTGCTCTGTTGGGCTCAAGTTAGTAGTTTAATGGCTATCCACAAATGTTTGCACAAAAGGCTGGGTTGCCTGCTTGTGCAGACCTTCTGGGATAGTTAAATCTTCAGTCAGTAAATCAGTTTGGGAGCAGCAATAGTGAGTGGCACGTAAGCAGTGACGCAGAGCTCTCCTCAGCTGTGCCAGAAGATGAGCTGGCATGTTCTCCTGTGGCCATGGTGGATATGGGCAGATCATCTCCCACCTCCTGGCCTGTGACACAGCTCCTCCTGGGCATGTTCAGGCAAGGCCATGCTTTCCTTTAAGGGTGGATAACTGTTGCAAGCATAATTATAGATAGCAAAAGCATTAGGAAAGATGAATTCTCCTGGTGAGTGACTCATGAGCAGGGAAAAGGACACAGCTTGTCAGAGGCATCCACAACCAGTGGCTAACTCTGCTCCTTCCTCTGGTTTAGTGAGGCTGACTTTTGCAGCTCCCAAGCTACACTTGGACTCAGCAGAGATTGAACTGCAGAAGCTCAGCTCAAAGGATAATTTCAGAAAATTGCAACCTGGGAAAAGATCAACATTGTCAGGCATTGTGGTGTTGGTCTGTCTTTGTCCCTCCTCATGGATTTGTTTATACTGGAATGGAAAGGTAAAATAATACTCAGTTTTGTAAACAGATCATCAGTAAAATACCCTTTGTTAACATTAATAAATAGCTTGCTTAAGAAAAACCCCCAAGTCCCTGTGGTAGGTATTAGCCTTTGGTTTCCAGTTACTAAACCTCTTTACAAGTCTTAGAGATCTCATAAACTTTGAATGTTGTAGTAAAAATATTTATGGGGTAAGTCAAAGAAAAACATAAAATTGCATTCAAGTTTTGACAGGAGTAAAACTACTTATCCTGCTTATTTTTTATTATAGAAAACTGGATGCTGTGACCTCACTAAAAAATGATTGCTATTTAAGCAGAAAAGTTGGAAAGGATTTTGTGCATGTTAGTATTTCCTTTCTGAAGTATTAATATTTACCTTGGGAAACTCTTAAGTGCTTAATTGGAAAAGACAGACAAGAAGTGCTCGTGGTGTCACAGGCTGTTTATGGAATCACAACAAAACTCTGCATATTTTCAGATGATACTTCAGTCAGAAGCTACATTGGCCTGCATTTTCACTGGTCTGGGATTTGGGCTTGGTAAATGCTTGGTAAATTCACCATGAGCACCTGGGTTCCACCTCAAGTGTTTCAATTCAACTGTCAGAGCCCAGAAAAACCATTTCCAGCTTTGTCCAGTCCTGTAGATGTCGAAAGCCTCCACAGTATCTCCATTTCCCTGGCACCTCACCCTGATGCAGACATCACCAGGATGCAGGGAGTTGCAGGTAAGCTTTTCCTGCCTGCCACTGGCATACCTTGCTTGTGGTGTGTAAGCCAGCTGGCAGGCTCAGAGCATGCTTGGTGCCTCAGACTTTGCATGGAAAACAGCACAGGACATGCTTTGCAGGAGGTGAGAGACTTGCTTTTAAATTCTCACCTGGCTTCAGGCCCTCTCAGATCCCAGGGAAGTGCTTGTGAGACAATCCAAGATGTGTTTTCCTCCATCTCTTTGTTGAGTTAGTTCTGTGCTGTACTGTAGTGATTTAACTCCAGCTGGCAACTCAGCCCCTCACAGATGTTTGCTCCCTTTGCTTCACTCAACAGGTAAAGCAAAAGCCACGTGTAAGCAAAGCAAAACAAGGAATTCATTCTGGTGAATCAGGTGCTCAGCCATCTCCAGGAAGGGAGGGATCCATCATTCAGTGATGACTTGGGAAGACAAACACCATCCTGCTGAACATCTCTTCTCTTCCTTCTTCTTCCCTCTGCTTTATTTGATGAGAACGATGTCATATGATATGGGATATTTTTTTGGTCAGTTGGGGTCAGCTGTCCTGGCTGTGTCCCCTCCTAATTCCTCAGCCTCCTCACTGTGGAGGGTAGAGTGAGGAGCAAAAAATGCCTTGACACTGTCTAAGCCCTGCTCAGCAGCAACAAAAATATTGCTGTGTCATCAACACTGTTTTCAACCCAAACCCAAACCACAACCCCATACCAGCTATTGTGAAGAAAATTAACTCTATGCCAGGCAAAACCAGCACATGTAATAATAGTTTGATATTTTGGGGGACTGTGAGAAAGATACACTGATTAACCTCTGGGTTGTAAAGATACTTACAATGTATAAAAAGCTGCTGTCAAGTCAGTCTCAGGCTGGGAGAAATAGAGGATGCATCTTGCTCTGGTAGCTAAGCTCTTTAGGAGACCTGACAGAATATATCCTAAATTTTAAATTTTGGTTAAAAAATTAGGCCTAAATCCCATAAAGAAGATGCAAAGTTTGGACTGAGAAAAGAAGGAGAAAAAAAAAATCTGCAAATAGTTTGCTTAAAATGCCTGTGATAATGGTGAGGTTTTCCATTTTGCAAAAATCTGTGCAGTTGAACAGCTGTTTGATGGGGACAGAGACAAGAGGTTTTTACAGCTCCTGAGAAGTAAGTGTCACATAGGACACCTAATAAAAGCTTAAGTAGTAAATTATCAAGTGACTTGAGCTGCCATTTAGGCACTAAAACAAGTGGCTGGTTTAGGGTATTTAAGATCTGAAATGGAAAATTTGGTCATCATATCCCAGAGCACTTGGGCTGGTTGCATCTCTGATCATGGAGCTTTCTCCTGACCTCCTCCATGGGACACCAACTGAGCAGCTGCTGGAAAAATCTCTTAACAAACAGTCTCAACAAGAAAGTCCTTTTTATCAATTTCCTATTTAAACCAAAACCTTAAAAAAAGGTGCTATAGTAAAAAGTCTGGAGACCTCTTTTCCATTAGGATATGACCAATGTCTGACTATCCTTTCTCTTCCTTTGTCTTCTGTACATGAGACATTATGACTTCTCTTAGGCATTATTATTATTCTGGGTAACAATACAGAAATAATTTCATAAGAACTCTCACTTCTTGCAGCATCAGCTACAAGTTACAACATAAAACCACCAAACCCTTGAAGATTATGTGAAAGCTATAGTTTGATGAACCATTAAATCAGGTAACCATTATTTGGGCTATTTCAATTACAAAAAATGTTTTAGTGCTGTCTTTTTACTGCACTGCTTACTTTGCATGATCCTGTTTTTAATCAGCTCCCTTGGTAAGAACTATGGATAAATACCACCTTCACATGTGTGCACAAGTTCTGAACTTTGAACGAATGAGGTATTTTAATACATATTAATCTGTTTACTTACTTAGCCCTGTGTCTGGTCACAGCCAATAAATCCACAAATCCAGGCACTGCCAATTGTATGGAAGGCATGTAAGCACACAGCATTCAGAGAAAAACCTGGAAATTTGTCAGCTCATGGAAAGGTGGACCTTCATTTGTGAAATAGGATGGTGCATGTACTGATGTGCCATCAGAGGTGCACTGCTGTTTGCCATGAGCTGGCATCTTGTGTGATTTTGTACATGTTGCAGAGCAGGATGCTGCTCTGACCTCGGTGATGTGACACTGAATTCACTGCTCTGCTGGGTGTAACCCAAGAGCCCAGCATCAGTGAGTGCATCCAGGTCTCATGAGATACCAAACCAGGTGTCTTGAGGGATTTGTGTGATTCCTCCCCCTCTTTTCCCTGAGACAAACTGAAAGGAGCTGGGTGAGACTCATCTATTTTACATGTGTGCAGAATTGCTTTCTTTGATAGTACAGATGTTAATTAGGTACAAGGATGTTGTGCAACCTCACTGGGGAGGTGTGTGGTGCTGCCTTGCTTTGGGTGTGTTAGTGATGGCTTGGTGTTGTAATAACTGTGTGCCTCCTTTGGGGTCTCAGGGGTAACCCACCCCCTGGGGTGTTGCACTTTTAGTTTGAACTGTAAAATCATCTGACTTCTTTGGAAAAAGAAAAAAAATCTTTGCTGTATTTTATGACACCTTCTGAATAGGGTAAAAGGCTGAGAGGCAGAATCCAGGCAGAGTGTCACCTTGGTACAATCTCTCCACCTCTCCCTCATGGTTGTTTTTGATATTAAGGCTCACTGGCACACAGATCTGGGACAGAGCCTTCTGGGGTAAAGCTGTGCCTTAATTTTACTCAAAAAAGTGCTATTAGCTGGGGGCTTGGGGTATGTGGCTCTCCCTCCCTCCCTGAGCTCTGCTTTCCATAAGTGCCTCTGGAGCTCCGTGCAGTGTACCGGGGGTCCAGTAACACTTTAGTGAAGACAGATGTTAGTGCTGAGTGAGCAGAAGCTAACAGACTTGCAGAACAACCTTGGCAGCTCGCCCCATTTTTCAGATTTCAATGTACCTACAAAAACTTAGAAAAAAACCCAGAAGAAAGCCCTCTCTGAGTTTTGGCCTAGAGCAAACTCTGCTGTAAGTAGTTCATCAAGACACACTCTCTTTAGCTCCTTAAACACACAGCTAGATCAAAATAAAGTATGAAGAGCATAAAGTAACTCACAGACACCATTTATTAACACTGAGGCCTGCTGCAGGAAGAAAGTGACCCAGTAAATAGCCTCCCTGAGTAGTAAAATAGTTGCAGTAAGGAGTTACAAGAACTTTTGTGAGCTGTAATTCCCTAAGGAAAAAAAGAAGAGAGGTTTTTACAATCTTTCATCTCTGCTTGAAAGCAGAAATAAAAAGCCTTCCCCTAAACTACTAGGTGCTTGTGAGCAGCCTGCTAATAATGTCATCTTCTGTCTGGTCTTAAAGGGAAAGGAGAGATATGGAAAGAAAACAAACCCACAAACAGCGCTGGTCAGCTTTATGAGTGCTGCAACTTCAAAGACTGGAAGAAATGCTCCCCAGACTGGCTGTTTTGAGGATCAAGAGTTCAGGGGCTTTAAACGACCTTTATCAGAGAAAATTCAGCATGAGAAACTAACAGTTCCTGATAGTACTGCAAATAAATGTCTTGCACTGGCAGTCCTGCAAAAAGGAAGGAAAAGCCAACAGTATAAGTCGATTTGTTTTTTGATTGTGTATGTTGTATTTTAACAAAGCATATTTTATACAAGGCTGCAGCATGGTGCTATTTGTGAATACCATCCTCTTTTTACTGGCAACTAAACTGAGACAGAAGGGAAGTGCAGCCAAAGTTTTCATAAGCAATCTTAGGTTTGGAGGTCCTTCCATCTGGGTTGCTGAGTGTGAGATACACAGACATGTCTATCAGGGTGCTCCAAGTCAGTGTGATGGAAAATTTGGAGGGTACTGCCCTGTCCTGACTGGATACTGTATGTCTGCTGTGGGGAAACAAATTTTGTGACTTAACTGGTCTCCTCCTTAAACACAGATTCAGTATTTTGCAGACAAGCAGGGCTATGGTAGTTTAGTCCTTTTTGTTTCCTTTTTACTCTTGCAGAGTAAACTGCATTAGTTTAATGTAGCACATACAGTGCTTTTGGCAGTGTAAAAATAGTGCAGATGTATAAGTTCCACAGACACTCTTGATATCTCTGTCCATACTGAGCAGGAAAACCAAAGCAGAAAATTCGTTCTGAGCTATGTTCAGTTCAGGAGAAGTTATCCTTGTTTATCCTCCCTCTACACCCCTCTTTTTTTTTTTTTCTCCTGGGGCAATTGATGAACTGAATTTAGCTGCACAGTGTCTAAGAAAGTTTACAGCAAATGTTCTAGCAATCAGAAAAGTAATCAGCCTCAAAGGACTGAGGACAATAAAGAGAATGCGTATCAAAAGAAAAGCTAAAATAATCAAATAATCTCTCTATTTGCCACACAAACAACAGTGAAATATGCTAAAAATTGCATCAGATGGTGAACTAGATATCAGCCCTGTGCCTGCAAATAATGAGTTAACCAGTAAATTGACTGAAATAAGTGTGCCTTTTTTTTTTTTTTTTTTTTTTCCACTTCTGCGGACAACTGAGTCTCTAACAAGAACCACGTCTGTAATAAAAGTTATGATGTCTCTAGCAGGAACTGGTAGTGCAAATCAAACATACCATTACCTTGTCAGGCTCAGCCAAGTGAAATAACAAGCAGCTGGGTAATGCTGTATGCTGAAATGGAAAACTGTTGTCCCTTAACAGAAGATTTCCTCAGAGAAAATTAAGCATGAGGGGCAGCGACAGACCTGGTTATTCATGAGCACGGTGTCACGGGGAGGTCAGTGGAAGGACCTTACTTAAACTATCATTCTGGCTCAGGAAATGCTGCCTGACTCCTGAAGTTAGCAGAGCAAACTCTCCTCAACACCTTGATGAGTAAATCAGGGTAGAGGTGAAGTGCCTGGCACCAGGGAAAGCAGAGAAGAAAGATGTAACCTGTGATTTCCCATCAGACTATCTATGCTTGGCCACAAAACCCAAGTGCTTTCAGTTCTGAAGGGGATGGAGGGGAGCATGGAGTGTGCCTGGGTAAGGAGGGAAAGACGATCTCTTTTTGTTTCTAAGGGTGTGGAAGAATAAACCTGGCAAGTGAAATGTTTTCCTGTGCAGGCAGCGAATTGGATGCAGACTGTGCTGGGTTAGATGAGTTTTTGTACTTTGGGCTTTTGGCTAAACCCAGGCTGTTTGTGTTGTCACATGCTCCTTTACAATCTTTTGGCTGATGAAGCCTGGGTGGCAGAGTGGAAAATTATTTGGGAGGTTTGTGTAGCCGTGTGTGTGTTCTGCAGCCCCAAAGCCAGACATTGTTTATTGAGTCCTGCAAGGGATCCTGGTAATCACAGCTGATTTGCAAAAGCATATCTGTTGTCCATGTGTATCAATTAGATTGCAGTAGTTGTGTACAAATCACAGACTTGATATTGATCCTGCAGCTTGCAGCCAGCAGAGCACATTTTTATGCTTATCTGGAAGGAGATTCCACTACTAAGCTACAGTACTCCATTTGCAAAATTTTCTGCTGCCCCTGCAAAGATACACCCAAATTTCAAATGCAAGTATATGTCTAGCAGCTCCCTCACCTAAATTCCAGCCCATGAAATGTTCACAGACCTTTGTCTCCTCATCACAGCCACCCACTTGGCCCACCAAGATCCCTGCTTCTTGCCTGGCTTGCAAAAGCACCATGCCCATTTTTTGGCCATACAATAGAAGGTTGGTTCCAATTCCCAGAAGCCAGCTCTTGGAAGAGGGAAATATAAAGGAAAGAAATATTTTTCTTATGGCTCTGAGTGCTGATGATTACCATCCTTTTATTGATGCTGGAATAGGCCTGAGGCAGTATAAAAAATGAAGGAAACAGCATTTTGACCAAAAGGCTTTGTTTTCAGGGAGTAATTAAAAATTATTTTCATGTTCCTGTGTACATGTAGACATTGCTTTCACCAGGGACATATCTAACCCAAACTGAAGGGAAGGTGAGAGCATCTCTCCTGAAGGTCTGCCAGGCCACTTCTGGGTTCCCTGAGTTACTGCCAGGCATCAGAGCTTTTGGTCTCCTGGGGGGCAACACCTGCCTTGCAGGCTCAACCTGAACTGAAGCTGCACAGGGAAATTTTCAAGCTCCAAGGTTTTCAAACTGAAATCTGTAGTGTAAAATACCCAAGAAGATTTTACCCCACTTCTAAATAACTAGAACTGGCTAAAAAAAAATGCTACAAGTATGTTGAAAGAAAAAAAAAAAAGAATCTCCAAATACTTTTCTTAGCAATTCTTCCAATTTTCTTTCTTTGATTTAAAAATACAGTTGTGCTATTCTTTTTCATTGAGCAACAAAAGAGGAAAACTCCTTCTTCCCTTCATCCTTCCCTGCCTCGGGAAAAAGGGAAAAAAGGGAGGGAGGAAGAAAAGAGGGTTGCTGAGGTGATAATGACTTGAAATGCTTTTTCTTGAAAAGTTAAAACGTTTTGGAAATAAAATTTCCACATTTCTTGTTGCTTTTGAAAGATCCTTTTTAAGAAAAGTGCTTTAAGCTCCAAGTATTGGCTAACTTTATAAACAAAATTCTTTCTCTGTTTTATTAAGGGGAGTAAACAAGGGACAAGTGATGGCTGAAGCAACAATTTTCAAGATGGTTGACACACGGGAACTTTTATCTTTTCAACTATAAACTTTGATTGGTTTTCATCCCCCCTGCCTCACTTCCTCCTTTCCTCTTTCTCAAAATTATTGCCTTTCAGTTTGTTTTAATGGTGTTTATGTAATGTCATAAATATTCTTGTTTAGAACTGTAATTATTCCCTACGATTAATTCTGTTCCCTCTGAGAGGTTGTGCAAGTTTTCACTGGAGGGTATGTCTTTTATGTTCATGTGTTTCTCCATGTAAAATGCAAGATGTCCATTACTGAAGCCATGCCTGGGAAGGCAGGGTTAATGCTTTTCTTTTTTCCTCGTGGCAATGTTTGGAAGCATTTTTGTGGAGTGTTTAGTGTCATTCCTATTCGGGTTGGGATTAAGGTAATTGACAGGGCGCTGGGCCAGGGGTCCTTTAGCTGTCCAACCTCAGCTGCATGGGGTGGAAGCATGCCATGGCCAAAGTCACTTCCTTTCTCTTTCTTCTATATCCCATTAGCCTGCCTGTGTTTTTGATTTCAGAGGAATTCCTGTAAATACATCGACTGTAGCTGCTAATTGTGGGTAAAACATCAAATATGTGGAGGCGGTGGGAGTTTTCCCAAAGTAAGGGCTGCAGGACTCAGCTGTTTGTGTTCTCTGAAATGTATTTGCAGTAGGAGGAGATAATGATCAACGTTTTTGTGACAACTGTTCTGTGTTAGGTGAGGGCAAACAGTTGAAACCAGACCCTAAATAACAGGCTGTGTCCCATCCAGCCCTGCGGAAGTGGCTGACAGTGCACAGAGGCCAGACAAGCACACGGTGCCCAGCACGTTTACCTTTGGTATTGTGCCTTACATAATGAGTTACAAGAAGATGGAGAGTGAGATTTTCATACCCTGGAGCCAAGAAAAAAAAAGCTTGGAGGAGCTAAGCAAAAGTTGTGTTTTAAAGAATGTGTGGAATATATACTTTAAATATTCAAGTTGTCATCTTCATTTTATTTCAGGCATATTTTTGTATGCTAGCATTTTTTTCCCAATGTCTTAGCAGCTTGAAAGCCTAATCTTCTGGAAAAATTTGGCTGTCATCCTTCTAGACAGTTTCACAAGCAATCATGTTAATGCCCAGATGAATTGACTGTGATTATTGAGCATAAAATGAAAGAAGTTGTGTGCTATTGTGGAAACATGTAGATTTTAATTTTTTGATCATTTTTACAAGCCTCGTAAGTAGCTTCTAGCACTGCCTGGGAAATGGTTTGTAGTGGGGATCAGCCTGGTGTTTAATACCCAAAGGAGAAAGAAACTGAAAGCACAGGGCCCTGCTCTGGGTATCTGCTCAGAGGAAACCTGCTTGATGTCGTGGGGATCCTGCAGTAAAAGAGTTGGACAGGTGCCTCTCTGGGGAGAGGACAACCTGCTACCTGCAGAACTGAACATTGGACACAGCTCACACCAAGCCAGACCATGGTTTTGCCATGTCCATGCAGTGTATCTGTATCTAAAAAAGACAACGAGAATGAAACATTTTTCTAGAAACTGCAGTTTAAATAAGACAGTCTAAAAAACCGGGCAGGAAACTGCTGGGAGACCTCAGTGGAAAATCCCAGAAGAGGCAGACGTCCCCACATGTTCCCTTTGCAGGCCCCCGTCACAAAGTCAGGGATCTCATTAGGTCATGTTTACTGAAGGCGCTTGTGTTCTGTCTTCTGATTCTGCCAGCAACAGGACATGGGGAGGACAAAGCCTGTCCTAAGTGACCACCGATGGAGCCAGCCCTATTCATGGATTAGGGCTGCCATGGAAACTCCGTTTGCAGAGCTCACCACTGCAAACATGCAATGAATGGCCAGGTCAGCACCCGAGATTAAAGGGGAGGGAAAGAGCGAGTTGAGCAACTGTTTGCTGAACTCATTTCAGTAGCTTTCCTGGAAGAGTCCAATATTCCAAAAGTTGGACTGTGGAGTTTTTAGTTAAAAGCAGAAAGAGGATTCCCCTTGCTTGAAAAAAGGGTTGTGCCTTCTGGAGGCATTCAATGAAGAGCAGTAGCAGAGCTGAGCTAAGTATTGATTTAACTTCAGAATAACCTTAAAAGGTCTAAAAGAGGTTTAATGATCAGCTGTATCCTGAAAATGAATCCCAGAGGCCTTGTCATTTATTGTAATGACTTACACAAATCAACCACCAGACCAGGAGTTCTACCTAGCATTGTGATTTTGCTAATTGTGAAGCAAAACTCGTATCCAGGTTTTGACTGTGCAGATCTATTGGTTAGCTAATCCTCAATGTGTTAAAGATATGATTCAATGTTTCACCACTTGGAAAATAAAACTTTTCTTGGAATATCAAACAATGAAGTTAGCAGCAAAATATATTTTAACAATCAGCTGTGCTTTTCTTATTGTTTTATTTTTATTTTTGTTTGTTTTTTCATATCTGAAATTATGTATTTTTTCATTGGATGTCCCATATCTGGTGAATAACGTGATTTGAGAGACCCTCTGCATCCTACTCTTTTATAGTCTTCCTTACTACACAGAGCAAATTTCTCTGTCCCAGGAATTCAGAGAAACATGGGTGTATTCTCCATAGCTTGGCAGTATCTACTCTTAGGGCTGCCTGTATGTTTTGAAATGCTCAGCTGGAGGCTGGGCACCTGGAAGCTCTGCTCTGAAGCCCAATGTAGATGCACAGAAAATACCTGAAGAGCCAGGAGTGTGATTCATCACCTCAAACTTTAGACCTGGAGGGAGCAGAGATGGCTAATGTGCTTTTATTAATTTCTTGCTTAAACCATTGTTCTCAGATGCAGCTGTGAATGACACACTCAGTTCAGAAGGAAAAGCTGTTCCCCGAATGTCCAGGACAGCTGCAGTGCTCTGGTAGTGAACCAACTTACTCAATACCAATGTCCTGAGTGCTCTCACTTGGCAGTGTTTTCCAGCCAATAAGGCACCTATTTTGGAGAACTTCTGTTTAAAACTTATGTCCTTAACAGGGAAACACAGTATTAAACTCAAAATTGAACCCACAGATCCTTTTCCAGACAGTAAAACATTTTCTCTTTTTGGTGGAAGAGGCTGTGGTTTGACATTTTTAGTTCTTCATAAATCCAAGTTAACCAGTTTTTATCAGAATCATTCCTATTTTCTATGAGGCAGTTGCTTTATAGTGTGTTCAAGTATCTTGCCAAGGTTAAACTGGTTGGTCATTCTGGAAGTTTTCCATTTCTGCATGATATAGCATGTCAATATTTCTCTTGAAATCTGTGATCTCATAAACCCCCATGAGTTTCTAATGGTTCAGCAGTTATTCTGCTTGAGTTGAAAACTGATTTTCCCAAATCTAATGAAGGTTTAAAACTCCACTGAATGAAAAATTTAAATAGGAAAGTTCTGTAAATGAAGCAAAATCAATGGCAAAGCTTTCACAATTTTTATCAGAAGGGAGTCCTGCATCCATGGGCACAAAATGGAAGAGGAGCAGGCTGTGTGAGGCTGGGCTTTAGCAGTAAACACAAGAAAACATCCACAACTCCTGCAATGCCTTTTTTCTGTCTGTAGCAGCACACTGTAGAAATGAGAAGCAAAAAAAAAAACCAAAACCAGAAAGTGCAAAATTTGATCTCAAAATGTTAGAACCATCTGCAAAAAGGAGACTTGTGGGTTCTGCATGGACCCTTTCACCTCTGCAGAGCTGCCACAGAATCTTGCCATACAGGGGCTCATGCAAACCTCAGCCACGCTTGTTACCTGAGAGAAGGGAGGAAAAGGTTTGTTTTCTTTTGTTCGTATCCAAAGGGATCTGAACAAAATTTCTCTCTTGGCCTGTGGGCTGTTATGTAAAAGTTCATGTGCGTGTGTGTCTGGCTCAATCTAACTGGGATGTCTCAAAACTGCCTCTTCTGCTTATAGGAATGTAAAAGTTTCTTGCTGAGTGCTCTAAAGAGGTCCCTTAGATCCTCGTTTACATATGTTTTGTATTTCCTGTGGTTTTGCTTTCTGTGGTTTATTCTTCCCTCTCACAACTTGCCACTATCCCCTTCTTTAACCTGCCTGACTCAAAGCTGACGTTTTCTGATTAATTGTTCCAAGTCCTCTTCAAGTCACCAGCGAGAAGAGTAGCTGTGCCCAATTGGTTAAAGGAAGATATTTAATACCAAATTTTGTCATTCCTGTGTTTAAAAGTATTTTTTCCTCTGCCCTCAGCAGAGATGAAAAGATGACCCTGCAGAGCAAAAGTCTCCATTAAATCAGCCATTGGAGAGGAGGAAGGCTGGGTTTTTGAATTGAGTTTATTTTGTTTTGTGCTTAAATATATTTTGTTAACCCATGTTGGGAGAAAAAAGGGAGGGAGAAGTTGCTAAAAGAAGGGCAGTTGTGTCCTCCCACTGGAGCTCAGCCTACAAGCTACCCTTTCTTAGGAGCTGATTTGATTTCCCCTGGATTTTGCTTCTGCAGGCAGGGCGTTTTATCTGCCTTTTAGCCTTTGACCCAGAGGTGTGACCTTTTCACTTTTATCTCTTTTGGACTAAGCCTGGACCCCGTCAAAGTTCCTTGAGAGACTAATGGTAAGTGCAGAGCAAGAAGGGTCATTTCTGACAGCAGGGAGGAGCGAGCGCTGCGGTGGGTGATGGTGAAGCGCCCCAGGCTGCTCTCCAGGACAGGTACCTGTGCTCCTGCAGCCTGAGCAGCCATCCCTGACACCGAACAGCAATGACAGCCCCAGAGCAGGCAACTGAAGGTAATCCCCTCTGAACCTACCTTTGCCTCCCCCCTAGCAATTCAGCAGCAATAAATAAAAGCATAATTACTTTCAGGAGCGATGCTTGCTCACTTCCACTGTTAAAAGCAGCCAGATTTAGTCTAGGTATAAATCATTCATGGAAATAATATTCAGCTCTAACTATGCCTTTATATCTTTAACTCCTTTTTGTACAGAAGTCTTTTCTCTGTCCTTGAATGCAAGATGCATTGAGCTTTAAAAATACACGTTCATTTCTTGTATTTTAAGGATCCACAAAACCTAAGCTCTCGCATGTCTTAGAGCAGCAACAGCATCGACAACACCAACCCTCATTCTGCCTGAAGAGGACAGGGAAGCCCAGCAGAAGAAAGATCAGTGTATGTGTGACCCAGCTGCCTGGGAGGTCTCCTGGTGGGTACCTTCCTGGTGCTGCAGCAGGAAGCGAAGCTGCCTAAGTGATGTGATTGAGTTTCCCCTTTGTGGGGCCGGTCTGTGTTTCAGGGACTGCTGGGATGGGTCCTGATCGCTCTGCTCAGGGCTGGGGGAAGGCAGGAGCTGTGGAGTTCACCCTGTCCCACCATGGGTCCCTGTGTATGGAGTACACACTCACTCCTTCAGGCTGCGATATTTCCTGACCTCCGTGGAGAACAGGGAAAGGAAAAGTCAAATAACAGTACACGCTGTGGGATTACTCCTTCTGTTTTGGAAGGAGTCAGAGAGCCAGGGAAAATGAGTGGGCTGATTTTTGTGCCTTTGTTTTTTTTTTAAATGCTGTTCCAGTTTGGTTCCAGTGGGTGTGTGTTTGGACCACGGCTTGTTTTGAAAAAAGAGACGCAGAAAATTCCTGTAAAAGAGAAGATCTTGAATCACAGGGAAATCTGTCCAGCACACGTTATGAGGAGTGAAGTCTGGAGATCCCCAATGCAGGGAAGTGAGGGGAGGTGATGCACTCTGTTTAGGAGAGTTTTCAGATATTTGTTTTTTATTTAAAAAATCCCACATACATTTTCTGTGGAAAGCAAGGACTTTCAGAAATTTTACTCACAAAGAATAGAGCTGCTCTCTATAAAAATCTTCCCAGGTTTAAATGAAAACATTTCTACCTTGTCATCCTAGAGGTGATGACTAATGATCAGGTAGCTTCTGGAGGGGGGATGTGGATCAGCATTGCCATCATTACAGACATGGATGAATATAGCTACAAACTGGGGCATAGCATGTGCTCAATAACCTGAAAGAAACACAGGATAACAAAGCTAGAGTCCTCTCCTCTCTAGTTCACTTGTGCCCAAAAAACACTTCATGCATGTGTGGTGGCTCAAATGGACCAGAGCCCACCAGAGTAGAACCAGTCACTCATTATTAACACAGCCCAACAAAACCAAGATGCTTTGCTATACACAGTGCTTCCGCTTTTTTCTTTTCTTCCTACAACACAAATGCTCCTAAGCACAAAGATGGCTTTTACACCCTAATGCACATGGCTCATTTCTTCATTATATTTGCAGTGTGTGCGCTTTGGTGGAGTTTACCCATCTGCAAGAGCTCTGCTCTCCCCCCTGCCCAGCCCACTGTGTGCCAGAGGCTGGTGCTCAGCCCAGATTCCAGTGTGTGTCACACCAGTGACATGAATTATGGCTGGTGTTTGGGCATTGCAGACAGAGTTTCAGAGTTCCAGCTCATCACTTTGATTGTCACTGTGCTCCGATTTCCTTTCCTGATTTTTATTCAAAATAAAAGTGTTAAGTCAAGAAGAAGAAAAGTTTACTCAGAAATGAGCTATGAATGTCCACCTCTCACTTGTACAGAAAATGCACTTCTCATTTATTTCTTAAAATAACATTTTCAAGATTTTTTTACCCCATGGAAGACTAAAAAAAAAACTTATTGAAACTTGTGGACAGATGATTCATTTGGTTCACACTGATGGTCTTCTTCAGACTAATGTCTGAACTCACCTTTAAGAAAACACTGCATTTCTCATCATGAGTTTGCCTTGCATGAAAAGTAAATAGTCCTACAATAGTTAGGATTTGGTAACTCATTATAAATCAATGTAAAGAAAAATATCAAACAACAAAAATTATATTTTTCCTCTGTGGTTGATAATGAAATTTTCAAATGTCTGATGATGATTTCATCAGCTCTTCCCTGGAAGGGAAAAAGCTTCTCCCATGGAAGCTGCTTTCCAGGACTGGATCCAGCTGCACTATTCAATCTCTCCTTCTAAGTCTTGTATCTTCCTCCCTTGGAAGTTTCAGCCACCACCAGATCACAGTAATTTTGGACAAAGTCTATATTGCTACTTCTTCAGGGTAGGACTTGAGCCTGGGTATCTATTGCTGCTCTCTAGCTGTGTATGTGTATCTAGCTGTATATGTGTATCCCCAAGAACACAAACCTAGAGTCCTTCCTTCTTCCCCACCAAGGAATTTATTAAAAACAACTGACTCTTATAAACAAAAATCAGACAGAAGAGGAGAACGGTCCAGTTTGGCTCTGGGTACAACTCCCAGCTTTGCCACATAACTTTTCTGCTAGTAATTGTACTTCTTTACACTCTGCTCATAAAATGGAGATGTAAAAATGGTCAGTCACAAAAATGGTGTCAAGTCTTGCCTCAAAACTTGCTGTGTCACCAAACTGTGATTTGTTTATCCTATGAATTTGAGCCTGTGGGACGCGAGAATTTTAGCTATTTTCAATCTTCTTTTTTCTGAAACCACTTAGTTAAAAAGATCTTGGGCAACAAGCTTTCAGCAAAATGGGATTGCATGATGAGGTTCCCAAAGTTAGCTCATGGGACATCTTCTGGCTTTAGGCATGGCATGTACCTGACAGTGGTGTTAGCTGGGGTTTTGGGTTTGGAGTCAGAAAACAGACCTTGTTAGGGATGCATAAAAATGCTTGCTGGGATGTTGTACTTCATTTGGGCATAAATCTGTTACCAGTTGGCAAAAGGCTTTAGATGATGCCCACTGCCTCTGCCAATGGACATTATTTATAGCAGGGAACTGGGAATTTCTTAAAGCACAGAGGCTCCTCAGATCCGTACTTGTTCCGGCTTTGCCAGAGACAAGTATTCTGACATCAAATGCATTTTTGCAATCCCTATTGCAGACACTTAATTGCAGGATGATTCAGGGCTCTCTAAGCAGCCAGATTTCCCTATACAGTCAAAGAGGAGCAGTCTCTGCAAGGGTGTTTCAAAGCACAGCTATTGGCTGCCCAATGCTAGACAGTATGACTGTCTCCTTACCAAAGAATTCAGCCTCTCACAAGAAAATCATGATTCAGGCCGAAAAATCGCAGGACTTCTTAAAAACAGTAAGGGTAATTTTGTTTGCTTTTCTTAGAACACTCATGTCAGGGCTTCAGGCTGCTCCTCTCCAGCCATGATGGCAGCACATTTTCAACGTGATCGAACTGTATGTGGGCTCTTGGTTCCTGACTTTGAGCCTCCTGCAGTAAAAAACTCAGATATATTACAATAAAAAGGTTCAGAAAACATCTGCTGGAGAGGCCTTCTTGCTTTCCTGCAGACTGTTTGTCTGGCAGATTGGCATCCTCTAGTCAGGGCTGGCTGGGAAGCCCTGAGGCCACAGCACAATGGGTGAGAACCTCTGGTTGGGAGTCCCTCAGAGTGAAATGAGCAGGGACCATGGGCTTGGTCCCCCTGGGGATATGTTCTCAAATTTGACATGAAACAGGACTTTCTGCATGGATTGGAGGAGAGCTTTATTCTTTTCCATTTTGAAAAGGATCCCACAAACTGGATCCTGCTCTGTGCACAGGTAAGGTGAGATCCAAGTGCCTGATGCACACAGAGAACAGGGTCGACTTTGGTCTTAGCTTATTGCAATCACAGATTTTCAACTTCAGTGTGCACACCACGGCCTTGCTCTTCCCCAAGGCAGATTTCTCTTCAGTTATGCCAATCACTGCTTAAGGATTAAAGGTAGATTTTCTAATCATGTCATTGGAAATCTGGTGTTCCAGCTTTGATAGTGCTACTTTACAATGCTGCCTCTTTCATGCCATGTCTGGTGATTTGCACTTATGCACTTTATTTCTTGGAATAAACAGGGATTTCAGGCAAACAAAGTGAAAAAACCAAGAACTTGTTCTAGAAGTAGTCATTCTGTTGCCAGAGCCTAAAAGATGGCAAAAGGCACATGAAAATTTTCATTAGCCTTTGGAGGGACACAAAGTTTTGGTTTGTAAGGATCTATCATTATTTCAGATTACATAGGATGAAAGAGAAATTCTTTATGAGACTTTGAGGATGTGATCATCTAGTCCCTCCCCATTCTATGAGTTCTTTGTCTTCATTTTTGGTGTGAGTAGATCTGTAACCTGACTTCTGTAATTCCCATAAAAGCTCCACACATTATTTTTCATTCTAACAATGCCATTGATAAAACTAAAACCAGTCTGTTTCCTAGGATAGAGTGCAATAAATGCTTTATGTAACATTCCCCCTATAACATAGCCTGAGGAAAACTTGAAATGAGAAGTGGAGTAGGCAGGAAAAATTTGGGATAACGTAGCATAACGTAACATAACATAACATATAACATAACATTCACACAGGCAGTGGGAGGAAGTTTTGTACATTATAGGAAGGCTAAATATAGGCTGAGTCAAGCAATGGTTGTAGAAGTGGGAAATGTACAATGAGAAATAGTTATTTTTCTGATAAGCACAGAGATGGAGAATGGATTTTGGGATCTGGGTTCAAACAGGTGAAAACTGAAGAAGCAAAAGAAGTAGTGAGAGAGCAGATCAGGGAGAAGACATGAGCCAGAAGGACTGAAAAAATGCCGGTGTCTAGGGATTCAGAAAATGAAGCAATCCTAAGAATCCTAAGATTTTGAAAATGAAGAATGGCTTTGGCACTGGGGGGAAAACCACTGAACAAGAGCCAAATGTTCTGTTTCCAGCACTCAGACAGCACACCAATCTCTCTGTTCTTTGAGATATAGGATGATAAGAGGGTGTCTGAACCTGTCTGTATCAAGCAACTCTCTGAACACATTAATGGGATAGATTTGATGTGGTTCATTTTAGACGGAGAACGCTACGGAAGCTCAAGATCATAAAATTACAGGACTGCAGAATCATTTAGGTTGGAGAAGACATCCAAGATAATTGAGTCTAACCTTTGATCATCACCATGTCAACTGGACCAAAGTATTAAGTGCCACATCTAGTCATTTTTTGAACACCTCCAGAGATGGTGACTCCATCACCTCCCTGGGCAGTCCATTCCAATGCTTAACAACCCTTTCATAAGAAATTATTCCTGATGTCCAACTTGAACCTCTTCTGGCACAGCTTGAGGCCATTCTCTTGTCCTGTTGCTAATTGCCTGGCAGAAGAGGCCAACCCCCACCTGGCTACAACCTTCTTTCAGGCAGTTGTAGAGAGCAAAAAATCCCTGAGCTAAACACCCCCAGCTCCCTCAGCTGTTTCTCACAGGACTTGTTCTCTAGACCCTTCACCAACTCTGTTGCCTTCTCTGGAGACACCCCAGAGCCTTTCTTGCAGTAAAGGGCCCAGAACTGGACACAGGACTCGAGGTGCAGCCTCAACAGTGCTGAGTACAGGTGGACAATCACTTCTCAAGTCCTGCTGGCCATTTTTGATACAAGCCAAAATGCCACTGGACTTCTTGGCTACCTGGGTACACACTGGTTCATGTTCATCTACTGTAAACCAGCTACCCCAGTTCCTTCCCTGAGGGGCCACTTTCCAACCATTCTGCCTGTAGTGCTGCAGGGGTTCTTGTGACCCAAGTGCTGGACCCAAGACTTGGCCTTACTGAACCTCACACCACTGGCCTTGGCCCATTGATCCAGCCTGTCCAGGTGATGATGAGGTGAACCAGCTGGCATTCACTGGATGCATGTGGCTGGACAGTCCTCATCTTAAACCCAGATCTTCTCTCACCATGGGAGCTTCTGAGAGTTGCCTTGAAGAGCACTGAGTAGTGCTCTCAGAGGAAAACACAAGATTTTCTCAAACACATTTTGTTTCATGCACTGAATACAAGACTCAGCAGACAGGATTGTTGACAATTTGCTCTAAGACAAAAGAAAAGATGGTCGTGAAAAGCTGTGGCATCTGGGACCCTGCTTCTAAAGTGCAGACATCTTCCCATGCCTGGCCTTAGGGAGAAAAAGGCAAGCTGGACATTTTACACCCCAGCAGACCCTCTACAGCAAACAGGCATTGTCCCATGAGGATTTAAATACAATTTTGATTCTGATCTTCCTTGGTCCTAATTGATTCTGATTCCTTTTGGTCATTAAGACTAAACTTTTTTCTAATAGTACATGTGTAATGCTGGTACTGTAGATCTGTTGTCCTTTGGAGGACTAAACATCAGCAGCCCTCAGGATGTGTCCTGAACCTGTACCTGGTAAAGCAGGAAAACATCCTGCTGCCTACTCTGTGCAGGGTTTGTTTCTCTGTGAAAATTCTTTCCCTTAATCTTTGATTTATGATTGTCTGAGAAAATACTCTAATGAGCATTGAAACACTGAACAGGACTCTCCCTTGGGGGAAGATGCTGCCACCCTGATGCTGCAGTCTGTCTTCTGTGCCCTTCTCACAGCCTGACTGCTTGATGTCAGGAAATCCTGGATGAAAGGGGAAGTCCAGTTCTCAGGAGAAGAACAAAACCTGACTCATGAAATGCTCTTAGTCACACAGTAAAGTTAATTTATATTTTCTTTTTGTCTCACTTAGCTCTTGAGAGTATTCAAGTGACCTCTGCCTCTAAACATTGGACGTTACCATTTTCATTCTTACATCCCCATGTCAAAGACACAATTGAGCTTTCAAGGGAAATCTGAGAAACAGAAGTAAAAGAGATAACAGAGGCTTCTGAAACGGTGGTGGTGACAGCCCAACTGGCTTCAGTGCATTTGACTCCTCTCTATTGAGAATTTTTCTCACCTTCACAAAAAGGACCAGTATCTATTACAGCCACATGTGTCGATTCTACAGATGCACCCTGTTGATTAGGTGAACTTTGTGTACCTGATCTGGTGGTGTTCGGAAGCCCAGACACAGACAAGATGTTCTTATTATTCCAACCTCCCCAACTCTGTGTTGCTACTGTAACTCAACTCCAAAAATCTGGTGCTGAGGACCCTGTGTGCATTTATCAGTGGCTATAATGCTGGTCATTGTCAGTTCTCCGTGGGGGCAGTGGGGCTGCCTGCAGAGGCAAGCTTCATGTGCTGGTAAACGTTTTGAAGGATGTTGAAGTTTAGAAAGGCTGAGGTTAATTGTGCTTTCTAGCTGAAGGTACAGCTGCTTCTACTGCAAAACATTGAAGCAGGATAAATTCAGTTATCAGGCTTCCATACTACCTGAATTGTTTTACATCAGTACATTTGGAAACAATCTGAAGAAATGGGCTGACACTGAGATGACAATGTTCACTCATGGGATCATCTTAAGAAAGCAAATTTGACCAGTGAGGCACAGAGGAATCTCACGGTCTGGAGTGACTGTGTGACAAAGTGATAGGTTGAGCTCTGTAAACCCTGACAGGGTTACGTGCACAAGAGGCTGGGCTATGCAAATAACTGTGTAAGTCCCTAGTGCTGTGCAGCCAGCAGAAAGTGAGGCTTATTAGAACACCTGGAACACTGAATCCAGTTTGGGGCTCCCAGTACAGGAAAGACTTGGTGACTGTGGGTGCAGTGGAGGGTCACCTGGATGGTGGCAGCTGAAGTGCTTGTCCTTCAAAGACAGTCTGTAAATCAGGGTCTGTCTAGCCTGGAGAAGATAGGGCATTGGAAGCCTTCCAGTATATTCTGGCTGTGAGCAAGCTGTTTGGGTTTTGACCTCCAAAAATGCAGCCTGAGCTATCCTGCAATTCTATAATCCTTAGGAAAGTTAGCTGCAGTTATTAGTTTTGTTTAAACATCGGCTTTATATACGGGAGCAATCACAGTAAGTAAACAGAACATTAGAAGTTAATAGGAAGGGAGCAGAGAAAAATCAGTGATTTTCAACATAAATAAAAGGTGTGCCTGGATCATGAACATCATGTGCAAACCTGTTCTCCCACTGAACAAAAAGGATTGAACTAGAAAATGTGGGTGGAAAGGAAAGAAGGGTAATTAGAAGTTTGAAAATGAGAGAAATTAATCTAGAACTATTCTTTCTGGAAAAAATATATCAGGGGATTTATAATACAATAAATAAAGTCATGATTACCATGAGAATATGAAAGAAACTAGGTGGCAAGTTCAAAACAGTCAAAGTGAACCATATCTGGTGCTGTAGATAGGATGTCTCGAGAAAGCAGCTGGCTTGTGACTGAGTAGGAGGAAAGGCTGGATTCTATGAATTTGATGTCAAGATTTCCATGCAAATTTTTCAAAAAATGAAGAAAAAAGAAAATGAAGAAAATCTAAATAATACATTACAGCAATACTGCTATAATCAGGATAAATGCATTAGTGTATATAGCCTATACCTATGTACATGTTTATAGGGATGTACCTTCTAAAAGGTGTTTTTAATTTACCTGGTATTCACCTGGCTCTGCATGTATGGGGCAGGCAGGGCAGGTGGAAGGGGGGTGTTGGCCTGTGGCCCCTCCTGCAGCCCTTGGGGCAGACTCCTTTGGTGCTCTCTGGTCAGGGGAACTGTGTTGTGGCTGCCTGGTGGAGCTCACCTGCCATGGCTGGCAGAGCCAGTGGTGCATGGAGATGGCTGCATCCCACAGCTCTGCCCACAGCATGAGCAAAGACATTCCCAGTCCCAGCAGATGTAAGCCTAAGTCCTTAGACTTAGTCCTTAGTCCTTACTACTGTTTTCCAGCACTTGATTCACTTGCTCAGGGTTTTATTTTTCTATCCCCTCCAAATGAATTCTCAAGTCCAGTAGAAATTCTTCTTTTTTTTTATTCTGAAGTTTTCCACTTTATGTAATTTAAAAAATCTTCCATATGAGTTAACTGGCAAATTTTGTCTCTGCACTTTGGAGTAAGCAGGTTAGACCCAAAACTGAAATTTAAATCAGTTCCCTTGAAATCCTGATCAATTTTTCATGCAGTTCATCCAGTGTACAGTTCACATAATGATAGAATTTTGATAAAAGTCTTATTAAAATTTCTGATGGTAACAGATATACAAGCAATCATAAAAGAAATAAAACTGATCCACAAGGATTTTGTGAAAATCTTTGGTTTCTGTCTAGTTCATTGCTCTTGTATGCTAATACTCCCAGTTTCATCCAGGACTAGGTTTAGATGGGTTTATAAAGTGAGAATATTTTATTACTTGCACATTCCCATTTCTACAGACTGTACTGAATTCAGACCCCTTTGGTGCTATGCCCAAAACAAATTAAAAAAAAAAGCCAACCCAAACACCTCAATTTGAAGGTAGATTCTGCTTCTTAATTCAGCACTGGGAAACTTATGTTGAAGAAAAAAATAAGCCATTATAACTAGACCTTTTTAATTTTATTCCACAGCTTAAACTTTGTCTTCCATTTTTGAATAGGTTCAGTCTCAGATAGAGCTGATCTTCTCATTATTGATGGAAACTTTGAAGCTTTATTCCCTGACAGAGAGCTGAAGGTAGAGAGTCTGTAAAATTTTCCACATAGCAGAGGAATTTAGGGAGCGAAGAATTCAGAGAGGAGACGCAGGGCCTTTCTTATGAACTTGAAATCCTGGCAAGCAGTTCCTTGAAGTTGTAACTGGAAATCAATCTGATGTATAATTAAATTGGAGTCATCACATATGCAGCAGGCAGTCTCCAGCTCTCAGGCATCGATCCGGAGCTCCTGCCCCATCAGCAGCGCCCGGCGCTGCCCCAGACTGCAGCACCAGCGCTGACTCCAGCCCAGCTCCCAGCACTCCCTAATCATTTAAGTGCCTTGCACAGCCAGCCCGGGCGAGTCCCACAGTCTCCGTGCTGCCATCAGTCTTTCCAATAAATGAGCTTTGAGCAGGCTCCAGAGACAAAAGGAAAGCAGGCTGATCAATTCTTTCCAATATTAGGTTTTCATTTTAGCTTCTGCCCCTCAATGGCTGCTTGGGTTGGGTGCTCTGTTATTATGTTCATCAAGGTCTGTCAACATGAATTGACAGCCCTGGTTTAAGGGTATAGCTCTAGTTTGTTTACTAAGTCAGAGAGAGAGACAACTAGCATTGATTATTTCTTTCAAGAAGAGGAACTAGAATGCCTTTTTTCAAATTATTTAGTGTTTTTAAAGCCAAGCTATGCAATTTATGCATGGTTCTTGCTGATGTCCCTTTATTCCTGACAAAGAGAAAAATTATCTTGTCTGCTGCTCTAGACACTTTTGATATTAGCATTAATATTAACTGACTTGTATTCCTCTTCAGTGCTACATTATTAATTTGTCTACATATTTACAGCGTGCTCATCTCTGTATGCTTTGAGCAAGCTCACGCACTGCCAACACAGAAACCCTTCCTAACACAGGAGTAAAATAACATCAGTAAATATCACTCTTGTACAGAACAGGAACAAACTATCTAAATGGAAAATTAACCATGTCTGGTAAAACTAATGGGATTCTTCAAAAATGTCAATGAGTAGGTGGGCAGGGGAACTGATTGACATTATTTACTTGACTTTCCAAAAGAGCCAGAGATAACTCCCTTAAAAAGCCCCTAAGAAGGTAGGCATGAAGCAGGGGGGAAGAAATAGCCCAAATCAAAGAGCAGTAAGAGCTGGGCTGAGAGCAAACCCGAGTCCTGGCTGGCAGATGGGGGTTGCAGGCACTTGCCTGTTAAGACACCTCCCAGTCCTAATTACAGGGCTGGTTTTCATGCTTATAATTTTAACTGTTCCTGCAGAAATTTTCCATGCTGGTGCCTGCCCCAAGCTGGCTTGTTGTCTCTAAAAGAATTGTCCCTTCAAAACCAATCCAGCTCCCTTAGCAAGAGAGCTGTGGAAAAAAAAAAAAAAAAGTATTTCTCTGCTTCTTGAAAGAACAAGCAAACAAACCCCAGTAACTCTTTGTCTGAGCCTCCAGTGCCCCCGTGCTGTGTCTGGATTGTGTGGGAGGAGCAGCAGTGCTGCAGGGGAGCCTGGCCTTCCCAGAGCTCTGCATCCTCCTCATGTCTGCACCCTGCCTGTCTCCTCCTGCTCACCCTGTCCCAGCACAGCATCCCGGCAGTGCTGCCTGCTGTGGGGGAGCCTCTGAGAGCAGCAATGGGATCCAGGACAGTGTGGACAGATAGGATTCCATGCAGGGACAAACTTGTTAAACATGACTCTGAAAGCAGGACAGGCTGTGGGGTCCAGACAAGCAGCTGAGTGTGGAGAGAAGAAAAGACCTTGTATGTGTCCCTGGAGACAATGAAAGGATTTGGGAAAGGACAGCAATGATATACAGAAATTATTTTATTTGGGTGTTCTTCTGCTCTGGGTAGAGCTGCTAAAATGTGTCCTTGGACAGCAGCCAAGCTGGACTTTTGCAGGACATTGCTCTCATGTGAGTTGTTGTGTTAATCCTCTGCCTTAGGAGCAGAGGCACAAGCTTCCCTCAACTCCTGCATTTTTGCTGTTCCTGTAATCATTTACCCTCCCCTGCTTTCTTTTCCTGAGTTACCCTGCTCATCTTAGGGGAAGCTCTGTGGGTTTCTTTAGGGATGGGTTAAATCCTGCCTTTAAAGAAACCGGGTAGGGACAGGTTAAGCTGAGTAGGTAAGAGGGAAAATGTCAGAGAAGCAGAGATGGGGAAAGGAGGTCCATTTGGGAGATGCTGTGACTGCAAATCATGCAGACTGATGGGGTGATGGGGTCCTGAGCAGCAGGGCTGTGCTCAGCAGATGCTCAAGGAGACAGCTGGAGAAAAGGCAGCCTGGAGCAGAAAGGGTCAAGCCCTGGCTCAAGAGGGCTATGGCACATTTCCCTCAAGAAACCAGAGACTCTCAGTTTCATCATTTGTCTGACAACCTCATGCAAAGCACTGCATGCTCAGTGCCTTTCCTCTGCTCTGTTAGGGCTAATGCCTTGCTACTGATGCTTTGATTCTCAGGCTGCTGGAGTCCACGTACCACACACAGCTGTCACTGGGGACTGCACCAGTGTCACCAGATTGCAGCACAACTGCTCTATTTATTGCTTTTCCCAGAAGGTCCCTGCTGGAAAAATCAGTGTTAAGAAACACAGTGTAAAAATGTTACCTGCACTACTAAATTAAATGTTTCTGATGCATAATTACATTTTTTGCAATGTTTTTTCAGGACACTGAATAGTTCACTGGTTTGTGCTGAAGTCAATGAACGGTTTTTGTAGGAAAAAAGGTAAAAGGAAAGCTGGCACTATTTCCTTTTGCTAGCTAAACATGAACTTGAAGCACTGCATTTGTCTATATTTTCCTACTTATATGAAAATAATAAGCATGCACAGGAAGTTTTGATTTGGATTGAACAAAATTATCTTCTGGTGAGGGATAGCCCTATTTTCCTGCTGATTGGCCAAGCCTCAGAATCCAGGGAGAGACTACCTGCTGAATTTGGAGCACCTGCCTGAGATGTGAGGACCTTAATCTTCAAGCATTTGACATTAGAGTGTATTCCATATGTGCGAAACACAGTTTACATTGCCTTTGTTCATGACTGAGATCTTGGGAACTTCAGCAAATCAGATCCTAAATTTCAACAGGCAGCGTGGAAGAGGAAAAACCCCAATTTCCTCTTCAATGTGTGTGATAGCTCTGAGAGCCTCAGGCTTTCTCTGATCACTATTCCTGCATTGGGGCATCAGCCCTTACAAAAAAATCATAGTTATATTTCTAAACAAAACCCAAGGATCCTGAGGCTGAATCCTGTGTAGTGGATTTTGCTGCAGTAAGGATTCCCCATGGGCAGCTGAAATGCCAATCCTTTTCCTTCTCATTAAGACCATGAATAGCACTTGGGTTTGTGTAGGCTTCCTGAGAGGAAATGTGCAGAGAACTAGGATTTTTATCTTGACCCTTCCCAGAAAATTCAAGTCCTCAGTTGCTAGTTAGAAATGAACCCAGGGGCTATGGAAATACCAAACAAAAAGGGCTTTAAAATTGTTTTTCTTTGAAAGGAATAGAAGACTGTAAGCAAACCCTCTTGAGCATCCTGTTCAGCTTTCTTATGTGCTCACTAGAAACAGGTCTTTCCCTTATTGTATTCTCAAATGAGATTTTGTGTAACTTCTTTGAGTTGGTTGCAACTGCTATTTAACATGTTTGGGTAGGACTCATGCAGGAGGGATGTGTCTTTTTGCCCTCCAATATGAACATAGAATCACAGAATTATTTGGGTTGGATGGGACCTTTAAAGGTTATTTAGTCCAGCCCCTGAGCATTTTGAGTCGAGTCTTTTGGATTAAGTGATACCCATGGATAGGATTAGACTGGAAACTCCCTGCTGGAAAGAGACAACTCTTGGTCCTGTGCTTGCTGTGCCCCATTTCACTACAAGGTCCACTCTTCCATGTCCATATTCCTGTGGTTCTCCCATTCTGCAGTCCAGGAAAACATTGCAGCTCCTCAGAGTGCACTTCACTGGCACCAGTCTCTGGCCAGGTATCTTTTCCCCCTTTTGATGCTTTTTTTCATTGCTAGCTGTTTCTCTTTCTACAGAGTATCATTTTCTCATGACAGAAACCAGACCTTTTTGAAATTTGCTATCAAGTCTTGGCTCTCCTTAAAAAGCTTAAGCAATAAAACCATGGAACCTGGTGCTTTTACTTTTCTAGTGAATGGGCACGGAATATAAATTACCTCTCTCTCAAATTCCTCTGCCTGGCTCAGTCAATTTTGGTTCTGATGAACTGTAAACCTCTGGACTTGAATAGGGATTTATATGGGAGTTGTTCCAGGTTTAAGTGTAGCTGCTTGTGCCCTCCCCCAGCACCATTTCTGTTTGCTTCAACTTCACTTGAGTCATTTGTTTGCCAGTCACTTTGTCTCTCCACTCCTGGAAAGCCATTAGAATTGATTTCTGTAAGTATTTTAAATACTTCTGCTGGTCCCTGTAGGTCTGTCTTGGAGCCTGCATAGATTGCAGTGAGTTGGGATGGTACTGGAAGATGCTGCATTCATACCAGGGGAGAAATCCCTCTTCCCGCATCTTTCTCTTTCACATTTCTTCTCTGGGTTTCTAAGCAGAAATTTTTCCCAATACTTTGAAATAAATAGTCAGTGGAAATAAATATGAAATCTGGGCTCCATGGAAATCAATAGCAAAAAACCTGCTTGACTTCAAAGGGCTGACCCAGAAGGTTAATGGCACTAATTTAATGCTGCACAGAGGATAAAATCCACTTGTGAACCATGTACTGTACCTGAGGAGCTCAGGGTTATAACGTGACATTGTTACTAGCTGGTTTAGTTGAAACAGAACCTCATTTTTCTCATGGCTCGGAAAATTGTGGACGTTGTCATCCTTTTCCTATAAGTAAGCTAATCTTTTTATTGATATAGTGCACACCAAGCACCACAGTGATTTGTGATGTGGGAAGGTCTTTTGTTGCAATTTCAGCATGGCCCTGAAAGCAGCTTTAACGACAGAAATGGAAAAAACAGTTACACACGCCAAATCAATATTCTGAGAGTTCCTCCAAATGGTATGAAGGAGTATAAGCCCTACAACGCAAAGAGATTGTATAAAATCTGTAGGCAGCATGTGAATCACTTTGTCATGCTTCTTTATGGCACACATGGCACCACACTTTATTTAAGCCAGCACCCTGCAGATCAAATCCATTTGGAAGAAAGGTGATCAGTTCTGTGGAGCTGCTGGACAGGAAAAAATCGGTGTGTGACGCATGCCTGCAGTTGTCTGTGAAAATGCCAGGGTGAAACAGGGGTATTACAAACACTTCAGAATCTGGATGTGAGGTTTTAGCTTTTGTCCTAACTGGACTTGGAAAGGTATTTCTGTAGTTTCAAGTTAACCAGTTCAAAGCCTTATTGCTTTGGGCCACATTTGCACAATGGAATTAAAAACACATATTTGAGGAAAATTGAAATCAAACAGTTAATTGCTAAGTTTCAGGATTTTCTTTTTCTTCCAAAAGAGGAAAAAATGATAGTAAGAAATAAGATCTGGGTGGTAAAGCTATTAATTGAAACATTTTTGACATTCAGTCAAATGTCTTAAGTAATCTAACAAACTGGTGGGATTTGAAATTGCTTTTGTTCTTGTTAAGGCATTGTTCATCCTTGCCTGCATAGTCCTGCCTGCCCTACTTCTCTCTCCACAACAGCCCTGGTTTGTGCCGGGTAGAGGAGTGCAGGAAAGCTATGGAAAGGCCCATACAGCTTTCCTGCTGGAACATGCCTGCACCCCACCCAGACTGCAGTATGCCTCAGCCAGCTCACTAGCCAAGCCAGAATAGGCAGGTGGTAATGTCCGTCTGTAGGTGCATTTCACTGCTTTTGCAGCCTGGAAAGTGCAATCATTGCTGTAATGCTATTTACTGCCTTGCATTAGCAGCTCAAAGGCACCAGCATCTCAGTATGGCCATTCTGGGAAATCCATCTCACGCTGCCCTGAGTTTGTTCACTTGGTTACTCACCCAGACTGCTGGGATATTAGGCTGGGCTTTGTTATAGCTCCATCTTTGGGGCACGGTGGTGGGATTTGCCAGCAGTCACATCCTGTCCTTGGTGAGCAGTCACCAAGCTTTCAACAGAATCTCCTGCCCTGCACAGGATGTTTCTTTGAAGGCTGCTTCCTATGACGACTCCTGCTGCACCAGGCATCTCCCTTACTACTGCCTTTCCTGCCACTGCTGAAGGGACCATGTGAAGGTCTCCAAAATCAGAATGGATTGTGCTAACCTTGGGAAACTGCAGATTTTTCAAGTCAAAGTTTTGAATTAATTTTTTCTGCCATTACAGTATCGAAGAATCTTAAAGTATTTTATCAAAAAGTCACACTCACCAGTTCTCTGTACCTAATTTATTGCCCATGTGCACATTTAATTCTAAAATCGCCCTATTTTAAAAAACTTTCTGCAGGAAAGGCTATATCAGAATAAAATATTAAGTATGTGTGCTATGGTAATGAATACTTTGTACAATCAATTATAGCCTAACACAATTCTGATAATTTATATGATTTTCATACAGTGCTGTGGATGCCACAGGTAGTATCTGACTATCTGGCAAGAGACTCATTATAACACGGTGTGTAGAAATTGTGCAAGTTATATTGCTAAATGGAGAAAAAAAAGTAAAGTTCTGGCAGAACATATTTCTTAACTTCATAAACTTTATGCTTTTGAGTATTTGTTATGTATTCCAAAATCATTATGAATTTGAGCTTCACAGCATCATAGAAACATTTTGAAAAACTTGTTGAGTCAGGTCTCAACTGTAATTCTTACAATATGAGAGTGGATAAATCCAAATTGTTATTTAACATCCTTTTCCCTTTTAAATACAAAGGAACTGTCTTTTTAAAACTGTAATCTGATTGTCTGGGCACAGAGAATAAAGTCTTAGTTTATGTGACTACTTAATTTGTATGTACATGTGTTTATCTAAGTTTTTCAGAAGGAGAGAATGACTTTTCTATATTTTTCTACATCCCCAAGTACAAACAGAATAGTTTCTCCTGTTCTGAGCATAGAGAGATACTTCCCCCAACAAGCTTTGGACTCTGACAGCACGGAAGTTCACACCAACAGCTTTATGTGGATAGGCAGATGTTGGACTGTTATTGTTGCAAACTAGCAAGCAGTGTATTGATATGTATTACCTGAAATCTCATTAAAAATCTCATTTTTAAATGAACTATGTGGGAGTGAAGAAGTGATCCTGCTTTCCACACATGGCACTTTGACCTGCCCAGTCCTCAGCACTTGCTTGTGTGCATTCCCTACAGGGCAGATTTGCAGGGGTAGCAGTTGTGTGACCATATTTTCCCTGTTCATGTTGCTTTCCTGTCTGTAGTACTATAAGAAATCATTTAAAACCTTTAAACTAGGGCTTCAGTGGGAAAACCCTGCAGTTCAGCCACACATGCACGCAAGTGCTGCTGCTTGTGTTTTCTGATGAGTGCTTCTGTCTGCTGTTCCACTTAAAACTGACCCAAACATTTAATCTGGGATCACGGAACGTACCTGATGCAACTATAGCAATGGTTGTGACGTGTGGAAACTATTTCAAGCATTTAAGCATCATTTCATGACATTTAGCAGCTGGAAACAAAGCCCTCGTGTGATCTGTGTATACTTTCCAGAACATGTCCCCAGCTGGCAAAATGCCATTTCACTGCTTGCCTTGCCCCACTCCCCAGCTCTTATCCCTTCCACTGTTCAGTGCACCAACAGGCAAGGATTTGCAGCTTTCAAGAACTTCTGCCTCTATGAAGGGTCTTTTTAAGACCAGGAAGATGCAGAAATTAGCATAATTTCCTCTACCTTTCCGAAGCTAATAATAGGGTTTTTTTTGGTGTCTTTAAATTGCTGAGTTCATCAACAACAAATAATAAGGAATGTCTTGTTTCCATTAGGGTTAATATCACAATTTTGCCTGATTAGTCTCAGTACATAACTCAGTGGAAACAATGCATCTTTTGTAATAAAGCTTCTACCAGAAACCTTGGATGTTTTACAAGAAGGAAACATTGGCTAAGACTGCAACATAAAAATGTGGTCTATGATTCCTATATAGAAGTATAGTATTAATACATGCTTCCATGCCAAAAACTTGCTGGTATACCACATCCAGAATGGGATGGATGAGGGAAATATACTTTTCTGCTGCCTTTCCATGCATTTTTTTTCCAAGTGAGTGATAGAGTACAATATACTCATGTAATAATATGCTCAAAATAATTTATATTCAAATGGGGCAAAACACTCCAAAATAGTCACTGCCTCCAAAACTATGCCCCTACGGTTTCAATTAAAAGGAAATTATTTGTGAAAATGCCTGGATCTTTAATTCTTCCTCATTGTCTGAATACAGCTCTAAAAAGCTTCTGTACTTGAAGCCACTAATCAGATTTCAGTTGACAACAGTCATGTGTCATGTCATATCATGTCACAGATATTGGTTAGTGAATTCATATAATTTTGATTCTGGCCTTTCTAATACACAGTTTAGGCACTCTGCTGCCCAAGAGTATTTTCAGATTTTCAGATGATTTTTTCTGGTACTTCCTGATGAAGTGGCAATTTAATTTTTCAAATCATAGCATTGATTACATTAGATTTGTGCCATACATGGGCTATTGATTCTTACCTCAAGGAATGAATATAAAAGCAAGCAGCAATGGCCAACTAGTCATTAATTGCAAACTTTCCTATACTCCTTAAATGTCTGGAATAGTAAGTTCTTTCAAAACAGAGTATGAAAGGAAACTCCATCCAACCCAAAACGCAGAGTGCACATACATCACTGTGCCCACATCCCTGGTGTTTTGTGCGGTTGTGTTCATACAGAGCAGACTCACTCTGCTTCAGATGGTGGGTCCCAAGGCTCCACCTTCTGTTTGCTCACTGGCTTTCTTCTCAAGAGCTCAGCCTACCATTCCTCCATCTTCGATTATTTTTCTGTGCATTGGTAGCAGCTGTGGCGATTCAGGACACTGCATCAGCAGCTTGTGGGAACCAGGTATTTCCTGTATCATTCCCAAAAGCTGCAAGGCACCACCATTCTTGAGCTGCAACTTCATGCTGAAGTGAGCACTTGTCTCTTCCATGGCTCAGAGTGGGTTATTGCCTCTGCTTTCAGGAGAGCTTCACGCCACACAGAGTTCAGCAGCCTCCTCCTGCCTTACAACATGTTCCTACTGAGTGTGCAAATGTCTTCTTGACTTTTTCACATGGCAGCGCTTTCTGAACTCCACATAAAGAAAGGAATTGTTGCTTGTTTAGGTATGGCAATGTGCAATTGTGAGTGTCAGCTAAGCAGCAGAGTAGAAGAGAGATGGTTTTGTTCCAAGTGCCAGGCAGGGACAGATGTGTATCTTGTCAACTTCTCACTTTACCTTGTGATATTTCGTTGCTAATTGGTATTGTGACAATGAGGGAACTGCTTCCAAAGAAGTCTATTACTTAGTCCAAAATGGCTAATAAAAATGTCCTATGAATTGAAATGTAGTTCAGTTTGAAAGGAAATTATATCTCCCTGGAGACTAGTAAATGGTTTGGGAAAAAGTGTTCCACTGTTCTCTTCTTTGTTGCAACAATCTATGCTGGAAAATATCTTTTTATTACAGCTCATTGACTTTAAAGACATACTGGTTCAAATATATTGATGGGTGAATAAACAAAGAACAAGTTCTTGTGAATGCTGCAAAATTAAAATCAATGAATTGTAGGCACTCAAGGCAAACAAGTCTTCATCTACTCAACATTTCCTTGGGCATTTTGCTGACTGATTTTACAGCCATCGGCAAATGAACAACTTTCTTTTATTTTCTTTTTTTCTATTCTTTTTTTTCTTTTTTTCTTTTTACAGGCTAGTTGTTATTGCTTTGTGTTGTTGTCACCCATAATATTTTGCTGGCTTCTGTTAAATTTCTTTTTAATCTACTGTCATATTTGGTCATATCAGTCTAAGAAATCTTTCCAAGAGCAGTCAGACCATCAAGAACATCTGGTTTATCTCTGTATTTTCCCTAGCTTTGGTGTCTTCAGCATGATAGTTTATGAGTGATTTTCCACCTTCATTAGTCAGACCACTTTATGAAGATGGGTAAACAACTTTATCTCCACTTACCAGCTGGAAACAGTGATGCACAGAGAGAATGAGTGGCTTCTCGAGGCAACTGAGGAACAATGAGTTCAATAATGAGTCACTGCTGAGGCACCCAAATGGTCTGGTCTCCTAATGCCCAGCCCAAGTCTGATCTGCCATGGCATGGCTCCTGCATCCATGGGAGAAGGGAAGCCAGAGACTCCTGCAGCACTTCTTGGCTCCTGTGGGTCTGCTGGATGTGGGTCTTATGGGTGAGGAAAAATACTTACTGTCAGATTTCAAAAAATAATAATAATAAAAAAAGAAGTGATTGTTAAAAAATTAAATATAAATATTTACTGAATATTATCAACAAAACTTTTGATGTGAGAATTAAAGGCAGTTCAGCTGCAGTTCAGCAGAGAGTCTCCAGCTGGGTTTGGTTGAGACCGCCTCATCCCAGCAGCCATCCAGCTGCAGCTCTGTCTTGCCAAGGCTTGGGGCACTGCACCAGCTCAGCTACTTCTAAGTTATATTGATGCCATATCTGAAGATGAGCAAGAATGACATCCAAAGTCCCAGGACGTGTCAAGTTAAACAATATTCACAATGGATGAGTTCTGTGTTTCTACAGACTGTGCACAGACCAAATCCTTTATTCCTAACTATAAGGGAATACCCAGAAAGATGAGATATGGGTTGGTTTTATACTTCTCCGAAAGCTAAGGAAATCTACATTTTCCTTCCTCTCAACCTGGATTAATGATTTCATAGCTTGTCAGTTATCTTTAAATAAGATTAATCTCTAACCTATGAAGTTTCTTGTGGTTCCTTTCCAGCAGAAGATCTGGTCTCTACTTGCCCTGTTCTTGAAGCATCTGCAGCTTGCCATGGTCAGAGACCTGAACCTGGAGTAGGATAGATATTTGGCCTGTCCTGGCAATAAAATAAAATTAAACTTTCTTGTTAACTTCCATGCTCATTCACATAGAAAGACAGAACAGAGAATAAGTCCTATGGTACACTTTTGGTTGACTATGTCATGCATTATTGCCCCAAATTTGTTAAAATCAATAAATCCTATCTGAAATACAGAGCAATGAATAGCCTGGATTTGTCTCATTTGCTTAGGCTGTGATGAAGAAAAGGAAGCACAGCATCCTCTGATGTGAATTTCATTCCTAGAATTAAAATTTCCTGATTTCTCTGTTGGTGGAGCTTTTGATCTCTTGAATTGTTAAAAGCTGTCTCATTGTAGGGTGATAGAGTTCAACTGAAATACTTAACTGCCACTCTTAAAAATTTTAATATCAAGAATTATCTGAACCATTGTGGGTGCCCTGTCAAGACTCCCTCTGCACAGACCACAGTCAGTAAAATGAGGGCAGGGATTCTTCTTACAAAGGATTTTGAACAGAGGAATATCTGGTTTCTTATGAACACGGAAAGCTTGCTCAGTATTTGTTGATAAAACACCAAAGAAGCAAGCTTGTTTTTGAAGGGTTTTTCTGCTGCTTGTGTGAGAAAACACCACAGCTCTGTGTTTAGTGGAAATATGCCAGTGTGCTTGGGCTGGCCTGAGCGTCCAGGTGCTGCTGCTGGGTTTCTAAGGACAGTCCTCTCTCACAATTACTGCAGCAGCTCTACTCTGTGTGTATGAATAAATAATAAAAGCTATGACTCCAGAAGGGAGATTTTATATGACAGCATACAACTGGTTTAAAGTCCACTAGAGCTTCTGTCACACAGAGCCAGCTTTTTGGCTCCCTCTTCTAGGCCCAGGGCTTTGGTTTGTAGTGGGCATGCATTTTATCACCAGTGATTTGTGAGCCCATGTAAGCACCCATGACATACAGCAGAGCCCTCAGAGTGAAAAAGCTTTTTGTTTTCTTCTCCTCATCTCCACTGAGCATCTGTTTGGCTACTGCTTGATAAGATGAAATTAAATTAATGAAATTTAATGCTTTGGATGCAGGAACAAAATACACAATTGTGAAGCAACTGATAAAAATTACATAATGTTATATGCAATCCCAGTTTAATACATGTGAAATTATTTCTGCAAGAGTCAAATGGTGTCATTCAAGATTGTATTTTAATGCAATACAAGGTCTTTGCCCTGAGAGAGTCTAACTGGTAAAATCCCAGCTAGGCTCCACTCTGTCTGTTGCTTATTCTCACAAGACTATCATGAGGGCCATTCAGAGAGATGTCTTTTCTCTTTCAAACTAATGCATCATGAATAAATGGAATCTTACTATCACATCCCCGAAATCCAGCTAGTATCATCTTTCTGTTTCCTTTTCATCAGTAGTCTAACTAACAAGGTACCAGTTTTAAAAGAAGATCTATTGAGGAAACAGATAGACTGATTCTGCATTCTGCTGCTTGTTTACCCTGTGTGTGAAGAAGGTCTGAGTTTTTTTTTTGTGTGGTGTTGGTGGGTTTTTTTTTAATACCTTGTGAAATCTGCCTGCATGGTTTTATTGGACAATTTGTTGATGTGACAGAGGAGAAGCTTTTATTGGCACCCTTCTGATGTTCCTTTTCAGGCATATAGACAGATATAATCTATAGATAAATATCATCTACAGTGGGTTTAGGTGCTTGAGGGCCTGGAAGAGTTAAGGTACTTTTGGGGAACTTGAATTTGAAAACAAAAAAAATTCGCAAAAGCCAAAGCATTAATTCCATTTCCCTTTTAAATGAACACCTGGAGTGGTGAACATAAAACCAGGAACCCCACTATCACCTAACCTCCTGAAATAACAGGTGGATGGCAGATAGCTCATGGCATTTGAGTTTGGCCTCTCCAGCCATGGGCTGCCTCCCTTCCTGCCTGCACTCTTTGTCCATCGTGCCAGTACTCTGCTTGAAGGGCTTTTTCATTTCAGCCAGACATGAAAACCATGCATTAGAGAAAAAGTCAACTCCACAGGCTCACAACTATTCTTGAAAAATTTCTTAAACTTGCATTATGGCATGGTTTAATAAACAGCTGCACTGCTGTAAGTAAAAAGATGCTGAAATATAGCACATGGACAGAAATAACAGTCTGGGGGAAAAGCTCCTCAACCTTAACCAAACAAGCTTTGCACTTAGGGAGAATGCTCTCCTAACTGCAGCCTGGGGCTGTGCTCTGCCAGCCAGGAAACTGTGGAAAATGCTTTTGCAACTGATGCCTCCTTTACTCTTTAAAATGTTGCTGTTTCCAGTCTCTTCGGTAATAACAACAAAAAATGAAGTGTGGACATGGTTTATAAAACCCATGCAAACCGTGGTTCAAAAAGTTCTGGAAAACAGTTATTTTCATCAGTCCTCTAAGCAGCTTCTTTGCTTCCAGAGCCTTGGTAGAAGAGCTCCAAAATGGAGGAAGGACATCCAGTGGGACTTCACCACCTTGCACTGAAATGTTTTCGATTTCTATGGTAGCTTGAAGTGATCTCAGATGTGTGAGGTTCCCTTCCCATTCAGCATGAAGCAAACCCGGGGGTTAAGTCAGAGCCCTTGCCATGCTGTGATCAGACCAAGGTCTCAGCTGAGGCTTTGCAGAGTTCTGCTGCAGCCTGTGCTGACCCTTTCTCCCGCAGGGAGTGGGACCAGTGGTGAGACTGTTGTGCTCACCTTGCCTTGTATCTACGGCACAGGAGGAAGAGAAGCAGGGAAGGAGGTCAGTCAGGCAGTGTCCCTACTGGCATCCCTGTTCTTTAGCAATGGGTGCTTGAACTGACAGTTGAGTGTCTGCACATCTTCACTGAAAGGGACCCATGTCATGGTTCCCATTTTAGCTTGGTTTTTGCTGACTCTAGGACTTGAAAATAAAGTCCTGGAAACACTGGTGATTCTAACAGTTGCAAGAGTCTTTGCATTTGAGATAATGCTTTGCTCACTAGGTTCAAAAATCTGCTTTTCTAAACTACAGTAATTTCATAATTATAAACCGCACCTGAGTATAAGCCGCACTTCTGGGTGTCGGCAACTTTTTGTTCTTTGTCCACACATAAGCCGCACCTGATTATAAGCCGCACGTTACAATACAGAGTGTGATAAAAGGTATCTATTCTATCACCATCTGTTGAGGGTGGGGGCAGTGATCCTTATCTCAACGGGAGATATTCTGCTAATGGACCATCCATTGAAACCAGGCAGGGCATTGTTCTTTATCTTTTCACAACCCATCCTTCCTCCAGCGAGTCATTTTCTGCTAATGGCCATTGAGCCCCACTGTGGGACTGATAAAATTACTGCATCCCATTGGAAGTTGCTCCAGCCAGGGGGAAGAGCCCAACATTTCTTACCAAAATAAAAACAGAGGTTTTGGGACACTAAGGGAGCCCCTTTCTCCACTGGACTCCAGAGGAAAACCGGATTTCTCCACATCACCACTGGACCTCCGGAGGGAAACTGCACCTTCTACAGGAGCACTGCTCCAACTGAGCCACATCTGCCACTGCAGGAGGATGCAGCCACCATTTAATGGGACTGCTGCCAACACCCTGCCTGACAGGGTGTCAGGTTGTATTCTGACTTTGTCAGGGTTTGGAGTTTGTTTCTTTGTAGTACTGCATTTCTATTTTAATTTCCCTAGTAAAGAACTGTTATTCCTAATTCCCATATCTTTGCCTGAAAGTCCCTTGATTTCAAAATTACAATAATTTGGAGGGAGGGGGTTTAGATTCTCCATTTCAAAGAGAAGCTCCTGCCTTTCTCAGCAGACACCTGTCCTCCAAACTAAAACAGCAACTTTTCGTTCTTTGTCCATATATAAGCCGCACCTGATTATAAGCCGCACTTCGGGTTCAGACCAAAATTTTAGTCAAAATGATGTGGCTTATAATCGTGAAATTACTATAATCTCTCCTGAAGCTACAGTAGCTTGGGCACCTGTGGACATGGTGAACATGGACCTTGTCTTCTGCATTTGTAAATTCCCTGATGCACAGGGAGCTGATGCTGTGCCACAAACATCTCAGATGCAATAGTGAAAAGGAAACCCCGAGGCTTGTCATCCTGATATGACTTAACTGCAGCTCTGGGCACTGCCTCAGTACAGGCTGCAAAATGTTATTCAGCCACTTGAGTATGAAGTACTTCCCCTACCATCCATTAATATCTCTCGGCAGCTTCCTGAAAAATAGATTATAAACTGAATATATGGAGCAATCCCATGTGTGTGTGCTGCTCCAGGATAATCCTAATCTTTCCTGAAGAACTTGGAGTATTTTTCCTACTCATTTCTCTCCTGTTATGTGCCCATCCTGTGCCCAAGCTGACAAGCTTGCAGTAATTGTCCTGTGACATGATTAAAAAAAAAATTAATTAGATGTCTCAAAAATCTAGAGACTGCAAACAAAAAACTAATCAGAACTGTTCAGTCCTCACACAGTATTACCCCTCCAAGAAGGATTATTTAGATGCCTTATTGTGCTTTTGCATATCTTTCTAATTTTGGTCTATTTTATAATGTTTAGTAACAACTTCATAGATTTGAATTGCCTGTCTGGGGCTAACATAGTGTTTCTATATTAGAAATATCTATAGTGCTTTACCCTTAAACTATGATATAACCCCAGAATTAAGACCAAGCTAATACAGTTTTGGAGAGTGGAGTGCCTTTCAGACTATCCACATTGGATGCAGGAGGGGCTCCAAACTGTGATATCCCATTGTTCCAGTGGAAGTCACTTGTGGGGAAACCCCACACAGTTAGTATCTGCTGGGCAGTGTGAACAACTATTCTACCATAGCCTATAAAGTCAATCACAAATGTATTATGGCATATAATAAAATAATGCCATAGAGAGAAAACTGGTAGCTGTGATTCAGTTTTAATCTTACTGCTGACATGGGAGAAATTAGATTGTGATTCTGGCTGTTTGGGATGGTGAAAGCAGTCTAAGAAGACAAATCAAAGAGAACTTGAGGGACTATGAGTTCAATGGATCAAAACAAAGCAATTCTCTTCTTTCCCCATCTCCCTCTCTGCCCTCTTTGAGCCTGCTGTAAGTTGCCCCTGGCAATTATTTTTTAAAAAGGATAGTCATGTTTATTAGGATGGTCTTCTTCTAAACTAATGCCAGTGCACTGGTAATAGCAGCAAGGAAACAGACCAAACACAAAAAAAATCTGTTCTTTGTTTTCTGCGGGAAGAAATTAAGATCTGATGGTAGGGATTTTTCTTAAGCAGCAGCAAATAAATTGTTTCAAAGCCAAGTATATTCCAGCTCTGTGTATAGTTATATTCTATGATAGACTAAATCATCTCATTGGAAGCAATGGGAATTAGATTATAGTTCAAGGATTTGGGTGGTGTATGGCTTGAAATAGATTAATAAGGGCCACTACTTATTGTAATAAAGAGACCAAATGTGTAACTGTGTCCCCAAAATGTGTGAGATGATGACTAGAGGTGACTCAGTTCTGCAGGACTCTGAGTTCTTGGAGTTCTGGAAGCCACTCAAATTCATGCTGAACATGCAGTGAGGGTTGCCCTTCACCCCAAGGCCTGCAAGCCTTGGTCACCTGTAGACACTGATGTGAAGAACTGTGATTGCCAGCAGCCTAGAGGGAGGTGAGGGTCTGCCTGGCTGGCAGGAAGATGGATGAGCCCACGGCTGGGTGCATGCTGGGGCTCTCAGCAGAGGTGGCTGAATGGGCTCTAAGGCTGCCACTGCTTTCCCAGCAGGACAGAGTATTCCTGCTTCTGAGAGTTTAGAAGCAGGTTTTCACAGGAATTTGAGCTTTACCCTTTTCCTGCAGAAGAAGTAAGCTCTTTTAGAATTGTCTAAGAAAAAAGAGGGAATAAGAACAACTATTTGAGAAATCAGATTTCTGTGATTTCCTTGCAGCTCCCTTCTGCAGTGAGGGGCTGAAGTGATATGGGAGGGAAGGGCTCTCACAGCCAGTTCCTGCTGTTCAAGTGTTGTGATACCCTCCTGTTAGAGTTCATTCCTTAACAAGACATGTCGTGGTAGATGTATTATGTACCTGCTCTGACACGTTCCTGCAGAAAACATTCTAGTCACCAGCAACTGACCCCATGTGAATTAAAAGACTTATTTATTAGGAAATCAGATGAAAGGTAGCTTTATGTAAGCCAGTTAGAGTTGTGAAAGGAAGCCACATTCTAGATGAAAGGGAACACTCAGTCCAAAGTAAAATATGTACTGTGTTTGGTCACATCCCTGGCATGACGGAGGATGGCTTCCTACCCACAAATGATGATATTGTCTTCAGATAATTGCTCCCTTATCAGATAAATCACTGAATTTCTCATTAAAAAATGAGTATATTCTTCTTGAGGATTGCTGTGGTGTCAGTCCATGATGTGTGGGTGGGGACAGAGCCCTGCCATGACGCCAGTGAACCCAGCCAGCTCTGCTGGGATGCTGGGCTTAGTGCTTCCCAACAGTTTCCTTTTGTTTGCTTTCACAGCCATTTTAGGCAGCACTGAAAAAGTCCACTAAGCCCAGTATCTCTTGCTTGTTCCTGCTGCAACACTGGGAGCTGTGTGTCCTGGTGCTGCCAGCTCTCCCCCTGCACCATGTGAGGAGAAATCGTGGCCTCCTTGGAAACTGCTCAAGTTTGTTTGGATAAACATTTGTGTCTCCATGTCACACATTTGTACGTGTGCACAAGTCAGAAAGGGAGGATCTGAAGCTCTTACAGAATCCAGGACCCATGTCTGAAAAGTACAGGTACATACTACTAGATTTTTGGAAGAAAACTTTGCGGTTGAACCTCATAGATGTGCATGCATGATGGACACCTATAACACTCTGTGGCACACATGGAGTCACTCAACCTGCAACATCAGAACTTCAGGAAGTATTCCACAAGGATGAGAAATGGGAGCTCAGGGTCATTTCTACCATCTGCCAGCAAACCCTTCTACATCCAGAGGCAAGGTTGCAAGTGCATTTTTGCTGTGTAGGGCTCACTTCCAAAATAAAATTAAAGATCAGATGAGAACTCTGTACGTTGAAACTTCCCCCAAAGTGGATGCTGGCATAGGTGACACTGAGTGGTGAGGAGGTGGTGGTAAGGAGGGTGTGCTCAGCACAGCCAGGTACTCCAGACTAACGTTCCACCCATGTGTCCAAAGTAGGATTTCAATGAAAAGATAGAGAAGTGTATACATATAGACATCTATACATTAAATTTCCCAGCACTTAATGGGAAAGTGATTTTATAAAGACCTGGTTGGTCAGGCTGGTGCTGCATTTCTGTCTCAAGCATGGCTTTATTCAGATGGTCTCTATGGCTCAGAATGGCTTTTATCACTTTAGGCAGAGTAATACTTCCACAAAAGAATGTTTTTGCAAGCCACAGTGGGTAATATCCATGAATTAGCAACTTCCTGGATTTTGTTTGGTTTTAGATAATTAGTAAGCACACAGGCAAAATTAATCCACTCTCTTATTAATAGTCAATTCACTCAGTTGTAGGATGTATGATCGGTAATTTTATTTTAAAATTAGTAACTGAATAAATGTAGTTTGCTGATTTTTATTTTGTCAATTTTCCTCAAGAAAGCATCAGAGAACTACTGCTGATGGTTGTCTGTTTCCCCAGAGAGATTTCAACACATCTTGTGTTCTCTTTTTCGTGCGAAGTGCCAAGTGTACAAGCATCTTATCAGATTAATTCTAGTGGGAGGCTTTACAATTATTGTTATGACTGTTTACTCTGAGCACTGATGAGGAATTTAGAAAAAAATATTGTGATGAATCTCAAATGCAAGAATTTGATCACAGAGAAAATATAACTGTGAACTTATTCATATTAGACTGACTGATTAATCAGTCCTGATTTACACCAGCCTGAACTGAATTAAGTCAATAATGCTCATCTCCATTCAAGGAAATACTGCAGAAACTTGCTTAAGCAGTACAACTAATTGGGAGAAGGTAATTTCCTTCTTACTGGTTCCAACTTTGTCTATCATGAATGGTATGGTAATTCCTCTTTGTGCTGCAAATGAGCTGTCAGCCTTTCTAGCCTCTGCAGTAACTTTCAACACTGATTATATTTGAGATCAGCTGTTCATTTTGACTTTTAACACTTAACATTTGTATGAGAACTGTCATAAACTGTTGGGATCTAATGCCCTTAATGATCATAAAGGAACTGGTAATTCAAGTCTTGTTTCCTGTTTTTTAAATAAAATTTTCATCCTACCAGTAGTTTTCAAGGATGACTGTAGCTGGAGCACATTATCTCATTTTGAATTTCTCATTTAAACAACAAAAGAAGCTTTTTCATTGAAAAATGTTGTAAATCTTTGGATATCTGCTCTGTGCCCTTAAGGGACAGCTTATTGCAATTGTCCAAGTCTGTAGGTAGAGGACAGGATGTTGTTCACATAAATTTGAAAAAAACCCCCAACTTTGCAACCCTTAAATCAAAAGAAGTCTCCATACTTTTTTGGAGCAGCACCTAAAACATCTTCAGGCATAATTTATGCTGTTGACAGCCATTGCATATATAACACCAGGAAGTCTGGTTTTAATTCTTGTAATATTCCTGGGGAGGTGGGTGGCTTAGTTAATAAACTTGATCTTTCACCTTCGGAATCAGATTGAGTTCCCTTGTTGCAACATGCCTGTCTTTAATTTGGATGCTCGTTTACTTGCAGAGGTTGCCTGCTGACCTGCAGGAATCAGAAATTGATTAACACAGCACCAAGTCACAGGCAGATGTGCAGAAAAGGGCACTGAAGTGGTCATCTGCCCTGCGCAGAATGCCAGAGGGGCATCCTCTGGTGCCCAAGAGGGCACGGGTAGAGGGGAGGAAACCATGGCTTCTGCAGGTTACTGGGGCAAGGAGACATTCCTGAAGTGTTTAAGGCTGGAAGTTGATATCCTGTCCCGTGCTGCTGTGCTCAGAGTGCTGCCAGCACCCACCTGCTCCAAAGGGAGAAGTCAGGCTGAGATGTCAGCACGGCGACTGCTCTTCCAAAGGTTGTTCAGGGCCACCAGGGGCACCCCTGAAGACACTTCCAGACAAAACAATTCAGCATTTACAGAGCATGACCCTTGCAAGACAGAGGCCATCAAAAGCAGGTATATTTTAAAGTGACTGACTCCATGTGCTAGCTCAAGCCCCAGCCTCAACACTACATAAAAAGGAAACAAAACTCTTCAGTAACAGAGAATATTCTGCCTTGGTGTCCATGCACACACAATCACTTCCCAGCTCTCATGTCCCTGAGACATTCAGGCTCCTTCACACCTCAGATTGCTTGGCTGTCTCTTGGATATCCATCATGAAACACCCAGAAAACAGTCTCTAAAATAAAGGACAGGGTCACATTTTGACTCCTATGAGCTCAAGACACTTCAGTGCCCTTAACATTGTTGGTTCATATATATAAAAAGAGGGTCCCAGAGGAAAGCCACTAAACTGCCCACAGGCCTGGAGGACCTCTCTGATGAAGACAGGCTGTGAAAGCTCAGGCTGGTCAGCCTGGAGAAGAGAAGGCTCTGGGGAGATTTTATAGCAGCCTCCCTGTAGGTGAGGGTGGCCTATGAAAAGGGAGAGGGACATTGCACGAGGACATGCAGTGACAGAATGAGGGGGAGTGGCCTGAAGCTAAAGGAGGGTAGGTCTAGACCAGGTATTGTGAAGAAATTTTTACTGTGAGGGTGGTGAAGCACGGGAACAGGTTGCCCAGAGAGATTGTGAATTCCCCATTCCTGGAGTAGTTCAAGACCAGGCTCATTTGGACTGTGAGTAACCTGGGCAAATGGAAAATTCCCTGGCCACAGCAAGGGGTTTGGAGATAGGTGATCTTTAATGCCATTTCCAACCCAAACCATGCATTTTTTCAGGGGCTGAGAAAGGCACAGATCTCCCCAAGCAGCAAAATTATTTTAATTTATAGGCCCTGGAAATTATTACAATAATTATGACTTCAAATGCAGTGTTTTCTGGATCACTAGGCTAATATCTAAAAGTGCTAGACAGGAACATAGCCTACCAACAAGTGTCTGCTTACTGAACTTTCTGTGCTCTGCCTGATACAGCAAGAAAAGCCTGTCTGTCTGCTTTATATTTTGAAAACCTAGACCTAAGCCTAACCTCCACCTGAAATGTAGCTGGGTAGCAGTTCAAACAGGAAGAGATCCTCTGCTTGATGTGCTATATTCCTCTTACATCCCAACTCCCTGGCTGGCCACTGCAGGATGATGTAGTAATAATGCTCTCAAATTCCTTCAGCTCTGGACTCCTAAACAGCTTCAGCCTCAAATGTACTCAGGGGACCAACCACTTCTGTAAATCGTGCAAGTGCCCCACTAAAAGCAGCTCTCTGCCTGCCTTTCTGGGCTCTGCAGGTTGTGACAAGAATAACCAGTCTGGCTGCTTTTGCTTCTCTGACTTAACTGATTTCAGGAATGGGATGGCCCCATGGGCTACATATCACTTTAGGGGTAAATTTCTCATGACAGACATTTATGCACTTAAAGACATTTTCACTGAGACATGCTGTAAAGCCTGGGCAATAAACCATGGGAGCTAAAGGCTGTTGTGTCCTGCTATATAATTGCATTTTCACAACACATTTCAGGTTAGAGGTAGAGAAAAATGAAGCAGCCAAACAAGTTATGCTACCTGTATACTGCACAGACCAGAAAGAGAGGGGGAGGATTCATACTAAAGGGAACTGGGGCTCCTAATGTAGTTTACGGTCCCCTGGGAAGTTATGATGTTAGGCATTAAGTTACAATTAGGGATATGGGGATTTAAAGCATCTAGACAGCATTTTTATGAAGGGCACAGAGAGTAAGAGGCATCTGTTTATAGGGCTTAAGGCTGGAGCTATCTTGGAGTATAATTACTAATGTCAGGGTTATGGGAGAGTTCCCAAAGCAGCTAGAGAACCTCTCCTTGCTCCTTCCTGCAGCTTCTAAAATGTCAGGAAGGGGCAGAAGTTACAGAAGTTAAACAGAAGTAAACCTGAGTAAACTCAGGTAAGGCAGGTCCTGTCTACATAACTGCCTTGAATGCTGGGTGCAGATCCCAATGCATTTAGAGATATTTTTCTGAAGAGGCTTTGCAGCAACAAGATTTTGGGAAAGAAGAGTTCTACTTTGGAGAGTTGAAGTCATTGCGTCATTTTGCATGATCCAGTGTCATATTCCAAGAAAAGGTTCCCTCAGGACTGAGAGGACAGGCTAAGTTAATGTCAGGTTTAAGCTTTGAGTTGGACAAGCTATAGCATCTGTTCTTGATGCTCTCTGCAGAGCTAGGAGGGGTTTATGGAGAGGAGTTATATTAGATGGGCAAGATCCTTTTGGAAACTTATGAACTTAGGCATGGGGATTGGTTGTGAGACCCAAATGCCTCTCCTGTGGGATGGTGGAGTGGGCAGGCAGAGGTTGAAAACCTGGTGATGAACTGAAGGCAGTCTGTCCCTCATGTCTATCTATATGGTATCCATTGTACATCCATTTGGGATTGGTGGTGGGGAGTAGGGATGAATGAACAGTCAAACATGATTTTCTTACTGTGCAAGAGCTCAGAAGAATGAGGTGAGAAGAGGAGTTTGGTATTCCTGAGCCCTTCTGTGATTATTTCAGGGAAGGTGCTGCTCCCCATCCACCTGCTTTTGGGGTCCAGGTCTTGATGTGCTGTCTTGCATGCTCCAGGCAGTAAGGGTGGAAGCAGCTGATAGAATGGTTGAAAAGCTTAGTTTCAGGCTGAAATAACTCCTGCTAAAATGAATTTCATGCTTGTTTTGGGTGGGGATTTGGGGTAAAGCTGGAGGGAACAGAGTGGTTTCACAGAACCAGACGCAGCCAGAAAATCCATTATTCTTCAGTACTACACAACACAGAAAATTTTGATGAGAACAAGAGCTCTTGTCCTTGTATTGTTATTTACTTTATGGGATACATGGCTTTTTAGTCATCTAGATCCTCTCCCCATCTTTCTAGAATGAACAAGGCACAGCAAGACCAGACATTCTTCCTGCTGTAGTTTCTTAAAATGCAATTCTGACACAGAGACGCACCATCTCTACCCTCAACCTTGATTTAAGGCATTTTTAAATGAAAATCAGAAGATACTGTGAGAAGTGTCCAGTCAGCTCAGTTGTACTTGAAGTCATAAACAATTTTGTGGACTCACATTTACCCCTCACCCCAATGATGTTTCTCCACCTGAAGGATGCAACAAGAAATAACCCATCTGACAATTGTGTGTCTGTAACCCTAACCCCAGCCCAAAGGGCACACACACAGGAATTCAGGAACTAGGAGTAAGTCTAAGCCCTTCAACTCTACTATTAACTGCCCTCCTCTTAGTGTCTGCAGGTTGTATACTAATACATTTTGCTACATGAATCCCCAGCCTTAAAGGTTCCCCCATCTGACAAGGATAGGTTTTGAGTTTGTTTCTCTAACCCTAACTCTAATTCTAAAATAGGATTTTCTCATGGGACAAAGTTCTACCTTAGAATGTAAACTCAGGTGACTTTAAATTTTAATTTCTCAACTCCTTTCTTAAAAAGTCCCCAACTTCCTAGACATAGACCTATGTAAATGAAAATATTCTGTTTGACTGCTTTAGGTCACTGCAGAACTGTAAATCTGCACAAGGAAGCAGGAAATGCCTATCCATGTCTTTGGGATCTGGATTACATGCTTCAGTCCTAATCTCAAACATTAGGTGCACTTAATCTCAATAGAAGGACTTGCAACATTGAAATGAGTCCCCACTGCAATTTTCTAAACTCTTCAGGGTGTCATAAGAATGATGTCTGTATTTTTAGGTACTAGAAGCCTAATCCTGATGTTACCATTTTTCCTTAATTCTGGAAAAAACCCCAATACCTGCTTTGACATTTCCTGAATCTCTATGACCTGCCATGGAGCTGTGCCACTTCACACAATCTAGCAGATGTTTTCTGGTTTTTCATTCTACTGATGACTCGTGCCAGAAAAGTTGGGAAGTTCTGTTGGGCAGGATGCATTTGGGAGCAAAACTGAGAGAGAAGAGTTGCAGTGCCTGAATGTGGCCCCTTCCCTGTGCCCTGCACTTGCCTCCTCCTCTGCAATTCAGCACTGACAAAATGGTAAGGAGAGAGACATCACTGCTTTGGTATTCCTGGTACCCCCAGGAGTCAGACTAACTGTTTGTGTTACTTTTTTGATTGCCAGGTCCTGTTATACTGTAGGGGAATTTCTTTGCACCTCTGTTGCTTTGCCATGGATTTCATCACAGTAGGGAAGCAAATGGGCCAAGTTCAATCAAAGAGAATTCCTTATCTCCTGCAGACTGTCTCTGCTGGGGGGTGCAGCTTTCAGTAGTCTCTACTGTAGCAGGCAGGATATCTCCTTATTGGTATCATCTGGGTTCAATTAAGTCTACATTCTTTATCTGGAGAATTCAAGTGCAAATGTCCAGCTACTTTTGGCTTGTGTTACCATGGACATGGCTGGAGAGGTATTTCTATAGTCATCTGTGACTGCAATTCCACTGCTGTTGCTGAAGTAGGAATTTTCTAAACTTTATTCAGCATTTAAGGAGATGGGTAGATTGAGATTTAACTTACATTAGTCATAGGTGTTGTTCAGTGTGGATATTTTGCACACAGTGACTGTTGTACTGAGATCAGTATTTTGTGACAAGGCCAAACTTTCCAGCACCAGTGACTTAAAATAACATGAAACCAAACTGCAAACCAGCTAAAGAGTGGAAACAGCATGTGATGAGGTAGGTCTGCATTACAGGGCTCCAACAGCACTCTAGGCCTGGATCCTTGCCCATCTGAAGGCATCCTTTCAGAATACCAGACCAACTCTCACATGTCCCATATCCCATAGGGAGGGATTAAAAGGATGGCTCCATCTCACAGCCTACAGGTTGCAATGGGTACCTGATGCTGATGTCCAATACAGAAGGGCATGAGCTGCAGCCTCCACATTTCAAATGGGGCCCTTGCTTCTAGATTTTGAAACTGGGAACAAACTGTCTTTAATTAAATGGATATTTAGAAAATGTGACTACTGTGCTTCAGCTGGAGTAGTCTCTTAGCTCTCAGACATTTGGGCTCCAAATGGCCAAACAGGGGTGCCCACAAAGCTAGAGTGACTTAGCAGTGGCTCAGGAGGATGGAGTCAACCAGCAAGGCAGATAAAAGACCAAGCACTTCTGCAGCTGTGTGTCTTTATGAGCTTTGAAAAAGGCACCTTCCCTTCCTCTGTCCTTAAAGTGGTCTCACAAATGCTACTCTGACTTAACAAGAAATTCATAACAATCCCTGGATTTTTATAAACCAGCATCTGCCATCATTTCTTCAGCATTTTCCCTTGCCTTTACCTAGTCCAGAGCTTTACTGTGGGGTTTGACATCTTCTGGTTCTGGTCAAATTGAGACCAAGCATGATATGCGTAATTCTTATGAGGGAATGATAAGTACCACTTCTCTGCTGTTTCCTATGAGAAAAAGCTAAGAGAAGTGGGATTGTTCAGACCTGAGAGGAAAAGACTTCAGTGTGGTCAAATTGTGGCTTTCCAGGACCTGAAGGCAGCCTACAGGAAAGATGGAGAGAGACCTTTTAGAAGAATATGTAATGACAGTACAACAGGGAAAGGCTTCAAACTGAAAGAGAATAGGTTTAGATTAGATATGAGGAAGGAATTTACTGAGAGGTTGGTGAGACACTGGAACAGGCTGCCCAGAGATGTTGTGGCTGCCAAATCCCTGGAAGTGTTCAAGGCCACATTGGATGGGGCCCTGAGAAACCTGGTACTGGAAGGTGTCTCTGCCCATGGCGGGGTCCTTGGAACCCGATGATCTTTAAGGTCTCTTCCAACCTAAACCATTCTACAATTCTATGATTCTATGATATAGAGATTGTTTCATTGATTTGTATTGCTTCTTCACCAAAGATTATTGCAGCCGTAAAAAATTCATTACTTTAATTTTGAACTTGGTCTAGTGGAAATTCATTAAACAGTGCATGATGAGTACATAAGGCAATTCACAGCAAAACTTTCCGTAATGTCCAGTAGTTTTTGGTACCATGAAGTAAATGTGTCATCTTTTGCAAAGTAACAGTTGAAATGCATGCCGTAGGCTGGTAAAAAATGCATGGTGTATTGAGTTAATTTAGCCAGCACTGAAAAAAAAAAGAGTTGCACTAGTGTATGAAAAACCTGGAAATTAAATTGAGAGGTGAGATGGACCTTTGAGTGAAAATTTCTCTCCCATAAGAAACAGTGCTCCAAAACCTGTGCTCAGGACTAACCAAGCACTGAGCCAAGTCCCAAAGGGCTGCAGAGTCCAGGTCTCTGAGATGTGAATTGAGGTCACTGATTGCTGCAGGCTCATCTAGACCCTGAGAAGGCTTGCTGGTGCAACATACACAACCTCCTGGCAATGGGAAGTGTAATGTCACATCCCTTCGTTTTCTGAGGTGACTTGTCCTTTGAGGCATTAAAAGCAGCTACCAAAGGATTTCAAGCACTTATCAGACAGAAATATAATTTGATCCAGAGTTCAGCTAAATCTGCATAAAACCTGAATTTTTGCAGCTGAGCATGAGGTCAGTGTGATCTCTGAAAGCAGGTCTGTGGTCAGAGGTAGGACTGCATCTGTGACTGGTGCTGATGCTCTGTGATCTCCACCTGCTGCTCCTCTTCCCACTACCTGCTGACACAGCTGGGTTTGGGCATGTGCCTGGGAACACTGGTGCTATAGCTTACATGCAAGTCTGTGTGCAAGCATTAATGTCTCACACTCTGATTGTTTGAACCCAAGTTCATGTTCATTTCGGAGCCTTTAGAAGAGACCAGAGTGTGAGCTGAGCAGTGAAGTTGAGCAGCTTGATTGATTTTTCCTGTTAGCCTGTGGCAAAGTACAGCCCTCTTTCAGTGCAGACAGGACAGATCCTTTGTGGATGTGTTGTGTAGACCTGCAGTTATGGCAGATTTTCCAGAGGTGGAGAAGATTTTGGTCCATGACCGTAACTCCGGTGAATGCAGTGCAATGTCTTGGGATGACTGCTAAAGTTTCTTGCCAGCCTTCACAAATGGAGTGAGGCCATTTCCATTCCTAATTAGCTCTATAGAAATTGAATCAGCTTGAGTTTCCGTGGAGAGCAGAGCTGGCTCTGGAAGCGATTCTGCTTCTGGCCCAGATGCCAACCAACATCTGTGCTGTCTGGGTCTTGCCTGGGCTGAAGCCAGATACCATGTCAGTAAATACATATTTATTGCTTTACACACATATCCATGCACAGCCCACATGTGTACACACATTTGTCTTTGTACTTTACACATTTGAATTTCTGATTTTCTGAGGAGGACATCTTAACTGGAAATAATATCTGGAAGTGGATGGGCTGAGAAGCCTTTGATGAGCAAATGGTTATTGTTAGTTCCAGCAACAAGAGCAGTCATCAGTTAGGGAGAGTGCCACTACAATTGAATAATGATGAGTTTTAGTATTTCTTTGCATAGAAAAAGGCTGGGTTGACTTAGTTTTAAAAACCAGTATTCTACAAATGTTTTATCTGCATAGTGAAGTTTATTTTCTTGATCTGGCTTAGGAAAAAAGTCAGATGCATGCAAGATTTCAAGTGTCTCTGAAGCATTTGTTAGGGCTTCATTTGATTACAGACTTAACAGGAGGTTTCAGAGCCAGTTTTGTTCCTTTAGTAGTCTTTTGGTTTATTTTCTTCATATTTAGCGATTAATATTACATTCAGAATGGGATACAACCTTGTAACAGTAGTTTACCTTTCACGATTGTAAGCCGCACCATTTTGACTAAAATTTTGGTCCGAACCCGAAGTGCGGCTTGTAATCAGGTGCGGCTTATATATGGACAAAGAACGAAAAGTTGCTGTTTTAGTTTGGAGGACAGGTGTCTACTGAGAAAGGCAGGAGCTTCTCTTTGAAATGGAGAATGTAAACCCCCTCCATCCAAATTATTATAATTTTGAAATCAAGGGGCTTTCAGGCAAAGATATGGGAATTAGGAATAACAGTTTTTTTCTAGGGAAATTAAAATAGAAATACAGTACTACAAAGAAGCAAACTCCAATCCCTGACAAAGTCAGAGTACAGCCTGACACCCCGTCAGGCAGGGTGTTGGTAGCAGTCCCATTAAATGGTGGCTGCATCCTCCTGCAGTGACAGATGTGGCTCAGTTGGAGCAGTGCTCCTGTACAAGGTGCAGTTTCCCACCAGAGCTCCAGTGGTGATGTGGAGAAATCCGGTTTTCCTCTGGAGTCCAGTGGAGAAAGGGGCTCCCTTAGTGTCCCAAAACCTCTGTTTTTATTTTGGTAAGAAATGTTGGGCTCTTCCCCCTGGCTGGAGCAACTTCCAATGGGATGCAGTAATTTTATCAGTCACACAGTGGGACTCAATGGGCCATTAGCAGAAAATGACTCACTGGAGGAAGGATGGGGTGTGAAAAGATAAAGAACAATGCCCTACCTGGTTTCAATGGATGACCCATTAGCAGAATATCTCCCGTGGAGAGAAGGATCACTGCCCCCACCCTCAATAGGTGGTGATAGAATAGATACCTTTTATCACATCCTGTATTGTAACCCAAGACAGCTGCCGACACCCAGACATGTGGCTTATAATCAGGTGCGGCTTATAATTGTGAAATTACTGTAATGTTTTGGGGACGCTATAGGCAGCACAAGTCAGTTTGTTATATAAGCAATCATTTAGACGAGAAACAAAGTTAAAACATTGGGTAAATCATTGGGTAAATCATTGGGTTTGTGAAAGTGGGATTCCACTACAGTGGATGGAAAGGCAGCAGGAACACTTCATAAGGACCAACTCGTCAGGGAAAGATACCAAGTGGACTTTGCATGTTGTAAGGTCCAGGTTTTCCTTTCATTAAAGCATAATCTTCCTTTTCTTTTTTCTTTTTTATTTTTTTTCCTTAAATGTGACTTCAACATATGATTTCATTACTGTTTCATTCACTCAAAGTCCTATTTAGAGAAGTGAGTCCCTAATGTATCATGTGACATTTTCATTGCATTTCTAGGAGATCAATCTGCAATTATGTGTCCTGGCTCTCCTCTATATTAATCCTGAAAGAAAAAAAGATAATTGGGTTAGTCTAGTGATTTGCCATTTACAGATTCACATGACCCACAGGATTTCTGTGGTAAATTTACAGCAGGTATCTTATTCAGGGGATTCCTAAATATAATTTCTAATACATACTTCTAGTCTGACAATAAAAATATCTTTGAAAATAATTTCCTGATTTTCTTTGTTGAAACAGAAAGGAAAATTCATGCTTTAGATATTTTTCTTAATACTTTTCCTCTTTTATAACTGTAAGAGGATTAAGAAGATTAGCTGGATGTGAGGTCAGGTCTTTTTGTTGTTAGTATCTTCATAAAAGCAAGTGCATGTTCGTTTTGGTTGTATTAACATTGTGGACACTTGTGTTGTCCAGGTCCATTCATTCTTTGATCCTGGACTGACATGATGGGAGGTGCTATGAGGTGAAATTTCTCATATGAAACTATCCAAGAATAAAATTATTTTCTAAGTCCCATGACCATATCTTGCCTTTTGCCATGTGTTCACTGTGGTCAGTTCTGTGCCTTTTGGGACTGCAAGGCAAGCAGGGATGAGCCAGTGTTCCAGCTTTGTGAGGAATATTTCATTCACATAACTCTAATAATCTTACTTGTTCAAAAAGTTCATTGAAAGAAACATCTGCCTTTGAACTCCTACAGCAGCTATGCCCAGGAGATGGGGATGAAAGGGTGGAAGAGAAGGGTGTATATACATGGTGCTTGCCTCTGAATATTCACCTACTCTTTAAATTAGACTTATTTGCTGTGTCTTAGTCCCCATCCAATAGCCCTGGGGGGCTGTGGCCACACAGCCCAGTGTGGTTCTTGCCATCAGGCCATTCCTTGGGTGGCAGGATGGATCTGGGTGCTGGATTTTGGTGACTGTCCTCGACACTCTGTCACAAATCCAGGCAGCCAGACAGATTTTCAGACTTTACCTCTCAAATTTGTGCAACCTTGGAGGTACAAGTCAACTGGAAATCCTGCAGGTAGGAGCAGTGGAGATTTCCCCGTGTTGAACAGAGAAGGGAGCTCATCCACAGTTCAGCTGAGCTGCTGTGAGCTTTGGCTGCCAGACCTGCCCAGCAGGCTGAACTCAACTCTGTAGCAGGGTAAAGGCTCCAAAAGGTTTAGCCACCTTTGTTCCCACTCTTTGGACACATTTTGGCTGCTGCTGGGGATGTAGCTGCCTCAGATAAAAAGATCACAAGCTTGCATTGTTCTTAACTAGCAGCATTTCTCTGTAATTCTCTAATTCAAAGCAGGCTTTGCTCACTTTTGTGCTCTCTGTACGAGCCACGATGATGATAGGATTTCTGAAATCAAAGCTGAGCACTGAACTGAATTAGGAGAGAAAAAGCCACACTGCTTAGTTCGGGAGAGCAGAGAATAATTGTGGAGGATCCTCCCAGCCAGTTTGGCAGTGGTGGTGAGGGAATGGTTTTCTTCTATCAAACTTGTTTTATTTTTATTGCAAAATAAACATTTTCTGGGCATTGCATGGCAATTACTCACTCTGCCCCTCCAGGGATGAGGTCGCACCAACCACACATCACAGAGGAAGGCAAAACTTTCCCATTTAGATTAAAACTTACATCAAACAAAGTGAACATCAATGGAGCTTGCTGTTTGCTCCTCTTAAGACTGGCTCAGACTCTTTCTCAAAACACTATGTCTGCATTAACAGATTGGGCTTTAAACTTTGATTTGATAGATAAACTGCTCTTCAGCTTTTTGCTCCAGTATGGCAATACAGCTTATTCCATATTCCTTTACCTTCTTCTTTTCAGGAAAACTTGTTCATTGGGACAAGTGACAGGCCAATCCATTCAATAATTCCAGGTATGGTATTACAAAAAGTTAATTAAACAGGGTAGTAAATTTATTAAAAAAATTACTGGTTGTTAGCTAAGGTCATCCACCATGGCAGAACATAACAAAAAGAGTAATTAAATAAGCTATTGGAAAAATAATGTGAAATTGAGCCTAAAGGAACAGTTATCTTTCAGACTGATCTAAATTTAAACAGCCCAGCCCTGCACACAGAATTATTGTAAAGTCAGAAATATGTGATTTCTCTGCTCCTCAGGATTATCCTTCCAACATATCTTCAGCTAATACTGAAAAGAATCAAGTGATACCAAAACATTTGGTAAAAAATTAAATTTTCCATGAAGTAACAGCTGCCCAGTTAACAATTATTTCTTGCTTCACAGGAAGAAAGAAAAGTACTTTAAATGCCACCTCAGGGTGACTGGTTTGCTAGTGCTGCTTAAGTAATGGTTACCATTTCACTTTTATTGTGCTCTTGTTAATTAAGTCCCACAATTAAAGAAAATAGAAATTCAATAAGAGGAAATAGAGTTCTTAAGTTATTAAATGCTGTACATCTGTGAAATCTGGCTGAGAAATAAGGTTTCAATACTCGATTTAGTATTAAATCGTTTTTTATTAAGTTTTAGAAACAAAAAAAAATCTTCTTTGACCTACATAGCCAGGATAAACCTATTTTAAATGTTGCTGGAGATAAATAAAGAAGGAGAAATACTTTCTGCATGTTCAACTTAAAAAGACTGTGAGATCAGCTCAGTTGGTCAGTAACACCAAGGTCGTAGTTTTGAGTCCTGTATGGGCCACTCACTTAAGAGCTGGATCCTTGTGGGTCCCTTCCAACTCAGAATATTTTGTGATGTGCACAGATCTTGGCCCTGGATCATATCTGACTCACAGCTACCCATTGCATTCATTGTTTGTGGCATCTCTGGTCATCCAGGCAGAGCCACTGCTGAGGCTTGGTTACAGCTTCAGTTCAGGTTTCCTGCTCCACTGCAGGTGTCTGCAAAATCTAGAACAGGCAAGCAGGCATCTCTTAAACACTTCAATAGAAAATCATAGAGGAGCTGAAGTGTCTCATTAGGCAACACTTTTTCTTTCACTTTGTTGATCAGACAGGTGTGTTAGCCTATTTATTATCCAGGCTGCTAAATATATAGCTCTGCAGATTGCCAGCAGAGGGGTGTGACAACAGTTGGGTGCATGGCAGTGACCCCACACACATGAACTTTGGCCTTTTTTTTCCAGCACTGGTTTTTTTTTTTTTTTAAATTTTCCTGAGTGTTACATAGGATAAACATTTTGGCTCAGAAACATTTGAACAGTGGCCCAGTGGAATGGGTTTCTTTTGCTAGTATGAATGAATTATATTAAAAATTGTGTTTGGATAGCACACATTGAAAAGCCATGAAATTATTTCCCAGAAAGTTTTCCCAGCTTTCTCCATGGCTAAAGGCACCCTTTTACTCCCACATTCTTCAAATTCCAAAATTTATATTTGTGAACTTTTTAGGTAGAAATATTTCTGATTTGGACAGCAAGGACATGTACTAGTTATATTATGTGGCTGCATCTCTCTGACAAAAGCTGAAATCCACATCAGCTTACCTTTCTTGCATTCCACTTCTTTTTGACTATTAGAGATGACTGACAAATAAAAAAGTAGTGAGCTTATTTTTTGCTCCCCTGTGATATATAAAACTGTTCTCTTTGCATTAGGAGTTCTGTCCTTGAAAATGCTACAGGTTGCTGTAGGAATGAAAAATTAAACTCAGCAGTACCCAGAAACAGGAAATTATTCTTATCCCACTGGGTTTGCAAGTGCAAAGCCTGGTGTGTAGAACAACTGTTCCTTAAAATCCAGAACCATGCAAATTGCACCACATATTGCTTTCTGTTTCACATGTTGTTATTTGATTCAGCTCTGTTCACATCTTTTTGTTCCAATTTTTTAAGAGTAACAGTAAGTGAACTGTGAAAATGTGTGTGTGATGCTTCCATGGCTAGTCCAAATTTAGTTGTAAAGTTTTAGCACCTGTTTTACTGGGGCATTGTAACTATTTGATGTAAACAGATAGAAACAGATGAAAAAATGCAGTTTTGAGTGCATCAGGCTAAGCTGTGCTAATCAATATTTAAACATGAAAGTGACAGAGATTTTATTATTCCTGCAGAGGTATAAACATGTCTTGTAAAATTCAGTGTTAACCTATCTTTCTTAGGTCTGTGATAGTTCACAGGATTAGAATATTACATCCAAAAAGTAAAAATACAGTAGTTTCATGAATACAAGCCGCACCATTTTGACTAAAATTTTGCTCCCACACCGAATATGCGGCTAATACTCAGGAGCGGCTAATATGTGAATAATTTTCTGACATTTACAACCTCAGAAGTGCCAGCCAGAGTGCCGAGCCGAGCATCGGCATTTCGAGATTGTTACAAATTGTTACTCTGTTGTGCCGCGGGTGGAGCCTGGCTCCTGGCAGGCAGCACGGGGGGTGGGGAGAGAGGCAGGAGAGCTCTCTCCTTCCCTCCTCTGCCGCAGCCCGGGGGAGAGATGGGGGGGCCCCGTGCCACCATTGCCGTGGTTTGGGGAGGTGGCGGGGGCCCCGCGCTGCCATTGCCGCGGCTCGGGGAGGCGGCGGGGTGCTCCATCCCCATCCGCCTCCACAGGAGCTGGGGGGGCTCCGTCCCTGCCTGCCACCACGAGGCAGCGCCGGGCCAGGGCGAGTGAGCCCAGAGGCGGCGGCTGGCCATGAGCGGCCCCACTGAGCGGCAGCGCCGGGCTGGGCCACCTGGCCCCCGTCAGCAGCCCCTAGCGGGCCGAGCCTGAACAGCCTTAGCCAAGCCAGTAAACCCCGCCCTGCCGTGGTTCTGTTACTATTTGGCAACTTCGTTGCTCGCGGGTCCTCGCTGCGAACGACAGAGCGGCTTATACTCAGGTGCAGCTTATTTATGGACAAAGAACGAAATATTTGCCAACACCCAGAGATGCGTCTTATACTCAGTGCAGCTTGTATTCGTGAATTTACTGTAAAAAAAAAATATTTAAAAAAATAAGTGATTTTTTAGCCTGTATGGAATATGTATGTTGTGTTGACTTTGGGTGACAATTTTTCAAGCTGCATGAAGTCACATCTAGTTCCAACTCCCCTGCCACAGGCTTCCACTAGACCAGGTTCCTCAAAGCTCTATCCAGCCTGATCCAGCCTGGCCTCTTCCTTATTGCAGTCAGTGCTTTTTAAATAGGGACAAAAGCACAGAACTCCTCAGCTTTCCTGCACTGTCTGTGAGCAGCAGTAAATGATCTCCCCAATGCTAGGTCGCCTTGCCCTGCAAAGCTGTTTCATTCCTTATGTGTCCACCCTGACCCCTGTGAGCCTCCTTTGTCACGGCCTTGTCACTGCCTGCATCGCTCTGGGGTCTGCCCTGCTCTGCTGCCCACACCATTGCATTGCATTGCATTGCTAAAAATACTGACATTGCACAGATTGTAAGAGAGACACATTTTTAATCTTGGGCGTGTCCATTTATTTCTCTATAAATATTTGAGTTAAAATTTATTGTGGTATCAATCCAAACACTTTGGAGAAATTCAAATAAACTGCATCAGTCAACATGGTTGCCTTTATCAACAAGAAATGTCATCTTCTCCAAAACAGAAATGGTTTGTTTGACAAGATCTGTGCTCCTTGAAACCCTACACGCCTGTGCTGGTTCTGTGTTACTCTCATAATATTTTTTTTTTTTTTTAGAGACAATATGTTCCATTATTTTGCCTGGGTAGAGAAGCAATGTAGCAGTTTTCCTGGGTAGATCCTCTTCATCTTTTTCAGTCTTGGAAAAATAAGAATGTATCAAAGCCAGGGAAAATGTCAATGTGTTTACTCCTAAAGTATTAATTTCAGCAATTCCTCAGCCTTTGGGACCCTCTGGGGTAAGTTCTTTGGTCCTTTTGATTTAAGAAAATTTAATTTTAGTGGATTCTGGCTTGAATCTTCCTTCATGAAAGATGATTAGCTTTTTAGTGCATGTATGTCCTATGAGTTGATTCAGTTCTCCCACTCTGTTCTGAAGGCAAAAGCATCTATTAAATATCCTCAGTCCTTTGGTTTGAGTTCCTTTTCTTCCTAACACATTTTATATTCCTCATTATTAATGCCACTGATGACTGAATATTCATTAATTTCTTTACCTTTTGTCTATTTTATCAGTAGTCTCCAATTTCAATTTGTACCTTAACATCTTGCAATTAACTTTCCTTTTATATTCAAACACAATTGCTTCACTTTGGTTGTTCTGGTCAGATCTCCTAACCAGGATGTTTTTTGTGGCTGGAATAACCATTTTCCCCCCTTTCCTTTCTGCATAGTCAGTCTGGGTTCATCCAGTAGTATGTCCTTGAGCAATTTCCAGCTTTTGCTAATATTTCCCACTTCAAATGATGTACATTGCAATGGCAATGAATCAGGAACTGACAGACAGAATTAAAACCAGTGTTCAGCCCTCCTCAAATTTGTAGGAGAAGTAATGGAATAAACAATGTCAGAATAATTTAATACTGAGAGAAGTAATTGAATTATAGCGCTTTTGTGTACATAATGTCAAAATGCATAAAAGAAAGTAAGAAACCCATATGTGGAAAGGAAATACAGATTTTCAACAAAATCAGTTTCAGAACATGAGATTTTCCTACAAAATTCCCTGTTTTGTGAATGCAGACAATTACTTTCTTGCATAAGACCCAGCTGACGGCTTGATGCTCACCCTCAGACGGAGCTAAAGCACAGTGCTCACTCTGTGCTGCTGCACCTGGGGTTTATTGCCCAAGGATCTTGGAAGAACCCTCTTCTAGGATGTGATGAGTTACCCCTGGATCTGTCTTCCCAACGAGCTTCACTCTATTTTATGTTGTTTATTCTACTTTCCATAGCTCACCCAGTTTAGGTGCCTTCAGTTGGCAGGGAGGAGTGCCATCTGCAGGGAATGCTGCAATGGGTGGCACAGGGCCACTGGGGCTGGGGACTGCCAAGCCACATGGTGCCTGAGCACAGCAACGAGCTCACAGCCAGACTTGGGCGTGAAGCTCAGGGAATTTGTTCTGCGTCCTCCAGATTCTCAAGGAATCTCCCCAAATCTGGAGGTGCTGAGAATGCACAAAAGTGAGGCTAAAGCATGGCAGGAGGCTTTGGCACAGCTGAACTAAGGCTCAGGGATGTCACTGATGTCACAGGGAGCCAGAGGCATGCAGGGTCCATGCTGCTGCCACTTGGGTCCTTGAGGCAGCCTTAGCTTTGGGCTGTGTTGTGGCTGGTGCCATGAAAAACACAGCAGGAGGAGTGGTTTCATGATAATTTGTGCATAAGGAGTGCTCTCATCTCCGTATTCAGGGTACAAATTCTAGCCTGAGAAGGGCCCTGAGGGATATTCTGCGGTCACCTGAGGTGTGCATTACAGGCATGCATGGGAAATTTATCTGGGAATGTCACCTCTTCCTCGTGGTCACCCCCAGTATAGCAGAGGCCTTGGATGCTGGGGTATGGGAAGCTGCCCCAAAAGCACACCCATCACCTCCCCAGAAATTCAGACACTCTTTTTATAATTTCCAGTGGAAGTCCAGACCTTTTTCCTCATCTGTGCTCTCTTTGGTTAGAAGTGAGGAAATATCTTCATAAAGGCAAAGGCCACATATTGCTGGAAGGAGACCAAATAGGAGGTGTGGAATGACTAGAAATGAGAGTTTACCTCAATTGTTAGAGAGCAGGAATCATCCTGTGTTTGAATGGATCTCCATGCTGTGAAGCAGCTTGGGTGGAAGACTGTGGGGTGAACCCAGAGCAGAAATTATGAATTACATCTGGTAAATGGGACAGAAATATCCCAGGTTCTTGGAAGCTAACCAGAATATCACCTTTGCAAAATCTTTGAAAATGCCCATGTTTTTGAGGAGTGTTCATGATTAAAATCCTATTAAGAACAAAATGCTTTATTTCCTCTTGGAATTTATAATTTAGGGGATATCTCAGACTTTTTTCCCTATTGCTACATTCTAGTACTGCTACTGAGATTAAACTGGCTTCATTTCTTTTAACACAGACTATTACCTCTTTGTATCTTGTTATATCAATCTTTCTAGAAATACTTACTGATGTTTGATAACTTCCCAGAGTAATGCTTTCCTTTCTATAGTATTATGCATCTGATGAGGAAAAAATGTTAATTCTTAAAGAAGAGCATGTTAACGTATTTAATGATTTTACAATGTTCCTTACTATTTTATTTTTATGGTGAATTTAATTCCATAATTTAAATATTTTGCTACTCACAGAAGAAATGCCACAATCATTATGCTCATGATCCACATCTTATTTTCTAGTAAAATGTGTGACAAAAAGCCATTACAAAGTGGGTTATTTAATCAAGGTACCAAATGTATGGGTGGAAAAAGTGAGCACATGCTTTCAGGACCCTGAGAATTTTCTCTGTATCTTGTGAAGAAGTTCCAGGCAATCCCCCTGCTCTGTTTTTAGGGAAGTTTTGAGGCATACCAAACCTTAAATGCATACTGTGGATTGTCAAAGGCAGCACCAATTTCACTAATGGCAGACACTTTATTTTCAGGTTTTCCTAATACTTTAAGAACCACAGACTACATTAAATACTATGTACAGCTTGTGGCTGCAAGCCAAAAGGAAGCCCACATGACATTTAGTGCCCTTGTCTGCAAGCTGATAAAAGAGTCTGGGTTCTCTAAACTCTTTAAGTGCTCAGTGTCAAGCTGGAATTCAGTAACTGCAGCCCAAACAACTTATGTTATTTAAAAATGCACACTTAGCTCTAAGAGGTTTCCAAGCACTCTGATGCTGGGGTATTTGAACAGAATAATAGGGTGCTTTTAAAAAAGCTTTTTATTTTGCAACTTTATGTTCTTCATCTTGTTCAGATATTGTTTACTTTAGAATTCATCTGATAGACTCAAAATTAAACATGCTACCCAATATAATGGGACAGGGCTTTGACAAGCCTCAGGAAACTAAAAATGTTTGAAGTGTTTAGACTTTACTATATCACAAAGTAAATTTTGCACACTTTGAGTATGTGCTCTGGGATCACATAAAAATGCTAGACAGAATTATTCCTATCCGGTCATTTGAACTAGCCAGACCTGCCAGTTTGTAACGTGCAGATGAACCTGTGTGTTTGCTCCTGCCAGGAGCTCCAGAGCTGTAGAAAATTGTGCTGAAATCCCTGTGCAGAAAAATCCCAGATGTCACTGTAGCAGGCTCTTAGTCCATCCTGGGTGGGACCTGAATTGCTTGGTCTTTGTCTTGCCTAGGTACAGCTCCTAACTGCTTCACTGCTACACCTTGCTTGAAAGGAAATCATGCTTGTTTAGCTCCTTTCCTCTTCCTCTGTCACTGTGGAACCATGGCAGAGTTGGGGGATCACAGCCCCTTAGTAAGACTTTCCAGAGTCCTGCACTGCATCCTTAATTCTTTTAGTTAATTAGTGTTTAAGTGAAACATGCTGTGCCTGTGGTGTGGACTGAGCCTCTTCCACAATCTTCCAATGAATAAATGGAAAATTGAATTTCTGAGAAAACAAACTATTTTTGTGTCTGACTCTGCAGCAAGAGGAGAATTCACAGCTAAAAATTAAAAATAAGGCACCCACTGAGACTGAAAATAATTTAATTCTCAATGGAATTCCCGAATTCCTAAATCCTACACCTCTAGGGAGCTGTTATGGATATGCTTTGTATCTCTGCAGAGGGCCTTCTGTCAACAAATTTAACTCCTTCTCCTGTCCCACAACACTGAGACCTGGAGCACAAGGGGAATTCCTCTGGCTTAACATCAGCATTTTTAGGAAAATGCAAAATGGGAGATGATTACAAATTACTTTGCTTCCACTGTAGCAGCATCCAGTGCAGCATCTGAAAGACAATCTCCATACACTGAAATGTGTGATGTGGTGCTGGAGGGGGCATGGGAAAGGTTCATCCATCCAGACTGAAGCTCCCTGCTGCTCTGAGATGCAGATGCTGGCAGCTGGAGCCAGCAGTTAGTCAGGTGGATCCACCTGGCAGTTGTCCTGTGCTTCAACCAGCTGCTGGAGCATCACCAGCGAAAACCCTGCGAGCAAAAAACAGGAGTGGATCCTGGGAGTTCTTTAAAAGAAGCTTCTTAGATCAACAAAATAAATGTGGCTAGGGAAGTCAGACAGGAGAGAAGACAAATTTGTGTTAAAGCTTATTCTGGTGCAATGGTGAATGGTGAACAAGTTAAATGAAATAACTAGCAAGTACCCATTTCCCCCTCCCTCCCCCCAAATGCCAGTGAACAGAGATTCAGGTTCTCTGGTAGAAAACACTCGAGGGAAGATGAAAACTTCACTGGTGTTACAAGCTGGCAGCAATATGAAGCAAAGGACATTGAAAAGAAAAACTTTTTACCTGTATCAGGAACAAGAGAAATGGAAGCAATGATACAGCACCATTATTTGAGAGAGAGAGATAATAATGACATAAAAATAAAATATTCAATAAACCCCACTATTTTCCATTTAGGAAAGAGCAAGATAATGGGCTACTACCACATGGGGATGATAAATGACTGCAATCTGTTAAAGACTAAGTGGGCTGTTGGACAACAGCTATTAGAAATAAATATTTTGAATAGGTGCAGATTAAATCTCTCATTTGCTGATGTTTATTTACTATAAATCTTGAAATGCCATGTTAATTTCAAAAGTGCCAAAGAACATTAAATTGTTAATATTTTAAAAAATATTTTGGTGGGTTGGATAGCTGTTAATCTGAATTCCATATCATGGAAAACCTGATGCTGAACTCAAACACAGAATATTATCCACAGTCCATCATTATTTCTATCCAGGATAAAGTTTGAATTTTCTGAGTAGGAGCAAAGATATGGAACAAAAGGAAAGGCTATGTCCTGAAAGCAGTATCTATGAAAATTATTTCATTTTTTTGTGGCTGAAAACAGATCAGTATAGAAGGGCTGTAAAGCAAGAACACCTAACATGACTTGGGTATAAGAAGAGCAGATTCTGGCTGATTGCTCAGAGGAAAGACAGGGATGGCACTGTCATTTTGTTGAATTACATTCACAGGATGTTCAAGGGCTCTTCCTAAGCAAAGAAAGGCATTGAAAGAGGAGAGAGAGAGAAAAATTTTTATCTGTGAAATTTGTCATGTTGTAGAACAAACTTCCAAGACAGATAGGGCATTCCTTTGCCTTGATATCCTCTGAACATCAGATTGAAACAGAGGCAGTAGAAGTTGATGCTGAGAGCAAAGTGGGGACAATGTGTTTCTGTTTCACTAGACAGGGTGGTTGCAGGACCCACATGCGTAGGACAGATTGTGTGTAGGGATGGTTCTGTGGAGTGAAGGGATACTGGAGTTGGATAGGTGATGATGTGGTTATCTCAAGGGAAAAAGAGACAGTAGAAGGCAGAGGGGAATTAGAAGGGGTAATCAGATTGGACAAAATAACCAGCTAAATCCTTATAACATCCTGAAAGGTTCTACCCCATTTAAAATAGTTCATAGTTTTTTGTTGAGACCCGGGATTAAAAGGCTACAGCAGCTGTTGCCTAAGAGCTTTGTTCCTGAGAAGAGGTCTATCCATTGTCCATGTGAGCTCAGCCCAGAGCAGGGTGGCTGTTCCCTTTCCCCTGGGTGGTTTCCACCAGGTCAGTATGGGATGAAGCACACTGCCTCCAGGAGGACTGGCTGCAGGATGCAGGATGCTGATGGTGTGACCTAGGGGGCCTTTATGTGTGGTTGGGGTTCAAGCTGCTGCTCAGACAGACTCAAGCCATTTCACACACCTGACAGGAGCTTTGAAGTCTGCAGTCTCCATTTCAGACCTGGTGAAGAGCTTGAATGCCCCCAGCCTTTTCCAACTTGATCAACTGCTCAAATAAAACATATGATTTCTCCCCACAAACATTGCCTTACTTGTTTCTGGCTCTTTAAAGTTTATGTTGTGTGAGGATGTGTATCAGACACAGAAATTGCAAACAGAAATTTGTTTAAAGACATCAGGGTCTTTTTCACCTCTTGTAAATTCAATTTTTTGAGATTCGTTTGGGGTTTGTGTTTTTGGTTTTAATTTTTGTTATTGTTATTTTTTTATTACAAACAGAAAGGTAACTCAAGTTTTGGAGAATTTAGTCCAGGTTTCCTGAAAAAATGCTCAGACCTGAAACATTTGTCTGGATTGAGTTGAGACCTTGGAATGAAACTGCAAACCACAATAATTTCTTGTGGTTTCTAGTAGCAGTGGTATTAATATCACCTAGAAAGGGAATGCCATGCCTCTGCAAAGGCAGGCCTGCAGCAGTTCTTCAGTCAGGCCACCAGCTCAGTAACCTCTGCACAGTTTGAAGTGGGGTCACCAGCACTGGCTCAGCTCTAGGGAGAGGGATAAAGGCTTCTTTAACACCAGTGAACACTGTGTAATAAGTAGAAAGTTTCAAAAGAGAAAAATATCTAGAGAATGGAAATACAAGCATTCTTAGCTGTCTGCTCTAAAAATTTCCTGTCAATGTAATTTTGGGTTTTTTGGTGCTGTAACTTCAGAAATGTTGCTTCCCATATAATTTACTATCTTGATCCCAGGCTTACAATGTGGTCTTTATATCAGAAAATATTTCTTTTATTTCTCTCTGGGCTAGACTGGCACTGGCTGAATCTAGAAGTCTGAGCCAATGACTCCTACAACGATTCATTACATCACTACAGAGAAAAAAGAGGAAAATATTTTGATTAAGCAACAACAAAAAATTACATTGCTATTAAAAATCCAGGAGAAAATTATGCATAAATAAATTAAAACAATAAAAGAGAGAGAAAGTAGTTGCATAATGTCTTGTGTTCATGTGCTAGAGCAAGTTCAAGTTCTCTCCAGAGGGATGATTCAAATACCAAGTTTGTGCCATGCACTGACAGAGCTCAATGAAGGCCAAACTGTCCTGTGAAAAACAGGATCCCAAACATTTCATCTGATGGAAATGAGGTAGAAGCCTACTGTGAGTATTCAAGGACATGCATCTGTGTCACATTTGCCAAAATGGTTTTGGTTTTGTTTTGTGGTATTTTTTATTTTTAATTCTAAGATTCAATTTCAGAACTGGTTCTAGTTGTAAAGGTGAGAAGCACACTGAGAAAACATCTTTCACAGTAGTAGACATGCATAAATTGCACCCAGTGTGTGCTGGATGGACTGGGCAGGTCCTGCTTGCTAAAGACACTGCAGCTCTCCTGACCCCCACCCATGGAACCACCTGTGCTCTGCTCTGGGACCACAAAAGCCAACTGACAGTAACACAGCTCTGCCTTCTTTCTCACTTAACAGTGGCCTTTTGCTCTAAAAAGACTGACAAAGCATGGCCTTAGAGCAGGGGGTCAGAAGAGCTGGCTCCACAACTGGCATTGTTGTGCTCTGATCCAGAACAGACAGCAGGTTTTTGCTTCACTGTTCCTTCACCTGCAAATTCAAGGCAGAACCCCAGAGGCACAAGAAAGAGTTGGCACATGTTTAAGCTACAGTGCTGCAATGGTGCTGTTATTATTTAAGAAATACATCTTCTTCCACGGGGGAATGAAATTCAAGACTCATCAGAGCTTTTCTAATGCTGCAAATGGAGGAGAGACTCTTGCCCTGATGGAGACCTTTGGAGACCTTCACACCTGTCTGTGAAGAGGCAGTGTGTGACCTGTCACAAGACAATCATCTAGCCAGGAGCCCTGTTTGCTGGCTGCTGGGACCAATTCTCAGGTGTCTTACATCAGGTGTGACTTTTTACTCACTGTGTGAGTACATGTCTTATGAGCATAGTAGTATAGGAAAGGCAAATAAGACATCAGAGAATGAGAAATGCTGAGATTTTGGCTTGGCTTTATGGCTGTACCCCTGCAGTGAGTTGCATTTTTACAGCCATTATAGAATCAGAAGCACTCAGGAGCATTTCCAGCTATGCAGTAGCTGGAAACAAGGAGTAAAACCTTTCCAGAAGCCAGAAGCTATTGATTTCAGTGAAAGGTTTTCTTCCTAAAATGTATAGCCTGCTAGAGAAGATTTCCAGTAGTCATTAAAGGTGCCCTAGAGGTTACCTGAAGTGAAATGTGAATTAAGACTAAGATGAGGTCCTGCATCAGGTGAGATAAAACACAGATTCCCTCTGGTTGGAGCCATGATAAGCTTGTGTCCTAGGGAAATAACTCTGCCTATATCTTGCAAGTGCTTGCTTTAACCAAATAAAAGCTTGGAGAGAGATTTCTGTAGTGTTCTGAAAGCACTTAAAAGCAGTAACATTTAGGTGAGGTGAAATGTTTGATGAAAGTCTCCACTTCATGCTCAAGAAAAGTCTTTGAAGTAAGAATAGCAGGGTTTTATTATTCTGGAGGTGTATAATTTAGTGTAAATAGGCATCTCATAGAAGCACAGGGACAGGCGGAGGACATATATTTGGAAATACATTTAATATAATGTAATAATGTATTGCACTACACAAAAAAATCCTCTCTTTAACATATGCTATAAAAATTGTTCTTTGATGCTTTCTGAAGCAAGAGATCTAATTTAACTCTGTCTTTCTTGTTCTGCTAAAGAGAGAGACATCCAACTGCCTCACAGGGAAGTCATTGCTTCTGTCATTAATGAAACAGGATTTGTGATTCTTTCAAGTCCAAGGGGAGGTCAGTAGTTTTGATGACCTTTTTTCTTTACTTACATAATAAATAAATTGGTTAAAAACCAGTTAAATATCTCTTGCTGTTTTACTTTGGATTTTGTCCTTTGGAGGAGGACAATTATCTACTGTGAGTGCAGAACACATCCAGCTGATGCAGCACTGAAGCCAGGGAGGATTTTAAATTTTATTTGTTTATATACCCTTAATACCAGCCTGTGCTCCTGCACAGATGAAGAATGGAAAGGCTGCATCTGTGTGGGGAGCCTCACCTCAGAAATCAGATTGCAGTGCTTGGCATGTTGAAGTGCTGATCTTTTGAGGAGTGGGAAACAAAGGCAGAGTTTCCCCTGTGTCCCTCCTCCTCATGCCCCCTCCTCTCTCTGGGTGTGAGAGCCTCCTGCACTCAGCACAGCATGGTTTGTCCAAAGGAAGCTGAGGCACAGCAAGACACAAAAAGTGAGGATTTATCTCCTCTTTCCATCAAGCCTGTCTGAAAGAGGATGCTGTTTCACTGGTGGTTCTGCAGGAGACTTTCTCTGCAGCAGCTGCTGGTTTTAACAGTGTAAATCAGTGCATAGCTTTGATGAAATCTGCTTCTCTTTTAGTCCCTGTGAAAAAGCTTAGCCCTGACTAGCAGACTTCCTCTGGATATAGGCAAGCATAAATTAAGGCCTCTGCCTAATCACAGACTAGGAGCCTCAGCAATTCTTTGGTATTTTTTCAATTTATGATTGATAGTGCAGTTGTGGTGTGCTGCTTCTGAGTCAGTCCAACTTTGAAAAACACATTTCTCCATATTCCTTGCCTCTCCACCAACTGTGTCTTTAGAGAGGCTCTCTGGGAGGCTCCTGGACTCTGGGGGCTGAACACACTGGCTGAGTCCACCAAAATTTCTGAACTGGGACCTGCAGCCCTCCTTGAGAACGGCGATGCTCTGAAATTTGTGAGGCTGTTTGTGCCCTTGGATTATAAATTTTTAATCCAGTGGGAGTCAGCTGGGGCAGGGATGCATGCAGCACTCTTTACATGGAGGGCTAACACGATAAGGCTTGTGAAAAAACGAAAATCACAGTTCTGTGTTCTACCAGAAGCTTTCACATGATATGAGTCTCATGTGCAGACAGAGGAGTGAGGTGACACAGAGCTGGGTATGAGACATAGCAGATGTGTCCATAACACGTCACTGAAATCAAACACAGTCCTCACCTGAGCATCTCTCACTTTTGCCTCCATGCACATGTTTTACATAATGAACTGAAATTAATCTTTTAGTTTCCTTGTGCCCGGTACTTTATTTTATTTATTTATTTATTATTTATTTATTTTTAGGCTGGTCCCATGCTCTCCATGGACTTTATGTTCTGTTATTCTTTCTGAGCCATTCAGTCCTTAACACATTTTCATTCTCTTTCCATCTTTCCCTTACTGTCTCTCTCTTATCTCACTCAGCCTCCCCTTCACTTTTTCTCATCTGGCTACTCCCATCATTATATTTTATAAAATAAATATAAAATTAACTGCCTCAAAATTAACTGCTTCAAATTTTTTCCCTCAAAGATCTCTCTGTCCTGTATTGCTGTGTCTGACTTATCCTGTGAGACAGGTCACCTGCAAGTGTCCTTTTTCCCTGGGTTTTGTCCCTTGTCACCCTGCTCAGGTGAGAATGCATTCTCAACACTTAATCCAGTCAATTTACTTCCCAAGCAGTCAGCCTCTGCCTGCTTCCTAGCTGAACCAGTTGAATCCTTTTGCTGATTCTCAGTGCAGACCTTCAGTTTCACTGGGAACATGTATGCCCTTCTGTCTCTCTTAATTACTGGATTCATCTCGTCTTTGTTCCCTGTCCTCACATTTGACTTTGTGAGCAGTAATTACCTCTTACCATTGTTTCAAAATCCCCAGTCAGTTTGTGAGGTACAGCTCCAGACATGCCATGTCTTAAACATCAGCTTTGCCACAAGTATGTAGTGCAAGAGCCCAGCTGCTCTGTATGAGCTCCAGGTTGGTTTCTCCATGCAGTCACTGTCAACCTTGTCCCAGTCTCCCCCGGCTTCTCAGAGCCTCGTAGGCTCTCAGGAATTAACACCATATGTGATTTCACTTCTCCCCACAAGGACCCCAAGGACCCCATGGTTCAAAGGCAGCCTGGTCTGGGGGCAGGAAAAGAGCAAGGCAGAGGCACTGGGTTTTTTGTGAACTTATGACAATTTTTCAAGTGACTTTTAATGGATTTCCTTTCCAAGTACTTGTCCAGTCTCCCTCTGAACTGGTTAAAACTACTTCAGTCCTTTGCATACTCGTTCAAGGAGTTCACAGCCCTGCAGCAGTGCAGCTGCACTTCATGGAGTCACCTGTCCTAATCCCAAAGCCTGCTCCTCAACAGAAAATGGTCAGCTCAGTGTATGAAATCAGGACTGCTTTTCATGGTGTTTTCTTTCTTTATCCTTAGCTACACCAGACTTCACCTGACATTTCATACAGTCTCGTGAGATGTGTCTGCAATTTGTCACAACCTGCCCTTATTACTTTAAACAATTTTGTATCATGTGTGACCTTTGTCTTTCACTGCTCATGCCCTTTTCCATGTTATTTATGAGTATTTTGAACAGATCTCAGTGCAGATCCCTAAAACTTCTACTGGTGACTTCCTTCTATTGAGTGAAATGACCATTTTGCCTGTTCTCTGTTTCCTGCCTTTCAGCCATTTCTCTATGCCAGAACTTCCCCCTTCCCCTAGTTTCTTAGTTTCCCTAGAAACTAAGAGGATAGATTTTCATAGATAACCTTCATCAATACATTTGCTACTTCTTTGAAGAACTTTGAGATGTTGGAAAGGCAGGATTTCCAGAAGCCATGTTGACTCCTACCAAGCAGATAATTTCTATCCAGATCACACTGTTTCAAGGTGTCCTCTAGTTTGATCTTTTATTAAAACTTTTATTACTGTGGCTGGTACAGACCTCAGGCTTCCATGCTACTGGAACTCCAGATCCTCCTAACCTCTTTTAACCTTGGTGTCCCTTCTGCTTCCTGACATCCCAAGGTGGGCACTATCTCAGTAATTGTGTCCAGACATTCTTAAGTTGTCTTGAACCTCTTGCTGTTTGCTCCTGGTAGTCTAGTAGTCTCCATCCCATCTATTTTTGCCATGGTTTCTTCCATGCAATCCCACTAAATGTGAGACACACCCTGGCCAAGTCCTCTCCCAGGAAGGTTCCAGGGTAGAAATGTCCCAGTTTTTGCTACAAGAACCAGGGACACCCAGAATTCACCTTACTTCTCTGCAGTGGTCTTGCCGTTCCTGAGCATGGATTTTAGACCTCAGATTCAGCTGGGCCCAGAGTCATACCCCTGCCAAACTTGATCCTGGTGTGTTGAAACATGGTTAGAATCACCTTTGATTCCTTTTATGCCATTGGCCCTTAACATATTTTATGGCCTAACTATATTTTTACATTTAGCCCACTGAATTTAACATGACCATTGGACAGAGCTCCTTGAATGACACTTTTGGAAATCAACCAATCTCTTTCACCTGGTGATTTAGTCAAGCAAACACCTACCCTTCTCAAGCCTCTCCTGCTGGATACTCTGTATGTTGTTCCAAGTGTGGTGTGTGCCACACAGCACTCACCATATTGCAAGAAAGATTTAAGCTACCTTACCTTCTGTGTTCAATTTCCCATTTATACAGTTTCCCTCTTTGCATTTTATCATGTCTGTGAAAGAGTTCAGGGTTTCTTTTGTTCAGGAAAGGATGATGGATCTAAGTGTGTGATGGTGCAAAGACAAAGGGGCCTTTCCTTACTGAGATCCTGAGCCAACCCAGTGCATCTCTCTTTCCTGAGAGCAGGGCTGGGTGTGGGTGGTAGCATCCCAAAACCTGACCTGTGCTTCATGTTCCCATGTGGCAGATAGCAGAGCACACAGCAGGGACTGAGTCTGCCTGGTGCAACCACTTTACTACTCATGCTACTCCTAGAGTATCTCTCAGCATTCTGCTCAATGCTTCTGTCCCTGCAAGACAGGCAGAAATATACACCCCAGGTAAAATTATTTCATTTTATTCCTGGAGAATACAGGTTTAGATGTGCTTAAATATACAAGTGGTTTGCAAAAAGGTTTCTGAGAATAATGTAGCCAGTACCGGCTTCCCAGATATTAACCTCTATATATTTTAATTAAATTTATAGTCTAGTTTCTGGTCTATTTCTGTAACTCTTCTTGCTGAAAGATCACTCAAGATGCACATTTGCCACCATTTTTCTCTTAGATCAGTAGTGTTCGTCAACATAAAAATATTTCAGTTCTGCTTCCTGGTCAGATGTGCCTTGAAAATTATATACTTTCAAAATAAAGCATAATTGTGCACATGAAACTAAGTGTTCATTTCGTTTTATAACGTGCTTCTCATAGCCTGTGGTCTTCTGTCCTCTTTACCCTCTCCCCTACTCCCTTACAGCAGTTTTGAGAGAAAAATAACCTCAGAAGTTTTGAAGTGTAACATTTAACTACTTGTGCCATTTCTAATGCAATATCTGCCTGTATTTCAGCCAGGATGATGTAGCATCCATTGCTTCAGCACAAACAGATGCATTTCCACAGACTTCTTGGGCAGAAGAGCATCTCAGCCAGCCTGTCTGCCCTAGAGCACACAGGGTTCATCTGACAAGACTGAGCCCTGCTGAGCTGGGGGCGTGGGGGACAGGACTGCACCACCCTTTGGAAATCAAAAACAAAAGGAATATTGGACAGGAACTGAAGGAATCAGCATCAAACAATCACCTCCTCTTCCATCATCTCCTCGTGTTGTCACTGTAATCCCCAATACAAGCTGCCTCGAAATGCAGAGAGCCTTTCAGAAGATTATCTGTATCAATGCAGGCTTTGAAGTACGGGCTGCTGGCATCTCATTACAGACAGAGATCAAACCTCTGAGATTAACGTGGTCCTGGGCCTGCTGGACTTCATTCACACATCACAGAAGTGCTAAGCTATCAAAGTGCAGGGCTCTGTCTGTGTGTTACTTTCTCAGCCATAAATCCAGCAGCACGGACCCACTGACTTTTTTTTTTTTTTTAACAAATGAGTCCTTTCGGCCCGTAAGGTGTCTTTATCTTCATGGGGCTGAATACAGTTTAGGAAATTGAAACAACCCAAACTGAAAGATAAATTGAAGTAATATCCTTGGGGTATTTGGGCCGGATGTTGACTGTATCTTTTTCTTTTGGTAAAGCAAACAAGAAACCATTTGAACTGCAGACCTGCCCACTGAGGACAAATCCAGGGTGTAAAGGGCAATCCTGGTGCCAGGCATTTTCTGCTCTGTTCTGGGGCTCTTGGAAGTGCAGGCACCATGCCAGGATGAGTCAGTGCCTGCACATGAGTTAGCTCAGAGACAGCCTGTCCCCATGAGCCCATCCCAGGCCACCAGTCCCTTGGATAGCAGATGCTAAAGTATGGGAGGTGGGTTTGCTTCCACCTCAGAACGTTCTGAAGATGGGACATGACTACAAAGCCTTTCTAACTTCTGTCCTACAGCTGCATTTAGGACAGGGCTGTGCTAACAGGTTGTGCCAGAGCCTGAAGGCTCAGGTATGCCAGCTCTCTCCACCGCTGCAGCAGCTGGGAATCCACAGAGGCCATTTCCTGTTTCTGGGCTGGGATTTGCAGATCATGCTTAGCCTTCTGCTGTCATTCCATGTAGCAAACTCAAAATGGTTGTGAAATGCAACACCAGTGTTCAGAGGCAATTTTATTGATGAAATCTACTTGCATACTCCCAAGCACTGTGGGAGATGGCTGCCTGTCTGGATGGAATTTTCCTAGCTGGATCCATGTTTGTGCCTTGCTGAAGGGCCAGTGACTCAGTTCTGAGAGGATCATGCTGGGAAGGTTGTTTGACTTTAAAGTTAGAGTCACCCACATGCCTAGCAAGCACATCAATATCATGTGCAAGATGCTCCCACCCAAGGAGGAGTGCAGATGACTTGAAGCTAGCAAGAAAAAAAAGGAGAATCAGCTACAACTGCTAGGCCAACATAGTCCTGCATCCACAATCTTGAAGGTAACCAGGACCTGGTGGAGGTATGTCAGTATCTCAGTAGGATGAACTAACTCAGCCTTGCACCTCAGCAGTGTCTGGGTGGCCAACAGCCTCCAGTTTGCAGCTGGTTTGTACCTGGCTGACCTGTGTGTGTCACCAAGGTCTGCAAAGCACCCTGCAAATGGGCCTGGTTGGGTGCATTTGTCCCCAGAAATCCTTTCCTTTCATCATCTGAAATTGAGGGTGTTCTTTTAAAACACTCACATCAGCAACTTAACAGAATTTTGACCAAAGAACCAGAGATAGACAAAATAAAATTCTAGAGATGCTCCTGTTTCCGTCTCTCCTTAATACATGAAAAGAATAATAGTCACCAGTCATCTCCCTGCTTCCCAGCATTTTAGTTCCAGTTACACCATAATTGCTGGCATCACAGCATTAGCTTCTGCTGTTGGAAACAGCCTGCAAAAGGAGGAATAGGAAGCATAAATACTGGAGACAGTTTACTGTGGGAAAGGACCTAAAAATGAAGGAATGAGAGGGGAGGGAGGAAAGAAAAGCATGGGCAAAAATGTTTGTAGACAGTTAAGTATCACTTAACAACATACTCTTTGGAGAAATATGGAAGGTTTCTAAAAGGATATTTTTATCCCTTATTCTGTTTGGATTTTTTAGAAGTACAGAGTGACCTCTCTTTTGGCCAGAGAACCTTGATCAACAGCATTGGATTAGTACTCTGTCTACTGGAGACCACTTCTGTGCAAAACCTGAATGTGCTCCATGCTGTGTAGAAATATCTGTGCTAGTTTTCACTTCAAGGACTCATTTCATGCACCATAACCCTTCGCTAGGGATACACTCTCCAAAGGTGGGATACACTCTCCAAAGGTGGGATACACTCTCCAAAGGTGGGACACTAGTGTTTTTGTCCACTCTCATCTCTGCTCCATTGCAGCAAGATCTGCTTAGATCCGAGCCTGACGTCAGCTGGATTCAGAGCAGATATGTTTATTTGGATGGGAAACATCAAGTTTTAAAGTAGAGCTGACATTTTAAAGTGGAACAAGAGCAGGAAAACTTCCAAGACATCAATACCCAGTGCTACGCAATCCCAGGACAGAATAAAGTAGGTGAGGCCAGACCCTTACAGTTTGTGGCTCTCCCAAATCCAATGCTACTCCCAACAATGACAAATATATTCTTAAAAGTCCTAGCAAGGGAAAGCCAAGCCAAGCAGAGTGTACTTTCAGTATGCAATTAGCATAAATATACTTTGTGCTAAACTGCCCAGAATTAGAAACAAAAAGCTTGAGGAGGTTCTAATTGTTTCAAAGGGAATACATGTCACGGAGAGGAAGACAAAGGGGAGCTATATCCAAGAAGACATGAGACAGAGGCCAAACCAGCAATTGCCTGAATCCAAAACAGTCCCAGAGGCTGTCTCTGAAGACTTGCCAGTGGACTCAGCACTGGAATTTGCCAGGGACTTAGCCTAAACCCAGCCACCAACCTCGCCACTCATGGCAAATGATACATCTCAGCTGGCACAGTGAACCTGCCACGCTTACTGTGAGAATGGCCGCAATTGCTGAGTTTATTGCTGAAGTCCAGCAGATGAAAGAAGAAACATCAAGCACATCACTAGAAGTACCACATTTAAGATGAATCTTGGTAATTGAAAGATTGCTTAAGAACAAAATGTTTGCTGTAAGCTTTTTTCTCCTATCTCATGGTCAGCATGGAGATTGGCAGTATGTGGCGATCTAGTGAAGGCACAGGGAGACCTTTGAACTGAATTGATGAAGAATGACAGCTAACTCCAGTCCTGCTCATTTCTTAGCCTGCCCTTCCATGGGATTGATAGCATTTACTCAGATAATCTCTCAGTGGCCAGCAGAAGAGACTCACAATACAAACTCCTCCATCTGCAAAGCCCATCCCACGCTGCACTGAGAATGCCTGTGCTTTCTGGCTGCTGTTAGGCAGCACCATGATAATCGTGACCAGAGACCCCACTGTGGCCATGCAAAGCCACAGGCAGTGATGTGCAGTCAGGGCAGCAGGTAGGGAGAGCTCACTCTGCCTTCTCTCCCTTCTGCTTGTGTCTGCTGGGGTTTGGTGCTGCACATGCTGCAGGTTTGCCCTCTGGCTCCACGGTGCTGGCTCAGGTCTGTTGTCCTCAGCTTTCAACATGCCCTGAGTATTCACAGCCAGGATCCTGACAGCTTTCTGTGCCAGGGCCTTTTATGTGATGCTGCAGATGAGTCCTTTGTCCCCAGCTCAGACTTTCAGACTCCTCTAAATCTAAAGTTTCAAAATTGTCTCTTGGACCAGCTCAACACTCTTCCTACCCTCCCCCCCTCCTCCCTAGATGAACAAGGTTTATTTGACTTGGAAAAGAAACAATAATTTTCTTCTTAATTATGAAAGATGTGCTGTACAGAATACATCTCCTAAGACTGTGCAAAATTGCATTTAGCAGCAATGAAGTTACAGTGCTGTGATCTGAGCCTCAGAAGCCATTTTTCTAACCTTCAAACTGGTTGACACTTTTCATCACTTCCCTTTGTCACTGAGACTTCCTTTATTTGTCTGCATGTCTTTCTTCTATATGAGATGCAATCTTTACTGTGTAGACATGAACATAAATATTTAGACACAACTGGAGAAGCTTTCAGATGTTTGCTAAGAAATAAATCTTTCTTGAGTCCTTGGTTCAAGATGGAAGCAGGAAGTAATTGCCCATGAAATTCCCTTAGGGTTGGCAAGAGGAATAGTTACTTCATATCTGTCGAAGGATGGCCTTGGGTAAATGGGCTGCTGGAAGTAAAATTTATGCTCAAGAGGAGCACTTCGGTGAAATGTTTTGTGAGATTTTGTTTTCTTTCCTAACAGCTTGAGAGACTCTAAAAATGAGAAATATCAAAAACTTTGTGTTCCTGTGTTAAGATTTTCTTCCAGTGACACACTAAATGCCAAGGGGAATGTGTCTCCATGTCAGAAGTACTGTGTAGATGTAACAGGTCAGAAGCTGCAGTGGCTCTCGTTTCCCTTCCCTTTTGGCTTGGGCTGAAGTGAAAGGAGAGATACTCCAGTCTCCTTGCAGGCTTTGTACAAGATGCATAAACAGCCACTGTGTCTCCAGCTCAGTCCTTACCACACCTGCCCCAGTTATGTCAGCTGAGGCAGAGACTGCCCGTGGATATGTGCAGGTTTGGCTGGGCAAAATGCAAAGCAATCAAACCTTCTTTCATGTGGGCTTTGTGCAGTGGCATTACTTGGCATTTTGAGAGTAGCACATACAGCTCAGCTGATGGCCAGCAATTGAAGTGTCAGGAATCTGGCCTTGTTGCTGTGCTTTCAAACTTCAGGCTCATCCCATTCTCAAGAGGGATGGAGTCTCCTGTTTCAATGGTGTAACTTGCTTGCTCAGCTTTCCTACATTTCATGGGCTTCCATTAGAGACATTTTTCCCTTTCAGTTTTCTGTCTAGTGAGATGCTTGGAGAACATCTGCTTTGATGCTCGTTGTCAGTCTAATTTCCAGTCATCAGATGGTCATGCTTCAGGAGTCACCTGGAAATCCTGAAAGTTTTCTTATGAAATGGCACTAAAAAATAAAGGAAAAGTTTCCTTTTACCTAAAGGAAAAGTTACACATACATGTCTTCTTGTTGACATTTCCCATCTTCAAACACTAACAGTTCTATTGAGAAAACAGAAGAGCATTTCACAAAGTATTACAATTTCAGTTTGCAGTGGTACATTTTTCTCCAACAAAATAGGAGGAATAGCTTCCATCCATGGCTGCAACTGAAACAGAAATGCTTCACCCAAGTCTCTTTGTATTTGGAATATCTGTGAGGGTTCCTCCCACCCATCCCCATGATGAGACTCTTCTCTCTGCTTTGCAGTGGTCAAAAGGCTCAGGAGCCTTCTGAGACCAGCAAGGTGACCTCTGAAGTACCTCTTTCTGGAGATAAGAACAGCTCATGGCTCCAGTCTAGGACAATGGGGAGAGGAGTGGGCTTTGTTCGGGTTTTTTAAACAGTTTTGCATTATTTGGCATAGAGGAGCCATGAGGTCACCTCCTCCTGGATTCCTTGTCTAAATGCCAGCACCTGGTAGCTGAGGACACCAAAGGCACAGCAACTCAGCTTCAGGAAAAACAAAATTTGAAACAGGAGAAGCAGATGCCAAACAGTAGCTGCATCTGGATTTTGGGTGATCGACTCCACATGTATTTTCCCATTATTACGTAATACCCTAAGAAAACATTTTATTCTTCCTTTGCATCCCAGGATTTGTTCATGTCTGAAACCTGTCTTGACCATGCTGAGTGAAAAATCTGCTAGATCAGAACTGGTAAGAAGATACTGGTAGTGCAATAGTAATGTTGCTAATTGGAACCTCCTCTCACAGGATAGCTGTATGAAGACATTTCACAAAACACATACTCCACAAGCCAGGGAATATAAGGCAAAATGTGCAACCTGAGGCACAGTGTGCCCAGATCCTAGGGATCTGGCTCTTGCTAGATTTAACTTATTGAAACTGGGAGGTCTTAGTCATTCCTAGAATTGGTAGCTACCAGACAACAAATTGGATGTGAGGCTGTTCTCAACTTTTTATTGCTTTCTTTTTTTAGTGCTATTTTTTCCTTTGTCCAGATGTTTTTAATACAGCATCCTGAAATGCTTACAGCTGTCAGTGTCTAATGAGCCTCTAACATGCCATTTCATACAATCAGTTTATGTTATTTAACCATACCACTTACAGAAAAAAATATTATATTTGTATGGTTGACAATATTTCTGGAATTATCTAGTTCCTGTCTGTCAGCATTTATTGTCAATCATTTTTATATAAAGATTTGCATCTTGGGGAAGAGACATGCACATATACATATTTTTTTTGTTACAGCTCAGTAGGAGATTAGCCAGCCAGAAGCTCTTCTGGCAGTTACTGCAGCAAAAACATATCTATGACTCAATAAACTAATTGTACATGTTCTTACACAGGAGTTCTTGGATCAAAAAAGTGAGGAAAAAGCAGTTTGATTCCTCACAAGAATAAATCTGTTCCTAAATATAAAGGCTAGATAAGTTGTGTGTGCATTTTCCATTTTTAAAAAAAAAATCCATGAAAATGTTTTAGTCAACAAAATATGCCTTTAATTTCTTTTAATGATACTTCTGGATCTGTAAAGACATTTATAAGAAATAATAAAAAAGTTTAAAAAAAAGGAAGAGCCAGATATTCCAAAGAGCAGCATCTGATTTCAGGGCTGCACCAAAGCAGTTTTCTGCATGAAGCACTTGGCCCTCAGCAGTAGCCACTTCTCTGCAGTTTCAAAGCACAACCATCACAATGAGACTCCTCAACTGGGTGCATTAAAAGCCTGGGACCAGAGCAGGCTTTGAACAAGTCTGAGAAATATATCCCTAAATGCTGAGTTTGCCATTAAGTGATCATCTTTACTGTGGGACTCTTAGTGGAGGAAGAGTTGTGCATGTTCCCAGATGCTCCATTTTAATCCTGCAGCTGGTCTGCCCTGCAGCCCTGCACTGGGGATGTGATGAGGCACCCTGGGGCTTGACAGACATGGTTACTTCAAGCCTTTGAAATGCCCTTCTGCTCTCCCCTCAGTGACAAGGTACATTGCACCCTGCAGAGCGCAGTCTGTGGGTGTTCAGCCCTTCTTGGAGGAAAACTCATTGCTGGCACCCCTTCCTCAACCTCTTATTTTTACCTCCTTGTGGACACTGCTGTCCTGTGTAAGGCTGTCCCTGCCTCTTCTAAACCCCAGATGTCCCAAAGGAAAGGGGCCAGTGGTCTAAGGATGCAATGTGACCAGTGTAGGACAGCTTTCAGCCAGCCTAAATTATCTGGAGCTCAGCATAACTGCTGGCCTGGCCTGGTTTTGAAATATTGCCTAAGGTAGTGAAAAACAGCAGATGGGGTTCTGCACATCACTGTGAATCAGAGGAAATACTGAGCAGCATTCCAGCAGCGTGGGAGGATCTCCGACACTGGTGCCTGGGCAGAAGCAAACCTCCAGGAGGTTTGGCGTCACCTGGCTGGGGAAAAGCACCCAGAGAATCCTCACCCTGTGATGGTATTGCTCTAGAGGAGCAAGCCTGAGTCCTGGCCCTGGTGGAGGGGACAGAACTGCTTGCTGTGTTCCTGCCCATCACAAGTGCTCCCCTACACCCAGGCAGCACCTTAGGCCTCTTGACCACCAAAAACTTGGTTTGCTATTAGTTCTTGCAATATCCCTGTCATCACTGTGAGCTGTCTGATCCAAGTACAGAGGCTGACTGCCACAAAGAGGGGCTATGTCTATGTTTCACAGTGTCTAGTGGGGCACTGTGCTGGTCTGTGACAAGAGCCATAGGTGTCCCTGGCAGAGTACATTGCAAGCAAGAGTATACACCACAGCATGGGAGAAGAGTCAGGCAGACAAACTATTTTAGAATCAAATCTCAGTTAAAATAATGTGTGATACAGCAGTATACCACATCCCACATAGGAGCTCCATGGTGATCTCTTTTTTGGAGTAACAATAAGTTGGGTTTGAGTAGGGATGATAGAAACTTTGTGGAAAGGTGTTCCTGCTGAGATGACAGCAGAAAAACATTGAATGATGGAGGGTACCAGGCACAAAGTGCCTGAGCCTCATGCTTGAAAGACCAGCTCACTGGGTTTAAATGTATTGGTAGAAGAGAGCACAGAGCACCACAGAAGTACAGGCACACAGCCAGGTGGGCACACCCTCACACACTCACAGAGCCCTTACTGTGATGGAAAAACAGGGTAAACTCCAGGCACAATGGGTGCCTTGGGGTGGAGCCATCTCCTTGGGATGTACACAAAATTACTCCTCTCTTCTCCTGGCAAGACAGGGAAAGAGCTGAAGGCATGGGGTACTTTGGGTGCCCTGAGTTTTCCAGTGATGCTGCAGTGAGTCTGCTCAAGGCCATTTCAGGGAACTGTGTGTACATGTGGAAGGGGTCATGTATTTTATGAGACTGACAAACCATGCTGAGCAATGTATTTCATCACACAACCTCTCCTTTGATAGTGAGGAGTTGCTCTCAGCCTGCACTGAGCAAAACATTTTAGTTTCTCCATCAGGCTTGGAGAAGGGCACGTATGCCCAAAGGGCTTGTCCATTTTTTACAGCTCTCTTCCCTCCCCCCACAAACCTTGCCTTGCCACCACAGCTCCCACAGTAGTCATGTCATACATGGATGGTCACCAGGGATTTACAAGAGGCAAGAAGTTCTCCAATGGCCCTTGGAGTGGGTCAGAGCTGGGATTTGCTCTGTCAAAGAACAGCCTCTATTTGAAGGTGTGGATCCCTATGGCTGAGAGTACTGGTAGTTCATGGAGGCAGCTAAATTGTGGGCGTGTTTATTGGAATTACAAATAGCTTTATACAGACGGGTTAGCCTGGTCACTGGGAATTTGTATGGGTAATTATGGGCTCATTATTATCTTCCCTGCAGGGAAGACACATGACCCAGTAGTCTGAGGAAAAAGTTGGGCGCCAGGAACTCCTGGACTCTAATCCCAGCTTCGACACTCCCTTCTCTGGCCCCAGGCAAGTGACTTAACTTTGTGCCTTGGTTTCTCTGTCTGCGAAATAGGGATAATATCTCTGAGGAGTGTTGTGAGGATTAATTAGATAATGTTCACTTAATGCTTTGAAGATATGAAATGTGAAATCTTATTATGCAGCTTGGAATGCTTTCCAGGCTCTTTTGATTTCTGACCGCACGCTTTCATTAGATCACCTCCTTCCCCGCGGAGGTGGATTCGCTTGGGAGCCACCCCAGCTAATTTGGGAGTTGTTTTTTTTCCAATAGCTTGGAGCAGTTCCCAAACACTCTGACTCACACCAGCTTGCTGGAGAAGCTGCCTCTGACACCTGACCCTGGCTGGGGAATGCCTCGCCTCGGTGTGTGCTGGCTTTCCAAAGGCAAGTCAGGGAGTGGCTGGAGACAGGATGAATCAGGTTTAACGGTCTTAATGAAGCCAGGGATGGATTTTGCCCTCTGGCCTTCTCCAAAAGCATCTGCACTGCTGGGATTCCTGGCATGCGAGGAGCAGCTCCCCTAACCCTGTCCTGCCAAAGGTGCAGATGCTTTCTAAGCATTTGATTAGACCTTATTTTTGTCTTGATACTTTGAGGCATGGATCTGTGACATAAGAGATTTTTTTTAAAAGGAGTGAAATTATCTCCTTAGTCTTTCTCCTTTATACAGTCGGCTTCCTGAGAGAGTTATTCCTTGGGAATATTCCTTGGGAAAATGCAGTTTTCTGCAGTGATAAGTCACTGTGCAGGACACAGTAAGGTCAGTTTCTCCTGATTAAGAAATAACCAAAGTAGGTCTTGTTCCTCAAGTCTGCTTTTTTGAACAGTTCAGTGATCCTATGAGCCATATGAACCAGCTCCTGCTGGGGACCTGCCCCTTCCCACATTGCTGCACATCCTCATCCAGCAGCGCTTCAGCTGGAGCTGCAGTGACTGGGACAGCGATGGGCAGAGCCCGGGACACCTTGGGCTGAAACAGCATCCTTGGAAACGCCAGCCCTGGACACCTTGGGCTGAAACAGCATCCTTGGGAATGCCAGCCCTGGACACCTTGGGCTGAAACAGCATCCTTGGGAACGCCAGCCCTGGACACCTTGGGCTGAAACAGCATCCTTGGGAATGCCAGCCCTGGACACCTTGGGCTGAAACAGCATCCTTGGGAACGCCAGCCCTGGACACCTTGGGCTGAAACAGCATCCTTGGGAACCTCGGCTCCCCCAGGAGTATCTCAGGCTCCGGCATCTCCTCAACCTTGCGGGGGAGAGCAGCCCCTGCTGAGCCTCCCCCGGCGCAGAGGGTTTGTCACCCGCGGGGCTTTGCCTGGAGGTGCTGCCAGGGTTCGGTTTTGGCTACACAGAGGCAGGAGCTCCCTCGAGCGGAGCGAGCCCCCCACTGCAGCGAGGGGGGAACCGGGCTGGGGGGGACAAAAGCGCGGAAATAATCCACGAGAAACTCCGCTGTCAGAGCCAGCTCCTGCTTCCTTTGGGATCGGCACCTTCCTCAGGGCAGGCAAACTGCTCGGGAGACTACTCCCCACCGCTGCAAAGTGTAGAACAAACGCTGAACTTTTGCTAGATTTTAAAGTAGCTCCAGTTTACTTGCTCTCTCCTACCTTGAGAGTGAAATTCATGTCCAGAGGGAGGGCTTTTCTGTTCACTATTGTTCCTCCTCCAACATACTGAGAAGTTTTGTGGGGACATAGGACTTCAAACAGTACTTGGACTACAAAATTTGTTTGCATATGCCCTCATCTCTAATGCCTGGGGAAAGATCAGTTCTTAACCATACAACTCAACTCTTTAAATTACACCAGTGAGTGAAAGAACCCCAAACAGAAGGGTGGAAAACACCTGGGCAGTTGCTTTCACTCTTCACTCTGTAGCTCCTGAGTGTGACAGTATGATCCTGGGGTGTTGGTAGTAGGAAGAGGGAGAGAGTTTCTCCACTTTGGAGATGCAGATAATTTAACACCTTATCCATCACAAGCAACATGAGCTATACCTGGGAGTTAGAGCAGATTGTGCCATGGTGCCGTGGTGTGGCACTCTGGCTTTGTCATGCTCTGCATCAAACAGATATAAACTGTGCTCCCAAAAAACACACAGGGAAAGGGGAGGGAGAATGAGCCAAATAGAGTCTGGAATCATAGAATCATAGACTACCAGGTTGGGGGCCTCAAGATCACCTGGAATTAATTTTGTGGCCAGGGGGCTGATGAAAAAAAATGTGCTGGGCATCGCTGCAGGATGATCAATGAACAGCAAAAGAGGAATCCAGGAATACTTCCAGTCTGCAAAAGCACATGTTAAGGTGAACATGGACCCCCACCACAGGGGCTCTAGTTTGATCCTGGGACTATGGCAGAGGCTCATGGGCATTCCAGTACCTGTCCTGTGACACTGTTCCACATGCTGGTACACTATTAGGCACATCCATGCAGACCCTCACAGAGGGTGCTGCAGCCAGCACTCAGGTAGAGAAACAGTGTGTCTGTAGAGAGAAAACCTGTTTCTTCAGCTGATCTTTGATTATATATGCTATCTGCTAAGTTATTGAAATATCTTGGAATGAATATATGGAAGAATTATTGTAATTGAATCTAAGTAGTGCTCAAATTAATGTAAATATGACACATCAGCCTAATAATTAAAGTTGTCAGGTATGGGTTTTATTCAGAGCTTGAATTAGGTTCCTGCTTCAACTTGTTGATTTGCCTTGGAGCTTGCAAGGCTGAGCTCAAAAGGCAAAGTGTTGTGGGAATGCTGAAAACAACAGAGTGAGGCAAAGGGCTCTTCTGCTCTGCTCTGCTCTGCTCTGGGGACCTTGTCTCATACCATCTGCAGCACTCCTCACTGGGGACTTTGCTTTATATGCAGCAGCCCCTTTGTTTCTTTTAGAGAGGCATTTCACAACGTGTATGTGGCAGCTCCAGCCCCCGAAGGTCGTCTTTCTCCCACCCTCGTCACTGTAGGGCCCTGGCAGAGCTCCACATCTCAGCCCACCCAACTCTGGGGCCAGGAGCAGGGCTGGAGCAGGCTGGCTCTGCCCAGGGCCACTTGAGCACCTCCCCAGTGCTCCCAGCTCCAGCAAACAGTGCTGGTAGAGTTAGCTCCCTTGGGAACCACTGTCTCACCAGTTAGGAGCCACTAGGCTGGGCTCATGTAACCACAAATTTCAGCTGGAATGACCCCTGAAAGCAGCCTGGTCAAACTTGCTCTGCTCTGCCTGGCCTCAGAACAGGGAGCCTGAAAAAGCACCCTTTAGGAAACAAAATGATGCATTCCTATGGGTATACCAGTTCATGATCTGGCTCCAAGTGCTTTTTCAAGGCATGGTTAGGAAAAAACAGCTTGGGTTCAGGTTTCAAAGTTGAGAAAATACTCTAAGAATAGTAAAATTGTTCCTTTGGAGAAGAAAAAAAAAGCTAAATCAACTGGACCACACCTTCATCACATAAAAGCTCAACTGAATAAAAAAAAAAGCCCTCCACATCTCTTCCCCAGCAAAATTATTCTCATTTCTTTCTGGGACATTTGTACTTGCTTTCTGTGTTTAAGTCAGGCATTTGGCTATGAACATAAATGGTACATGTATCTGTGCTCAGATACACCTCAAACAGGCACAAATACACATATGAATGAGATCCAGCCAAACCCTTACTCCTTATACCCCACACAAAAGTTAATCAGGGAGTGAAAAATTGAGAGGGGAGTTATAGCCCTTTCTGTATAACATGAGTTCATGACTTGTCTATGTCTAGATGGCACATGATTCTGGTGGTTCATGGTGACATTCATCAAGAGGTGGAAACTACCAACAGCAAAGTTGCCAAAAATATCATTTTCCATGGGAAATTTACCATTAGCAGCAGAGAAAGCACAGGGAAACAGATGTGTCACTTAATTCCCTGGAACTCATGTGGGTAGGTCTCTCTACCAGTGTGTCACCAGCATATATCAGGAATCCTATTTTAAACATACCTTCTAGCTGGATGAGCTCCAAGCAGGTTGAGCACTGTTAGGGAGGTAGTCGCATATTTAGGACAAAATCCTGCTGTCAGACCAGCCTGGCACAGACAGATGCAGACAAAGACAAAATGGAAAATTTGGCCTCTTGGTGTGATGAAGAGTTGTGTGTGTTGTCACTGCAAGGAAAGACAGTTTGGACAAAATATTTGCACTGTCTTGCTTTTTGGGGGGTGGTGTGACTGTAAGCCAGCATCCTTGCAGCTGAACAGAGGATTAAACAAGACCTGTGATACGGATCCTTCCATGTATGAAAACACTGCCCATGCTGCCACTCACACTGCCACAGGAGGTGGGAAGGGGCTGCCATCCAGCCTAGGGCATGGACAACAGGGGCAAATTATCCCAGGGCAGAAAGAGCAGGGACAGCAGGGACAGGCCATGAGGGCAGTGAGACTGTCCCGGTGGCTTCAGGCTCCTCAGTTTCCTGAGATGACATTATAAGGCTGGTATTTGGCAAGATGTTTGGCAATATGTGCCCTGTAGCTCATGAAAAGGCTTTGTACCAGGGGACAGTGTGGGCTGCCTCGCAGAGAGGCTGCCTTCCCACAACACCAATTAAGTATAATCTCAGCGACTCAGCTGTCTTTTTCTGGGTCTGGAGCTGTTTAGCCCTCTCAGAAGCATTTTATACCCTTGCTATTGAGCCTGGTTGAGCTGAACATAGTCCTTGTTTTTTCTATCTCATGCAGAGCTGACATCACCAAACTTACATTTAGCCACTCTTATATTTAGCATTTCCTCCTGCAGCATCACCATCCCCTGCTCCTCCAGGATAGTGGCTAAACCATCTAAACATATTTACAAATGGAAGGGGGAGCACATCTGAGAAAAAAAAATAGACCAAGCGACATTCCCTTTGTCTTGATGCAGCTAAACAGGATCAGCATAACTGTGCACGTCTTTCTCCTTCTGAGCAAAAGGAAATAAAATAGAAGGGCCCATCTCTACAAAAGTCAGTGCCATCTTTCCTTGGGAGAGTGTCCTTGGAGGTCTGTGAGCTCAGGCTGAGCACTATGGGGGCTGGAAATAGAGATATGCTCAGGCTCCCTCACATATGATCTTTTCTTGTTTATTTGCATGGCTTTGTTGTTTGTTTGTTTGTTTGTTTTGTTGTTTGGTTGGTTTTAGTTTTTTTTTCTGGTAAACCTTCCTTTATAGTGCTAGCTGTGTGGGGGTGGAGTTGGAAATCAGCCCAGAAGTTTTTGTTATGATGACTTGATAAATATTTGCTGCTAACAGCAGCCATGATACACTAAGGGTTTTCTACTCTTTGAGAAGGGGTAGACCCAGCCCAGAGGAATAACTTCAAGCTCAAGAAGAAGTGAACCAAAGAGAGAAATAATGAAGAGTGGCAATTAAAAAAGCAGACCAACTCTGTGTGCTGCTCTCAGCAGGTGGCACATCGATGCATGAGTGCCTTGACCTGTAGGCTGTCCCACCAACCCCAGCTGGTCAGCTGCAGGGCTTGTGTGCATCCCTGGCTGAGCTACCCAGAGCTACCCATCCTCAAACTCTGCATCCTCCCTGGCTGTGGCCCTTTGCCTGTCCAAGAGTGGGACACACAGCACAGCTGCAGAGCAGCTGGCACAGCCCTGGTCATGCAAGGATGTGGGTTACCTAAGCTTGGGTGGCAAAGGGCAGCATGAACTAGAGGGGAGTGTTAATGGAGGCACGGGCTACAGGCACGACAACACAGCCTGTCATGTCAGCAAATAAAATAACACCACTGGTAAGCAGAGTGATAAATCCCTGCAGTGGGAATAGTAAAAACATTCTAGGTTGGAGCCAGCCCCTCCTGGTTAGGGTTTGGGTTTGCTTTTGAGCTGGTGGTCTTTTGTTGTGGAGAGACCTATCTCCCCTAAAGACAAAGTGCAAAAATACATCACACTTCTATTATGCCCATAACTCGCCTGTGTGATTTTATGCTTTCTTTATGCTGGTTGATAGATTGCTCTAATGATTGTGTTGACACATATTTAATGGTATTCACTTACAATTTCATTTAATAAAAGTCTTTTCTCACTTTGAACTGCAGCATTTTCTCAAATGTGGCCTATGGTGGTTTGCATTTGCTTTATTACTAATTAAAAGTAAACGCCTTTCTTGAGAACATTTCATTGCCATGCAGATGAAGCCAGCACCTTCAAATGGATTTTTTTCGACGTTTTATTTCTTTAAATGTGTTACCTCCTAAAGCCTGATGAAGTAAGAATTTGAATAACTATTTTTGAAAGGTAGAATTCACTGATAAGGTTCAGATCCTTATCATCTCAATTTAACTACTCTGGCTTATTTAAATAGAGGGGAAAAAGCAACTTGCAGTTCAACAAGAACAGCTTCTCCAGAGGTTTTCACTTATGTTAGCTTTGGACTGGGTTCAAACGCTGTGAGGATGCCTTTATCCTGTCAGCACTTCCACACTCTGAGTTCTCATACTGACTTTTCAGCCCATAGAGCCTGCTGAAGCAGTCCTTGTGTTGCAGCAGTTGCGTCCAAATACACAGAGCCAGTACTACAAAGTTCACCTGGGGATGCTCAGGATTACCTGGAAGCCTCAGCTGTCTATCCTGTGCTTGAGTTTTGATGCCAGGTACTTAAGGAAAAATTCTGATGCCATGCTGTTTCAGGAAAAAAAAATCACCTCATTTGAATGCTTAGTCTTTGAAGGTCTCTGAAATTCTCTTTTCCAGATGAATATCCCATGCCTTTATGTCTACATGTTGAATTCAGCTGATTCTCTTCTCTTGCTCTTATCCTATGGATGGAGGCTGTTCTCTTGTCGCCACTTTTCCCTTCCCTTCCCTTCCCTTCCCTTCCCTTCCCTTCCCTTCCCTTCCCTTCCCTTCCCTTCCCTTCCCTTCCCTTCCCTTCCCTTCCCTTCCCTTCCCTTCCCTTCCCTTCCCTTCCCTTCCCTTCCCTTCCCTTCCCTTCCCTTCCCTTCCCTTCCCTTCCCTTCCCTTCCCTTCCCTTCCCTTCCCTTCCCTTCCCTTCCCGGAACCTTCCCTTCCCGGAACCTTCCCTTCCCTTCCCGGAACCTTCCCTTCCCTTCCCTTCCCGGAACCTTCCCGGAACCTTCCCGGAACCTTCCCGGAACCTTCCCTTCCCTTCCCGGAACCTTCCCTTCCCGGAACCTTCCCTTCCCTTCCCTTCCCTTCCCTTCCCTTCCCTTCCCTTCCCTTCCCTGAACCTTCCCTTCCCTTCCCTTCCCTTCCCTTCCCTTCCCTTCCCTTCCCTTCCCTTCCCTTCCCTTCCCTTCCCTTCCCTTCCCTTCCCTTCCCTTCCCTTCCCTTCCCTTCCCTTCCCTTCCCTTCCCTTCCCTTCCCTTCCCTTCCCTTCCCTTCCCTTCCCTTCCCTTCCCTTCCCTTCCCTTCCCTTCCCTTCCCTTTTTGTGCCTTGGGAAAAGTGGAAAGGAGTAAGTGATTAATAAAAAACTTTCAAAACCATAACTGAACAGCACAGGTCCAAGGATCAAAACCTTCTCTAATTTAACTCAGAAGTTCCTGAGCAGGAAAGGTGAGGGATATAAAAGAAAGGATGTCTGGAACTGAGATGTAGCAGTGACTCACCAGAACCTTCAGTACCAATAGCCAGCAACCAGCTCACAGGGAAAGGAGAACGTTCTGAAACAGTGGTTCTGTGTCTGGGGGACACTCAAAACCCCCCAGCATCCCCCTGTCCTTTCTGTGCAGTTTCCACTAATGAGCAACAGAGCCTGAAGGGTGGTGGAGCCTGGGCTTGGCTCCCCAGTTTCCCACCAGTTTGGTCCAGGGCAAATGGGAGCAAGGAGCAGAATTGGACTCCCCTCAGCTTATGTCCTCACCACAATCAATTATGTACACATGCAAAATGCAGGGGTAAAAAGGGAAAGGAAATTTAAAAAGGAAAATAGAGGACTTCCAGCTTGTCTCAAGGAGATGCCTTATCCTGACAAAAGCAGCTAGATCCACGCTGCTCTCCCAGGCTGGCATGAAGTACCTGTGCACAGCCCAGCCCAGTTCCAAGGCCAGCAAGAGAGGGTTTGGATGAAGTCATGGAGACAGTAGTGCTGCCCAGCCTGTTGTGTGAAACTACACACACTGTGCCCAAAGCCAGCACCAGCAGTGCTCCTAGCCCAGTTATAACAACTCAAGTAAAGGAAAGTTCAAAGGTGAAATCTCAACACCTAAAATTCATCCATCTGTAGCCACGTTTAAACATGTCTTGCTTGATTGATTAGCTGATACCTGGCTCTCTGACCAACCACAAACCCCAAAGATTTAGCACTCAGTAACATGGAAAATCCCTGGTCTTAATTGAAACATGGCACTGAAACCCCAGGAAGAGTTACCAGGGTGTCTTGTAGTTTGTCTTTCCTTTCTGAACACAAAGGCTCCCTGTGCACAGGCATGAAGTGGTCACAGACAGGGGAAACAGACAGTGTCTGCTCATCTGCCCACCAAGGACTGCTTTTCCAGGCATTTTTAGCTGCTGTCCACACAGCCTTTGTTGTCTCATTCCCAGGCAGCTTCCAGAGCCAGCAGGCAGCTTGGAGAGGGCGAGGTAAAGCAGTAAGATGGTTCTGTGTGGGAGAGGGGAGGGAGGACAACCTCTCTGCTGCCTGGGTGTTTACAAACAGAAAGGCTGGTTTAGAAATCCAAAATAGCTATGGAAACTTTTATTTCAGCTTAAAGAATCCCCAGCCTTCTGAAGCTCAGGCTTTATTCTGAGTGAAGTTTCTTGCACAATCATTAAAGATGTGGGCTGTTTGTACTCTTGAGCAACAAACCTTCTGTAATTACTTGTGCAAACTGAGTATATGTGAAGCTTGCTTCACTTGGGGGGGATCTGTGGCTCCCCTCCAGCAGGGAGGAAATGAACTGCCAGCCCTACATGGTGCAGCAGGGAAATGGGAGAAGCACCACAGGATGCTGCAGAAGAGTCAGCAACATTCAATATTTTTCTATTGGTGAACTTAATATATTTCAACCAGCTTCAGGAGCATTGCAGAAAAACCTTCTGGAACAGATGCCACTTTCTGTTGTGTTGCTGCAGACTACATCAACATCTGATCCATTACTCTGGTTTTCTGCTCAGAAAAATCGGGAAGTAACTTGCTGCATAGCACCAACCATTAATTTTAATGACAGCTAACTTAACAAGGCATGAACAAAAGCAATGATTTTGTTTTCCAAAATCTACTGAGTTGGAACATGTTTTGAGGGAAATCTTAAATGGATATCTTATAGGCATGCTTCCAGCATTCTGGGAAAATTCTGCCCATTTTCTAAGCATAATGCCATGGGTACTGTTTGTCCCATTTGTCCCTGGATCCACAAGAAATTATATTGTGTGAATGAGATGCTTTCTTTAGACACTATCTGCAAAACGTCCTCCATCTTTGGACACTGTGCAAAACATCATCTTACCAGTCTGTACTCTCTTTCTCTGGCCACCACTCACTAACTCACCCCCATTTCCCTGTCCTGTGTAAAACATGAACACCATCTTTTTGTCTTTCTTTTTGGGAGTGATCTCTGTGCTCCCTTTACATGCTCTCTTCCTTAGGCTTTTTATGTTTCACTTCTGGCACAGGTCTCCACCCTTTCAGAGCTCTTTCTTTTGTGTTCACAGAACACAGGCTGGAAACAGAGATGGCTGGCTGATGCTCACCTTGAGGATGGTTTCCTCTGGATGTCCAGGACACCAGGGTTTTAAAACAAGATTTTCCAGAAGTAGACCCAGGACTTGAAGTTTCAGGATTACATCCCCTTCTGTATTTTTTCCATTATCACAAATTTTTCTTTGTCTATTATTCTGTAATTAACCCTAACCTACTTAATTCCAAGCACTCAAGCTTGAGAAAATACCTGTTAGGATTCAGTATGAAAGGATCATGGTAGTTTTATAACCGCTTTGGATATTTAAAACATCTGGAATCTCGAGTACCTCAGTGCTCAGGGCTTTGGCTTTTATTCTCTCAATTAATGGCGATCAACTGAGCTGAGTGAGTTGACTTGGATTTCCTCCTCCTTGTCTAACAAGGACTGTTGGATCCTGTCAGGTCTTCTTTCCTTGAGTAGACAGGGCTGGTCATCACACACAGAGGCTATTGCTTTATAGATCTATGTTGATTTTATTTTATAACTTCACCTTGAAAGAAGTTTGGGAGATGATATTCTCTTTGCTGCAGGCAGCCATGACTTCTAGAAGTATATCTACATTTCCACAAAGGTGGTAAATAATTTTTCTGTGCTGGTGACTGTCTTCTCTTCAATGTTAGCTTATTTAAAATATATTCCTTAGCACCTGTGTAGCCAGTTCACCTTGGCCGAGCTCAGAGTAAGGTCCCAGCTGAGATTTTTTTATGATGTCAAAACTTCCACCTTTTCCTTGGTTAAAGGGACACATTCACTGAGCTGTGGTTGCTGCTATATTATATTGTCCCTCTGTTCTATTGCCACTAGGACTCAAAATGGATAAAACCAAAACCAAGGCTTTTTAGCTGTATTTCCAAACCTTGAAAAACAACAGTTTTTGTTGTTGCATCACTGTAATGGAGCACCTATAAGATCATGTTTCTTAGCAAGAATTGGTTCAATTTCCTCTCAGACCGAGGCATCTGAGTTAGCCAATGCATTTTAAGATGCTTTGAGCAGGAAAAGTATTCCCATCTCAATTCCCACCAAGATTCCTTGTTTGCTGGCCAGTGACAAAGACATCTTGACACCTAGAGAGTGTTTCTGTGCCTTACCTTTTCATTGCTGCTGCCAGGCACATCCTCGGACTTTGAAAGAAAAATTCAGCCTGGTAAACCTGATTTCTGCTCCCTGGGTTTCATTGCAGGAGTTCTGGAGATGTCACAGCTCCAGATGTGGTTGCACAGCATAACAAAACCATTGTAAAGACCAAGAATCATCCAGGTGAACATCCATGTTAAGCAAGGCATCCTAACATCTGTTTCCAAAAACAACTGCAGACTGTATAGTGCGGGAAACACTATTATCTTTTAAAGTTAGAGTAGTAAAGAGTGAGAAAAGAAAAACAAAACAAACAAACAAAAAGCCAAAAAGCCTGGCTACACAGCAGATTTTATGAAGAGGATTAGCTCAGTCCAGCCCTAAGTCATTGCTATTTCTTTTCTGAAGGATCTTAGAACTGGAATTCTTCACAAGCCCTCCATAATATGCTGTTAATGACTCCTGTAAAATTCTTTGTAAAATGAGTTTAAAAAGGATGCTGGTGCCTCATTGTTGCCACTTTCATGATTTTACAGGCACAGCCTCCCTCAGCAACGAGGTCTTCTCTGGCTTTTATCATCCAAGATTACACTGGTGCTGAAGACTTAACAAGATCTGACAAGATCACAGCACAGGGCAGTATACCTGCAGGTAAAACAAAGGTCATTTTGGAGTCGTTTTCTCACAGTCTGGAGCACATAAATGTTCAAGTCTTGGATGTCTTTCAGTGGCAAGGGGAGACTGGTAGCCTGATAAATACAGTTGTGCCTGTTGGAGGTTCACCTGGAGCTCCTTCGTGGGCTGCTGGTGGTCTGTAAAACATCACTAGCACAAGCCCTGTATGCAAATGAGTTAGTGGCTGAGATAATTTAGCAACCAGCTGTCAGATGCAGGAAAAGTAAGCACAAATCCAAATACAGTAATTTCATGATTATAAGCCGCACCATTTTGACTAAAATTTTGGTCCGAACCTGGAAGTGAGGTTTATAATCAGGTGTGGCTTGTATACGGACAAAGAACGAAAAGTTGCTGTTTTAGTTTGGAGGACAGGTGTCTGCTGAGAAAGGCAGGAGCTTCTCTTTGAAATGGAGAATGTAAACCCCCTCCCTCCCTCCAAATTATTATAATTTTGAAATCAAGGGGCTTTCAGGAAAAGATATGGGAATTAGGAATAACAGTTCTTTACTAGGGAAATTAAAATAGAAATACAGTACTACAAAGAAACAAACTCCAAACCCTGACAAAGTCAGTGTATAACCTGACACCCCATCAGGCAGGGTGTTGGTAGCAGTCCCATTAAATGGTGACTGCATCCTCCTGCAGTGACAGATGTGATTCAGTTGGAGCAGTGCTCCTGTACAAGGTGCAGTTTCCCTCCAGAGGTCCAGTGGTGATGTGGAGAAATCCGGTTTTCCTCTGGAGTCCAGTGGAGAAAGGGGCTCCCTTAGTGCCTCAAAACCTCTGTTTTTATCTTGGTAAGAAATGCTGGGCTCTTCCCCCTGGCTGGAGCAACTTCCAATGGGATGCAGTAATTTTATCAGTCCCACAGTGGGACTCAATGGGCCATTAGCAGAAAATGACTCATGAAGGAAGGATGGGTTGTGAAAAGATAAAGAACAATGGCCTGCCTGATTTCAATGGATGGCCCATTAGCAGAATATCTGCCATTGAGATAAGGATCACTGCCCCCACCCTCAACAGATGGTGATAGAATAGATACCTTTTATCACACTCTGTGTTGTAACCCAAGACAGTTGCTGACACCCAGACGTGTGGCTTATAATCGTGAAATTACTGAAGGCAGAGAAAAGTTATCCCAGCCTGTTTTAAACTGCAGGGTCCACTGTGACCCACTGTGAGGAGAAATTTTCCTGTACTGCTGGGAAGGGTGTTGCCCTCCGTGCCTGACCTGTCCCCACCACAGGTACTCAGGAACAATGCACTGTGGCTGAGTTGTGCATGTTCAGAGGAGGACTTGGTCTCCATTGTGGAGTTCTGTGTGCATACAGTCTGATTTTAGCATTCCCTCAAAGAATCCTGTGTTCATCCTTGTGAATGTCCTCTGTAGCTAATGCCCAGTTTATTTCAGTCCCTTGGTAAGGCTTTGACATAGGTCAGATCTTCTTATGGTCATCTTTATGTCAGTTATCTCTGCTTATATTGCCAGGGGATTGTACCAGATGACCTTTAAAGGTCCCTTCCAACCCAAACTACCCTAGAATTCTATGATGTGATGCAGTGTCATATAATTTTCTTTCACAGCTACTCTTATCTGTGTTTGCATAATGAAAAATGCATTTAAATAACCATGAGAAAAGGCACAAATCACCCAGTTACACTCAGCCTAGGTAATGTAATCCCCTTTTCCTTCTCTTGCTGGGAGCACTAGAAAGGCAGAGGTGTAGCACTTGTGTTACCAAGTTCTTTACACAGCACTCAATTCCCACTCTTTCCATCCCCAGCATACCTTCCCTCTCCTTTAGAGAACAAACTCTTTTGGGTCTGTATTGAGCTGGTTTGGGCCAGAGTGACATGGCCAAGCAAACAGCACAAATGCTAACATGCATAACATGTTTTCTTTCAAGAGTTTCTTCTGTGATTTCCTATAAATCTTGGCTAGGATTTTCTGAGCTCTTCCTTTCCACTGGAGACTTCATCATGCACAGAGGCAGACTGAGTTTGTAAGACTTCTTTTCTGGAAATGAAATCTGAATGGAGACAAGCCATGTTCTCTAGTGCCCAGTCACAGCACAAACAGCACCATGTAGACTGGGACCCATCTGAGCCCCTGGGTGCAGGTTTGGGCAGGGTTTCAGAGAGGAATGTTTGCATCATAGGCAGGGCACAGCCCTCAGCAGAAACTCTGGACCCAGTGGTGCTGGATGGAGAAACACAACCTTCCTGAAATGGGAGTTGGCCACCAGGAGCATGGCAACCAATCTGAGAGTGACCATAAGTGTAGCAAGGATAACTTTACCCCTTTACTGGGCTCTGCAGAGCCATCAAGCCTGCTGGAGTGGGGCTGTGGATGTGCTTTTGTGCAGCAGAGCTGCCTGCAGTCTGGCAAAAATTCTGTGGTGGAACTGGAAGAGAGACAAAGCCAAACTCCATGTTAAGATGGTTGCTGCAGAGTGCTTTATCTACGTCATCTTTCCTACCACTTTCTGTAATGCAGAGAAGTGAGAATTCCTCCTGTGACTGATTATATTATTATTTATTAGAACATTTCAGGCTCTGGCAGTTTGGAGCACCATCCCAGGGCTTTAGGAGGTGTGCAAGCACTGTGAAGGCGGCCCCTGCCCCAAGCAGCCCATGCTATGGAACAGAATAATGGCTAGATAAAACAAGGAGATTGGGAGGCAGTAAGAGAAACCAGTGGGACAGGTTTGGGAGGCACACCAGCCAGTAATGGCAGCTCACCAGTGTAATTTTAGGGGAGCTGTGCTGGTAGGGGTGTGATTTGAGAGGGGTTAGCTTTGGGCTCTTTGTAATGGGGGTTCCTCACTACCCAGGAGACAACAAGAACGTGCTGGCAGAAAATGTGCTTGGGCTTTGCTGTGTGTTGGGGGAGTTGGCAGCAGTGGCATCTGAGAGATGAGATGCTCTGAAGGCCTTGGAAGCCGAGGCAAGTAGATACAAGCAAATTCCCATGCAGTTCCCTGCCTGATAGATCTTTTTCAGTCTGAGGATCCAGGGTGTCTGACTCTGGCAATCTGCAGGGCCATAATATTGACCACAGTTTTCCCCTCCCCCTCTCCTTTAATTTTCCTTCCTTCCTTTGTGCAAACAAAGAAAATGCACTGGGAATTCTTTTGAAGACTGCATGGTTGGGGTTTGCACTGGAATTTCATAAGGAAGCTTATGAGACATTATAAGATGTCTTTAGAAAAAGACTCTTTGAACCTTTTATCTTAATGTATTTACCTCTAGAATACACAGGCTTTGCATTCAAGAAAAGCACTTTACAAGGAGAAAATTAAATACATAATGACTTGCAGGAGACCAGCAGACTATATCCTGAGAAATTTTACTGTGGGTTAGCACTAGGGAAATTAAACCACTGACATACTCTTGACCTTGATTTTGGCATTTCTGTTCCATGACATAAAAAATCGAGTTAGTAGGAATATTTTATTATTGACTCCTAAAAATAAAGTAGGAGCAGGATGCTGTAGATCAGTGTCACTCATAATGGTGTAGTTGGTAGAAAATTCTGTTTCAATATTTTACTTCAATTGTAAGAGCTCATATTGCCTTAGGTAAGTGTGATAAAAAAAAAATCACATAATAACAGGTTATTGTGCAATGGACTGTAAAATCATCAGAAAAGGGTGTAAGCTTTTATTTTTAAAGTGAAAACTAACTGAATAAAGTGCCTGAAGTAATTTCTGTTAATTTTCTGGCGTTCCTCTGGTTACTTTCTAGTACATGCTGAAGACATGCTGAAACTTCTGTTAGCAAAGTACTGTTGACTTACATGAAATAAAGAAAATTATTATGTGCAATTGGATGAATCACATTCGTTAGGAAGGCAGGAAACTTCAAATACAATGTATTCTTCTAACAACATACATTGAGAGGAAATAGTGAACAATCTGTGTGTTTCATGGGGAAGCTGACTGAGAGGGCTGGTGGTGTTTTCCTTAGGCAATGTGACAGCACCAGCGTGGTCTTGGTCAAACATTTATTGAACTAATGAAGCTGTGTCTAGAAAAGGGGAGATTGCATTAGGCTGGTCTGAGGCACCTTTATTCAAGGTGTATCCAAGGCCACAGAAGCACAGCACACTTGGTTAAACCTGTTTCACCAAAGCCCAGTCAAACTGCAGAGCAGATTTTGGCATTTGGCATTCTTGAGATCTTCGCTGTAGCTCTGAACAGATGAGGATGTTTAGTACTTTTTACAGCAGTGTTTTGGAGAGGAAATGGACATGTGTATACTCTGACAGACAGATGATTATTTACAAAAGATTCTCTAAAATCTAATCAGGGTCTTCCTGATAGATGTTGGGGTTACATTAAATTTACATTAAAATTAAATTACTTAAAAAGCATACTGCTGTAGAATTGCACAACCCACCTTTTGATCACCCATGGATATTTCACCTGCACTTCCCAGCAGTGGCAGTATTGTTATAAGATTTCTTTGTCTTTTTATTGTCGTGCTATCCCTTTAGCCTAGAGCAAGGTATGATGACTGAAGCTATGGGAAATAATTGTCAAGGCAGGTCATGGGTCAGGTCCTGGATCTCCCTTACTTTGTCTTTCTAAGGAGAAATGTGTCCAGAACTGCTGGGGGAAAAAAGGCAACTGAACAAGGTGATCCCTTCAGGATACCTACCCCAACAAACTTGTAACCATGTGACATTGCCTGAAGTAAATGGAGAAATACAATAGAAAAGAAATCTACTGGCTTGCAATTCTACAGAACAGTACAATAATAATATGAATTTGCCGTGGAAATAATTATGGATTAAAGTTCTGTGCTAATTTGTGCCTCATAAATTAGTGAAAAGAGCACTGAGGCAACAGATCTGTCTCTTCTGAGTCACTACTTGAGCTATTACATATCTGAACATTGTGAATCAGAAATTACATTGAGATTTAAGTCTTTAGCAAAACTGGTGTTCAAGTGTCTCTAGTTACTGTCCTGCCAGACTCACTCTTTTCTGTTGGAACATGTTTTGTGAGGTCTTGCTTTAACATCTGTTCAACCAGTTCCTATGCAAAATCTTGACTTATAAATAAAACATGTAATATAGACATATGTGCTGCGTGTGTAGACCTACATGCATCCATGCAGATTTTGCTGCTTTGTGAATTCCTAAACGCTTTTAGAGTCAGACTTCTTTGCTTTGGTGGCAAATGCTGCAGGCAGACAAGTCCATGATGAAAGAGAGGAGTGATTCCTGCAGCTCTGTGTTGCAATCTGCTGAAGGGGCTGATTGCACAGAGGCTCCCTGAGTGGAAGTAAGGAGTCAGACAGCACACTAGCTGTGTCCCTATCAACTGATCCTTGCCATAATTTAATCTCTTCCTCCCCACTGTTTTATTTTGCTGTTAATGTTTCTCACCTGATGTTCAGATCCACTCCTGTGGTAGCATCACGGCACCCAGCCCTGATCCTTGCCACATGTTTGTCAGCAGCCAAACCAGTTGTGCCAGATGGCATAGGGCCAATGGAGGGACTGGTTCCATTGTGACTAGCCCCTGTGATGGATGAATGGAGTTGATATCTCTAGTGTTAGCTAAGCTGCAAAATTCTGCATTTATTTAATTTAGTTTAGTAATTCTGCATCTCCCACTGTCTGCTTACTTCTCTGCTCTGAACTGATTTTCCCTGATACCTTCTTTCCTATCTGAACTTTTATAAATGGTTTTCCCATGCCAGTTTTGCTTTGCTTTCAGTGGATATGCTTGCACTTTCCAGTTGCAAAATCCTCTTTGGACAGATAGTGACTGTGAAAATCCCCAGTCTCTCCATTTAAAGAGACCATGAGAGCAAACTTGCCTCTACAGCAAAGTGTTCCCATAAATAGCAGGCTTATTTGGTAAAGGGTGGTTTTGTTAGGCAGGGAAGGGAGAGACATTTCACTGCAATTTTGTATCACTAGATATTTAGGTTCAGAAATATCTTTATCCGCTTTGGGAATGCAAAACTTCCTGTTTTGACTTGCACTCTAAATATATATAATTTTTAAATTACAGGTTTACGTCAAGAGAACAATTTAGTCAAGTATTACTTTCTTTGGAGAATACATCCTTGTTGTTACTCATAAATTAGGGCATGCATTCAGGCATAAAGTATGTACGGATATTTTAATTAAAACCCGTGATCCACATTATGGGTTTTCTGCTGGAAACAGTTCTTTTGGACATGGGTGCAATTGATAGAGAGCTGGCAAAATGAATTACAAAGGGGGTCTGATTGGAGGTGAGGGGAGTTACTGGTCAGGAAGGACAAGAGGACATGCTAGAGATTTTGGAGTTCATGCCTTGACTGTAGCCTGTCTGCACAGCAGAGCTGAGCTGAGCTGGGCTGTGATCAGGGTGTGCTTTGCCTTCTGTATTCCTCTGCTCAGACAAGCTGGTAACTTCACAGGGTGCAGCAAAATCAACCAAGGTTCAGCCCTGTTTAGCCACCCCAGGACCTGAAAACCATAAATTTGTCCTTCAGTACTTGGTTGTCTCTGTGCTGAGTTGTGCTCTAATCCCTCTGTTGCAAAAAAACAAGTATAAGGTGCCCCACGTTGTGGATGTCTTTGTTAAGGAAACTTTCCTGTCTGGAAGCACCCAGCTCAAGCTGTTATTTTGTGATTCAGTTTTTGCACCAAGATTTAGTTATTATTCTAAGGAGTGGGACTTCTGAGACTCTGCTATGGGAAACCTGAGGTTGAGCCAGTAGGGAAACCTGGTCTCACGGTGGGAGTGGGGTGTGTGTCACTGTGAGAGGGCTCAATCCCACCCCAGGTGGTGTGAGTGTGGCTGACACAGTGGCTCTTGGAAGGCTGGAGAGGGAGGTTTCCTTGATATTCCAGCCAGATGTGTTGCAGATAATACTCTAAGGGGTTTACCCACCAGGGACAGTGCCTTGGGCATGACTGCAGCCTGCATTCCTTTCAAAGGGTAGAAGTGTGCTGCCTGATCTCTGGACAAGGATGGGGTGGCTCAGGGGTGAAGGGCTGCTGGGATTTTGTTCAAGGAGCACCCTGCTGCAGTAAGAGTGCAAAATGCACAGGTGGAGTAAGCTTTACTCCAGTTCACACCTATGAGAGCTGCAGGAAGGATGTAGGTGGCCCAGACAGTTTGATGGTGATTTTTTTCAAAAGCTCACCAGTCAGGGAAAGATCCAAAACTTTGTTCCAGGGTTCTTCTCAGTCAAAAGTTTGGATGTATTTGTTTCATGGGGAGTTTACCCCCAACAGCTCTAATGTATAACCATGAGAAGATTGTGCCTCTAAAAACAATTTTTCACGTGTTTTCTGGTGGCTGCTGCAATTCCTGAGGTTTATATTGATCCATGAGCAATGTTGTCATGAAATGCAAGCACAGTGCTTGACTGTATTAAAAGAATTATCATATGTAAAATAGCATAATTACATGGTCTTCTGAATACTGAATAGGGGTTATCTGTATGCAATTCAAAATAACATGCTTAAAAATGTGTCTTTTGCTCCCATGTGAACTGCCATAATAAAATCTGAGCCTGTCCCAAGGGATATTTGTGGGCATCAGTATCACATCCAGCAGCAAAAGGCCAATGCTAAGACCTTGAATACAACCTCTGTCTTCCTCTGGGCTGGGAATGGGAGTCAGGTTATGGAGGGCTAATTCTGCTGGGCTTTGAACAGCTTAGTGCACCTCCTCCCATGGAACACAGCTTAGAATTTATACAAATGGTCTGGTTGTGTCGATTTCCTGCAGCAGCCTTGTGGAAGGAAGATGGTTAATTTGTATATTCTGCTTTCACCTTAGGGCATTTTATGAGATAAAAATATGAGAAACAACCATCTCTGTTGCCCTGCTCCTCCAGAGTTGCATTTGGTGTAGCACTGGCAGTGATGTGTTTTGGTGTCACATCGGCTGATGTCACACTGTGAAAAGTCTTTTGACAGAATCCGTGTGTTCATGTGACAAGCTCAAATGCTCACATCCACTGTGTACATGCCTAACTCTCAGCCTTTCCCTAATTTCAGAGTAATCTGCATTACTCTGTATAGTACATCCTACACAAACCTGCCCCAAGGAATATTTGGTTCCCAGTACAGAGGATAACAACATCTGTTTGTGACCACTGTGGTAAAGAGAAATTGCCATAAGAGTTTGGCAATGAGTTTTGAGTTTTCCCCATTAAGCTGATTCAGCAAAGCTAAAATGGAATGGCCTGTCAGAGCATGCCAAAGGGAGCCATTTACTGCTCAGAGAGCTCGCAAACTGTCTCTTTGTTTGTTTTCCCCAATATCTCAACCCCAAAACTTTCAGGAGAATGATAACAACACCTCATTATGCTTATGTAAAAGAAATTGAAATTACTGCACACAGCTATCAGCCCAGAATGATTTTGGCTAAAGAAACCCTTGTGACGAATGTACCCACCCTCCTGCTCCACAGTGCTGTGAAATCTCTGAACCAGGGTCACTGTATCGCTGGTAACACAGGATGTGTCCAGACCCTGCTGAGCCCACCCATGCTGCAGCAGACTCGGGTATAGAACATCCCCCAGCTTCCTCCACTTATTTAATCTTTCTCATATCATTAGATATCCCCTTTGGAGCCAAATTCCAAAGACAGTGCCCATCCTTTTCCTTTTCGTATTGGCAATGTTCTTTTGTCCAACACATACACACATGCACATATAGACACAGACAAACTGGTTCCAGCTGCTGTAAATTATAGCACAGAAAATGCTTTTTTCTTTTAAAAAAAGTGAATGGAGGATCAGCACACAATCCAGACAGTGAGGAAATAAATGTTTCTCATTAGTGACTAGACCTTTCACATGTTTACCTGCATGCTTGTATTCCTTAGCTAGTTCCTTGTTATTGGTTACTCTTTTTTGTTTGAAAATTGCACTTTATGAATTCTCATCTTGTCTGGAAAAAACATTTTGGTCCACATTTTTGGCCTGAATCTTGGGTTAGCTCAGCAACATTCATAGGAGCAACAATATCTTTATTAAAGGACGTCACTAAAGCCTCTCACCAAGTCTCAAAAGGAAGGCAAAAATTTTGCTGAAAGGTTGTCTGTGACTTTTGTTGTCTTAATTATTTTTCCTTGGGACATATTCAGATTAGTATTAAGATATTTCATATATAGAAGAAATGGTATTTCTTTTCTCTAAGTATGTAAGTTACTCAAGAGGTCAAAGAAATGTCATTCTTAGAGTATCCAAAAAGATTAGAGTGGACAGAGAAAATAAATTCATTCTTATCTTGTTGGACTGTTCTGCTCCTGCATGATGGCAAGTTTCTGATACCATTGATCTGTTTGAAATGTGTTACGGATTTCTGCAACTAATAATAGGCAGCTTAAGTGTTGAATAGCAGATGGAATAGAAGCAGACCTGGTACAGACCTACCAGAGAGGAAAATATGTCATTCAGAAAATATGAAATCCATGCCTAATGTCAGTTGTTTGCATTTCTCTCCTTATTGGTCCCCAGCCTTCAAACCTGTATTTTGGTCATTGAAGCATCACATCTGACAGGCTGATTTGTGCTGCTGCTCAGGCAATACAATGAACAGTAAAATAAAGCCAAGTTCTAGGAATATATCAGAACTGTTGCCAAAATGTGCTGAGAAAAATCTGCTAAAATTAACAAGTGCATTGTTTTCCTAGAAAACATTATCTGTCCTGAAAATGAAGTTCAACACAGTCATGTTTAAACCCACAGGCTTGGGCCAATTTCTAATCTTGTTTACACTGATGTAATTGACATCAGAAGTTGGCTTGCAGTGTGCTTACACCACACCTCAGTGCCATTAGCAGTAACTGCAAGAGAACTAAGGGCAATTTTTGAATATGTTCTACTTTACATCATATATCTATGACAATGTCACTTAGCAAATGAGATGTTTCTTTTATCTGTCTGCAGAAAATGCATAGATCAAATTAACCCCCCGCCAGAAAGAAGCTAACAGACCTCCCAGCTGAATTTTAAAATATTCCATTAGCTGAAGTTTTTCTTTGCAAGAAACATTACTCTGTCTGTAAGTAATTTTTGCTTCAACCACAAAGAATACATTGGTGCACAGAAAATTTCTTTCAGGAATGGCTAGTTAACCTAGCAATTTAAAACTGCTCTGAGTGTGGGAACAGTAAATAACCTTGGTTACTGCTTTTCTAAGTCTCTTTCAGAAAAGCTCCATGATCTGTTAACTCGTTAGTCTGTTTAATCCTTTTTGCAGAGACAACAGTAAGGGTTTCTAATCTCTTCTGCCACTGCCATATTCCAAAGACCAGACAAAGAAACATTGCAGTCAGGCAACACAGGCCAAAGAGTCCCAGTCTGATTGTGCACAAACTGTGAGAAGTTGTTTGATGATGTTTCAAACAAATATTGAGACTTGGCAAAAATATGTAATGGCTGAGGTTAAAGAACATATAACCTGGAAAACAAGACTTTTTCAAATATGATCCAATTTTCTGCGCATTTTTTGTTCCTGCCAGCTCAGTGAGAGGCATCCAGCAGAATCTGCAAGGCAGTAAGTACAGGATTCCATAGAGGCAAAAAATATTTAGGTCTTTTCTAGCCTCACCAATTCTATGATTCTATGCTCTCCACATTTGCATATACTTGCAAATACATTTGCCTTTATTTAAACACTCATGGACATTTATGTGTGTGAGAGAGGTTGAGACTGGATATTAGGAAAGATATCTTCACTGAAAGCACCATCAAGCACTGGCACAGGGTGCCCAGGGAAATGGTGGAGTCACCATCCTTGGTATTTAAAAGATGCGTAGTCATGGCACTTGGGGACATGGGTTAGTGGTGGACTGGGCAGTGCTGGGTTAGCATCTGGACTCACCAATCTCAAGGGTGTTTTCCAAACTAAATTATTCCATGATCCTGTGTACTCACTCACTGATGGCCCAGCTCAGAGCACTGCTGCTGATTCACTGGCACAGCTTCACCCCGTTCTCACCGGTTTTCACGGTTTGTCTGAGCCAAATGCCAAACATATTTGGCTCTGTTTTGCTGTGAGGTATGATGAGCTCACAGAAAGGAAAATCCCCTCAAGACATTGCAATAGAAATTAACCAAAAGACTTCCTCTTGGGGAAATGCCCTAGCAGGCATGAATCAAACGTCAACAACATGTAGATTACAGAAAGTCCTTCCAATCCAGTGCCATATATGGATCATAACCAGCAGGATGATCCAATCTGGATCAAAATCAGCACAGGCAAGGAAAAGGGTTTTCTAGAGCTGAATGTGAATGTACAGGTTGGCAGATAAAAGTCTTCAGTCTTCCCTTTGAGTCTGCACATTGTGTCTCAACTTCATTTGGGGTTTTTTAGTTCATTTCACAGTGTTCGTGTGGAAATATCCATGCTTTCCCCTCTGTCTGTTCAGCCATGAGATGATCATCCTGTTATCTGCAAGGAATCCTCAGCCTGACAAATCTTGACCTAGTGGTGACTGAACCTGGCAAGTCTCCTATTTGCACTGTGGCAGCACAGCACATGTGGGCACGATGTCTTCAGCTGCTTAGAAATTTTGGCTAGTGTCAAATAGCATGAGCTACTGTAAACTCAAGCACAAACATTAATTTCTCTCTGTGCTGGCCATCAGGTCATATGTATAGTCCTGGGAGTAGGGAACCCAAGTTCCAACTGAGGACTCTGGTAAACACCATTTCATTTGCACAGTTCACTTTCTATATGTCTCTGTGTGAAACAGAACTTTCTCAGGAGCAAGCTCTGGCAGAGCAAACTCACAAAGCCTCTCACAGCTTCCGTCGTCTCCCTCCTGCTTTTTGTGAAGGTGCACTTCTTTGACCTAAGAGGCATGTTGAGCCACAGTTGGTCAAAAGAAGCATGAACACACACACACTCACAGCTGCTTTTTCTCCTGAGGGGAAGGATGAGAGGTGCTGACCAGTGTGTGGCAAAGTTTGGTTGTGTGACATGGCACAGGCAAGCCCAGCACAGGCACTGGGGTGGGGAGGGAAGAACAGAAACCAGTAAAACAGAGCAGCCCTTCTCACACTCCATGGGCTTTGACAGTGACTTGAGGAATGTCCTGTTTGTGACAAGGAGTGAAAGCAATCTGTTGGTCTGCACATACAGCCAAGAGCCTCGTCCATGTGTGTTACCAGTAGAGAATGGCCCAAGCCACAGTTCCATAGGGGCTAAATGGGAGAATCTGGGATGCAGCACCAGGCTCAGCAGCTGGGCACCATGGGAGAGCTGCTGGGAAAGGGCAGCACCAAAGGCAGGTGGGAATATGACTCAGAAAAAGGCTGGTGGCACCAGTGGGTATCAGGAGAATGGGTTTTGTGGGAAAATTATTAAGGGGCCATCCAGCAAGTTTGGGAGTCAGCATGGTGAATTGAGAAAACAGAAGTGAAAACTTGTGAGTGCAGAATGTAACCTTCTCATGTGCTTGTGGTCTGAGGGAAAGAGAAGGAATGGTGTGTGTACTGGCTCCAGGAGGTGAAGTATACAGGCATTATGCAAGCACCAACACCACCATAAATAAGCCACAGCTTTAAAAAGTGTCTCTCCTGACTGCAGGAGGTAACACGGGTGCTGTGTTTAAAAACTCCACCTGCTGATGAGCCAGCAACATCCATGAGGATGGAAGAGAACTTAAAGAGGTGGAAGTCAGCTCTCCATTTCTATGCAGAAATGTCCTGGATTAAAGGTAGTTTAGCAGTGTAAACATGCTCCTTTCTCCACCAGGGACAGGTATCACTCATTTTCCCTGCAGAAGGGAGGAGCTCCAGTCCCTGTGCGAGGCCCCAGTTCAGCACACTGCTGTGCACATGCCTGCCACTGGCTCCAGCCAAAAACATCACCCAGCACCTCTCCCAGTGCTAATTAATGTAAGATGTGCATCCAGTCACACAAACAGAGCATATATCCACATATAACCTGCTCTGTCATTAAATACTTGGCAGCAATATCCAGCTCCTGTGGCCATCACCTGGCCCAAAAAGCCTCCAAATCTTCAAAGATGCAAAAATGCTTGGTTATTCCCCTCCTCTGGCCAAATGTGTCTCAGCAACATCTGCAAAATGGTTGTGACTTTGCAATGCAAGATTAGGTCATGATTGTCAAAGCAACCTGAGTTTGAAGCTAAGGTGTGACTTCTGTGTCTCACAGCAATGAACCTGAACTTAAAGCAGCAATGAGCATTATGCAGTTAACATGAGAAAATCAGTTTCTTCCCAGTATTTTGTAAATCTCTTCATTTTGTTCCAGATCTATCCTATAGTTCCCTCTTTAGTCGTTTGCTTTCCTTTGGAGACCCAGATCTCAGATTTAAAATCAAATGCTGCTTTTAAATAATTATTGAATGATGAGATTTGCATTCTCACAGAAGGAACTGTTAGCCCATGCAATTCAATAAAGGAAGGTCCTCTGCAGAAGTGACAATCTTGCTGCTGCAAGTTGTGAACACCTCACCTTTAATATGGCTATAATTCCATTAATATAGTATGGTCTAAATCTAGGGGATGAACACTTTCTTAATGGCAGCAGTGCCTTATCCTTCTGTTAAAAATTACCCTATCTAGTTCTGTCACTTTTGGAAAAATAATTAAACTTGTACAGAGATTTCTTTTGTGGAGACACCAGCAAACCACAACACTGAATTTGTTATGATCTAGTTGGTAGGGATTTTATATTTAGTGTGTCTTTAGTTGTATTGTCTGGGATACTGTGAAAAATACCTGATATTAAATTATCCTCTATTTTTTACAGCCTTCCTTCTTCTCTCCTTCTCCCTGACAGCATGGTGCAAGGCCTGTCACTACAACAATGGGACACTGAAGTAAAAAAGACATCTGTCATGGATTTGGCCAGATGGCATATTTCTGCTTTTCAATCCAGTTGTGAATTGAGATAAAATTAAATGAATAATTTTGAACAGAAATGGAGATTAGAGAGAGAAGATCAGAAAAGTAAAATCTTTTTGTTCTGCTGCTATTAAAATGAAACAGCATTTTTCTTTCAAAGACTCATTTTGAAAGCCAGCAAAATTATTTTTAAAAGGTCTTATCTCATGAAAAGTAAATGAAATGTCTCATATTGGGTCAAATAAAATGCTTGTTTGAACAAAGCTGGGTAGTTTTTGCAACCATATCAACGATGCAATTATTTAAATTGAAATAATCCTGCTCTGATCTATAAAACTATAGACCGAGACTAATTTCTTTAATACTCACCCACTTACTTTGGAATACTATCAAAGTATCTGGACTAGTACCCAAAAATTTGATCAACATCAGAGCGTAAAATGCAGTTTTATGCAGTCTAGCTGAGGCAATGAAAAGGTAGTTACAATTAAATCCTTCCTTTGAGCAATATTTTTTTTTAATTGAATACTTTTTTAAAAACAGGAAGATAGACAAGAAACAGGAACTGGAAATTGTTACATCTCATGCACGACCAATTGTTAAACAAATGCATAAATCTGTTCATTATTTTTCAGAGAACTGATGAAAATATTCCTTCGTTGTTTGAAACAATGTGTACTCCATGGGCAGAATTTGAGTGATGTACCTTGTTACTGTCAGCCCAGTGGTAAGAGGTGTGCTGGGATGCCCTGGTTGGAATGCTGTGCTCCCCCAGATCCCGTGTGCCATCTGACTGCGTGGTGCCCACCCTGCCCTCTCCATCCCATTCTTGGGAGGAGGAAAGGACAGTTTTCAGAGCTGCAAGAATCTGTAGATAAACAAGCAAATAACATGGTTGACTATGGAGAGACTTGAAACTGATTTAGGAAGAACAAAGCAATAACGTTAGCAGAGAAAAACCTACCAGTGATCCCTCAGCAGGAGGCACCTTGGGTGCTCTTTGGCTTCTGCACCTATTGGTACCTTTTTGTTCAGCTATTGCCCAGTATAAACACAGCACCATCCTTTTCCTAAACCCTGGTACAGTTTTTGAACTCATGCACTGTGGTTTGACACTTCAGAAATAGGCTGTCATGGAGCTGAACATGTCCCTGTCACAGCAAGCATTGCCAATATGGCCCAACAGCCACTCAGATGTCCCTCAGGGCTCCAAACCTTGTGGCAACTCATTTTGGTGCTGAAATCAGGGAACAAAATGTACTACTGTGTACAAGAAATACTCAAAGCACGCCTTTGAATCCTAAACACTGTGCTTGTGGTTTTACACCCAATTGCAGTGATACCTCTTCTCAAATTGCTGAAGCTTTTCTAGGCCACTTACCTTATGAATATTTTGGTATTCTCTTGTGAAAGATTGGAGAATCTTCAGCATATTTTTCCCTTGGCAGAGGGTTTCTCTCAAAAGCACTTCATGTCAAGCTACTGAAGGAACACATTTGGATTATGTCTCTGATGTCATAGGCTACATGACAACAATGATTATATGATGTATCTTGAAATAGGGAAATACCAAGAAACATTACACATACTGCATTCATAAAATCTGCCTGGTCAAAGTAGACCCCTTAATGGATATATTTAGTACATAAAGCAACACTTAAAGACTGTTTTCATTTTAGCTTTTTATTCTCCCTCAAACAGTAAGAAATATGCTGCATGTGCAACTGAAACCTGTGTTAAATTAGGCTTAGAGAGCTCATATTTATTCACCTTGGATCACTAAATCAAGTAGAATTCTAGCCTGAGATGAAAAAAAGTCTCCTTATTAAGTGATAGCAAAACACTGAACAATTTGATCTTTCCATGTAATTATGTTGAGCAACTTTGTTTGCAGTAAAGAAGATACCAGCAGTAAATGCAACCTCTGAGACCACAACAGAAAGCCCTCTAATTTCAGGAGATATTGCTAGCACACATCAAACCAGACATGAAGAATTACCAGCTCCTAGAATGATTAGCGTAATCTCTTCTCTCTGGAAAGTGACCTCCAGTCTAAGAACTTCATACAGAAATAGAATGAGTTCGAATTACTAATTACATTTAGGCCTCATCAATGTAACTAGCCAGCTAATCCTATTACTTTATTTTTTTTTCATATATTGCTTTAGAAAAGTGTTAGAGACCAGCATGGTATACTGCCATGACAACCAGGCAGAAGTTCCCTGCTGCAAACACACCCTGTCCCCTTTCCCTGTGGGGGCTCTGTAGGGGAGGAGAGCCTGGTACAGGTTTTTCTCTTTTAGCACAATTTGGCAGGATGTGATAATCTGCTGGGCAGGTTGGCTCAAGTCCCTGCCTAAGGCACTCATCACTGTTGTCTGCTGTCAGCCTTTCCCAGAAGAGGATGTCCTTTTTTTCTTGATGCGTCCTTCAGCCTTGGAGGCTTGGATTCATCAATAGAAGCAGTGACTCAAGGGAGCCTGAATCAGTCATGAGCAAGCTGATGTTCAGCTTCATCTCCTAAATCTCAGCTACTCCAGTGACCTTTAAACAATTACTCTCCTTTCCTAGAGTCCCTTGCCAGCTGTTTTCATGCTAGGTTTAAAATACTTTATTGATTTTGGCCCTTAATCCTTCTCTGTAATCCGGCCCCTTTAGTACCCCTTGATAGTACAAAAAATCCTAAACATTGTTATTTTCAAAATTTTCTTTTTCCTTTTTCTTAGCAACACTTCTGAGATTTCTGTCAGTTTCTGACATTCATCCTGGCTGGTCTTTATTGTATTTTTTACTCTCCCTTCTGTGCCTCTCTTTTCTCCATGCTCTCCTTTGCCATTTACTGCAGGTGGCTCTTAGGAGGAACCTGGGTTTACCCTCCAGCTCATTGGGACATCAGAGTGCACTTTCACATTCAGCTTCCATGGGTTTTATGCAGAAAAGCTCAGAGTACCCCTGTCAAGTGGGAGTCTGGCAAGCCCCAGCGGGTCCCTCTGGCAGAAGGATTGCCAGCCAGAACTCTGCAATGCTCTGCAGTATAAACCTGCTGCAGAGTTTATAGAACTTCACCCTTTGGATGTGATGGCTGAAACTGCAGGACTGGGTGGGGAAGATCCTGCCTTGAGTGATTGTCTTTATTGCACCTTTCAGTAAGCCAGTACAAAAAGCTTTTTGTCCTGCCCCTCCCACTCAGCAAAACGCACTGGGTCAAGTCTGGCTAGTCTGTGTCTCAGAGAGCTGATGGATGCCAGAGCTGAGCACCCACAAGGCAACATAGAAGGAATCCATACTCCCAGTCCCCAAACCATTTCATCCAAAGCTGCACTGCTGGGCAGGAAAAGGAACTCTGGGGAGACAAAACTTCATCCTCCATCACATGCCCTGTGCACCAGTGTCAAGGGTTTAGATTTGCAGCGCCTGCTCTGCTGGATTTGCAGCTGGAGGCCACTTTGCTGCTTTAACTGTTGCAGTGCCTAATCCTGCTTAGCTATGCCCCTAAGAACTGTAGGGATCCCAGGTCTCAGGTGTTCTGTTAACCTGCAGTTTTGGTCCACAGCTGGTTGGATCACTGGTGGGTTCAGCAAAAAGCAGCAGAAGCAATTTCCTCCTGAGGCATAAGAAACACCCCAACCTCTACCTCTAACCTTTGATTTTCCTCATTGTCTGGGCCAGGTGCCACAGACCTTTCTTTCCGAGTCAATCTCCTTCAAAATCTCATGAGAAAACAGGGATGTGCAGGAGATTAAGGAAGAAGAGGGTCTGAAGTGGGAATCCAGAACAGAAGTGTGGTTGAGTAAAACCTGACTGGGTTGTGGAGGATCCAGGACTGAGAGGAGCAAGGTGGGCAGCAGCGTTTTGCAGACTCGGAAGAGAGGAATGAGTGCCAAGAGACACAAGACCAGGAACTTGTAGCAATCAAGATGGGAGAGACTGTAACTTAAATCTAACGGCTGAAGGGCTGGAGGGAGAGGAACATTAATGTAATTTTTCTAAATCCCAGACTAAGAACCAGATTCCTTGAGAAAGCCTTCGGATTAACTGATAGCACCACACAAAATATGCAGACATAGCTTACATTTTTCTCAGGCTTTAACTACCTTAATATCTCAGAAAATAGAAGGATGTCAGAAAAATTTAAACACCCAGAAGCCTTTGGAATTTGTAAAGTTCTCCCATAACTTAATTAGACCTAGTTATTGAATCTGGAAAATTATTTCACTATGGGCTCTCATTTTTTTTTTGCACTTTTTCTTTCACCTGCAGCACTCCATACTGCAGTTCACACTGTCCTGTGAGAGCCACAGCATCCCCTCCACCAGTCAAGGCCACCAAGTTCAGCATCTTATCTTTTGCTAGAAGTTTATAGGAAGGTATGTTCTTCTCCAGGACTGTAGCATACTGGATCAGCAAGGCTAGGCTTAGCCACAGGCCATGGCTGTCAAGCCCCAGGCCTGGCCCTCTGTGACCTGAAGCTTTCCTAGCCAACCAATCAAAATGACAAACATTTAGGAACCAAGCAGTTTAACATGTTCCATAAAGACAGTAACTATCCCGAAAGATTTTATTCCCAAGTTCATCTTTCTGGGGAGAAACAGATCAGAAAACAACCAAAGCAACAGCCGCCATTTGGTGACGCATGATGCTTCTTCACTTATATCAAAACACTTAAAGAAACTGTTTTTCTTGAGTTACCATTTCTCTTTCTTAAGGGGAACAATAGCAAGGAGAATATCTCACAAGTTTTAATAGTCAGTAATGAACTGAACATCAGATAACTCCGTATGAAATCTTTTCTACATTTTAGCCTCCATAAAGGGTAAAGGGGTTCTCCTGTTAGGAGAAAATAGGACCAAAAGACCATTAAAAGAAAATATTTCGCAGTGTGAATTTCTGTCTTCTGAGCACCTATAGTCATAGATTTCTTTCCAAAACCTACAAGATTCAAGAAAGCTCTGTGTATCTGCAGGATCATTCATGATCCATAGGGAAGGAGTGAGCTGTGGCCACAGACTGCACTGCTGACATATCAAGTAGGCAGCTCCCTCTTTCTGCTGTCCTACAAGTCCTTATCCTGCCTGTGTGTGCCCTGGAGGAGGCCAAGGAGAGGGTGCAAGAGGAGCAGATCTGCTGCTCCTGACAAGTCACAGTTTTGACTGCAAGGAGAAGTTAACAGGAAGGTCAACAGAGTGACGGCTTTCAGGCATCCTGTGCCCTGTACAGCAAAGGGTACCTGAGGTTTCTTATCAGCCATTTCAAACATTAGCTACACCTCCAGACTCCATCACTCACACTATCTGTTTGAGACAGAAGGGAAAGGACAGCTGTCCCTCAAAGTGATTGCCTGCTGCCCTCTGGGTTTTCCTGATCCTTGGAACATTTTTAGAATTACTGATATCATTCATCATTTTTCCCCTAGGGATTTCAGAGTCCACTGGCCTGTGAGTTCAACTATCTCCACTTGTCTGCAATTTAGACCATGCATGTCTTTGTCCTCCTCTCCTGTAAATGCACTAAATCTGAACCACCCCTCTTTCCTACATGTGAGATGCCCATAGAGATGCTTTCTGCAGTCAGGTGAACATCCTGAGCACCTCACACCTCACTGCACTTTGATGTTTGGCTCTTTTTCTCTCTCTGTGTCACTTCTGAGGGTACTGCTGTGCCTGCCTTTAGTGACAATAATCAAATACTTCAGGTCTTATGTTCTGCAGCCTCACACAGGCCCACCAGCACCGGAAGCAGAGTCAGATTCTGCCCTCCCAGACCTCTCCATGGGGCTGGGTGCTGTGTCCAGGCTCAGGTTACCTCTCTGGAGCAGGACAGCTCAAGTTATATGATCCAAATGCTGAGCATCAGAGACAAGAGCTCTTCAGCTGAGTTCATCCCCTTTAGCTCCACTTAGGAACAATGGGGAGGGAGAGATGTCCATATGGTATAATTAAACTAATCTCATTCATGCATCTGCTTTAGGATGGAATGAATTGTGCCCTAGATTCACTGACTCCAGATACTCAGATTGTGGTGACCACTGCAGATAGAGATGTCTACAGAGGAACCGCACCCTGTGAGACAAGTTGCTCTGAAAGTGTGTGGTTAACTCAGCAATCTCCTGAGACAGGTCTTTTTCTGGTTTACTGTATATGAGCTCAAGGCAGTTTGATAATAAATTGAAATACATTCTTAAATTAAATAAGAATATTCATGCAACACATGGCATCAGTTTGAACTGAACTAGTGCATATTCTTATGCAGATAAGGGATGTGATGATATGCTTGATCTGTTATTATGAAGAACTGATTAGACTGAAGTAACCTTTTTGCAATTAGCAAAATAAAGAACTTAAGTTATCGAAGAGTTCTCTTTTTTAAGGTTATGCCAGTCTATCCAATGGTCTTAATTAACCAATAATTCCCTCATGTTGCTTTTTCACCCCTTTTAAAAGAATTTTCTTGCTTGATCTGGAGCAGTTCAGCCCCCACATATTATTCTCAGTTCAAAACTGGAGCTGCATCTGTTATCCCAGAAATGCTTCAGCCATCTGCAGGCTGACACCTCTCTAGCAAGAAGGGCAACAAGGAGCAGTCAGCCTGGCTATGAATGTCTATATATGTAGGGAATAGCTCAGAGAAAAGTCAAGGACTGAAGGATTTTAGAAAATATTAAATGCTTTCTTTACAGACCACACTGCTGTCACAAGAGTACAGTTATTTACTGGGGGCAAATCAAATTAATTCAAGGTTTAGAGAAGAGTGTACATTTGTTTTCTCAAACAAATCTATTATCCTCAAAGCTTGCAGAATCTCCCTTGCTGTGACAGCTCAGGTCAAATTCGAGTGACTTTGCTATAAAATGAGAATGATGCACGAGATGAAAAGTATAAAAGAGGTTGATCTGTGTGAACTCCCCGCTCGGTGTATTGAGTTCACAGAGCAGCGCACAGGAGTGAAGGGATCTGAAAGCAGCATGTTCACAGAGTCACACGGTTGCCTTTTCAAAGAGCAGGCTGACAACCCACTAGAACATGAGAATTGTGCTGAAAGATCGAATTCTGAAAGGCATCTCCACCACCTGAGCCAGCCAGGCTGAATCTGCTGTGCTCGTGTCCGCCCCAGGAGCCATTCTCACCATGCTCTGCAAACACTGAATGCAATCCCCTGCCCAAAGTAAGGCATTTTGATGCTTTCTGCTCCTCTGAAAACTCAAAAGGAACAGGGTTGTTTCAGGCCTTCATACCTGGGGGACAGCAGCAGCAATGCACAGGACTGGCAGCAGTGGGATGGAAATCTGGACTGATAATTAGAATTTTCATAAAAACAAGCCTCTGGGGAATAATCTTATTATAGGTTACTGTAGCCTCATTATCTCACTATAGAAGTTTACTTCCTGAGTGTTACCTCATTAGTTTCTTGTATGCTGTGAACCTGATGTTTCTCTCATGGTCTTTTGCTTTAAACTCCAATTAGATGCAGTTTTGGGCAGGCACCATCTTGTGAAGACAATGGTCTGGAGGAACCTGCTCTGTGGTGGGGTCCTGGAAGTGCTGCTGTACTAAAGGCAGAAAACAGCCATGCTTGGCTTCCTGAGAAGTCCTGGGCTCCAGAGGTGCCTGGTCAGCTGTGAAGTGCTCCCTGTGAGGCACTTTGCACACAGGGGTGGGGTGGAGTGGGCTTCCATGAAAAATGGGCTCAATCACAGACATACAGGCAATAATAAAATGAAGCTCAAAGGACATGGCAAAAAGATGTGTGAGAAAAAGCTTGAACCTGAGAAAGAGGAGGCAGACAGCAAAGAGTCTGTCTTAGTCTCCGTGCTATGGATGCGTGGTCTGGGAGTGACAGAGCTACCAGACTACTCCATGACTTTCCATGACTGTAAGTAGAGAGACAAGTAGGAACATAGAACCTTTTTTTGAGGAGGGTCTGACCTACTTTTTAATCTGCAATGTAAAAAAGTGCATGTCTAAGGAGTTAAAGAAGAGGAGAAGAAGGAACAGAATGGAAGGAGTGAAAGAGATAACGAGGAGCTTACTGGAGGACTGACTCAGGGTTAGAGAAGGACAACTCAAACTCTAAGAGTTACAGAAGGACAGTTTTCCACCCTATTGAACTATGCCATCATCACCATACTACTAACTACTACTACAGATTTTTTTGGAAGACTATGATCTATAAAAATGAGCACAGCACAAGGATAGATTTTCTTCCTCCTCTCTTATCACTAAAGACCTCAAATAAACTAAGACAAAGGGCATAGTCCATAACTCATTCTAAATTATGGTCCCTGTGCCTGGAAAAATCACATACTTATACCCTAAACCAGACCTATAAAGACAGACAGTCCTTGAGAGCAAGCAGTCCAGGAGATGGTCTTCCCGGGAAAGATAATTTTATGTTACCAAGAATTATCATAAATACACTTATTCAATGCAAGGCTAAATGTACCTTAATTTTCCCCAAGTTCTAGTTAAGAGGACTGGTCTTAATTAAAGGGAAAAGTAGGTTGGGATGAGGAGTATGGAGAATTGATCTGCATGCAGCCTTCTAGGCAGAGTAAGACTACCAGTTCATGTGGGGACACAGCAGGGACCTGGCAGTGAGGACAACCCAGACTCCATGCAGGAGAATGGGCATTCCTTTAATAAACATACTAAGCTTACCCAGTGACAGTTCAGGCAATATATGTCCAATCTGGCACAGGCTAGAGCAAATCCACACAGACTTCAAAGGTGTGGGAAACTTTTCCAAGCACCCTCACATTAGAGTTCATGGTGGAAGGAAGAGACATGCTAAAAAATGATGATTGTCCTTTCCTGTATGGTTCCTTCCTGAGGGGCACCTAGGCTGCAGTAGGTTGACAACTAGCCTGTCAAGAGGGAATGGACATCATCAGTCCTTGAAGTGGGCATTTCTTGTGGTCACTGGCTAAGCAAGAAGCTAGAAAAGACCCTCCGGTGTCACTGCCAGGCGGTACCAAAGAACAGGTTTCCGTCTGAAATTTTGTTCATAATATAAAGCTATTGAAGAGGCCTTATGGCAGCAAAATCTAAATCTTTCATTAATGAAAGAACAGCAGATGAATAATCACAACAAAAGTGTCTGTTACCATGGGACAGGGAAATAGGAACACAATGGGCATTTGATGAGCGGCGATTAGTCTGGCTCCACAGACTATTTGGGAAATGGAGAAAAAGAATGGATTGTATTAAATGCCAGATTCAAAAGACACAATTGGGAAGCCTAGGTCAAAGAAATTAAGGATGGTTACACCAAAATGAGATGCTGTCTCTGTGGATCTATGGTCGAAGTGAAACTTTTGAGTACAAGCTATGTCTATGAGGCTGTAATTACAGGGTGTCAGGCATCTCAGGGACGTGCAGGGGCTGAGCTCAGGCTATGCATACCTCCCACATGGCACTTTCTGACTTCGTGCAAGACTTCAACCTTATTGTTTTCCTAATGCATTCCCCAAACCTCACCGAGATGTTCCCACTGTGACATTCCCTGCCTGAGGGGGCTCTGTAGCTGATGCAGAGCTGACTTGCCCCGTGGTGAGTCTCACAGAGCAGTGTGGCTGGCTGACTGCTCCATGAGTGACTGGGGTCCTTCTGAGGTCTCTCTGCATGAAGTGGGACCTCCTGACTTAGTGACAGCCAAGGGAGAAGCAAAAGAGAAAGGAGATGGATGTGACAGTGCCAAGTCACTAGACCACACATGCTGACACAACTGGAAAATCTAAGAGAAAATCGTAACTGTGAAGAAGAGACAAATACTGAAGCAAATGCACCTCTTTGGAGTGGCAGCTTCTCATCAGCAGAGTGGGCAAACACTGGCTTTAGAGGAAAAGCCATGACAGTACAAGGTCTCACTTCAGGATGCACTCTGCTCCCTTGTGGGGTTAGGCAAGCTACAGGACAGGATCAAAAACAAATGGGAAGAGGCAGAACAGGTAATGCCATCATTTGATAATAACTGACTGTCCTATATGGGACTGTAATTAAAGACAGCAGAACCATCATACCTGAAGTGCTACATAAAAATTACCTTGAAAGGAACCCAGGAAGCTCATTTGCTTCAGAAAAGGGACAGAGACATTTTATACTACTTCAAAGGAGAGGGACACTGAAGATGTTAAAGCTTTTTCATGTATACCAAGAACACAACTAATTCAAGTAAAACTATCCACATCAGCAGCCCAGAGAAAATTGTCCTTTGTCTCTACAACAACAGATTTGTTCAAGTTGCTAAGGAATCACATCCCCACACCTCTTCAGTGAACTTTGTATTATATTTCTCATGACCTTTGGTAAGGTTTGGTAGAAAAAGAAGATATGCAGAACAAATCTTTCCATAGATATGGTAGCAAAATAGTGATGTATAACAGTGGGCCACACTTCACAGGGTATGACTGGGGGTTTCTTTTATTGGAATACACCTAAATCATCATCATCATCTCCGTGGGAAACAGTCTAGCCAACAAAGCCATTACTGACATATGCACAGATACCAGACCAACACAGCATTACTGCTCTTTATACAGCACTGATCTGTGCATGGACATACACCTACATATTGGGCTACAAACTGGCAATATCTGCTTGACAAGGAAAATAATTGTAGGTCAAACAGACACAGGAAGTTTTTTGAATTTGCAATGAAAAAACAAGAAAACATAAGACAAGGAGACTCAATATGAAACTTTTGATTTAACATCTAAGAGAACCCTTCATTTCAGAGTAATCCCTGAAAATGCTTGCAATTCTTTTTGAAGTTCTTGAGTTAAAAAAAGTTTCTAATTAAAAGAATAAACAGAGTTCTATTTAAAACATCAAATCAAAAGGTTCTTCATCTTGTTTTCTCAAGGACATCAGAGTGTCACAGAGAAAACTTTTTCCAAGAACAAAAGTACTTTCAAATTACCTGATCTGAACTCATCAAACAATTCACCTTTCTAAGCCCTATGTTTAGAACAAATGTCCTATATGTAAAGAAAAATCCTCCACTCTAGTTAACCCATTCTGTCATTTTCTCAGAACACTGACAAATAGGATTTGCTCTCTATAAAAAATCTCATACCAGAGAAGCTGTTGATACATATAAAAAAAGAGAGGAAACAACAAAGTTGTGAGAAGCCTTAGAGGGAAAGGAATCCATAGAAGCAGCAGCAGCCTGAGGGCCACTCAAGGTGTGAATCCCCCCATGCTGGGTGAGCTGCAGACAAAAATCTCTTGGTGCCAGGCAGCAGATGCACATGGGCACAACAGCAGTAGCCAGGCTGGGGAAGCTGGTGCTTGGCTTTTGGCTTTTGTGATCTTCAAGAGCTGTGGCACTGCTGTGCTGTCTCTGGGAGATGGCTGATTATAAGCAAAAGGTCGATGTTGTTTGTGGGATTTTATTTTTGTTCTATGTGACCAGGACGGTATGGGCCAAAAATCACTTTAGAGATCTCTGTCTAAGCCAGGTTTTATCCAGTGACACATGCTGAGAGAAGCTGGTCTCTGGATCTTAGTGAAGTTTGCTGTTTCCTCATCTCCGTGTGATGTAAGGACCACTCACCCCTGTCCTGAACAGCTCAGGTGCTTCTTAAAGGTAAACAGATGGCTGCATGCAAGTCCAGGGGAAATCCTGGGATTCACAGGGACATGCAGGACATCCAGTCCTTCTTCTGGGCTCAGGTGGATCTCTGCAGGCTCAAAACCTGGTGTTTCATATTACATATGGGTGCTATTTTCATCCTCCTCAGGAAGTCTTTATTCTCAGTGTGCTGGTTACAGACTCATTCAAAGCAAGGCGTGCAAGCTGATCTCTGAGCTCTCTGTGCCGCCAGTGCTTAATCACATCCCACTCTAAAAGAAACCATCTGATGTCAAGATCTGGATGATAAGAATATGGGACACATTAGTCATGGAGGAGCTGACATACACAGAGCAACAACAACGAGATTATCTTGATGTGGCTGCCCTTCTCAGGATGTGGACACGGAGTACTCTTAATACCTAAAAAACAGGGACTTAATTCTTTTGTTTCTGCTAATAAATGTCCTGTCCTTTGCTACGTGAGAACACCACCTTCTGCAGCAGATGCATATGATTAAAGCATAAAAACATATAAGAAAAATGCTGTAAAACACTGTATAGATCATTGCCTCAACTCACAAGGTCCTGTCTTTCAAACCATTTTGGTTTCATTATTAGAGATAATTGTATTCTTTGTTGTTTGCAAGCAAATATTGCAAAACCTGTACTTGCTGTTCTTGGAATACACCTATGAAAAATGTGATATTTTTAATTAAATCTTAGACGAGCAGTTCTTAGACGAGCAGTAGAAGTCTTAATCTGGCAAAGTGCTCAATGGCATGCCCAGAGTGAAGTGTGTAGGTAGTTCCAGCAAAATGTGTTGGCAGGATGAACTAGAACCAGGTTAATAAGCCTGACTCATCAGGAGCTGAGATAGGACCTGGAGCATGAGATGGGACTTAATGGTGCAACCAGTCTGAGAAAATCCCCTTAAACTGAAAGAATACTTCTCCCTCCTCCCATCCTACACCAAGAAAAACCCCCAAACAATCCAAAACCCTTAACAAGGCAACATGGGCATGTATCCTCTTGCCTTCTGTCAGGAGTGCCCTCCAAGTACCAGCACAGCCTGGAGAAAGACAGGATTTCCTGAGAAATCTTAGGGGTGTGAGATGATGTGCTCCCACTGTGGTAATGCCACTGGGGAGGACAGAGTTTTTTCTCTTCCAAAGAAAATTTATCAGCTTGGAACAAGTACTTTAATTTTCATTTTTCCTAAAGAATGCAATGCATATTGCCCTTCCTTTTTTCCTGGGTGATGTAAAGGGGCATTTCCCCAGACCTATGCATCAGTGCTGATAACACCACTTTGAAATTCACCAACAAGCCATTAGGGCCATAAAATTTGCTCTTCTACATTCTAAGAATATTTTAGGATGCAAATACTCCAGATAGCTAAAGGTGTCAGGACCCAGAAACCAGCAGGAGTTCTATAAAATTCAACATGTCCTGCATTTGTAAAAGTTACCTTAAACCACAAGGGAAACTGATCCCATAAGAGGCCTTGATGCAGGATCCTTGTACAAGGATCTCAGAGCAAACTGATTATATCTTACTGGTCAGGTATCTGTACTTCAGACTCCAGCATATAAACAGAATCTGGAATTAAATACTGACATTTAGAGAGCTTTAATTAATTTTCATGTGAACTGATTTTTAAAATCTGATCAATAATAATGTGAGCACTTTCCCCCCTTGCCCCTTTTCTACCATGCTCAGCATCCAGCAAAAGATTAAGTGAATATTACACAGGACAATCCTGACTTGGGCATTAGATGCTTGAAGATCTCTACAGCTTTTAGCTAGCACTGCAATTTTCACTATTTAATGGTTTGTTTGTAAATACCTAGATCCAGAATTTGTGTAATTATTTGAGAATATTTATCTTCTCCATCCCTCAAAGTTATCAAAAGCTGGAAACCTTTCAGTCAAAACAGTAAGAAAGCAAAAGGCAAAAGCAAACAAAAGGAAAGTTACCAATCTTAAAAATTTCATGAGTTTTTGGTACACATCCCAGTTCCTGAATGCTTGTTTGTGAATGCCTTCCCTGGCCCTTGACAGGACTTGCTAGGTCAGGGAAATCCAGCTATACAGTGCTAGCTGATATAAAATTCTTTGCTTCCAGAGTATGGATATGTTTTAGTTTAATCTCCAGGAGGAAGATGTGTGAAAGCTGGGTTTGCTTAGACCCTGCAAGGCACAGGGTGATGATGAGTGATTGCACACCAGGACTCTGCTCAAAAGCCAGCTGATGAACAAGCTTGAACCTTTCCACATTATTCCTCCTGCAACTAAGCATTTAGAAAGCATTGAACTGGGTGTTTTTAGGTTTTTTTGTCTTCTGAACTACTCAAGAACTTCAGTTTATGGAGTTATTCTGGTCATGAGTGTGTTTCTTATGTCTCACTACACACACACAGAACAGAGATGCCTAAATAGCCTCATTCATAACAAAGGCATCACATTTCAAAGCAAGTGAGGCCCAGATGATTTTTTTAAATCCAATTCTCCTTTATGCATCTTTCTCGGGTGCTTATATGAATTAAGCTCCTAATCTTCAGAGCTTTGCCCACCATATGTTATTAGAGCAATTGCTTTTTCAGTGATATCTTTGATTTTGCTACAAAAGACCGTGGTCAGAACTGTTCTTTTAGGACTCTAAGTGACTGTGATGGGCTGTTCCTTTATTGTTAACTCCTTAACACAAATCCTTCAAAACCTGTGTGTGGGAGAGACAGCCCCTTCTCCAGCAAGCTCCTTTCTCCAAGGCTGTTTGGCACTTTGGGGAAGAAGAGCAAGTCTTTCATGCTATGGAAATGAAATACAGAGTGAGCTGGAGTGGCTGAATAAGATACTGCTCAGGGAGCAGCAGAGACATGAGCACCCCAGGATTCACCCTTGGCAGGTCCCATTGCACTCTTCACCCGTGGCTGTGCAAGGCACTGGCACACGGGGAGCATGGCCAGCCTGTGCTGGGAGCAGGATCCTGCCCTGGCTGGGGACAGGCACTGGGAGCAGGATCCTGCCCTGCCCTGGGACAGGCACTGGGAGCAGGATCCTGCCCTGGCTGGGGACAGGCACTGGGAGCAGGATCCTGCCCTGGGACAGGCACTGGGAGCAGGATCCTGCCCTGGCTGGGGACAGGCACTGAGAGCAGGATCCTGCCCTGGCTGGGGACAGGCACTGGGAGCAGGATCCTGCCCTGGGACAGGCACTGGGAGCAGGATCCTGCCCTGCCCTGGGACAGGCACTGGGAGCAGGATCCTGCCCTGGGACAGGCACTGGGAGCAGGATCCTGCCCTGGGACAGGCACTGGGAGCAGGATCCTGCCCTGCCCTGGGACAGGCACTGGGAGCAGGATCCTGCCCTGGGACAGGCACTGGGAGCAGGATCCTGCCCTGGGACAGGCACTGGGAGCAGGATCCTGCCCTGGCTGGGGACAGACACTGGGAGCAGGATCCTGCCCTTGCTGGGGACAGGCACTGGGAGCAGGATCCTGCCCTGGCTGGGGACAGACACTGGGAGCAGGATCCTGCCCTGGGACAGGCACTGGGAGCAGGATCCTGCCCTGGCTGGGGACAGGCACTGGGAGCAGGATCCTGCCCTGGGACAGGCACTGGGAGCAGGATCCTGCCCTGGCTGGGGACAGGCACTGGGAGCAGGATCCTGCCCTGGGACAGGCACTGGGAGCAGGCTCCTGCCCTGGGACAGGCACTGGGAGCAGGATCCTGCCCTGGCTGGGGACAGGCACTGGGAGCAGGATCCTGCCCTGGCTGGGGACAGGCACTGGGAGCAGGATCCTGCCCTGGCTGGGGACAGGCACCTTGGCTCACAAACAGCCTTGCGTGACCAGAGCTAACGAGGTTTCAGTGAACAAAGCTCTGGAGAAACTGCGATGCTGCACTTTGTTCCACAAAGTTTATAGTTCCTCACCTCTGGCCCCTTTTAATGCTATAATTGCTCTCTTAAATTTCTCTTTATTTAACGTCACCCAGTCTGTCTTCTTTTGTTACCATTTATTTAACTAAAACAGGCAGAGGCTGATATTGAAGGCAGGAATGGAGCCAGCATGTTAAAACCTGCTTTTAATTTAAGGTTCTGGGGCTAGTTTCCTAGCCATTACCACATTTCAGAGAAAATGAATTTTCTTTCTCTCTGTCAAGCGATGGCTGATCTAGATCTAATTAGGGTCAGTTTCACCTAAAGATGAGTCATTTACATTCTGAATATATGGCTTCCAAATTATCATTTTGGTTTAACATCAGACATGAATAAACCCATGCATATCTTTTTTAGATGGCACTGAAGATAAAAATCAATGGCTTTTCTTCCACAAATACCTTTCCCAGCAAAAAAATGGCAGCTGGATGAAGAAAAAAAGATACAATTCAGGATAGGGATAAATAAGATTAAGGGTAATTGCAGAATATAGTTTTCTGAACTGCACAAAAAATGGCCTATTTAAGATTTACTAAAAAAAAAAAAAACTCGGAAGGTTCAAACACTTAAAGATAATTTTTTTTAACAAAAATGCCTAGCTATGCAGGGCCATATTACTTTTCTTTAAACATAATATGGATACAGAAACAAAAAAAGATTACAATGGAAGCACCTGGAAAAAAATAAATCTGCAATTCTGCATCAGTATTGGCAAAATCTAAGCACAGTGAAGAGAAAACTCTCATTCTTAAGTCAAAATCCCATCCCTTTTTCAGCTGGCAGCCATTTGTGTAATCAGTAAATCAATAAAACTCTATAATATGGCATCTTGTAGCCTTACTTTGCCAGAAAAACCTTTGAAACATGAATTTCTGTTATCACTCTCATTTATACTCTACACCTCTCTTTGGCATCCATTACCTGCTACTTCCACTATTCTGCTTTTTCACTGATGACCATGAATGAGCACTGGAGGCACAAGTCTCTGTGCTCTGCTCTGAGGCCTGACCCATTACCAGGATAACACCAAGGCATTCAGCTGAGACTAATGGAGAAGGCTGGGACATAAGCACTTCAATGCTGGGAAATAACAACATCAGTGAAATACACCGTGGAAATTAAATCTCACGCTGCTTCTTATTAGATCCAATAATAAGTAACCTAACCTCGTTATTTTGTGTTTTAAATAACTTGGGTCAGCACAGGAACTATTATTTTGTCAATGTTTGCTTCCTCAGAGAGAGTGTTATCAGTAGGCTCACAAGTAAATACTCATCAGAAGTGCAGAACCTTGTGCTGTTCAGTGGGATTAAGCAAAGCAGACTTCTGCTATCAGCAAGGGGAAGCTGAGTTATTTAGGGCAGCCTATAAATCAGTCAAACACCAGGACTATCTGGCATCACTGGGATCCTGAAACCTTTGCAGATGCTTTTCCCACTGTGTTCCTACTGCATAACAGCAGCACTGGTGTCTTTTAAGAAGCCTGCCACGTTAAGAGCATCTTTCATACATGAGCTCTTAGGACTGAGATAAATTTTCCTTTTCACCTGAAAAAAAAAAAATAATTAAAAAAAAAAGATAAGAAGACTTGTAATCATTGCCACCTGTTTTGGTGGAGATTTCTCAAAACTCAAAGATGTGATGCTACTGTTAGCTGCTTTACAAAGAAATACAGATACTCCAGAGTTATATTTCTCAAACATTTTTGAATCATTGCACTCTCCCCAGGGTCTGAAGCTCTCTGTTGATTTAAGAACTCAGCAATATCAGTACTTTTGTATTTGGATTATTTCTGTAATTTCATGAAGCCTGGAGTTCCATCACTCACCACACAGCAAAACATCAGCAATGTACAGAACTTGTGCTGAAGACACAACAGTGAAATTGTGTCTACATGCAGCTCAGGACCAGGGTCCTGCAGCAGGAAACCCAACAGAATTTTTTATCCCAAGAACAGAGCATTCAGCTCCTCTGTTTGAACCTTTACCAAACTGTAGTAGCAAACCAAGGCAAACAGCTATGTGGATCAAAATTGAAAATGGTCATCCCCTTAACTGAAAGCTGAAGATGTGTGTTTCCACCTTCTGCAGACAATGGCAGTGGGAGGTGAGAGCCCATGCAAGAGCCAAGGCGGCTCAGAGAGCAGCAGCAGTGTGGTTTCCAGTGCAGAGGAAGGCATGCACAGTAGTCTAATTGAAGCCTTCTGAGAGTGAATGGCTGTGGAAATTCAGTTAGAGTTTTCAGCAGGATGGTTATCTAACTTTAATCAACTGGAAGCAATCACTGTCTAAACTAGTCTCTGTTAACTTTGCATGGAGTTTCTGTTCACAACAACCAAACTCCTTCTTGAAGCCTCAGCAATCTGAGTCAACCATACTTCAGTAACAATAATTTCAACATTGTGCCACAACTTACCCAAGAACAAAAAATTCATCCATGCCAAACTTGTCCTTGGTTCACCACTAAACTCCGTGAAGTTATTCTGGCCATGGTCTTGACATAGAAGTGGTTTAAGTTTCCAGGCTGGTCGAATTTACTGCAATGTCTGATATTCTGTTTCACATATATTGAGTACTTGTCTCTTTGATCTTGCGAGCTGTTTATTTTATATCTGCCTTGTTACTGTGGTTCTTATTTACAAGCTGCAGCCTGGCATTGCATGCACACACACCCAGACATACATGGATGCACAGACCGGATCCTTGCTGGACTTGATCAACTTTTACTTCTAAGAACTTTCCACAAGTGCTCTCCACTTCAAACAAGCACTGCAGTTTGTAGAAACACTGTTAAGAAACAAAAGATTAGGCTCAAATACTGCATTTTCAGCTAAGGCACGCCTGCAAATATGGTCAGCTTTCAGGCAGCATTTTCAATGTGGGTGTGCAAATATCTTGTCTACACCACCTTTATTGCATGTTGAGAAACCTCGTGAAACAGAAAAGGCAAAACCTCTTTTAGAGAAAAGAACCAAAAGAAAATAAAAGAAAAAACCCAAAAGGCTGAGAATAAAACATTAGCAAGATGCAAGAACTCAAACCATTAAAAATATTTTAAACACATTAAAAAGAGAAAATTTCTAGGGATAACAGCCCTAAAAGTGGTGGCCACATAATAACAAACAATGACAAAAGTTTGTAATTAGATGGTGCCTTTCATCTGAGAGATTCATCAGTTTTTAGCCATTACTGGCTATTAATTTGACACCACTTCTTCTCACAAGTGCACAGCTGCTGTGTTTGAAAGAGAGGAGATAGGGAAGTGTTCGCCTAGGAGCAGCACATGTCTGAACTGCAGTTGTTCAGACTTTTAAGGAAAGCTTACCTCAGTGTCTGCCCCTAAGCTGAACTAAAACATCTGCAATCCAAAGCCTTTCCTGCTTACTCATTCATGTTGTTAAAAATGCCCGTCCTTTCAGGCACCTTCTACCTCCCACTCACTTGCCTCAAACCAGAGCGATAACACAGGCGTGGAAAGGGCTGTGAGTTTAATTGTAATTCAAATATACCCGAATATCAGAACAGCGTTTGATCTAGAGGTAAATACAAGCAAATTGCTTCACCTGACTTAGAGTGCATTTCAGACACGTAGCTGCAGAGATGATAGGAACACACCTTCTCCCGACAAGATATTAGTGGCATAATGTGCATGACGAGATGCAAGCAGACCTGGCGCTCACGGAGGTCCAGCCAGTCAAGCCATCACTTGGACATTTCCTGCATGCCCTGTCTTTAGCAGACTCCTCAAAGATTCCTCGTGGGCATCTCTCTCACACTCAGCGCTTTTGGTAATGCTCTCTGGGTACAGAAACCATTAGTGTGTGAGGCAGTGAAGTCTTACGAATTTTTTTGGGTAGCCTGCACCTCTCAGCCATCCTTGGGCTGCTACTGATTCACCCGATGTTAAGCAAATGCCTTTGCCTCCCCATTTGGGATAATGAATATCTTTGCCAGGCAGCTGTCAGCCAAGTTAACTTAGGGCTTTAAAGACAAATCAGGCTAAACAGGCATTGATTTATAGACAACTCCCCATCAGCTGGGGAAACACAGGGCTGGGATTCCTGATACTCTAAAACTATGAAGCATGATGCAACTTGACAAAGACTCAGCTTTGGTCCAGGCTGGCTCCTGGAGAAGCCCTTCAGTCCTGTGCAGGTTGTTGCAGGGTGAATTCAGCAGGAGCCAAGCCCAGGCTGCCTCCACGGGCAGGCGCTGGTCCATGCCAGAGCAGCAGGATTTCCGGCAGCCCGGAGCATGAAATATTCTGTATGATGGTTCAAGGCTCTGCCTCCACCTCCCTCCCACCCCTCAGGGCTGATGCCAGCAGCTCTGGCTTGATTGACTTGAGATGATTTTGCATTCAGGTATCTTTGCATCATCATCTCCAGAACCTGCAAAATGCCAGCAGTGATACCAAACTGGTCAGGCAGGTAACCATCTCCCATCCACCAGCTTTTATAGCGCTACTCCTGGCCACACTGAAGTGATGCTGCTTCCAGACTGTAAGTGTGGGGTCTGAGAGGTGCTTGCTTCTCGTTTGTTTTATACTTTTTCTGCTGGGCTGGACTGTGAATGAGAAACAGTGTTATGTATGAGGCACTAAGATGGAGAGTCAAGGGAAAAATCGAGGAGGCAAACTAAACACACACTGCCTATCTCTTTTTTACACATGTATCAAATGCAGGGGCACAGGAAGGGACAAAAAAAGCTTGTCAGAATATCTGTGGCTGCTCTAACAATGTCCAGACCAAGCAAACATGCCTTGCTGAGGTGCTAAATGAGGCGATGAGGGTTATACATATGCATCACTTCACAGGAGAAGTGCATGCCTCTAGCCTGTGTGGCTGCCTTCAAACCTTTCCTTTTGTTGCTGTGTGTCTGTCCACCCTCAAATAACCACTCAACAGTGTCTTGTGCTTGAGGAGATGTGGGGCAGTTTGCTAAAGGAAAACATAATACATAGAATTGCCTTGCTGCTTGCTTATCTGAGACAAGAACTATTTTTTCCCAAGCTGGTGCTCAGGCTGACCCATTTATGCAAATCTGTTTCCACATCTCATTCTCATGTCAGAAACGTGGATTAGTCTTATAATGTTAAAGTGGTTAGTCAACATTATGGGCAAGACTTGACCCTCAATGTATGGCCTTCACTGGCCTGTGGAAGAGCTGTGTGAAGGGGTCACACACTGTTAAATCCAGGCTCTTAAAGCCCCAAGCTTGACAGGCTGTGTATGTGTGTGCACGTGTCTGACTTTGTACAGCCTCTGTACTGAAGGAACTAAAAATTCTCTATTTACTGTTACAACCACCAGAAGCTATGATGACCTAACACTCTGCTTTGCAGCCCTGTGTGCCCCTAACTTAGAACTTGTGTTATCTTAAAAAAAAATTTTAAAAAGCCTAATCGCAGTTCAGGGAAACAGAAACAGGAGCTGTTGTCAAAGGCTGCCAAAAATAGAGAAGAGTCCACTGATGCCATGAGGTGACAGATGTCTGCAAACTCACCACATACCATTGTGGATCTGTGCTCAGTAGAGTCAAAGGCAAGATCCTGAACAATAATTCCCAGCTACAGGAAAACTTGATGCCTTTTCAGATTGATCCAAAAAAATTCACTAAGAAGATTTGTTGGGAAGGATGCCTACAGTCTCCTACAAAGGCTGATAAATCATAAAAGCGCTGAACAAAGGGAATTCAGTGCTTCTCCAAAGCTACATTGGAAGAACCACTACCCACTACAGTTGCTGCAGTAAGATCCCTCACATGCTGTCGTGGAAGGATTCTCATCTCTCCCAAGAAAATCCTAATAATCATACTGAGAGCAACTTCTTGTAGGGTTCTTCCATCCTACTCCTGAAGGGGACACAACACAGAAGGACACAGGAGCCAGTGGATAAAAGAAGACAGACAAGAAGCCTGGTTCTGTCAGAGCACTGACGTACCTGGGCTCTTACTTCCCTCTTCCTGATGCTGCTTGTGTGATGAAATGAAAAACCAAGAGACCTGGAGATAAAGTTCAGCAGTCCAGTGAGTTCAAGCATCTAATTCTGCTTGCTTCTTGTTTCAGACACCTCAACACCATCACTGAGGATCTCTTGTTGCATTTTTTGCCAGTTGTGGCTTCTTATGGTTTCCCATTAAATTAGTTCAGTGTGTTTTCATACACTTGTGCCCCAAGATGCCAGTGATCTTGCTTGTGCCTTTACTCATCTCAGGGTCAGAGAACAAGTAGCAAAAAGACTCAAGTCAATTTAGGACTGTGGAATCTTGACTTCCCAAGGAGCTGCTAGCTGAGCCCCCAACTTCATTAGTAAGGTATGATGATGATTCAGTAAACCCAAGTGTTCTGCTGACTTGTTATACCAGCTCATGTTTCTGTGCTGTGCCTTTCCAAGCTGCCTGACTGGACAGGTACCAGTTCACACCGGCTTCCTTTGAAGCTTTAATTTGCAGCCTGGATGCACAGCTACACCCAGGACCACAACTGGATTTACAAGGCCTGGGAAAAGGCTGTAGAAATGGATGTACTTTGCTCTCCTCCCACACTACCCTGCAGAGCTCAGGGCTGCAGTTTGGCACTGACAAGTGTGAATTTGGTCCATCTGGACAGCCTGAGAAATGAAAGCTCTGGGTGGGAATCTGCATGTCTGGTTGGGTTGGAGCGTGCTAAGAACAAGAATAGGAATCTTAAATGCTGACTTTATCAAGTGGCATACATTCAGATCTCTAATCCTTTTTTTTCCAGCCTCTCAAGCCAACCACAGGAAACTTTTACCTCAGATCCCCTAACCTGTCATTCCTCCACAGAGTGTATTCACCAATAGAACAGAAACAAAATCTGCATATTTTTATGGCCAGCTGCAGACAGAACAAGATGTCTTCATTCTGACATCTCTGCTGCTCAGATGTGCTGCTGGATGTCTCTGGTACATGACTGGCAAACAGGCACTTTTCCCATGACAAGCTGTGCTTTTCAGTAACATGGTCACATTTCTGCTGTACAAATCTGTTTAGGATTTTACAGATTTTTTACAAGTTGATCAGTCTCATATGACCTGAAGATGGGCATGGGACAACTCTTTCATGTTTTTTCACTTATTTTTTAGTGAAAAAATTCAGTGCCATTTCAATGAATCTAATGCAACATTCAGGACATTTTGAGTCTGTCTCTCATACCTTCAGCATTTTTTCTGTTGGTATCTGTGGTGATGTTTTCCAATTATACCACGATGAATACTGCCAGTTGTAACTCTTACAAGCTCCACTGCTGCATCTTTCTTCTCTAGTGTGGAGTAGCATTACTGAAACTCAACTAAATAGTCATATACAGCTCATGCTCCCATAAAGAAATCAGCTCCAAAATACCACTGGCTCAAATAATTGAATTTGTGATTAAATACCTGTTTCAGTCATCTCACAGCAACCTTTCTATTGACTCCAGTGAGGTTTGCACCAGACCCCTTTCTTAGCAGTTTTTGTGTCTGAACATGCAACAGGTGAAGGCCTCCAGAGTCTGAACGTGGTCTTGTATCTGGATGCAATAAAAGCTGCAATAAGAGCCTTGTGGTGTCTCTTGTGTAATGTTCAGCTTTAAACAATACATGGGGGAAGACTTTTTATCTCCATTCTGTAGGAAGCAGGGATTAAAGTGGGTTGCAAGAGTTCTCTTAAACAAAGAGCTTGAGGGGGTGGGACTAATAAAGCTGAGCATGATAAGTGTGGATCCATGACTAAAGAGAAATCTACATTTCAGGCATAGTATGCAGATAAGGTTCCTTGGCAGGGCTGCAAGACAGTGCTTTGCTTCTTCTGGAAATTAAATGTATTATTAACAACAGTTCTAAGAGATGAGGAGGAGGAGGAGATGTAGAAGGAGGAGAAAGTGGAGGAGGAGAGAACCACCAAAGAACAAGAGTTTTTAGCCAGATGAGGCATTTCCCATGTAATACAGGAGATGTTATATTCTGGCACCCTCTCCTAGTATTGGCTGGGAGTGCTTTGGTAAAGCTGGGAAGGCAGATTCTCACTGCAAGAGACATGAAACAAACCTCCCCAGGCAGATTTCCACTGGCAAACAAGCTGGATGCAGCATAGAAAGAAATAAATAAATCACTAATAAATCATTCTGTGAAGAATATAATGGCTGGCATGCAGACATCTCTATCTGGAGAAGCCAATGTTTGTCAAGAGAAAACACAAGAAATTCCCAACCTATCCTGCTATCAGGAACTAGTTATTACAGTGGCAAGGTCCAACAAGGATGAAACAAACTAAGTAACATTTCTAAAAGCTTGAATAAACCATCTTGCCCCACTGAACACCATTGCACCTGGGCCCCAGTTCCATAAAAACCTGGAGTGTTTTGGATCTGTCAACAGCAGACTTCAGGAGCCCAAGATCCAGGCTTGAAATCTCTTCCTCTAAGTTAGGAATAGTTTGATCCAGTGTCTGGGGTTGGCTGTCTTTACTTAAAACAAACACCTATTGTGTGCTGAGATGTGCACCCTGCTGTGAAATGTAATATGGAAATACTTCTTCCAGTGGGATGATCTCTGAGTGGCCTGCCTAATTGTACAGGATGATAAAGCTGGGAGCACTCCACGGTGCTAATCCTGCAAAATCCTTCTTAAAAGCCAGTTTTTGTGTTCATAGATAGTCAAATAAATTTGACTTTTCAGAGCTGTTGTGTTTCCTATGCAGATTCCTTACTGGGCTTGCTAAATTTTGGTGCAGTTTCATAAGAAAGAAAAAATATCAAATACCCCAAGCAAAGGTTTGGAGAGATCTTAGTCATATGTGTAAATATTAAATTGGGCTAGTAAAGAAGTTTGAGACAGTCTTTTCTCAGCAGTGCCCAGGGACAGGACAAGAGACTATTGGCACAAGTTAAAATACAACTAATTCCACTTAAACATAAGACAAAACTGTTTTTTTATTCTGGAAGGGGTCAAACACTGGAACAGGTTGTCCAGGGAAGTTGCAGAGTCTCCATCCTTGGGGATATGAGAACCCCAACAGGACACAGTTCCAGACAGCAAGCTCTTTGTATCACTGAGCAGGTGGTTGGATTGGATGATCTCCAGAAGGGCCTTCCAGCCCCAGCTGCTCTGTGGCTCCAGGATTTCTTGACCTCTCCAGACCCTCTGGGCTGCTGGATTTACTGTGCAGCCCAACCAGCAGCCCACAGGTTTGCCTTCTCATGTCAAGTCTGTCTGACCCAGTGAGGCTCCTGGGAGAAACCAGGAATGACTTCCAAAGAGGCCAAGCCCTGGCTCTTTTTCCTTGGAGAGGAGCACAAGCCCCCAGAGCACTGCTCTGCTGTGCCAGGCACTGACAGCCATTCCCAGCCTTGTGCCCACGGCAGCTTGAGCAGAGGTTTTGGGCTGAGCTCAGCCCGCCTGCCCAGGCACAGCCTTGCCCCCAGCCTGTGCCCAGGAGGGCAGCTGGGATGGGGCAGCTGGAGGCACACGGTGCCTGGATCCATCCAGGAAACACCATCCAGGAGTGCCATCTGCTGGGTCCCGGCTGTGCAGCCATGGCAGCTCCTGCAGTTGCCCTGGCACAGGTTTTGGGCTTTCTCCTCCCTTCCCAGGCTGGCTGGGAATGCCTCTGCCGAGGGCCCTGAGGGAGCCTGTGCCAAACAAGAGCTGGCTGGTTTTACACAGCCTCATCGTCCCTGAAATGAGAAATAACAGGAGAGTTACTCCAAGGAAAGTGTGCTTTTCACATCATTGCTCCATCATGCTACTCCATGGAACCCAGGAATCACCCCAGGGGCTCTCAGCTCCTCCCAGCTGAGTGGTTAGGATGATGGACTGAGAGCACCCTGCAGGGCTAATCCTGTGAAATCCAATTTTTATGTTCATAAATAACTGAAATACCTGTAGCATTTTCAGAGCTATTTCATTTCTATAGCAGGATCCATACCAGCCCCAGAAATGGGATTCTTTCTGATGTGACACCCTGTGGAGTATCAGATTCCCAATCTCTCCTCCTAATCACTGCACCCCAGGCCAGGCACTGTCAGTGGTGGATCTTGCTGAGGGAACAGTGGATCATGAGTGCCACAGCGTGGGGAAGAAATCCTGTATGGATGCTGGCCAGAGGCAGGGAAAGCTCTCAAGTGAAATCGCTGACAATTATCAATGATCTGTATTTTTAACCAACTTGTGCACCATTTAGACTGGTGAGTCATCCCCTTTTGGTTTTAAAATCACAATATCTAAGCAGCAAGTTGGAATCCAGGGGTGGTATTCAGAAGAAGTCTCTTACCTGCAAAACTTGGTTTGTCAGCACTACCTTAGCCATGTGGTTTAACAGCTAAAGGATCTTTTACTGAGAAACATGGCCTTGTTGGTCTGTTTGGTCCCAAATTCTGTGGCTCACTCCATGGACAGGCTGTGACTTCATTGTCTTCAGTTCTTTGATACCAAGTCCAGGTCTCAGACTGCTATCTTGGAGACAAGTTCTTGGGGAAAAAAAAGAAGAAATAAAAAAGGCATTAGTGTTACAAAGAGGAATAGTCACACAAAGATTTATCATAGAATCATCAAATGGTTTGTGTTAGAAGGGACCTTCACAGATCATCTATCCAATTCCTAAACAAATTACTGTTGGAGACAAGGTGTGCATCTTCCCACTGGTGAGCCTCTGGCCAGCTGTGGGCAGCCAGGCCTAGAGCCCTGACCAAAGCTGTGCAGCCTGCTGCCAGCCCTTTGCCACCACCACTGTCACATCCCCAGCAGAGGGGACAAAGGAGCCCCTTTTATCCCAGCTCAGCCTCATGGTGAGTTAGCCTATCCCAAGAGCTTGGGACAATATGAGCTGTGGAAAGGAGCTGCTAAATATTTCTGAGGGCAAGAAACAAGATTATTTTTTTTGTGTTTTTTTTAGAGAAGAAATACATTAGATATGCTGTGCTGGTCTACATGTGATTGCCCTCATCCCTGAGAAAGTGGTGCTCACACAGAAAAAAACCCTGGCAGTGTAAAGAATATTTATGAAGCAATGAATATTAGAACCCATGTGGAAATTATATTGAACTAAAACATTTCAATAAGGTGCTAAAGCAATGTGGGCAAGTGTGCATCAGCAGCAGATGAGAAGTATCTGCATTAATGGCAAAAGCACAGGGAATATTCTTCCATATTGAACTATGTCTAGTGAATGTTTCAAGTACTAAACTACTGTGCACATTTTCTTATCACTTGTGCCACCAAGATTTTTATTCTATTGATTCATCTCATTTTAAACAAAAAAGTTCCATTCTTCATTCACTGCTTTTATTATTTTACAGAAATTAGAGCTGTGAAATTGCAGTTCCAGTTTCTAATGGAATTAAATATTCTGTTCTCAAATGAATAGTTTGAACTGGTTTATGCTGATGTAATCTAGACTGAATCCTGTGTTTATAGAACCTCAATGGCAATTAGGCTTGTATCAGACATTGAAATAGGATCTTTCTCCAGTTCTTGGTTTCAGCATCCCACCTTCAAGTCAATTAGTGGTGGGTGGGCACTGAAATACACACCAAAAAGACCCTGATATAGCAAAGCTTCAGGATCTAGTTAAGCTTTTTCCTGCTTTTTTGAGTGCAGAAAATGCGTAGCAAGGTGTTTCACCAAACTGGACCCCCAAATAATCTCTTCAAGCAATGAGGTAAAACACAAAAAAATAGGAGTGGGTGAGAGGGAACTCTACCCTTCCTTTCTATAGGGTCTATGGGGCCACAGAATAGATATGACCCAAAAGCTCCTCAGGTGATCAGAGCTGGCACAGAGGGCTGGTGTTGCCAGCCCTAAGCTGAGCTGCAGGAGGACAAAGCCTGACTCTTACCCACTGTTGGAACCTGGGGAGCTGTACAAGCAACTCTGTGCAAACTGGGTGCAGGACAGTGAAAATGAGAGGGTGCTCAGCACCTCAGACCCATGGCCAGTCTTCTTCATCTCTGCAGGGCTCTCCTGAGAGGAGCACTGGGCACTGTGTGGAGTGAGGATTTCTGCTCTGAGCCCAGGGGCTGGCAGTGCAAGGTAGAGCCGAGCATAGTTGAACATTTGAAACTGTGGTTTTTACAAGGCTTATTTTCCTTTCCCAGAAAGTATCTTAATTGGAGGGACTCCCCCCGCCCAGTAAAAAAACCCAGAATCACCCACAGAATAAAACTCTTGACTTTGAAAGGACACATTCTTTGCTGAATAGACTGTTGATGAATTTTGGTTTCCATTTTCCATCCTGCTCTGAATAATGCCCATGTTTCTGACATTTCTAGATATTTTTCCCACCTGTCCTCTTGGAGGGCAGAAAGAGGCTTGAGGGCAGGAAATCTCTGGAGCCAGAGTTTTGAGGGGAGGTCAAATATTATGTCTTTAAAAAATGACTGGACGTGGCACTTGGTGCCATGGTTTAGTTGAGATGTTAGGGCATGGGTTGGACTCAGCGATCTTGAAGGCCTCTTCCAACTCAGTGACTCTGTGATTCTGTGACTCTGTGATTCTGTGACTCTATGATTTTGTGATTCTGTGACTCTGTGATTCTGGGATTACAGGAAGACACAGCAGGTTTGTATAAAAGTGCTTCAGCTTAACATCCCTGAACTTTTCCACTGTGTCACTGAACACCAGCTGATTTGCAGAGCTTCCACATGATACCAAAATAACTTCTGAACTCCTGGACCTGGCACCCATTTCTGACTGTGGTACAGTGGGAAAAATGTTAATGACAAAATTGGGAACATTTAAGCATGAAATTATTACAACCATTTTCTACAATGTGTCCTAAAGAAATACTCCTTGCTTAAAAATGTTTCTAAGAGGTAAAAACTGATTTGAAGCTGAGTTGATATTCCCAACAGAATAGTAAAACGTGTTGTCAGAATTGCAAATAAAAAATGTTACTTTATAGAGTAGCAGATTTGTTTGCTGGCTTTGCATGCTCTGCTTAACAAAGTCCCTTTAGTGAGCATTTCCTGACAGTCATTCAACTTCCTGGCGACATTTTTTGTTGTTGTTTTTCTTCTTTTAAATAAATCAACAGTCAGGCTACTGTCCCCATCCTGTGGAACAAAGCTGAATGCTCCGGGTTTGTCTCTGGGCTGTTTACACGAATGACTTCAGAGGAAATGTTCTCACATTGGCATTGATGGAACCACAAAGGTTCATTGAGATCAGTCTGAAATGTGGACACTGTGAAGCCTCCTCCAGCTGTCCCCCTGGCACCATTAGGAAGAACACTTCCTAACTGCTGGTGAAGTTCTAGGAGATGGATTCAAAGGAAGGCTGAATTTACCTGATCTGGCTCCATGTGCTTTGTTAATACAATTCCTTAAACGCCCCCTTGAGAAGGTCCAACAACTGAAATCTCTAAACCAGGCTGCCCACCCCAGATGCACTTTGGCTGCATTAGTCCTGCCACCCAATAAATGTGATTGGGAAGGAGTGGGAGGATTGCTGGAACGGGCTGAAGCAGACTTTGCACAGGCTTCAAACACAAAGCAAAGCAAAGCAAGCACTGGGCTCTGCACAAAGTCTTTCCAAGTTGCTCTGACTTTACCTTGTATGTAATGAAGCTCTTGGTGCTACACATATCCCGATGTTTAACTTTATTCTGCAGGTTGCCTCTTTGGAAAAGCTTATCCCTGTTGAGTTATATGCAGTATGCAATGTGCAGAGGTGCACAAGGAATGAATCAGGGATTAATTCACTCGTCTCTTGCTTTTCCAATGAAAATATTGAGTCTAATCTTCTTTTCCCCATTCAGACCTTATTCAAATGAAAAACAACCATGACTGTTAATGAGAGTGCTGCAGGTAATAACAATACCTGAGCTACACCAGCACTGCAGCTGAGGAAGCAGCAGCATTTACTTTGTGGCTCTGAGGGCAGCCAGGGTCCCATTCTTCCCTCACCACCACAACTTTGCACCTCCTGGGTCATCTCTTGGGTCCTGCTACCTCTTCTGAGGCCGTGGAGATACCCTTGCCATCTTTGAAAATGATTTATGTCATCTGTGCAGCAGTGCACTGATTAATAGGAGAAGGTTTGATTAACAGACGAAGGTTGTGTGCACTGGGAAGGTGGAAGCATTTTGCAGCCAAGTCAGCTGACGTGGGCACAGGGACTTGCATCTTTTTGCCTTTCTGTTTGATGTTTTTGCAAGAGTGCTTTTCTGGCTCTCCAAGTGCTTGGAGTGTTTGACACAGTCCCAGGGGAGAGAAACGAGGCCTCTGAAAGCAGATTCTGCAAAAATTGCAGGGCAACCAGAACGCCAGTGCCACCATGACCCTTGGAGCATCCCCTGCAGAGAAGGATCAGCTGCAGGTGTGTGGCTATGGCAGAGAAAAAAGCTTTACCCCTGAGCTCAGAAGTCCCTAATCCTCAATTTCTCCTGTGTCTCAGTGTATCTAGAAATAATACTGCTGCTATTTTAACTTTTCAAAGCCCATCACAGTGCCAGAATCTGGAAGGAGGTTAACATCATGTCCCTCACTTTCCTCTGGGATCCATGAGGAACCCCCAGAAACTGGACAAATGCATGAGTTTTGAGAGTGTACAGACTTGAGGTTCAAAGGTTTCCTTTGAACTGCCAGCCATTCCATTAAAGGACGACAGGATAAAACAAGCACACAGCCAGACAGGGATTTTCATTCAGTCTCAGATACTGTGGCACAGCACACCAAGGTGAGCTCATCAGACATACTCATCTTGGCAAAATACAGTTTCCTAGTAAAGCAGATATTTTTCTTAAAGTACATGACCTACTCAGATTTTCCTTTGAAGAAGTAAATTTGGGAGCCAGGAGCCAGGCTGGCCCAGTGCCTGCACCAATGGCAGGGCTCCTGCCACGCTCTGCAGGTGGCTCTGGGCTAACACAGGTTTTGCAAAGCCAAGGTTCTGCTCAACTCACATTAAACCTCCCACGGTATTTCCCTATACTGCAGTTGGAAATCCTATTATTGAGAAGAACTTATTGATTTGGCAGAGGATTAGAAGATGAGGCAGCATACCTATGTCCTGACTCACCCACAGGGCAGAAATCTTGCATTTCCTGTGAGACTTGCTATCACAGTCAATGCAATTGACATTTCAGATGCTGAAGACTCCTCGAGAGTTTTCAATGTCTTTTTGACACTCTGATGTAATATCACCCTTCAAACCAGCACAGTCTGAAGCATCTACAGCTCATAAATCACCGGTGTGAGAATTATTAGCTAAGAGACCTTCTACAGAACCAAATGTCCAGGAAGGTGCCTGGGATATTTTTCATTTGCATGTAACCAAGAACAATTTTATCTTCTACATAACTGAAATATCCCAAATATTTCAGTCTGGCAGCAGGGCACATATGGCAGAGACATTTAATATCAGTACAGATTTAATACTATGTTCAGATTTCAGATTTGAACTTCTTCTGCCTTATGTTTCAGTGATATTTTCTCTCAGGCAAACTAGAGGCCATGTCTACCATCTGGAAAACCCTAAGTGTCTGCCAAGCATAACATGGATGAGAAAATAATTGGTTGCCAAGAGAAATTGGGAAGTAACATCAGCAAATCCAGCAAGCTTCTGAGGGACTTGTTCCTTTGCTGACAGGCTCTATAGCACACTGAACAGTGGCTGGAGGGGAAATGTGGAGGCTTCAACACTGATGTTGGTGCACTTGGAGAGTGATCATCTTGGCTAGTGATGTTCAGCCTTTTATTTTGATTTCCTTGTACCACCTAAGCAAAGAGAAAGCAAATAAGCTGGCAGACATCTTATACAAAGACAGAAACTACAGGGTCTCCAGGCATCAAAACAGAGCTCTCTGTTGCATTTTCTTGCAAGATTGTTTTTCTAGATGAAATAGTGGATGAGACTTTCAGTGTCAAAATGTTTGTGAAACAAGTTTGTGTTTTGTGCTTCACGTCATAGATGTTATTAAGGAGAAGGATTGTGTTAAGGAGTGTTGTTAAGGAGACAGAATTCTTCCTGTCTCTCTACCTCAGAAAGAAATTCCAGGGTTGGTGGTTGTATTTCCTGGGGAGAGGAGTGTTGCAGGGGAGAGATCAGCGAAAATCGCAGCAATTTGGAAAAAGTCTTTTTGTGTGTCTGGTGTCTGTCCATGGAGCGAATGAGACTTTCCCAATTAGGAGCGTGGCACGGGTGAAACAAGCAGCTCTTCTTTCTCACAGATAGCTGCAGCGGCAGTTCATTAATCAGGCATCACTCCGACAGGCTCCAGCGAGGAATGCTGATAGCATCGCAGGAGCGGGATGCTGACAGCGCGGGGCTCCCGCATCCCACCCGGCCGGTCCCTGCACTTCCCACAGCCTAAAGGTGAGCTGCAGGCAGCTCACATCTGCCTCTGAACTCCTGAACAAAGGGACCTTTAATGTCTCAACAGGACAGAGCCAGCAGCCCTCCGACCTATATGAAAGGCTGTCATAATTAAAACCAAACAGAAACCGTCTGAATTCCTTATTAAGGACACTTACTGGAACAATTTTAACCCCTGAGTAGCCTAGAAAGCTTTTAATGTTTACAGATGTTGATAGGAGGGCATAGGCAAAGGTTTTCCTGGTCGGTGCCAGGGGGCCAAATTCAGAGCTGGTGTAAATGTGAGGGTGGGATGCTGTGGCCGAGGCTGACCTAAAAATGTGGCTTGTAATGTTTTCCTTTGATCATCTTTTCCAGTGCCACTCTTTGTCACCAAAGTAGAGGGGAAAACAATGGGAAACAAACCCCAAAGAAACAACAAATTGCAAATCTGTTTCCTTATTTGCAAATTGGCTTTCTGGGTTTTTTTCGATTGTCAGACTTGGACAAACTCCCAAAATATTTCTCTTCATTTTCTATTGGAGGAAAAAAAATTGTAGGAGGACATCTTGCCACTTATGTATTATGTAGTTAATTCCTGTGGTATTCATGGATAAGCATAGATAAACATTCAGTATCCAAAATTACTAAATTCCGTTATAAATAGGAACAAATCAAACATTATTTTCTCTGTTGCCAATCCACAAATAGGTTCAAATACCCTTCTAAGCTAATAGCATTTTCAGTATTATATTGAATGTGAAATTTTGGTGTCAAGAACAGTCACAGTAAAGCACATTCAGTAATTTTCTTAGACAGGCATGAAGGCAGTTAAACAAACTATAATATTTCTTGTTCAAGAAAAACGTGATCCATTAATCAATTGAGAATGTGTGAGTGCCATTAATTCAAGAGAATTCATGTTCTAATTCTTTTTTTTCTCTGCATTTTTACTATTAGGAAAATTAAACAAGACTCTGTGTGTGTGTGTGTGTGTGTGTGCATACATGCCTGTATATGTCTGTGTGTGTCTCTGAAAATATTCCTACTTTATTATATTAAGATTTTTGTTGCATAACTTCAATTCATGAAAGTTATAAAATTATAGAAACTTAAGAAAAGTATAAAATAGCAAGAAAAAGAAAAAAAAGAAGAAAAAGAAGAAAAAGAAGAAAAATAATAATAATAAGAAAAAAAGTAATATCAGTTTGCCAGAAAAAAACAACTCTATATGAACTTCCTTTCAGAAATTATAACTGAAAATCCCCTTCAAATATAAACCAAAGTGCTGCCTTTAACCTCTACATCAAAATTACTTGAGTTCAGACAAGCCCCAACAATCCTTCCACAACTAAAGCACTGTTCTCAGGAGATAAGGACGTGGATGAAACAGACTGTTGTGACTAGAAAAAATCCTGACACTACAAAAGAAATGCCAAGGCATTTGCAGAAAATAAAATTCAAGGCAAAGCCAAAGTATGGTTGTCAACATAGATCATTTCCCACTATCAAGGTTCAGTGCCATTGCCATTATATGCTGTTGAAGTCAATGTCATCTCCCAAATATTTATAGTGCGTGAAGGAGAGTTGTTGTAGGCAAGATTAAAATCCACTTTTAGGCTAGAGGTGCAATTATCCCTTTTGCAAGCCTTTTGCACTGCCTGTGCTGGTGCCTTGCAAATGCATCAAGGGTTTGGTGCTGGCCCAGTGCAGAGTGGTGCCAAGCAGGAGCCTCTGGTTTAAATAAAAGGGTGTAGCAGCTGATGCCAGCTCCTGGTACCTGTGCTCTTCTCCAGGGGGCGTGGAAAGGCACTTCCAAAAACCCCACTCATTGCCTGGTGGCACATGCTCCCCTGACAGAGCTCTCCATATCCCCTGGGAAAGGACACATGGCATCTGCCCCTTGGCACAGGCTGCACAGGACCATCCATGCTCCCATGGGGATGCAAACACCCAGCCCAGGCAGGGCTGCTCTCCTGCAAGCACAGGATCCATGGGCCCCCGGTGCCTTTGGCTCAGAACCTTCTTCAAAGGTGCAGATGTTTCAGGACATCCCATCAGATGCAGTCTGGCTGACTTCAAAGGACCACTGGAAATGGCATGACATGGTAACTAATTTTAGGTTGCCACCAGGTGTGCTGTGATACCACCCAGCCAACTTCAATGCAAGTGAGATCTGCTACTGTCTGTTTTTAGGCAGGATGACACATTTAGAGATGTTGATGTCACGAGAATAAAATGACGGAAAAGAGAGAGAAAAGCAGGCTTATGTGAAGGAAGAAGCTTTCTCTTCCCAGAAGTGGTACACAGCTTACTACTCTTGAGATTTCCCTCAGAGAACCTAACCAATGTCCTAGGATCGATTCAGCTGACTCATCCCTCAGCTGGAAACAGGATGGTGGTGAGATACACTGAAATGTGAGGTTCACTGAAATGTGAGGTTCACTGAAATCTCAGTCCTCAGAGAAGCTGCACAGCTGAGATGTTTTCACCAAGCTGACATGGCCTAGAAGCAATGGACAGCGTCTCCTTGCCCCTTCTATCCATCTGTTCGTGTCCAATGGGAGATCTTTGTGGCCCATTGTGGTACCAGTCCTTGTCAGAAGGACACGCCATTCCTTGGTTAGACAGACAGAGATGTTCCCATTGGTACCCCAAGTACAAGCTCTGCTCCACAGTGTCTGCCCACCACCATTGCTGGCATAGTGGGAAAAATATTCCCATAGCGTGTGGAAGACTGCTTAAAGTGGCCACAGTGATATATTTCATTGTAAAACAGAAATTAAAGGAAGAGCTTAGAGTTCATAAATAGTATAATTAAACTAAATCCTTTATTTTTCCTTAGTTGTAAGAAGCTCTGGATTCTCAGTTACTTTTTCTTGCCAAACGAAATCTTTCTTGCTGCTTCATTAGTGACCCAGCAAAGTTAAGTGGTGTCATTTTTATTGAAAAAACATGGTCAAGTGTGTTACAAACTGAGAAGCAGTAATGTAATTTGCTACCGCTCTGCTTCAAGCGCTAAGAGAGAACACAAACAAGTTGAGCTGAAAAATGAAGACTACCAAAAGCTATGTTTCTGTTCTGTATTGAGTGGGTTTTGGAGATGAAAGAGAGAGAACACTGTATTTTGAAACCGAAAAGGCTTATAAATACAAATCAAAATCTGCCCACTGTGAAGCATTTAGTTAGTACTTTCCTGAATCTGTTGTTGTGCTGGCTCTGTCATGGGGCTGATCTTTTAATTTTGTTTATATTTTCCTAATGCAAATTGTGACTTCTACCCTGGGAACATGACAAAGTCTTTCTTCACAAATGTAAAGAAGACAGGAAACTCATGGTTCCCACAAAGCAGCTTTGACTCTGCCTAGATGTGATAATTTTGTTAGCAGGATCCCAGACATCAGAGTATGGATCAGTGAGCCAGACTATTAAGCTGCAGGGGCTCCTGTCCACCCATGGAAAGTGTCTCATCTGAGCAGGGTCCAGTCTGTGCTTTGTTGTCATGAGCCAAGCTGTGCAGCTTTTCCTTGCTTGGTGTGAGTTTCACAGAAGCAGATACAGGATCTTTGCCTTTGTTCCAGCTCTGAGAGCTCCAGAACAGGGCTCCTGGCCATCTGTCTCCAGCTGATACCAGGAGATCCATCAGCCTGTGTGACTGCTCAGCCCCCCTAATCCCTGCTGTGCTGTGGAGCAGTGCAGACACCCTGTGCTGGCCCATCAGGACACCAGGCAGGCAGCAGCACCTCTGCAGAGCAAACCACAGGCATGGTCACCTGGCTTCTGGGGAGGGCTTGGGGTCCAGCAGAGCTTTGTGCCCTCCTGTGCCCTGACCTGTGTTTATCTGCTCTGTGTAGCAGTGGTGGCAGCCACCACAGCTGGACAAAGCTGGACAAAGCCTTCAGCCACTCCAAAGAGCACATGTCCTTGTGATGCTACCACAGCCCCTTAGCTGGAATCCCTAAGGGCTGGATCCCTGTTTTAAATACCTTGGAGCTGTACCTTCCACCTGCCCTTGCTGTGCTGACTTCCAGCTCTTTAATATTTCATTATTGCTGACAGATGGTGCTACAAAGGAGCAAGCTGAGGCTGTGGATAACCACTGAGTACCAGAAGAAAATACATTCAGATAATACGTGTTGTAATGAAGGAATTGATGGGATTTATGGTTAGCATGGTGGGGGCTGAGTGTTTTTAACCAAGGAAAGAAATACAGATGCAAGGCAAAGTAGTCAAGGCTGGACACACTCTGATATGGGGCCTGCCAATGGTTCAGCTCATCCTCTAGCGTGTGATGGAGTGCTGTCACAAAAATGTCCAGAATTACCTTCTCCACAGCCACCTTCTTAATGCATCTGGGAGACAATCCTATGCATTCACAGGTAACAGCTTCACCACGTGGGTCAAACAAAAACAGGAGTTTGGAAATTTTCTTTAGGAACAAATTGCCCTCCAGTTAGAGTCAGATTGGACCAAAATAAAAGTAAAATCTGAATTAGAAGTCAATGGGCCTATTAGCTGCACATTTTGTCAGTCAGACAACATAGCTCTAAGCACTTGCCTTTGCTTCATGCCTCAGTTTCACTATGGATGGAAATGTGTCAATTGCTCCAGCAACACGCAAAACCATGGAAATATTTTTTTTAAAGTCTGATCATTAGATAAATGGAATAGAAAGGTTGGTGGAATGGGACCTAATTATTTATGTCTATCATACATGAAAGAATTTAAATGAAAGAGTAAATTGCTGAAATGAAAAATAAAGCAAACCTTTGTTCAGTATTAGAAATAGGCAGCTGGGACCTAATTATACAATGCAATTTCTGAGTAAGCGAATCCTGCAGGAATAAATGTTGTGCAAAAATAAATCTGCTACATAGAAAGTAATATATGAGTTAGAACCTAAAGGATTTGGACTTCTAACAAAAAAGGTATTTAGAGACTAATACCGTTGTTGGCTGTCATTCAAAGCCTACCCATTGAAAAGAAAATAATAGATTAATAACATGAAACATTACTGAGCAGATGATGCCAGTAGGACTGGGAACAAGGAAATGTCGCAGGTCTTGTCTCCTGCAGGAGGGCTCTGATGCCAATTATGAGCTGCCAGAGCTCAGATTCCACAAGAGGCTGGGGTCTCAAATACCCTCCTACCCCATCTGTGTTGGGAGCTGAGGGGAGGCGGTGCCAGGCTGCGTGATGGAGGAGCAGAGGGTACCTCCAGTACAGCACCTGGCTTCAGGGAGCTGAGCTGGAGCTGCCCTGACCAGGATGTGCTTCCCAGCACTCACCCTGGCTCCAGTGCAGTGCACAGCAGTTCCTGCCCAGCTGGAACTTCCTTATTCCTCTGCTGGAAACCAAAGTCTGGGAGTGGGAGACACTGGCAGAGACTGGCATCTTCGAGAGCATGGAGCCTCTGATATGGTTTCTGCATGGGGCAAATGCATGGAGGACGCCCCAGTTGCCTTTCACGGGTTTAAATCTAGTCTTGTAGTGTTTCCATGCCTGCAGAAAGAGAAAGAAAGAAAGAGGGATATCTTTTGTCAGTTCGTTCCCAGGCTCTTAAGTCATGGGGTTAGGGCTGCGGTACTCAGCAGCCGATATTTCTGCAGCAGCAAAGATGAAAGTCAGACAAAATAATCCAAAGAAGTGCTTAGCTGTGACTATTAAGTCCCAAAGGATTTATCAGAGTTTACTTTCCTCTGACTTCCAGGAGAGACTTCAACTGAAGTCCATTAAGCAAATTAAAAAGCAGAAGGAAAATAAACACAGATTAATGGAGATAGGAATTTTATGAAGAAAAGGAAACAGACAGACCTTGTGACAAAGCTCCTGGCCTGCTATTCAGGTTTTAAGGCCCCCAGACCTTATAAATGGAGGAGATTATTCTCTTCAGGTTGCCCTGCTGGTAGTCGTAAAAGAGAGTTAATAGAATTTTTTTTCCCCCACTGAGAAGTCCTGTAGAAACTCAAGTAATGATATAATCCATAATGTTTCAGTTCAGTGCGTGACATGCAGCTATTTGTTCCTTTGTTTCCAGGCAGGGAATCAGGCTGTAAATCTTGTAGTGACACAGATACTGTACTGGCTCTGTGGCATTTTATCTCCTGCTGAAACTAAAGCCCATCTGAGCAGCTTCCCACACAATTAGGGATTTGCATGTCTGAATAACTAAGCAGGATTTCTGTATTTATTACTTCAATATAATGATTAATATTTAATCCACAGGAGATATTACCAATATGTTTTAAACCTCATTTTGCTTGGTAAAAAGTACTTTGAGAACAAGATGAGCAAACAATATCATCATGGAGCCTTGTTATTATCTTTAGATAGTTTACATTAAAGCAAATGGTCCCATAAAGGGGAAGTTCCTTTTGCTGCTCCTCTTCTAAGTGATTTTCTAATTCTCATCAAGTCTGTTAGTGTTCATGGCTGAAAACAAAGAGATGGCAGAATGGTGAAACAATGGTAGAACCATGCTGTGTGGACAGGCCCTGGTTTGGTTGTGTGGTGGCATCAGCCCTTGGGGAAAGAGCAGCTTTCAGTGGGTCAGCTGGAGATGTGACACGACAGGAGCAACCACTGACCACTCTGGGATGTACAGAAAACCTTTGGGGTGTCACCACAGATCTGAGAAAAACAGGCATGTTCCTACTTCTTTTTATTCCCTTAAACTTCTTGCTAATTGTCTTTGCAACATCTAACCCAGCACCAAGGTGTAATTAATGTCTTGCCTACTCATCAACTGATCCATGTGATAATTCTTGGTTTGACACTTATTCATGGGCAACGCCCTGTAGAAATTAAGAGCATTTTGAGCACAAATTTACTTGAGTTTTGTTCAGGGGAGGCACTGGAAACTGTTATGATATTATTCTAAGTGAGAAAGTGATATTTGTCTCTGTAAATATCCTATAATATGAACATAAAATATCAATATAGACCCCTATTTTAGCTCTGTTTGTTAAGGTGCCGATTCTGTCAGACAAACCTCCTGGACATGCAGGGTGTGACTCAGTGTGTGCAGGTGATTGTGTAAAAGGCAAAGGGTGCAGGCACACCAGGGATAAGGGTTAATGAGTTTAGGTGTGGTTTCCCAGCAGCAATGGGTTCAGTGCACATCATAGTTTCTGCTCAAAGACTGACCAGCACCAGGGGAAGAGGCTGAGATGCCTGAGCAGCTAAAGCCTGTAGCCCTTCCCTTAGTGGGTCACATTTGTCAGCTTTCCAGTTCCCATGGAACCCCTGACCTCTCACTACTGATACCAGAAAGCTGCCAAATGCCTGAAGCTCTGTGCTTTCCATGCCTGCACTGAAAAAAACCTGTTTGTGTGCTGGCTGTCCAGCACAGCCCTGTGTGCGTGCGTGCCTCCGTGCACACCCCACAGACAGCAGCAGCATCCCAGGGTCACCGAGCCTGCCGTGCCACTCCCTGCTGGGAACTGGCCCTGGGTGTCTGACTCTGCTGTACTGCCTTCTTACACCTCATTTTACCTTTTGCCCTGGGTGCCAGAGTGTGGGGACCAGCAGCCCTGCAGGAGTAGAGTCTCCCCTGCTGCTGGCCCAAGGAGCTCGGTCAGTGTGAGCCGACTCACGTGCTTCAGGGAGAGAGGCTGGAGGGTACAGGGGCCTGTCTGCCACAGCCTCTCCTTACAGGCCAAAGTTGGCCATGGATGGCAGCTGTGGCACAGTCTGAGTGCCTTCTGCTCCTGCCCAGGGCTCTGCAGAGCCTTTCAAGGGAGCACTGTCAAGAAGACAGCTCAGCATCGTGGCAGACGGCAGTGCCGAGTACGGCATCCTCCAGCCCAGCAGCCAGTTGTGGTGTACTGGCTGTACAATCACAGCCCTTCAGATAACTGCTGCAGGGTGGCTTCCAGGGGTACCCCAGCACCTCTCCCCCACTTGCAGGGGTACCCCACCCCTGCTCCTCCAGAGCCAGCCCCAGCAGCAGAGGCAGCAGCCCAAGCCATTCTTTCTGCCTAACTTCACCTCCCGGCTGGGGGTGCATTCAGGGTCAAACCTGGGCAGCTCAGTGTCTGTGCCCACAAAAAGGTGGGGATGGTGGATGGCTGAGTCCACTTCCTCTTTCAGTCCATGCAGGGTGAGGGTAGCCCCACCGACTCCTGAGGCTGGGGAGTGAGACATCATGGCCATTGCCAGAGACACTTCTCCCAGGCACCATCACTGCCCACAAACCTTCTCCAGAGTTTCACCTCGAACCTCCAGGCCAGCTGCTTTCCCTTGCCCATTTCCATCCTTTCCTCTCCTGGGGTAGTAGTGAAACCAGGGCTTTCTGGGTGTTTTGGTTGTGGGTGGAAGATAAGCAGCACTGATTTGGGTGTGTTGTGGTATGGGACTAGATGAGATAAATGCATCCTGCTGGTTGTGGAATTAGCAGTTGGGAAGGGGATCACTCAAGACTGTACTACTGCCAGGCACATCCAGCTCTTGGCTTGGGGTCTGCCATCAGAGTGGAGCTCCCAGGCCGGCTCGGGAAGGGTTTTGTTGTGTCTGACCAGCAGACATCCTGCTGTAAGAGAAAACTGAATGTCTGGGTGGGGGCTGCCAATGGACCTCCTTTTTCTGCATAGACAGAAAATCTCTTTAATTATGCCTTCTCTCTCTCTTTCTTTTTTTTTTTTCTTCCACATCACAACATGCAAGAAGGGATAGAAATATCAAAAGCAGAAATGGGTCTGCCTCCCTCCTTCCATCTCTCTCATGTGTGATTGCGGAGGCAAGGACACCAGCATTTGCAGGAAAACATTCATCCATGGCTGTTGCTGGCCATGCAGGAGCAGCTGAGGGTGCCTGCCTGGCAGCACTCAAGTACATGAAGCTGAAGTAGTCTTGCAGTGGGCAGAATGAGCAGCATGCAGCCCCACAACAGTGCCTGGGGCTGCCCAAGTGAATTCTGCTCCAGGCTGGTGTCCTGCTCACAGGCTGTGCTTCTCTCCATGCAGATCTGCTGTTGAACAGCACAACTGAAGACATTACCTGTGCCAAAAGAATTGTGAGAAACCCACAAGGACTGAATGCCTGGTGAGAGGCAGCAGGGATGGTTCCTTTGGCAGGGCCCACATGTGTTCCTGAGGGGGATTGCTGCCCTTTGCTGGACTGCCACACAAAGGCAGCACAACCACTCTGGAGAGCAGGAACCACACTGCAGGCTTTGCAAATGGATGGGAATGAGCAGACCAACTTCCACTGCTTCACTCTTTGCTAAACTTCTCACAGGAGAGACTAGGGAGGAAGGCAGAGAGAAAAACTGTTGCAGAAAGATATCTCAGGTGAAAAATAAATATCCAGTAAACAGCACATCAGCTCGTAGGCTAGCCCTTGAAGATTTCTCTCTGTCTTATGCTTTCAAAGTCCTTCAAAGAGCTTCTTTCCAAACTTTTTGCAGTCTCATCTCTTAGCTAGAGGCTAGAACCTTGCATGGAAGCAATTCTTCCTAGAACCTCTGACACTATTACTCAATGAAATACCCTGTTGAATCTATGTAACTGGACTTGTTTGTGTCACACCTGAACAATCTGCGCTGCTGTAACCTAGGAAGACACTGAAGGCACAGTTACCAACAAACTGAGAAAACGGAAATGGGGAGAGGAGACAATTCCAATGATCATATAAACATGTGGTTGTCTGAAGTCCTGAGGCGTTTTATGCAAGAGCAGTGGCATTATCCTCTGAAACCTGAACACATTCCAAGCTGAGGGACAAGATTCTGCCTTCAGATTCCCCCTCCCCACCACTGCAGTTGGACTCATCACCAGGTTTGTGTTCTGTGGCAGGGCTGCTGGAGCCTGGCTCTCTGTAAGAGCAGCCTTGTTGCTGTGCCAAGGTGAGGTGAGTAATTTGTCAGCACACATGGCCAGTGGGCTCAGGGCCCCCGTGGTGAGCTCTGCACAGTCCCCTGCATGCTCAGCACACTGTTCAGAGGTGCCTTGCTCTGGCCAGAATTTAGACACAGCTCAGGTCAGGGGACATGACTGCTGTCGCTGATGTTCAGAAGTGCTGGAGGGTCTGCGAGTCCTGTAGTGACTGGAGGTCCCTCGTTGGAGTGGGCTCCTATAAAAAACAGCCTGCTTGTGGTGGTATGAATGATATCAGCCTAGTACCTGAGTAGTGTCTCTTTGCTCCTTCTGTCCTCAGGAAAGACGGCACAGTGCACTGCAAGGGAGCCCTGTCTGAGCAGAAGGATGGACCTGTGAGAAAGTCCTGGCTCTGCTGGCAGGGGCTGCCTCTGCTGCAAGGGGAGAGCTTCCCCCTCCCTGCACTGCTTCTCAGTCATGTTTGCAACCCAAAGCATTCCACAAGGTCTAAAATAACTTTCACAATATACTTTGGGGTTTTTTAATGAACTTCATTTTCCATTTTCACATGTGATTTAGGGTTCAGCTTCAAAAGATTTTCCCCAGGGTCTTTTTTGTTTGTTGGAATGGGGCACAGGGGTGAGGGTCAGGAGCTGGGTAGATAGCAATGCCCTTGGACACAGCTGATTTATCTTGAAGTTTCAAAGACACTGAAAAAGGGAAGACCTCAAAAACTGATTACAATCTGCAAGCTTTCTAATACCTCATATTTATGTATTTGTAATAAAAACACAGCCCAGAATCATGTCAGGTAAAACTTACATCTGCTCAGTAGTCTAAGCTCTCCCTGTGGTAGTTTGAGGTGCTGCACAAGCACACAAATTTTCTCCTCCATGGAAACGTCACAGTGCCATGGAAGAAGATGTCTGATGCAGAAATGTCTGTAACTCACAACTGGGAGGATCCAAGGCAGGGACAGAGAGGGTTAAAGAGGGAAAGGGTGGTGGAAGCGGCTGTCACCACCCATGAACATTAGCTCTGTCTGTTGTTTTCTTTGAATGCTTGGGAAAGTACAAAATTACAAAGGAGTATTTTTTGATTATGCTTTGGTGGCTGTTCTTGTGTTTAAAAGGAGAAAAGAGAAAAAAATCAGAGCAACATATTTGTTGTCAGTAGATTGGGTCTGAATCAAAATCTTACCTTCTAACACTGCCGACCTTTGAAATCCAAGACTGGGTGTAGAGATGTATGCCAAGACAGACGTTTTAAATCTTCACCAAAAACATTTCATTCAGATTAAAATGTCAGTTCCTAACAGAAAATCTACTTCAGTATTTGGAAGATCCTATTTGCTCCTCTTCTAAGGAAAATCTGGGGCAATTTCTGTACAATACCAGGAATTAAGTCCCAAACTTCTATCTGTGACTTAGTTGCAGATTTTGTGTGCATTCCAGAGATGGTGGATATTTCAAATAGCTGAATGATAGCTGGAGTCCAGCAGCAGGTATGGAAACACAGGAGAACTGTGTTCACTTCTAGATGTGATTAGCCACATCCCATAAAAGCTCTGGTAACTTCTTCAGCAAAATATATAGTTGAGTCAGCAGAGCTCTGAGTGCACAGGGCAGCTGCCTTGTGTGAGGTGTGACAGAGAGCCTCTTTCTTCCCTTCCACTTAGGGCAAAAGCCTAGGTGTCCTGATTAACTTTCATTTGGAAACAGAGTAAGGAACTTCCTTTCAACTGCGTCCATCTGAAATCCCAAGGAAGGCATAAAGTATGTTTCCTTTGTTTTCTTGATGAAAGCAGTTTTTCCATTTATTTCTACATGGCAGTGTTGCAGAGGAAATTTGATAATCCTTATGAAAAAAGACTAAATTCCAGCCTGCAGCCCCTCTGCTGACACGAGGACTGCAGGTGATCTGTCACACTGTCACGTCTGAGCACTCTAAGTGCTGGAGGACCTTGCCAGCACACATGGGCAACAGGGATCATGAGATCATCTCTAGGCACAGTTCAGAGGAGCAAGAAACCTCCTACCAAGATAGATACAAATTAAATAGAGGGCCTGATCCCGTTTCCCCACGAATTTAAAGGAAGTGTTACCACTGATTTTAACAGCAAACAGGACTGACCTTGTAGTGTATGTCATCAAACAGCTCTGGACTGCTTGAGAAAATTTCAACACTTCCATTATACGCCCAATCTTTCAAACTGGACATAAACATACGCTTGGCAGAAATCTCAAGCTACAAGTAAATTAGGAGATTTGTTTTTAACATTTTTTCCAGTCACAAAGAAGAGGGAGAGAGAAAGAAAGGATTCTTCTGGGATGTTTTTAAGTTACTGTTACTGTGCAACAGCACTGATCATCTTTGCACTACTCAACATTAAAAAATGAATTCATTCATTCTCAGAGGTAAAAAGAGGCAAAAATAAATAAATTAATTGATGCTGCAATTTCTATTTTTAGCTGCAAGGAGGGTGAGTGACACGAAGGGTTCAGCCAATATGAAGAAACTGCTGCTAGAACAGGAATGATCACTTGGCTGATGTGTGGCTCGTGGTCCATGAGAGCTTGGTAGCCATCAGACCATTGCTCACCCTACTGAGTGCAGGGCTGCTTGTGTCCAGAGCTGCTGGCAGATGCCAGGGCTGGGAACAAGGTAGCTGGAGTAGCTGGAATCAGTGTCATGTACCATCCCAAAACCCAGCTGTGTGTCCAGCCAGCCATCCCTAGAGTGTAGCTGTAATTTTCTGACAAGCTGTTGGAGACCAAATTGTCTGTGTATCTGCTACAGGGACTTAAAAGTGTTGGTATGACATCCATGAGGTTAGAGAGGAGAGCTGGTCCCGTGCTCTGTGATCTCCAGTCCCACACTCCCAACTCCAGTGAGCAAAGCTGGGATGCCATATCCATCTGCACAGTGAATGCAGGAGATACCCTGGAGCACCAATATATCCCTGCCAAAGGTACCATGGCAACTCAGTTTCTCGTTTATTTTGCTACTTGCAAAATGCCACTACCTTTTTCCAACCTGAGTATGTAGCCAGATTTTTTTGGATCCTGCAGATTATTTTTATTAGAAGAAGAAACTGAAAACTAATGTTTATTTCCTCAGTGCAATCCCCTTTCTTTACAGATGTACAGAGAGTGTATTGGGCACAGGATGGCTCATGCTACCAGGGACAATTATTATTTGCTCCCAATTCAAAAAGAAATTTCTTATGTTGCCCTCCCAAATTGTTGCTTGTGCCAAAGTCACTCTGTGTGGTCTGGCATGCCAGCTGCCAGCCTGTCCCTTCTCTGCATCTGCTCCTGTGCTCCCTGCATTCCTCAGTTACACGTGCAGACCCATAGCCACCATCACTGTCCCCTGTGTGTGCAGGCAGGCTCAGGTACTTGCCATCAGCTGCAGAGCAGCTCCTCTCCAGGCTGTGCTCCCTGCCTGCTGGAGTCCTGCTGTTACAGCTACTGATCCTGGAGCTTACATAAAGAAACACAATTGTTTATACTCAGATCCCGAGGGACAGACTGGCAGCTTCATTGTAATTCAATCTAAACCAGGATAAGACAGTAAATATTGTTGTGTTTTCATAAGGATGAAGAAGGGTGAATAAAGCAAAAGATGCTGAAGAAAGAAACACCTGTGTAATTCACAAGCAGGGGAAATGCTGAAAAAGCACAAAGTTGTATAGTTTGACCATCTTCAGTGAAAAAAATGTATTGTTACAGAGACTGGAGAATCAATTTAATCCTTTCAAAGAGTTTGATCTCCAAACCATCACCATACTCATGAGCTGTGCTCCTGTATCAGTAATGGTGAACAGGGTAACCTGGTCCCATGCACTCAGCTGTGTGTGGAGCCAGTCTAACACAAAATTAGCATTTCTGTTCAGCACTGCTATCTCTGAGATATCTCTCTGGGACTGGGAGTTCAGCCTGGTGGCCTGATCAAAAAGATAAAGAAATTTTGATGATAGCATAAATACTATCATGTGCAGAAATTCTAGGCACAGCAGAGTTCTTTATTGCAGGGGGAAAAAGCATGACAAGAACCAAAAACTGAGGTTTAACTCCAGGCAAATTCAACTGAGAAATTAGTTTAAAACTTCTAAGCAATGACAGGAGATTAACAACCAAAATAAACAAGCAGAAGAAATGGTGGCTTCTCCAGCTCCTGACATCTTTCAAAAGTGCCCAGATTGTTTTCTGGGTCTGCAATGGTGGAAGCCAACTCCTGGGGCTCTGCCAAAGTGGGCATGGGTGAAACCCTGCAATCAGGGGTCATCAGTGGCAACCTGCTCCCCCTCGGACTGGACCAGGATCAGATTTTACCCTGCCCTGGACTGGCTTTGCAACATTCACCATGCCATTCTGGATGGGACAGCTTGCCATCACCAGCTCTGGTCTACAGTTTATTGTCCCTTCCCCAGTACCTGCTGCAGGTCCTGTCTCCATGAGGTAGGGCTGAGTGCCATTCCATGTGTCTCCTGCTGCTCTCCAGGATCCCTGGATGCAGGCTCCACAGGGAAAGGGAGAGATGTCAGTTCTGCTGGTGCTGACAGGGCTCCATGGGCTCCTAAGAGGAAGGCAGGGGTGGGAGGCAGAGGGGAAGCCATCCTGAACACCTAGCAGCTGGAATGAGGGAAGTCTCAAGGGCCCCATGATTTAGTTTCTTTTATCTAACTTGCATGGCAGTGGGAAGTATCCTTCATGTTTCAGATCCCAGACACTGTAATTGGATTTCCAAGATTATCAGATAGTGGGTGAGTGTGGGTTTACTGCAAAACCATTGAACCTGGCCTTCTTTTCCTGAGTATCAGTTCCTTGCTGAAAATGTAGACTTTCTGACAGTACAGGGTGTGCTACCATGTGGCTCTTAAAAGGTATTTGAAAGCCACATTTGGCCTTCAGTGAGGAAAAGATGATCTAATGGGCTCTTCTTGGCCTGCTCTCTATGAATCCTTTCAGAGTTTCCCAGGACACTCTGTGTTTGCTCCCAACGCTGCTGCAGCAGCAGGGCAGGGGCTGTGGCTCCTGAAGGATCACCACCCCTGCCTTGCAGCCTACCCCTCTCTCCTGCCCCAGGGATGATTCCCACCTGGCTGGACCCTGTCCTGGCTGCCTCCAGCCGAAACCCCCCTGGGCTTGTGCAACTGGGGCTGCAGCAAACCATATCAGGAAAATTACTTTGGATTTGTACCAAATTCATTTCTCCCTCAAGAGCATGGGACACTTTTTATCCTGAACTTCTTTTTTCCACATGCTGCTCTTTTTTAAACTTTTCTGGGCTGATGTCATCAACCATGCTGGTCTCAGCTAGAGGAGTAATCTTCATGGAAACTTTTTACAAAATCCCTATCTTTCAAATGGGAGAGTGGTAAAATAGACTTTTATAACTGTTAGAAGTATAATCAGTTCTTTTGGCAATGATACAAGAAAATAGATGATGTTGAAAAATTAGCAGTAACACAGCATTTGCGAGGGGGAAGTGGGGATTGTACTGTGCTTGGTGGAAGGAATTAAAAAAATAATGACATGAGATCTACCATGTCCTGAGATCTGCTCTAACCTTTAAGACAAAGAAATTCAACTCATAAGTAGCATTGCTATGTAGTTTTACTGGCTTTCACATAAGACAGCAGCTCTGTGATTTTCATGAAGGAGTTTGTAAATGGAATAACAATCAAACACACTTATACAAGAATGTCCAAACCACAAAAAATATTCAAAATCCCAAGCATCAACCTCATTCTCTGAATCACTTAATGTTAGGCTACAAGAAAATCCATGTGGACAACAGTAAATAGAATTTATGGGTGAGCTTGTCAGAAAGCCTGGATGATTTTTTTCTCTCATCTGTACAGTCTATGCTGATACCACGTGCTAACCACATCCCTTTGTAAACATATTGACCTTGCAGTGAACACTGGTACTAGTTAAGTAACTGTCCCATGGAAGACAAAACGACCTCATTCACATAATTCATAAACAATTTTGTTCTTTAAAACAGCAAAATATAATGTGGACAAAGAAGAAAAGATCAGAGTATTTGGGCCATAATTGAAGTCCACAATTAAAGTAACAAAGCAAAGGGCAAAATGTGATGCTGTTGCAGCACATGTCCTTGCAGCAGTGGACATGGCACTTTCAGTTTTATGGTTGAATCCATAATAGCCAATTCTTTGTTGGAAGTACTATTATATAGAGTCTAAAATGGTCTGGTAATGCCTTCATGTCAGCATTTTCTGGCTATGAGAAATTTCGTTGTGCTGCTCTAAGTTTGCAATATTTTGTATTTAAGTTCCGCTACTATGAGTTTTGCTTGTGTTTTACTAAAAAGCAGTATAACACAGACCCTCGGGGGGAATTCCATTTCCCTTATTAAAAAATTGTGGCTATTTTATTTTCCTTATCTCTGCCATCCATTTCCTTTTGTTTCTCAATGCATTGCTGCAAATCACTAAGACATTTCTTTGTCTGCTTTACTTTGGACCCTTTTAATGAAAGCTCCTACATAATCAAAGTCACAGGATTTATTTGATGAAGTGAACTGGTTTTGCTGAAGGGTCAGAGTTGGAGATTTAGCATTTCATAAAAGCAAAAGATCTAAAGGCACAAGAAATGGACAACAGTTTTTACAAGATATCAGATAAACATCCAGTAACAGAGAATGAAATTCAGCTCTTACAAAGCAGAACAGCTCAGTGTGATCCGTTTTAACTACAACCAGGTGATTGGAGCCAGCCTGCCTGCAGAAAAGTGAACCTCACTTCCTTTGCCTCATTAGTCTGTTTTCTGTGGTGTGATGTCATGGCCAGAAGGTATTTTGTACTCACCAATGCAGGGGTGACAGGGAGTGGTGTAACATAAGAGAGAGAAAAACATGAGAGCAAAAGCATTCCCTTGTTCCCTTGCTTGTAGCTACTACTCAGGCTGCTTCTCAGCAGGCAGCAGGAGCTCAGACTCTGACCCTGAGAAACAATCATTGACTGTGTGCTTTCCTTCAGAGCACAAAACTTGCATAGCCAAAGTTACTCAAGAAATAAAAAGTTCTGGTAAATATCTGTGTACAGTACATTTTTCTGACATTGGAAATGCAAATTATTTCAATATTGTCAAAACAAAAGGCTGTGTTTGGTTTGTCCTGTAGTGCTGCTGTTGCTGTTTGGACCTACCATTTAGGTTCCTCATGTCCCCAGCTCTCATACGAGGGGCAGACTCCTCACCAGGGGGCACATCAGCCTGTGAGCCATGACCAAACAGCTCCCAGAAAGCTCCCCCTTGGAGGGGCTACAAGGGCCACAAGAGCATTGGAAGAGATCTCCAGGAAGTGGCCTCATCCACCTCAGCATCAAGCAGGCTCAAGGCACATATCCCACTACAGGTTCAACGTGCAGAAGAGTCTTGTTCTTGAGAAGACTGAAATGAAATGGTTTATGTTATAGCCCTCCCAAATTCGAAGTGCTCCTAAGAGCCAACTTTTTTGGCCCTAAGATCTAGGATGCTGTAAAGGGGCACAGTCCTGCCTCTCAAGAAGGGGTAGCTCAGGGAGCAGGAGGCAAACAGTGGGGTCATTAGTGTCAGTCTTACACTTTTTCATGTTAATTACAGTGTACTTTTAGGCAGACTTAAACATTCAGAGTGGGGTTCAGCTCACCTTAAGTAGGTACCTCTTGTCTGTCAGCTGTAGGAAGCACAGAGCTCCTTGTAGTCAATTGAGTGCATAAACACAGGCACCAGGGGACAGTGGGGACCAGGAAGTTTCCTGGTGTGGTGTTCAGCTGCAGGTCTGTTTGTATGGTCTCCATAGGTCCTGCATGGTACCACCCAGACAGTGCAGATACCACAACACCTTTGATCATCTCTGATGGCACTAGCTGGTCATATTTAGGCAACTAACCCAAACTCTCTTGGCCACAATGGCTGATTCTCCATTGCCTGTAATTAGATATCTAGTGTTCAGATATCTACATTCAACTGCATGCATGTGGGTGGCTAAATCCTACACTAAACTCTAGGGTCACTCTATCAGGAAAAATACTGTCAGTAGCACAAATTTGCAAGAAGAACACTTGCAAAATCAGGAGTGAATGTCCTTATCCCCAGGAAAAGAGCTGCTCCTGGGTATTGCTTTGTTTTTGTCCTCCGAATGACCGCTTTGATTCTGCTGTGAGTTTTTTCCTACAAGTTGTAGAGAAGAGGGTTTTAGTAAGAGTTTGAACCTATGATGCTCTGACTGGCTTAATCAGTTGTCTATTCAGCATGCCATGTCCTTCAAAACAACCATGCAGAGTTGTCAGAGGTGTACATCTGGCATGAAATTAATCGAGTCTGAGGCCAAGTTCTCCATAAGTAGGTAGGTGCCTCCAAACATACCTTTGAGTCTTCATCATTCTTACCATAATTTCTGAAGTTTGGACTTCTCAAAATTTGCCATGACTAACTTACATTTACGCTAATAAGTACATAAGTCAAGAAATTGGAAGTTTCTCCTCCATGACAGATGGAGGATGTAAAGCAGTGAACGAGCTGCTAACATCTCATTACATGCAACGATGTCATTATGTGGAAAAAAAGCACAACAGGAATGCCTGAAGCAAGGTTTTTAGTCATTGAGATCCAAGGACTTGGTCTCAACTACTGACTCAAATTGAAACATTTAGGATGAAGTTCAGTGCCTTAATACCAACAACTCTGACGCTACTACACTGTATGGGCTTGTCATTCTCCTTGCTTCTTTAATGTACTTAAACCCTGTTGAGGTAATAGGAGGGGCATGGTTGGGAACTTCAGAGCTGTTTTAATTCAATTGTAACCTTGGCAAACTTTTACATTTTAACAGGTCCTCCAGTAACATGCTCTAAAACCCCATAGGAGACTGCTAAACTTTGTAGGGCCTGCCTTAGATGAAAATATAGTCAGACAGGTAGTTCATAGAATGGTTTGTTCTTGTTTGGAATCACACACGCTTTGGCACACACTGAATTTCTTCCCTGATAAAGGTACAATACTGTAAATTCTGCAAAACCTCAGAAGAAATCTGAGCACAGACACCATATTGCCTCAGTTAGTGTGTGCTTGCTGCAACTCCACTGGGGGGAAAGAAATGGAGAGCAGGGATGTTAGATGGAACCAAGGCTGTCTATATTATGAGTGACAATGCAAGGATGAGCCCAGCTCCACACAGCAAACCACCCTGGTGGCTGGAACATTCATCTTCCTTATTTTATTTTATCTGTGTTCCTTTGAGGCTGTATGTGAGGCAGAAGATGTGGATGCCTGGGTCTCTTGAGGGAGCTACTGGGGCAGCTCAGGTGAATAAAATCCCTAAACCAGTTAATATCTCACAGGGTGAAACACAATCCTTCTCTAAGCTACTCTGTGTCCTTAGACTGTCCCACTTTGTCCCAGGAGGAAGGGCTACTGTAGTCCTCCGGACTGAGGCCAGCACTCTCAAGTTGTTCCAGAAGTCAGAGAGAGAGAAAAAAACTGAGCCACTGCCTAAGCACAATAAAACATAGCACCAAGGGAGCAGGAACAGATTTGCTGCAATACAGTCCCTTTGGCGGGAACAGCTTGGGATGCTGCCTCCATGGTAGCACAGGTCTTCATAGCTGCAGGGATGGACTTCTGCTTTTTCTCAGGGAAGCTTCTCTGGGTGTGTGCTGCAAGGGTGGCCGGCCCCTGTGTGAACAGCCACGACTGCCACCACATCCAACAGCCTCCTGGGACCTTTGCAGTTGAGCAGAACAGAAATATTTACTGCTCCTGGTCACTAAGGATTCAGGCAGGGTATGTCATGGAGAATATGCCGACCCTCTGTGCTTCTCCCTGACTCCTGTTTGGGCAGGGGACGGAGATGGGGTACAGGTGCTGTTTATGGAGTAACTTGCAGATACAAGGCATTTTGATTTTGGAAGGAGTTGCCTTTCCCTTGCAGCCTTGCACAGCCAGGGATTCTGGGCACCTTGCGTACACAGGATCCAAAGTCTGGGAAGGGATATGGAAGTGTGTGTCCCAGGGCACCAAGCCTTGTCCTGCAAGAGAGCTCTGCAGCTGGGGTTGTTGCACCACAGCTATGACAGCTGCTTTCCTCATCCCACCACACACTATTCACAGCGCTACAAAAGCACAGAAATGGTAAAAATAGAGAAACATTTCTCACCAGTACAGCACTTTTTTGAGAACAAGAGACAGGTAAATAACAGGCAGATCTTCAGCACTTTCCCCCTTTACCTTTCCTTCACCCATGTGCAAGATTTATTGTTATGAATGGAGAAATCACAGAGATCTCTCTCTCTGCCAGAGAAAGCGTATATGAATTCAAGTCTAAATTCACAAGTAATCAGAATTGCTTTTCAGAACAGTATCTTGCTACTGGCTAAAACAAACAGTGTAGTTACCACCAGGGGAACTCCCAGATCCCAGTAAGGCAGAAAATGAAAAATTAAATATTTATCTGAGGGGAGAAAAAAAGGAGGAAAAAGGCTCTTTCTACAAAAATTTGCCTCAGAAATTAAAAGGAGTGAAGTGAGAGAAGGTGGATCGCCCTTCCAATTCAGCAGTTAATGCCGAGAGGAGATGGGGAAGAAGATGTGCTGTGCCATCCATGGGTGCATCTCTGGGGGCCATGGGGTGAGGGCTATTCCTGTGCCTGTGCCTGTCCTTGTCTCTGTCCCTGTCCCTGTCCCTGTCCCTGTCCCTGTCCCTGTCCCTGTCCCTGTCCCTGTTCCCGTCCCAGCCAGCCTGCACTTTTGAACCGAGTGATCGAGCCAGGCCCTGCGGAAGATGGGAACAGGATGACCGGACCTTTGATGTCGCCAGGGTGTAATAGCGAGAGGAGACGAGCGAGCCTGAGCTCACAGTAACCCACTGTCTCTCATCAGCAGCAGCACATTAATTTGCCAAGCGAGGATCATGCGGGAGAAGCAGAGGAGCGGCTTGTCAGGAAAAAAACAACCGGGAGGGGGCCCGGGGAGAGGCAGGGCTGAAGGGGAGTTGGGAGAAAATTACTGAAAATTACAGTATTCAGCTTTTGGTGACAGTATATCAAAGCCTAGCTTCTGGCTTTATGATATTTAAATCCCCGCCGCTTCCCCAGAAAAACAGCATCGGCACAATAGAAACATTATGTGCGGGGTGGGGAGGGGGAGCGCACTGAAACGGGACTCGCGTGGGGCTGGGATCGGAGCGGGACTCGGAGCGACACACACTCACACACACACTCACACTCACATTCTCATGTACTCACACACACACACACACACTCACACTCACATTCTCATGTACTCACACACTCACACACACTCACACACTCACACACACTCACACTCACACACACACACACTCACACACACACACACACTCATACACACTCACACACACACACACACTCACACACACACACTCACTCACACACACACACACTCACACACACACTCACACACACACTCACACTCACATTCTCATGTACTCACACACTCACACACACACACACTCACACACACACTCACACTCACATTCTCATGTACTCACACACTCACACACACACACACTCACACACACACTCACACTCACATTCTCATGTACTCACACACTCACACACACTCACACACACTCACACACACTCACACACTCACACACACTCACACACACTCACACACACTCACACTCACACACACTCACACACACTCACACTCACACACTCACACACTCACACACACTCACACACTCACACACACACTCACACACACACACACTCACACACACACTCACACTCACACACACTCACACACACTCACACACACACACTCACACACACACTCACACTCACACACACACTCACACACACACTCACACACACACTCACACACACTCTCACACACTCACACACACTCACACACACTCACACTCACACACACTCACACACTCACACACACTCACACTCACACTCACACACACTCACACACTCACACACACACTCACACTCACACTCACACACACACTCACACCCACACACACTCACACACGCACACACACTCACACTCACACGCACAGACACACACTCACACTCACACTCACACACACTCACACACACACACACTCACACTCACACACACTCACACTCACATCCACATACACTCACACACTCACACTCACACTCACACGCTCCTCCCTTCCCTCCCAAGGGAGGCAGCCCAGTCCCTGCCCAGGGCAGGAGCAGTGCAGATGCAGCAGCATTGACTGACACCTCAGAAAGAGGATTAAAGCCCTGTACAGCCAGGGATTTGTGCCTTCTCCTTGGTAAAAAATGGCTTCACTGGCTGTAGCAAGCACCTCCAAAATTATTGCCTTCTTCAGCCAGTGGCTCCTGGGGGCCAGAAGGGAACAGAGAGGACACAAACCCCTGGACATCGGTCAGGGAGGGTGGAGGGGGGTGGTGTGGCAGACATCCCCACCATGCCAGGAGGAGCACAGGGAATGGAAACTCCAGAGCGTGCCTGGGGGATGCAGAGCCCTGAGAAAGCTGTTTTACCCCGAGCAGGTTTCACACACACCCACGGGCTCACGCTGGGCACTGGTGGCAGCAAGGAGCAGTGCCAGAACTCCTTGCTGGAATCAAGGCCCAGGCGAGTCCCAGGGATCCTGGAGCAGTTGGCCAGAGGTGTGCCTGGGAGCAGCAGAACCAAGGGCCGAGGGAAGGCAGCTCCTCCTGGCACAGGCCTGACATCAGGCTGGAATGCCTGCGCTGCCCACACGTAATTCCACCCGCAGGGATGGAACAAGTTAGCGAATGTTAGCTGGTAAATAAGTTATCCTTAAAGAACCGTGCAAGGCTCAGCACAAGGCCCTGTGAGGGAGGCGGCGGTGTCCCCCTCTCCAGATGGCTGCAGTGCTCTCATGGCTGTCCTCAGGAGAGCTCTCACACACTGAGGAGGTCTCTGCCAGGAGCATGTGCTGCCAGGACCCAGCCCAGGGCTCAGCCCATCAAAACATCTATTATCTCTAAGGCACTATTTGCCGAGAAACGACATCAAAGGCCTTTGTGTTCATGAACCTAAACTGGCTCTTTGTGAGAAGGACAGTGGCATTTGAGCCTTGTGCAGACAGACTGGCTTTGCTGCCTCCCTCCTGCCCCTGTGCTCCCAGGTTGGTAACACCTTTCTTTCCCAGGATACGTATGGAAGAGCAGGGGATATCAAGGAATTAGGCTGGAAGCCAAAAGCACTGCCCACTCTGTGTGCAAATCCTGCAGCGGTCTCCTGAAGGAAATGAAAGTTTCTTTCATTAGGAAAGACACTGAGGTTACACCAGAGGTACATTTGGCCTGAGGATCAAAGGCCAGGCATGTATTTTAACACTTCATTGTGTTTTACAGGTACAGCTACAAGTCACAGAGACAGAGAAAGGTGTCCCTTGTCCCCTCTGAGATTCATGGCAGGTTAACCCCCCCTTGTCACTTGAAAGGGAACAAGCACACCCAAGTGGCTCCTGACACAAAAGTTGTGAGGAAGTTCTACTCCAAAAGTCCTGCTCAAAGAATAACTTTGCAAAGCAGGCACAGCATAAATTCCTCAGTCCTTCAGCCAAGGAATCCAAAGGGGGATAAAATGACAGAGAAGGCTCCCAATGGGAAGGGCAGTGCCCAGCTGCTGGCTTGAGGAACCATTAAGAAATACAAGAGTATCCTTCCCCCACTGCATTTCATCATCCCTGTATATTCAAGGGAAGCTGTATTTCTATGAATGTTTGCCTTGGAAAAATATTTTTTTTTCCCTCTGAGTTGTCTGCAAAAACAGCAGAAGGCAGCCAATCTGGCTCCATTTCCAGTCACTTGAAGGGATGGCAAGTCCTCTTCAAGACTACCAAGAAGGTATTTCCAGGAGATGTTTGTGACAGCCCAGCTGATGATCCATGGCTGGCACACTGCCCTGTGAGGCTTACAGCCCAGGGAGGCTTCAGCTTGGGGGCCTTACTTGGAAAATGTTTTGGAAAGAACACGTCTTGAGCTGGAGATGCTTGTTCAGGAGCAATAAGCTATCTGGAGCATTTCTAGAAGTCTCATTGGAGAAAGATTTGTGTCCAACAGCACTGCTTATTCTCTTAAAATCAAAGACATAGCACAATAAGAAGAGCAAATCTGATGCTCATGAGGCAAGGACAGTGAAGGGGCATTTCTTCTGCCCTGGGTCAGGGCAGCAGCCCATCTCCTATGGGGAGATCTCCTCCCTGCTCTCCTGAAGAACCTGGTGCTCACAGAGTGTCAGGGAACTGGGTGAGCACAGAACGAGCAAGGATGGATGGACAGAGCCTCTGGACACTCCCCAGACATCCAGCAGTCCATGGCCAAGGTGGTTCTGACCATGATACAAGTTTTTTTGCTGCCATGGCTAGATTTTTGTTCTCTTAATTTGCCTTTTGGAACCCATGCAATTTTAGCACCCAGATTTTTTTTGGCAAGGGGTTTCACAGTTTTGCTGCACTTTATTGTTTGCATGAGATGAGACTGGTGCACAAATGATAACATGCCCTAATCTTATCACCACGACAAAGCCAAAGTAAGTTTTGCCTTTCCTAGAAGATCCACTAAGGTTAGGATTCAAATATCTAACACCACTTGCATTTAAAATTTGAACTCCATATGGCAGGATTTATTTTTTTAACTTGTTATTGGGATTTTAAAATCAAATTTATGGGGACAGAGCAGAAGGTGGAAGAGGTGTTAAATTGTGCAGCAATGGGGGCATGTACAAGGGATTTATGACAGCATTTGCCTTTGCACTTTTCATGTGCCCAGAGGCTAGGGTAGTAAGGATTGGCTTGAATATCTGTACATCCTGCATGCAACTAGAAAAGAGACAGAAAAAAATTTTTTAGCATTAATTGCTCTTTCTTTTTTTCTGTACAGAGGGAGAAGGGTTGATCTTCCACACAACTGTCATGTCCAATGCATGTAAGAGCACACTGAGCCCATTGGCTGGAATTGTTTTAGAAGCTCTAAGCATTGTTCTGTGGTTTTTTTCTCTTTCCAAACATCTTTGTTTCACTGATTTCTGGCCAGAAACACAACCTGGAGTGCCCAAGGGCTGTGGCAAAGCCAGCTGTCATGACATTTCCAACCCAACCAGAAGTGCAGGAAATATCCCAAGAAAGCTTGTTTTTATAGGCTCCCAGAAGGCTTGCATATGTCAGATATGCTTATCCAGACCAAACCCAGCCTTCCTGAAATTCACCCCTCAGTTACATTAATGCTTTTTTCCATGTCAACTTGAGTACTGTGAGATTTTTGGCAATCAGGGAGTAGTAAAGATTTGTTTACTGCTGGTTTGGAATGGATGTTGGTTTGTTTATTGCAATTCATGCCAAGGGAATATTTCATAACAAGTAATATATTTCAGCCTATTCATTCTTTTCATGATTTTCACTTACTGTAGGGTTTTTATTTTGAAAACTTGTATTGTTCAGCAGTGGCCAAATACATAAAGCAAAAGGAGGTGAGAAAAAAAAGGATGATTTTGTAAGATGCTATTAATTTCTTGATAGTTTCAAAGGTAAAAGCTCAGACTGGTGCACAGCAGTTCAAAAACAAGGGAGGGCTGTCACATTTTCAAGTATCAAAGTTTTACAGAAATGTTGACTAAAAACTTTTATTGATTCTATCATTTATCTTGTTTCTTGGCTCATCTACCTAAAGCGAATATTTAAAATCATATTTCCAATGCAAATATGCGTGGCAAGAAAGCTGAAATGAGTTTTCCATTACTACTTAGCTCTCATCGGGCTTAAATTTTGCTTCTTCAAGCTTTGATTGTTCAAAATGGCACCAAAAATACCTTTAAAGAGTTTTCAAAGCCTGACATTAATTTTCTTAAATATGTAAATATTATCCAAATATTTTTTGTAGAGTTGTCTGTTTTGAGGCAGTAGGAGGTTGAATAAGTATTAAGCCCCCAGGTAAGATTCCTTGTCTAATGCAAAATAAAGCCACATGGGCCCACTGTTAATATAGAAGGCATAATTTTCCAAAAAAAGAGAAGCTTGTTATGCATTCCTTTTTACATGGAGATTTTTAAAGTCAGCAAAGTTTATGTCCTTGGTAAAATACCCAGAATTGGAAGATCTGCTGAGAGCTGCAGAACTCATCTCAGAAATGCAGCTCTCTGTGTCCCATTGTCATTATCTGATTTAGAATGCAAGATATATCTTGCATTGGAAGATACAATCTACATTTCCCAGTGTGTTAATAACTTGACCCCCTCCAAAGGTCCTGCTGTGTGTATTGAAGCTGTCTATTAATTCCCTTGTGGACTGCTGGTTTTGGTATTTAATCTCCAGGAAGAATTTAAGAAGGTCAAAGTCCCCTTCTTTGAGGAATGCCATACAAGTAATAAAACAAAGTACATTTGCCCCTCAAAGAGCTAGAAGTCTGGGAGCTGTGTTGACAAGAGACCTTTGGACTATTTATACTGCTATTAGAAAGAGGGGGAAGGGCAGGGAGACAGTTACTGTAGTTTAATAAGCATGGGAAGATGGTTAATACACATGGAGTTTCAGCCCCACTGTGGCATTTGATTTATGTTAAATATAGTGGAGGGGTCAAGATCTCTTTTCACACCACTGCAGTTCTATGGACCCCCTTGGTCTGTGCATGGTGGCTAGAATTCAGATGATCCTGGATTTCTTGGAGCAAATAAGTTTAGGATGTAATAAAAACTCAGCAAAGTTCCCATAGAGGGATTTGCTCACAGAGTTTCTATGTTGGTAAGACATCACCACAAAGCATCACTAAGCCGAAATACCAAACAGAAAAAAATCCCTAAAAGTTGCAGTTGACAGCACGGAGACTTTGGTTGGTTCAGTGGCTTGTGAAGCTACTTCCCATGAAAGAAGCCAGGGAGGAAGTAGTGAGCAGGTTTGTGAAAGCCTGTAAATTCTCCTAAAAAAAGGTGTAATGAAGTTTTCCAAATAACCTGGGAAGAAAACACCTTGCAGTGCAGCTTTCACAGGCAGATGTGAGTTAAGACTGCGAATACAAATTCTGCACAATAGATCCAACCCAGTGCATGGTCAGGACCCAATGCTGTGCTCCCTGGGGTGCAGGACAATGTCCCCGTGCAACTCAGCAATGCAGCATCCTGCCCCTGCAGCATCCCCCACTGCAGCATCCCCCACTGCAGCATCCTGCCCCTTCTGCATCACCCACTGCAGCATCCTGCCCCTGCAGCATCACCCCCTGCAGCATCCCCCACTGCAGCATCCTGCCCTTGCAGCATCCCCCGCTTCAGCATCCGCCCCTCCCGTGCCCTCAGACTCGCCGGGCGCTGTCTCTGCGCGGCACCTTCGCAGCCCAGGTGTGGGCAGATAATGGCTCCGACTTCCCTTTTACTGCTGCTCTTATTTTATCTGCACTGAGATACCATCAGTGACAAGGCAAGTGTGGGGAGATTTCTTTGACAGTCCTCTCATGACATCTGATTACAAACGGCCTGGGCTTATCCAACGCCTCCCATGACTGATAACTTCAAAGGGACTGGTTCTCCCTTCTCCTGCTTCAGCTGCCCAAATAGCTCCTCTTCCAGGGCTCTGATTTTGGCCAGGCTTTTCATAAAATGCATCAGTGTCACTGTGTTCACAGGGCTGGATCTGAAGAGGAATCTGGGTTTCTAGCCTGACAAGCCTAAACTTGGATGGGCAAATCTGCTGAAAATTGAGGTTTTATGAACTTCTCAATTTATTTTTCTGCGTTCATGGGGTTCAAAAATTTGATTGAGGTCATGAACCTTTCCTCTCCTCCTCCTGTCATTTGAAACTAGGTTTTTTCCAAGAGTGATTAGTTCCATTAAAATAGTATTTTCTGAACTAAATGGGAGTTCTGTGCTACTGCATGTCCAGACAGGAGATGTGATGAATCACGAGATGGAAGAAAACTTAGGAATGAAAAGCCCATCACCGTGATTAGAAGACGTGGATAAAATCCTGGCCCAGTGAAGTTAGTAGCAAAATATTATAATATTATTGCCCTTTGTGAGACCAGGTTTTCATCAACTACTTTTTTGTTTCATTAGAGTTTTTCTTCTCTCCTCCTCCTTCTCCTCTTGGGATCTGTGTTTGTTTTCCTTCAGCTCACTTAAAGGCTTTTTTTTTCCTCCTTAGTTTTGAATAGCTTTCATATTTCTTTTATCCACAACTGTTTCTTAGACTGCTTCCCTTTGATAGAACTCTCAGCCTGCTTAGAGTTCAACTAAGATGCTTCAGGAGCCTAAGACAAAATAAATTTGCCTCTGGAAACTTCATTCTTTCCACAATTTTCTGTGGCTTTCACCACCACGCCAGCAAAATCTAGATGCCTTACATGTATTTTGAAAGAACAAGCCAGGGTAGCTGCAAAGCACAATGCACATAGATGGCAGGAGGCAGCGTCAGGGGTATTTTTTCCCATTAGTTTGGCTTTGCATGGCAGTGAGAAGCAATGACCTCTGAAACCACACAAAGCCAGTGTGATCCTGACGGTTGGCACCAATGGAACTGTCCCCAACACTCTAGTGTCAGAGTTGTGACACTCGTGTAAACCAAGCATGGGATTTTTGTCTCCTCCCCGTGATTCAGGAGTTGAAGCTCTTTTTTTCTGCCTGTTTATCTCTCAGTAGAACTGAGACCCCCTGGTGACAGTGCATAGCTGCACTACCGAGGCACACGAAGGCACAACCCATGTCCTTGCTAGTTTAACAACTTAGTTTAGCTGTTAATGTCTTAGTTTAACAGCTGAAAATTAACTTTGCTGTGCTACCAGTTACATTTCCTACTGCCCACGGAGTGCATTCATTGCTTGAGGCCTCAGTTACACCTTCTCAGATGAAGATCAACCTTCAAAAGAATTCACTGTAAAAAAAAAACACAAAACAATGCAAAAAGAGTAATTTTGCACATCAGCTTTGCTTCCAAAAATTATTTTATGTGAATGGCTGCTGCCCATAATTCCTTGTGAGATTCAAACTTCGGAAAGACAATTTTTTAGCTGATAGTCTGAGAAATTCCTGTGGGGATAGTCAAAGAGCCTGAAATCCTCTGTGCATCACACATTAAGGAAACAATCTCAGCACTTCTCCAAATCAAAAGGACAGCTCTAACTGTGTTCACCCCTTCGTGTCCCCCTGAAGGTGGGGGGAGCCTGCCGGTCCTGCATGCTGGCTTCTGCAGTAGAGAGGGATTTTCTGGGCAGCACAGCCCCACCAACCACACTTGTCAGGTGATGGATGTGGTGTGCTCCAAGCTCCCCTCTGCTTGGGCCCGTTTCAAGCACCCAGGTTATCAGGGCGCTGCCATTATAAATGTAAACTGCAAATGGAACATCAAACAACAGCCCTGTCCTGCACAGCGTCACTGCCACGGCTTGGACAGGGAGGAGCTGCCTGATCAATCCCAGCTCTCAAACTGCTGGGGAAGGGCTGGGGAGTGACCAGGATAAAGAGCAGCATTCACAACAGCCTCAAACGCCCTCTGCAGAAGGGCTAAGGTCACGCTTTACTCCTACATCCAGCTTTGTTATATTAAGTATAATTCTCTTTACTTTATGAAAACAGGTTAAGAAGAAGAACTGGAGATATTTGGATTAATGTACAAGAACAGGGAGATTAAGAGGCCCTGTCAATTAAGGTGATCCCTTTAAGGCTCTGCCCTTTCACCCCTGGAGCTTGGCTTTAATTCCTATTCAGACTGATGTGACTAAACCCTTCTAATCTGACAGCTGATAGAGGTCAGAAGTTAAATGTGTGCAGGCAGCAAAAGACACCATTCTCATGGTCTCTGTCCTCATGAGTCACTCTGACACAGCAGCCCCAGGCAACCCTCACAGCAATGAGAGGGATCTGTGGCTTTTTTGGCACCTTGTGGTGCTGACTCTCCAGACAGGGATTCTTGCAAATTTTATCCTTCATGCCTTTGTCCCCACTACCCTTCACAATGCTCTGGCTCCCTGAGGATGCTGCAGGGTAAGTAACATCCTCACCACAGGGCTTACCCTGGCCCCTGGGGTGATGTTTTGGTATTTTCCACATATGGCTGTGTGTTGTGGCAGACACCATTTGTAAGCAGTGAACCTGGTCCATCTGCAGCACTCGTGGATGGAAAGGAAGCAGGCTGTGTCATGCAAGCAGGTTTGGGGATCATCCCACCCTGCCCTGCACTCAGAGGTGTGGCTGCCATAGGTCCTGTTACAGAGAATATGAGTAGATTGCTTCAGAGATTGTCCACCCATCTCATCTAGACACCTCTGTTGGAAGGGGTTGTGTGTGCATGATTTAAATGGTGTGGAATAAGTGGTACAGAATGTGCTGGTTTTGACTGGAATTGAGTTAGTTTTCTTCACAGTACCTGGTATGGGTCTATGTTCTGGATTTTTGACTAAAATCATAAGGTTTAGTTCCTGCTGAAGAAGTGCTTACACAGTATCAAGGCCTTCTCCTCTTCTCAGCCCACCAGCCTGAAGGCAGCTGGGAGGGGACACAGCGGGGACAGCTGTCCCCAGGTGATGAAAGGGACAGCCCAAACCACATAGTGTCATGCTCAGCAGTAAATGTGGGGGAAGACAATGGAGGGATGTTTTGAGGGATGGCATTTGTCTTCCCAGGTCACTCTTACACGAGTGAGCCCTGATTTCCTGGAGATGGCTGAACATCTGCTTGCCCATGGGGAAGTGATGAGCGCATTCTTTGGTTTACTTTCCTCGTGTGCACAGTTTTTGCTTTACCTGTCAAACCGTCTCTATCTCAACCCTCAAGTTTTCTCAGTTTTATCTTCTGGTTCTCCCTCTGTCCTGACAGCTGTGTGGGACTCAGGTGCTGAATGGGGTTAAGCCATGACAGCAGGAAATGCCACTTGGAGCTCATGAGGCAGACACAGCTTTTACTGCTCCTAATGCATGTTTGTGCTTGCGTTTATACACAATGCAGGAGTAGCAGCCACGTCACCGCCATGGCTGCGGTGTCACATAGCCCCACCTCCCAACCACGTGACTGCCATGGGTGTCATGTGGCCCTGTTCAGTCATGTGACTGCTATGGGTGTCACGTGGCCCCACTCCTGACCACGTGATGGTTGTGATGTCACACGGTCCCGTCCCCCCAGGGCTTCTTGTTGCAGAGGCTTGTAAAAGCTACACCAAGGTAGAGCGTGTTGTTATCTAGAAGTGAATGTCACGTCCTGAGGAGGGTGCTGAAGATGGTTTCTGAGCCGTGAGATCTTCCAGCCTGCACATTAAACCACCATCAAAATCCATGTCTCAGCAGTACTGCGCTTAGCGATAGCCAGGGCTGAGGGCTGAGCAGACTAACTTGAATAAATATCTTATTTCTCAGCCATATGAACAAAGGAATTGTGACTCTCTGCAGCTGTGTTTTACCCTGCAAACAATCCTTCTGGGCTACGCTTGGGACCTTTCTGGGATCTGTTTTGTCTTTAACATCCTGCACTTGTTCTTGTTCAGAAGAGGACTTTGAAACCCAGCAAGACTGAGCAAGCAGCTCTTTCAGGCCAAGCATCACTGATAAAATTCACAATGCTGAAAAAGTAGAAGAACCTTGTTCAATCTCAAGTAGTTAAAAGGTATTTCTAGGACAGAGCCATGTAATGGTTTCTTTCTGCTTCTTCTGTGGCCAAACGTAGCAGCAGCAGGGATGTGGAGAGTGGGGAGCTATAGGAACAAAAGCAGGGAGGAGCAGAAGCCCAGACCCCACATCCCTCAGAAGTTCTCTCCTACTGGTCTGTTCCTACTTTTCTTCTCCTGTCTGCTTTTCCCTTTCTTCCTGGATTCTCACAGCCTTTGCAGTTAACAGCCAGACATCTGTTCCTTCGCTCCAGAGCCATGGAACTGGTGTGTGCCTTCAACATGCCCACCACACAGGCTGCTCTTGTTGCAGCTGCAGGGGAAAGCTCTGCTTGCAGGCCTATTTGCAGGATTAATTTCAGCAATGCATCAAGTTGCTTTTCCTGAGCATCATCTACAGGAGCTGGATGACCCTGCATGCCTGGCCTGGCTCAGGGGCAGTGCAGGGTTTGCCTTCCCCCACCTTGTACCACAAATGCTGCAGCCCCAAAAGGGACTCCTCAGGTACCCCTGGGGTACAAAACTCAGCACATGTAGGAGGGTCTGACCACAAAAAGAAAGCTTGGATCCGTGCTTCAATATTTAAAGAACAAGGAGCATGGGAAGACAAGATGCCATTTCTCAGCCACCCAGATGTGGAGAGTGAAGTGACTGTAGCCAGGGAGGGTTTGCCTTACTCTACCTCCATGCTCAGCAGCTCCTCTCAGCACATGGTCTAGATTAAGCCCCATTCTCTTTTAAACCATTAAATCATCATGAGCTCTCCAGTCCCCCAGTGGGCTCATCTTGGAAAATCTTGCAATAGCTCCAATTTCTGCCAAATCATTCAGATCTTAGCTTTCAACTTGTCTTTCACCCCAGGGCTTTGGCTTCCCCATTGGTAGCAGGATAAAGGTCTTGCACAAAGGCCTCGGGAGAGATGTGCGTGGGCTCGCTGATGCTGATCTGAAGCAAAGACAGAGCTTGTGTGGGGGTGTGCTTATGTAAAACTCAGAGCTCCAGTTCACCTCGAGGGCCACCCACAGACTCCAAAATTAATTATTTGCTCGTACATTTTCCCCACAATAAGCTTCATTTGTGAAGAGGAGAACACTGACTTTGGGGATGGTGAACTTTGCTGTTCGGACAGATGTTTAGTTTGTACTTAAATCTGGTCCAAACCCACTTTTGAATGGTTTCGCAGAGGTGAGCTGATGATCTGGACATGACCTGATCTCTTAGCTCATCTGTGCTGTGTGGAGAAAGTGATCTTCTCAGGAGTGTGATATGGATTCCTGACCCTGCCATCAGTTTTATGTTCTTAGATTAAGGACGTCTTGATCACTTTTTAGTCCTCCAGCAGACAAGTGCCAGGATTGCACAGTGTGGCTGTGACCAGCTCCCTGAGGTACATGTGATGAGTTTAGTGTCTGTCAGCCACCTTGGCAAGCAGCCCATAGGAGCCAAGTAGCACTGGGCTTGGTTTGTGTGTGTTCACACCACAGGGTGACAATTTTGGCACAGTGGAAGAGCTCAGGGAGCTAAGACATGCAAGTGGAAGACTTAACAGGGCATGCACAGCCATGGCTGCCTTGTCCAGGGGAAGCCCTGGGACATACACCATGGCTGGGAGCTCTGTACCCAGGTAGCTGTGCGAGGGGTACTCCTCATCATGCCTGTTCTCATGGTGATCCATCAGTCTTACATATTCCCTGCAAGACTTACTTTAGTGTCACAAAAGTGTTCTTAAATTCATTAGCAGATGTACCATATTTTTCAAACAGATCCTTTAAGACTAACTTCATTGTCCAGCAAGCTGTGGGTACAGCCTTTCCATGTTAAACAAACAGCTGCTGATCCAGACAGAGGCGAGTCAGAAATTAATAAAACATTCCCTAGACTAAATGGTGAAATGCTGCGTAGTGTGTATGTCATCTAATAAATACACCTGTTGAATGAAGGGGTAAGCAAAGAAAAGAAGGAAAATGTTGCCTGAGACCTCCCTGGGGCTGGCTGCCAGCTGCTGTTTGAGCAGCACATGTGAGAGCTGTATTTGTGGGGAAGGGAAGTTCAGGGAAGGGAAGGGAAGTTCAGGCAAGGTTCCGGGAAGGGAAGGTTCCGGGAAGGGAAGGGAAGGTTCTGGGAAGGGAAGGTTCCAGGAAGGTTCTGGGAAGGGAAGGAAAGGGAAGGTTCCGGGAAGGTTCCGGGAAGGTTCGGTTCCGGGAAGGGAAGGTTCCGGGAAGGTTCCGGGAAGGTTCCGGGAAGGTTCCGGGAAGGGAAGGTTCCGGGAAGGTTCCGGGAAGGTTCCGGGAAGGTTCCGGGAAGGTTCCGGGAAGGGAAGGGAAGGGAAGGGAAGGGAAGGGAAGGGAAGGGAAGGGAAGGGAAGGGAAGGGAAGGGAAGGGAAGGGAAGGGAAGGGAAGGGAAGGGAAGGGAAGGGAAGGGAAGCTCCTGCCACTCAAGCGCAACCTGCTCTAGCCTAGGTTTTGCTCCACGAGCCCAGTCCCTTAAACTCACCCAAATAGTGAGCACAGGCAGCCCCTGTGACTTTGCAGCCCCAATTCCCTGGAGGCTGGCCAAGGATTAAGTCAGTAAATAAAAACATTGAATTTTTTGAAGTCTTGGCAAAGAAGATGAAAACAAAGGCCTAGCATTTTGCATGCAAGGATGAGTGACCTTTTTCAAACTCCTGCTGTCACCACATCCTCACTCTGTCTGCAGAGAGGAAGTCAGCTCTGCCACCCCAGTTTCATGGGGTTGAATGCCTCTGTAGCAAACAGCATTCTCACAAGCTACAGAGCAGCATTGCAGCCTGATGCCACAAAAGATAAGAATGCATAGACGGTGTTGTGAAAAGAGGGGAAAAGCACTCTTGAATAGTTTGAATCCCTGATGTTGTTTAGGACACATTGTGAAAAGTTCAGTATTGGGGTGCCTCCCTAGAGAAACTTGCCATAAGATACATGTCTCATCTGGACCTTTCTCCTCATGCTAGATCACTTCTTCCCAACCCTTCTGCCATTGCAATGTCCTTAAATCTGAGTCCCTCACACAACACATGATAAGGAGAGAGTGTCCAGACCTGGCTGTTTATACAATACTGCATAAAGTAGATTAAATTGTGTTCTTTACACATGCACATTTTCCTGTAAAATAATATTCCTAAAGTTCTTTGAGATCCATGGATGAAAAGATTTCTTAATAATAATTATTTACTACTGCAAAGTTATTGATAAAGGTCTGTCAGCTTTTCCTTTGTGATTACATACATAGGAGCTCCCTGCAACGTTACAGAACATCTCCCCAGGCTGATACTTGCAAACCATGTGCCAATTCTGAGACATTTAATTTTTTATTAGTTTTCTGAAAGCTTGTGTTAACGAGTTTTAACCTGAAAAGTGAAGAAACAGAACCAAAACAATAATACCTGGGCTGTAAATCTGCACCCTGATGATTTACAATGAAATTACTGTCTGGATTAGACTAACTATTGTTCTAGCTATGCTCCACATCACCACTGAATAGGACAGAAAATAATAAATAAAAGGTTAGAAGTGATATTTTCTTTTCTATGAGGGCATGGAAAATTCATGATAACTTAGCACCCCTTCTCAACTACAACTTTTCCCCTGGAGCAAGTATGAATCATGTGGACAGGAGCACAAATAAATCTTCCTGCAGTCAAACTTGTGTCTGCAAGGTTTCCATTTAGTTTGCCTTTGCCAACCAGTCAGAGTGTGAAAATACAGTAGCTGTTCTGTGAGGTGAGGAATGATAGCTTTTTAACTACAAGAAATTAATTAATAAAAAATTGTTTTAAAGAAAGAAATAGGGCTTGCTCTTTCTGGCAATACGACATGCTCTGCACAGGTGCTGTGATGGAGATGCTTCCTGTGCTCCATGTGTCCTGGGCCATCAGTGCACTCAGTCCATTACTCACACATTCTTTTCCTGAGCAGCTTACCTTGGATGGGCAGTTTCTGCAAGGATGAGGACTAGGACTCTCAAATGCCTGTGACCCATCAGTGACCACAGCAGTTGATTGTTGCACTTTGCCTGTCCTGTAGGGAAGCACATCAGATTGGTCCAGCCACCCAGGGCACCTTCCAGCAACTCTGGCCTGACTGTGGAGCAACACTAGGTAGGAGATGGAAGATAGTACTCCAGGCCCTGAGGCAACTAGAAGCAATTAAGTAGGATTAAACAGGGACAAAACAGGAGTGGGAGAATTGTTTCTGTTGCTTTTACCAGCACTGGAGTGGAATCTGATTTTAATTGTGTCCAATTTACTGTCCTGGTCAGAACAGAGATGAATATCCAGATAAAATAAAGCAACTTTTAATAAACAGTTTCTGATTAAAAATAGCAGGATGAGAGATGGAGCAGCACTGTGTGCAGCACTGTGTGTAACTTGCTGATGAGTGCCTGGACTTGCTCTGCAGAGTGTCTGACCTTAGCTCAGTGGCAGTGCCCTCATCCTCAGCCAGGCAGGTACAGAACAGCTGAGAATGGGTCGTCTGGTGCCACGTCAGCAGCTCACACAGACTGGTAAGGACCATGATCCCCCTCCCTAAACTGCTCCTTTAATTTGTTATCCACACTTGGTGTGCTCCTGCCCATGGCAGGAGGTTGAAACTAGATGATCTCAAAGGTCTCTTCCAACCCAAACCACTTTGTGATTCTGTGATCCTATGATTCTATGGCTTTGCAAATCCATCCAGATACTGAGTTAATTTCTGGGAACACTCACCAGGACCATATGACTGGTCCCTTTCTGAAATTACATTTTCTCTGCAGTACATTTAAAAACTGGACCTCGGTGCTAGAGAAAGTTCAGGAGACTTTCATGACAGACTGTTTAAAAAGTAGCATAAAAATAGCATCTCCTCATTAACCAGGACAAGCAGAGGGAGCATCAGTCAGTTTGTGAGGTACAGGTAAAGAAATAACCCTCAAGTATTTTCTTCTATATGAAGAAAATCCAGGATGAGGCCAATAAAGTATGCAATACAATAACAAACACATAGCATTACTGAAGCATCAGTGCAGAATTTTAATAAAACAAATAATTCTGCATTCATGTTCAAAAATAAGTCACTTATTGTAACACACTTGACACTACCTTGTGGGATGTTTGTCCAGATTTCATATCTGAAAGTGGAAAATTATTTAAACTTATCTTTCAAAGTGCTACAAAATTCTTGGCACCATTTTGGAAAGCCAGAGGTTAAAATTACACTGAAACAGAAAGTGGTTGCCACTTCAGCACCCATCATTCAGAATGATATCAGTACGGACAATGAAGAGAAGTCTGATTTCATTGCAATGTATTGTACAACACAATATTTCTCCATAATGAGCATTTGTAATATTCTTACAAGATAAGGTGCTCTTGGGCTGTGGTACTGGAGGAGTGAAAGGAATGAGCTAATTATTTCTGTTTAAAATCAATAATTATTTAAGTTGTTGCTATGCTTGGAATAGGCCAACAGAAAATCGAGTAAATATGTCAACAGCAGCAAAGTTAATGACTGCAGGAGTCAGCAAGAGCAAAGAAGCCAAATGAGAGGGAAAACTGAAAATTCAGTATTTAGGAAAAATGACCAAGAAGGTGACATCAAGGGTCTGGGCTAACAGTGTCTGCTGAAACCAGGAGAATTGCTCTCCCGATAAACAGCAGCTTCAGCAGTGATGGTGCCAGAAGAAAAACCTCTGGCACAATGGGTACAGCACTGCTTTTCTGTAAAGAATGGAAACAACCCAAACTGAGACTGGTTCTAGCTATAAAATTAAAACTAAATTTAAAGAAATACACTCATTCTGTTAAACTCTGGGCAGCTGGGATGCTACAGTGACCCTTGGAGCACTCTGATTTCTACCAGAACATAGACCAAAAATCCTGGTAATTCAGCTGAAGGAAGTGTGCTTTTGACTTACACTGAAGCTGCTAAAATGGCAGTGAAAGTTCAACAGTATAAACCAACTGAGCATGTACAGTTAAGAACATCACCTTGAAACATCAAACATCTTTTCTCCTTTTTCCTGAATCCTCCCTGGGAATGAAGAAAAATCAGGCAGAACAGATAAGAAAAGCAGGGTGACACACATTCTGTTTTATGTATGTATCCAGACTACATTCTTCAACAAAAGGCAAAATTTCATCTAATCAAACCAAGTATCTAATTGGAAATGCCTCAGTCATAAATTGAAAATAATCATGTTTTATACATATGTAAAATCAAAGCTGCTATGAAATATCTGAAGATAATCTGGAACTTCTAAAGGCTCATGAAATCTCAAAAGAAAAGAAGAGTGATCCGGACAGAGAAGCACTCCAGAAAGGCTTAAACTAAGTCTCAGTTCATTCAGCAGATGAGCCACATTTCAGTTAGAAACAAAACATATTAAACAACTGAGAATGTCATAATGTTGTGCTTCAGCTGTATTAACTGGCAGAAATTGTACTTCCATTTCCAGTAAGCTGTGTGAGTGCTGAAAGAATATTTTCAGGATTTGGATTTATCCTTTCACCACAGAAGCTCAATATTACCGAGCAAATATCAGAAAATGTTACTTCAGTTTTCTCAAGTAAATTTCAGGAGAAGTATGTTTGTTTGACATTAGAGCATTAGCATATATTTTGGGAAATTACCATGCAGGAATGAATGATCAAAAAGAGATTAAAATATCAACTTTTTATTTATACTTCTATTAGGATTAAAACCAACCTGTAAGTACAAACTAATCCTAAGTTTTTATTTTTAATACCAAAACAAGGAAAGAAAACCAAAGGAAAGGCCGAATGAAATAAACCCTTGATGATTTCTGGATATATGTCCTCCCCAGACTCCCCAGATCCTGCAGTCCTGCACAGGGACACCACAGACCTTTGCTGCAGCTGTGATGATGATTCCCCACACTGGGAGGTTCCTGCAGACCAGCAGGGCTGAAGTTCAAAACTCATCTTTGCAAGGATGAACCTGCTCACAAGCAAGGCAAGGCAGCTAGAAAGGTCCTCTCTCACAGTCCAGCTGGAAAAATAAGCTCCACAGTTCATCTCAGTAATTATTTTAGTACTCAGCACAATTACATTACACTAGAAAGCATCCAGAGAAGGAATGATAAACTAATAAGAATATTCTTTAGCTGGGAGCCACTTCACAGTAATTAATTTGTGGTCTGTGTTTGCCCAGTGTTGCTTTGTGCATAGATTGAAACTTGAAAGAGTATTTGCATCAAAGCACACAGGTCCCTTAGCAGGCAAACCCCACTAAGCTCATTTCCTATCCAAGTGCAGTGTTCAGTTTAAAAGTTAATTCCTCCCCTACAGAGGTTATGGGCTGCAGCAATATTCCCTCCTTTAACGAGGGGGAATACTGCTGTGCTGGGAATATTTCCATGGCCAAATTAAATTCTGCAAGTACTTACACCCAGCCCAGAGCCCAGTTCTGTGACCTTTCCTTACCTCTCTTTATGGCCTGACCTCACCACAGCAGAGTGGAGCCCATGGCTGAGAACAAAGCAAGGGGCCCAGTGCTGCCCTCAGAGATGCTTACACAAATCTGCCTTCTTGACAGGCTGCTCAGGTACTGCTGAAGGTGTAGCTGGACCTCTCTCCTTGTGGGCTACCAAAGTAGACTAAAAATTATGTCTTTTTTTTTTTGTCTTTCCAAGCCCTCAAGAAAGTATTTTCAGAGTAACATACAAATTAAAAAGGGGAAGACAGAAAACCTCAGACATTTTTCTTTGGATTTAACAAGTTTGACTATCCCTTCATGCTCATGATAAAACACTAAAAACTGATGGTAAAAGAAAGTAAGGCTTTCTTAGCTGAGAGAAAGAATGACAGTATATTTAGGAGAAGCAAGGAGTTCTATAAACAGATTAAATGATGTGCACTTTGTTTGAGAGCTTTCAACATAGTACAAATTAAATATTTCCAGAAATTCTATTGAGCCTACGTAACAGAGAAGTATTGTGGGCTCTTAAAATGACCTTTCAAATTTAAAAAAACACAAAGCTATGTATATATAATGGAAAATGGGCCTCAATAAACATAAGGTACTTTGTTGACTGTGCTTGAAAACTGGCTATTGAAGGAATCTCACGGAGACACAAAATGAGGCTTTGGTTTTTTGGTTTTTTGTGGGTTTATTCCTTCTCTAGCAAGGTCATGGGTTTCCAGACTCTCATGTGGAAAATGGAAACTTGTACCTCATCACGGGCGAGCGGATGCAGCGCAGCTCTCTGGCACTGGGCAGCTCTGTCACAGATCTCAGGGGTGCATCTGCAGGGCAATGAGCATTCTCATTCTCTTCCAATGACTTCATTCACAGTGCTGCAGGGTTGTTGGACCCACCTCATGGAGACTGCAGAAAAGATGCAGCCTACTCCACCTCCAGTTCTTGCAGCCCTTGGACAGCCCAGTCCATCAGCCTACCTTGTTCCAACCCAGGGATTCATCCCAGATAAGCTAAAGAAATGCTTGGATTTTTTCAGTGTCCCAGATACTCCTGGTAGAGGCCAAGACAGATTTCTGTATGCACAAAATCCCCACTTCAGGGGACAGGTCTGGCCCTTCACCACTTGAAAGCAGGGGCCACAGAGATACAGAAGGACATCCTGCATGACATCCCCAGTGCTGATCCATCCCCACGCTTTAAGACCCTTTCCATTTAGTCCTTGGCCTGGAAAATAAAGGTTTATCTTTCTTCACACAGTTTAGGGATGCTTTCTCATGGTTTCTCCGCTCAGTCTTATGATTTGCAAAATGTACTTCATTTGAACTCATATTTCTTTCTTTCTTTCTTTCCCCTCCTCTATGGCCCCAGTGTGCTGATATCCCTTTGACAAAAGAAGTGTAAGCACAGCTGCATCACCTTGTCCTGCTGTAACCTCATAATCCTGGCTCTGACTCAGTCACACTCAGGCAATGTCTTCTCCCAAAGCACAGGGGAAACCCTCTTGGTCCCCAGTGCCTTGTAGCGCAGGGCTTTGCATAAGGAAACACAATGAGTGCTTTATGGGTAGTTTGCCTTGCTGTCTCCATGGCACTGTCTTTGAATGACCACTTTCATAGAACATATTGATATCTGCCCATGAAAAACATTGCAGTTAGGGGACAAAGAATGGCTGTCAACTTTCTTGCAGTTCTGGGAGGAGCAAGGAGCTATCTGAAGAGGGTTTATGTTTCAAGCTGGAGATTGGTTTCCCTCTGTGGCAGTACAAATGCATATTCAACAAGATCAACCATCCAACTCATGGTTTTATTATTAAATTGCAGACCATGAAGTACTCAAAATAAAAACTGATTAGATCAAAAACTATTTGCTTTGTACATTACCATGGCAATTCTACTTTCTCCATCTAGTTATTTATGACGATGATGGCCTCTGCAATAAGCCTTGAAATAGATACAAAGATACAACAGAGTCAAAATAAATTACAGAAAATGAGTCTTAACTGGCAACAAGTCCATCATCCTCTGCCCCAGAATACTGTCTAGGCTCCAAGAAGATAAAAGGTATGGCCTCGAGAAGTAGCACAAAAGCAGAATTCAAATGCATTCATAAATGCACTCTGCAAAATCCCCAGCCACTTGCTGTGGGGATACATAACAATATTTTTGCTTTAAAGTTTTCCAGATACCCAGAGTCCACCTAAACCATCCATATTGGGGACCAAAAAGTCCCCAGAATCTGATCCCAGAGGTGTTGAGAAGCAACGTTGCTCTGGGTAATCTCTGTTCCATGAGCAGCTGTTACATGTACACCTTTATTAGCAGAATTGTCCCTGGGTGACAGCACCAGAGCTCCAGATCACATTGGCTAGCAAGGTTTCCTGACCCAGTTCTCTTGTCTCCCTGATTCTCAGGCCCTGGTCAAGAGCACAGCCAGCCAAACAAGGATCCTGACCTGCCTGACAGGCAGCCTCCTCCTCTTTCAGTTCAGTGAGGAGCAGGACTGTTATCCTTGTTTGAGATTAACTCCAATGATGAAGATCTCTATCTCTCAGTTTTTAAACCACTTTAAATACATCACAGCTTTACCCAGGGATGTAGGTGGTAGGAAAGATCCACCCAGACAGACATCCCTGTGTGTGTAAAAAGAAAGCAGGTAGAGCAAAGCCTTGAATTTTAGAACAAGCAATGTTCTAAACACTGTAAACATGAGAACTGCTAGATCCTATTCAGAATATATATGGCAGGTTCTATGCTCTGAAGCACATCTTCCACACGCTGTGCTCCATCACATTCACAGACCTTTCCCCAAAGCCCAGATTTCTGTGTGTTTGTAGGGATGTGCACAGTTCCGGGCAGGACTGCTCTTGGGACACATGCCCACATAGGCAGGCAAACAAGGATCTTCACAATCAAAGAAAAGCATTCACAGTTTGTCTGTCTTTATTTTAGTGTTTATAAATAACCAGTTAAGAATTAGGGGAAGACCACTGTGTGGTTTAAGTAGCCAGTCTGCTACCACAAAAGATGAATAGTGAATAGCTGAAGTGAATGATTCCCAGAAAACTCATAGTCTGAAAATGGTTTGCCTGTGTTATTCAGCAAATGCTTGCAAATAATGAACAAGAAGTAAGGACATGACCAGAGGATAGATAAAACTGATCAGGGTTTTTTTTCACATTTAAATATTTATCATCCACTATATATAAAAAAATATATTGGGGAGGATTTGCACACCTCACATTCTTGTGATGCACAAGCCAGAGCACTGAGAGCAGTGTATCATCTATCAGATAGCCATGAGCAAGGCTGATGGAAGTGCAGGAAATGACTGTCCATGGGTGCAACACCCCTATGTCAACTGCATTTTACTTTCTTGTTTCATCTGTCCCATATGCAGTTCATGAGCATGACCAGTACTCATACTGGAAACTTAATGGCTATTGCATCAGCAAGGCACACAGGTGTGAAACTGGGCAAACCCCAACAAACTTCTTCACTGTGTTCCTTGTGGTACTGATGATACCAGAATGGTATCAGGTGAGAGCTGAGACAGAGTCAGCTTATGAGCACTGCCATTGAAATTTCCTGGCCAGAGATTCACAGAGATGTTATCTACAAGGAATTCTGCCCCTCATCTTACAGATATTCTCCTCCTACTGCAGTGATTTATCAGCCCTCAAAGGTAATCTGACAGGCATGGTCATCTGCATCACATATGACAACAAATTGACATAAAATTTCCTTCAGAGGTGCCATGCATATTACAAGACCCCTGTTTGCAAAACCCTTTGTGACAGCCCTTGGTAAGAAGCCATCACAGGGCCAACCGCAAATAATACAAAAATATTTATTTTCCTATTAAGACATGCTTATCATGTCACCAAACTCTGACAAACTCTGACATAACTGGTTGAAAACCAGTTTTTTTCCAACTGCCAACAAGAAAAAAGAATTTAGACTGTTTTGGGTTTTTTTAAATTTTATTTTTAAATATAGATTGATTTCAATACAAAAATATATCTATATGCTTGCCAGACATTCCCACCACTTTTCATCAAAATAACTTATCAAGTTTGACCTAAATTGATTCCAATTATTCTAAGACTGCAGTAATTTACATGCTAAGTAAGAATATTTTCTGCTCAGCTCCATTCAAAACACGTATAACACTTGTAAGAACTGGTGGGGGAAACTGTGAGTAGGATACAGAAATATTTGAACATCCAATGCAAATAAAGTGTAAATGTAATGGACTCACTATTACAGAAGTATCTTGGCATGTTTCCACCTGGAGTCAGCAAGATGATTAACTGGCCACATGCATTAATTATTTGAAGTTGATGTTTGCATCAGTACTGTGTAAATGGGGTGCTGTTCTGCTCACAAAAAAACCCCAAACCAACCCACTCAGCTGAAGCTGGGAGACTGGATCTTCTGTGCCTGATTGAGCTTCAGATAGGTGCAACAACAAGAGCCTCTGGGATTTCCAGACACAGGTTTGGGCAAGGCTAAAGTAGCCAACAGCTCAATAAGGGAGCAGGAGTCACTTGCACACAGACTCCCACCATTTCTGTTCCACTGGAAATTCCTCTAACAACCTTCTCACCTTCTGCTCTGAGGCTGAGTGACTAATACATCTACTAAGGCAACTTCAGCTTCAGGACCTTCACTATCTGACCTTGTGGCATAGCCTAAGCTTTGGTTAGAGCCCTGTGCCGTTATCAGTGCTGCTAAGCAAACAAGGACATCATTTTTTCCTACATATTCCTTTCTGTGTATGTCTTCAGACAGAATCTGAATTTGAACCCCTCCACCAGATGATAAAAAACCATGTTTGTTCTTTGCCCATACTTAGAGTAGTCTGACAGGATCAGGGCTGAGGTTTTACTGAAAGGTGCCTGTTGGCCTGGTTCTTCCATATATACGTATCAAAAATGATGCTAAAGCTCTGTGGAAAGCTTGTTTGTCTTCAGCACAACCTATAAACCCACTTCCAGCTACAGGAGCACTTGGAGGCTCTGGGTGCTCTTGCTGCTCACTGCATCTTTTCATAAATTCCTGTCAGCTGAAGCTGAACCTTATCTGTTCTCTGTTTATGATTTGTGCATTTTAAAACAAAGGGGGAAACAATCACCAAGAAAATCCTGACACATTATTGGAGTGCGATAGCCATGCTATAAATAATAGAAATTTAATGTGGTTTTGTTTTTTGTTTTGTTTTCTTTTGGGGTTTTTTTGGGTTTTTTATTGTTTTAGTTTGGGTTTGGAGGATTGTGAGGAGGTTTGGAGGTGGGTGTGAGTTTGCTTTTCATATCTGTTTAGAGCTGGCTTTCCCATGTTTTTCAGGCAGCAAAATTAGACCAGTAGCAGCTTTGCCAAACGTTTTTTTCTTACAAAATATTCACTTTCTTTCCCATGAAGGGCTGAGATCTTTTTGTGACCCTCAGCAGCCCTGTTCATGTATCAGCTCATCACTTTGTGAAATGGTGTCGGGAAGGAATGAATGGAAGAAAAGCACAGAGACCAAACTCAGACTTTCATAGCTGCTTGTTCAAACCTGGAACGATGGAACAGCATTCTGCTGAGCTGGCCCTAGGGCCTGGCTGCCCACGAGATGGTGCTAGAAAGCTGCAGATTGCCCTGCCTGAGCATCCTTCTGCACCCTGGTGGGAGCAGGACCCGAGGAGGAAGGCACCCAGCAGGTTCAGGACATCAAGCACTGTAATCCTCTCTCTCATACTTTGATAAAATCACTTCATTTTCATTTTAACTTGAAATATTTGACCGCTGTGAAGGCATGCACTTAGTACAAAACTATTCTCACTTAAGTTAGTAAGTGTTAGTAAGTTAAAATATAGGGCACTGCTTTCTCATGGGTACAAAATGAGATAAGATCTTCATTTCTAAATATTACTTACTTAATTCCAGTTTTCTTTATTGAATGTTTTTTCCTTTGCACTGTGTTCAATTGTTTGCAGAAACTAGTCACTTTTGCTAGTGGACATAACAAGCTGGATTCAGAGCTAGACTATAACCCACAATTACTCTTTCTAAAGAAAGAGAGCTTCCCTGATACTGCATGATTGACACTGAGATCAGGTTTTGTCCCTGTTTTTTCACAGTCACAGGAAAATGACAGACAAGACAAGCTATAAGTAAGGAATCTGGCTTTTAAAATTGAACCTTTTGTAGCCTGGAAAAGCTTTCTGGGTATAGAGCAGGGCCACAGGTCAGACCAATTTCTGTAGCTGTCACACAAAGGCCAGCTGAGGTCAGGTCATCTGTAATACGCAGATATTTCCATGCTGGAGCGCTGGGTCCTGACACAGCTCTGTTCCAAACACACGGCCAATATTTGCTATTACAGATCATTTATTAAAGCTTAGCCAATCATAATAGGAAATTTCACGCATGTGAAGATCTCTATGTTTTGCCAAAAGTAGTTCATGCATGAAAAATATTACATAAACTTTCTGAACATATATCAAAATAAATATTACAAACTGCAGGAAGTATGCTAATATGACTCCCATTAAAGTTTCAGGATTTGTTTAGGATTACTCTGATGGTTATAAAAGTGTCTCCTCTCATATCCTTCAGCTGAAGGAACAGCTTTGCCTTGGTCATTTTCTCCCCTTAAAAGCATGCCAGGTTATTCTGATATCCAGCAGAACTACTAAAGGCACAGCACAAAGTCTAGACACCTGCACATGTCCAAGTGCTCTGCTGAGCTGGATCCCCCCAGGTCAGGAAAACCTTCTGAGCCAATTTTCCAGTGCTGATTGATGCTGCTCCTGCATAACTGTGCATAACTGAGTCTTCCAGCCACCATCTGCAGCAGTCACCATGTGTCTGCAAGTCGTGCCAGCCCTTTCCAGGCAGGTGTCAGCATTCTTCACTGAGCCTGAAAACAGCAGGGCTTGAACTTCCACTGTATGTGGCAAAGAGGGATGAAGTCACATATTTACTTCACTTGATGTCTGTCAAGCTGCCCTTGCTGTGTTTCTGACTGTTCTCATTTCACAGCACGATGGTGGCTGTGGTATCACGACATGCTTGCAGAGCTTATGGTCCTTTAATCTGCCTTTTACACTGCAGCATGGACAAGGCAGGGCTAACCTCAACAGTACACCTACATTCAGCTGTGAGCTGAATTGCACCCACAGAACCTGACAGAATGTTCTTTGACTTCAAGGGGCTTGGGATTTTGCCCCAAGACTGATGGAAATGTCTTGATATCCACAGATAGAAGCATCATCTACTACAAATAGTCATGGTTTGCTCAAAGTCAACAAGAAAGTGTTTGAAAATGTTCTAAGTCTTAAGTCTACCCTGACAAGAAAATTTGCACAGCTCCATCAATCTTTCACAAGAAGTGATGCATAGATAGTGAGAGCTGAAAGATCAGAAATGAAAATGATGACAGAAGTTTAAAAAAAGGGCAATGGGAAACACTGGAAGTGGGTAACTCAATGAAACAGAAAAGTTACACATTTAAGAATTTTGTTAAAATGAACAAAAGGGTTTTTGTAACACACTATCTCCGGCATTTCATTCCTCATTATTGCATTGAAGTCCAGCACATATCAGGTTTCCAAGAGGGCTTAGTTATGGATGAACAAAACATGTATGAAATCACAGATAATTTAGAATAAGGAAGGGAATCCCTTTCTTTTTATTTTTAAAATGAATTCTCACATGATTCAAAGTATTCCATAACTGCCCAGCTGTTGTTGGACTTCCTGTACTTCCGATAAATAAGTAATTATTTGGCATGGAAACACTTTCCTATTGCCCCCATGGCTATTTTCTTGGAGAGAAAGAGTGCAGGAGAAGTAAGGAGTGAAGAAGCCTGCCTCCAAGTGATGCAGAACTGACTTTGTGGGATCCATCCCAGTGGCATGCTATGGAAAACAGCCTTGGGGAACCCCAGCTCAACACAGCCAAAAGCTCAGCTAGAGCTGGCTACTGCTGTGAATGATAATGGAAGTGCTTTTATAAACACATTAACACCAAAAAGAGGGCCAAGGAAAATCTCCATCCTTTATTGGAGTGATGGGGAACATTGTCACCAAGGCTGAGGAAAAATCTGAGGCACTTACTGCTCCCTTTCCCTCAGTCTTTAACAGAAAGACTGTTTATCCTCAGGGCAACAAGCCCCCTGAGCTGATGGACAGAGACAGGGAGCAGAATAGATCCCCTGCAATCCAGGAGGAAAGAGTTAGTGCCCTGCTTAGACATTCACCAGTCTGTGGGGCTGGATGGGATTCCCCTGAAGGCGCTGAAGGGGCTGGTCAGAGAGCAGAAGATCTTACCAAACCCCTCTCCATCCTTTATCATCAGTCCTGGTCAGCTGTGGAGGTTCCAAACAACTGGAGGTTGGCCTGCATGATGTTAATGTACCAGAAAGCTTGGAAGGAGGGTGTGGGGAATTACAGGCCTGTCAGCCTGACCTCAGTGCCAGGGAAAGTCATGGAATGGGTTATCCTGAGTGCCATCACATGACACATACACAACTACCAGGGTTTAGGAAAGGCAGATCCTGCTTGACTGTCCTGATCTCCTTTTGTGGGTGACCAGGTGGCCTGGTCATAAAAGGGCTAGTGGACAGAGGAAAGGCTGTGGATGCATCTACCTGGACTTTAGTCAAGCTTTTCATGCTGTCTCCCACAGCATTCTCCTAGAGAAGCTGGCAACCCTTGGCTTGGACAGTGCACTCTTTGCTGGATTAAAAACTGTGTGGCCCAGGGAGTGTTGGTGAATGGTGCCACATCCAGTTGGCAGCTGGTCACCAGCTGGGTGCCCTCAGTCAGTTTGGGAATGACACTCGGTTGGGTGGAAGTGTTGATCTCCTGCAAGGATCTGCAGGGGGATCTGGGCAGGCTGGATCAGTGGGGTGAGGCCAGTGGTACAAGGTTTAGCAAGGTCAAGTGCCAGACCTTACACTTGGGCCACAACAACCCCTGCAGTGCTGCAGGCTGGGGAAAGAGTGGGGGAAAAGTGGCCCAGTGGAAAAAAACCTGGGGGTGCTGGTTGACAGATGGTTGAACATGAGGTGCCAGTGTGTCCAGGTGGCCAAAAAGCATCCTGGCTTGTGTTAGAAATGCAGCATGGCCAGCAGGACCAGGGAAGTGATTGTCCCTCTGTGCTTGGCACTGATGAGACTCCCAAGTGCTGTGTCCAGTTTGGGTCTCTCAGTTCAGGTAGGACATTGGGGTGCTGGAGGGTGTCCAGAGAAGGACAATGGAGCTGGTGGAAAGTCTAGAGAGCCACTCATATGGGGAGTGGATGAGGGAGCTGGGGGTGCTCAGCCTGGAGAAAAGGAGACTCAGGAGTGATTTTATTGCTCTCTATATCTACCTGAAAGGTGGTTGTAGCCAGGTGGGGTCAGCCTCTTCTCCCAGGCACCCACTGGCAGGATGAGAGGACATAGCCTTGACATGGGTGATGGTAGGTTTAAATTGGGCACTAGAAGGAACTTTTTCTCTGAAAAGGTTGTTAAGCATTGGAACAGGCTGTCCAATAGATGCAGTGCAGTCACCATCCCTGGAGGTATTCAAAAAACGACTGGATGTGACTCTGAATGCCATGGTCTAATTTACAAGGTGGTGATCAACCAAAGGTTAGACCCAAGGATATTGGAGGCCTTTTCCAACATTAGTGATTCTGTGATTTTATGATCCCATTGTCCACAGTCTTTTGTGGATGGGAGGTTACCACAGAAAATTCTAATGTGTACAAAGGACCCAGCACAGAAAGTTTAAATATCTCCTCTAAGGTCATATATCAAATCAAGGAGAACCCTGTGGGCCCCAGGTGTGTATTTTTGCCAGTGCTGCCTGTCTCCTGACACAGAAACACGGCTAAGAAAAATGAGGGTGAGGCCCTGTGGGGCTTTCTCTCCATACATACAATCAGAAATGCCTTTTATCCCTCTCAGCCTGCTTCAGACAGCACATCAAACCCCTTCTGTCTGGTGTCTGCCCTGTCACACACCCCTGGCTGAATCTGGAAGCCAGCAGGGAAGGGCTCTCCTGCCCTCAAAACCACCACTTGGGAAAGAACTGGGCAAGGGGAGAGCAGCAGTGCTCGGGCAGAATGGAGATGGGGTGATGCTCAGAATCCCCAAGCAGAATGCCAAGGGGAGGATGATCCCTGAGGAGGTGGGGACAGCATGGTGACACAAAATGCAGAGGAAGTGCAGAGCAGGGCACGGAGAAATCAGCCTGGTCAGGGCTGAGGTGCTGCCAAACCAGGAACCAGAGCTGCCTCCCTCCAGTGCCTGCACCAGCTCAGAGAACACCAAGTTTCCTAATGCTGGCAGGGGAAAATGGGGTGATTTTCCAGCCTTTGACAGCTTAAGGCACACAGACTTCACAGCAGCGGTCTCATCTCACAGCCGTTCAAACTATACTATTTTTAAATAAAAGTAAAAATTTCATAAATTTTTGCTGACTCCAACAGTTACAGAATGCAAAAAACCAAGTTATTGCAGAATTTGGGGTAATTTTCAGGCTTTAGTGTTGCAAAAACATAAATAGAGAAGTTCTGTTATTTAAAGAGGAAGGAAAGAGGTATAAAAAGTTTTAGAGGACCGTTTAAACGTCTTCAAATATAGCAGCTAATTTCCCTGTCTGAGGATTTTCACTTTAGAGTCACACTAGATAGAAAGGTTTTTTGCAGGTATGTGTTAGATTATCAGACACTGTTTCTTTTAGCCCCCAAATAAATTAATGCATGAAAGAGATTTGTAAGCTTTCTAAGATTTTAATATTTTAAGGAAAGCATTATCAGTTTTGTAAATGTTTGTATATAGAAGAGACTCACAAGCATCCTTGCAAAACCACTTCCCAAACCCAGATTCCCTGGCTGGTGAGCTCACCTATGCAGACAATGACAATATGGTATTCCCACAAGATCCAGCATGAAAACCACCAGAGTCTCCCAACCTCCCAATGTCAACTCTTCCCCATTTCAATCCCAAACAAAAATCTTAATGGTAAATGTGTTATTTTCACCTGGTCTTCAATAGAAATAACAATTTGTGCTCAAATGGTGAAATAAAGTGTGACCACTTTCCCCCAGATCACAGGAAATGATAACATAAAAGATTGATCAAGGTGAAGTTTGTGAAAACTTACATGGATTTAAGACCTGCTTCTAAAATCAGCAAACAACAGACTTAGAAGCCCCTAAACCAACATAGTTACAAACCCCAGAAATCTGCAAGAGAGTGAGGGCTCTTTTCAGTGGAAACCACTGCAAGCTAAAGCTTTGCTAGGGTGCCAGTGATAAGTGGTTTGTGTACAAATTTTATCAAGATATTTGTTCCAGGCTTGTAAAAGACAGGACCAATGGTTTGTACCTCAAGGAAATGACGTTGTACACTGATGATTGTTTTTATATGTCTTGTTGTTGCTATTGAAACATGAAAGCACTTATCTTTATGTAGTTTCCTCTATCTATATAAGCTAGTTGTAAACTCTGTTTGATTTTCCAGATCCTTTTACAATCAGATGTTATTTTCAAAGGACTGTAGTGTATAGAGAGCAGAACAGCCAAAAGGCAATTTTAAATTTGCAGGCTGAGGGAAGCTGTATCACAGTCAGGCAGGGAGGAACTTACTGGCCAGATTTTTATAAACTAATAAAAATTTTGAGAGAAGGTAGCTGATCTTCTTCTTGCTGTATGATTTGTCTTGACCTGGAACAAGGATCCTTTGCCAATAACAAAGCAAAGCTTTTGCACAGAGAAGCTCTGCTCAGCCCTCCTGATCCTGCAGAGGAAGGAGGGAGGCAACAGGATATGTTGCACACGTGTTTAAGTCCTTGCATTGTTGTCAAGGAAGTGATATGAACTTCTGGGAAATCCATAGTTCCCCTTTAATATGTCAACAGGTTAACAGTGTTGTGCAGGCTGTATCTGGCTGTGCAAGCAAGGTGATGTTTATATGGTTGGGTAGTAATAACAACAGCTGGGTAAGTTCTGATTCCTCCTGGAATTATCATCTTTCCATATGAGCGTAAGCACAGGTGTTGACTTAATTTATCCTTACTGGCATGCCTCTGTTACAGGACACCAATTCATCCAGCAAATTCAACCTGTAAGAGTGGAATGTCTTCATCTTTGCCCAAAACCCACTGTACAGTACTTTTCCTTTTTAACACATTTTGAGCTTGAGAACAAGTGGGTTGTTTTTTTTTTTTAAATCCAGTCTTCAACAAATGCTGATGCAGTCTCTGAAAATTCAGAAGTCCAAAATGATGCAACATTTTTTCTCCCATTCCTGCCTGGGAAGGGCCACTTGTCTGCAGCAGGGTTTCAAGGTGGGCCCCCAGGAAATGTCCCTGGGTGCTGCCCTCCCTCCCAGCACCCACACATGGAGTGGGGGGCCACAGTGAATGTCAGGGACCTGCTACAGGGCAGGTGCAGGTCAGGGGCTCTGTGGGCCACTAGTGAGAGAGGTCAGAATAACTTCCTATGCTGTTTTTGTCCTTTCAATCCTCTCCCATGGCATATGCTCTAAAAACCCATTGTATCACAGCACAAGAAAGTGCTGCCACCCTGTGAGATGCTGGCACAGCTCAGGCCTTCTGCAAGCAGAAGGAATAATTACATTATTTTTCATTGTCATGTGAGGAAGAGCCAGGGTCAGCCCAGTGGTCTTACCAGCAAGAATTGGATAATACTCAAGAAGAACTTGAATAATTATTTTTTATGATCACAAAGTCTTCAGAAACAGCTAGAATTGGCAAGGGAAATTTCAAGGTATTTTCTCATATCTTGAGGTTATTTGCCAAATGTTGAAGGACGGATCCTGTGCAATATTTGCTCTGTAGGTTTTTTCCTTGTGCCTTTCAGAATGAACATATCACATCCAACCTTTTTGATCTCTTGGGCAAAACAACAATACTCAAAATTCATGTTTTGAGAGATTTCAGTGATAAATGGGTTGGGATTCGGGGGTCAAAGCTACCTTTTTACATTCTTCCTGCTCTGCTGGCTTGGAATGCACTGGGAAATCTCTGCACCTATTGGGCATTTTTTTGGTCATGAACACATTTCCTAAATACTACTTTGAAGTGATGACAAAAGCTAAGAATAATTTCAAAGACCTTGTTTTATAGTTTTGACTAAGATTAAAGTAGAAATAAATTAAACCCGTCACTGAGACCAGTGAATGTAATTTTTTTATAATTTTGTGTCTCTCTGTAGCTCTCCTTATTTTCAATGTGAGAATGTCACTTCCTTCAGTTTATTTATTTTTATACCAGCTTTTGTGGCTTTGTCCCTTGCACTCCACCCCGAGTGATCTCACTAGAAATTCCAGGTATGTCTCAACATAAATTTGCGAATTCTCCCAAGTCTCCAAGAAACTTTCACCCTGCCCTACTTCCCCAATTATTTTCCATTTGGTTGTAAGATGTGTTTCTGTCAGTGTTCTTTCCAGTGTTGACCCAGGCACCAGAAACACTCTGTGGCCAGTCTGATCTCAGCCTACAAGAGCAAATATCTGCTTCCTCCTGTGCTGTGCAGAGAGAACCAGCTGGGGCTGAGTCACGCCTGCTGAAACTCCGGGTGGTGTTATTGTAGGGGAAAAGTCATCTGGAGGAAAGTGGGACCAAAAACTCAAGGAAGAAGAAGAAGAAATGCTGCATATCAGCAGAGGTGCAGAGAGTAGAAAGAGCTGGTTGGGTTTGCACAGCAGTGTGGTGAATCAGCATCAGGAAACCTCTGAGTGCCACCCAGCCACCAGCACCAGTGAGAGCTCAGAGGTGCACTTGGGTACCCTGTGGGGAAGTAGATGAAGGAAGAGACTGGAATGGAAGAAGAGAGGATTCAAAAGAAAATGGAATTGGGTTCTAAAATGGGATGGAAAGCAAGGCACAGTTTTCAGGGTGTCTATCCACAGCACACTGAGCCTGCAGGGCTGGGACTGGAAGCTCAGCAGAAGTGCAGCAGAAAACTCTCCAGCTCCCTGTCCTTGCCTGTTCACTCTCATATTCATCCAATTTTATTGTGATGGCATTTTAAAATCAGATCTAGTCCTAGTCAGGAGGGGAACACACTCTGCATGGGGAGGGGGCCAGGAGCAGTGCCAAGAGCTCCTTGCTAAAGCTTCATAGCAGGGCTGTGCTCACACAACACCTGTGTGAACAGTGCAGATGAAGTAGCATGGAAGGACAATGATGCTTTTATGAAGTTGTGTGTATTTATTTTTTTCATCTTGTGAATCTAGATCCTCCTGCTCCTACTGCACAAGTATCTTGGGTCATCTCTTATGCAGTTTTCTGTTTAATAAAGTTCAATTGCTGTGCATTAAATTTACATCACTGGTGAGTTGAAAAGTATTTGCCATTTTCTGATTAACAGCCTAAAATGTTTATTTTTGCATAGAGGATATTTATGGGCTTTGCAGTTCATCTTTCCTCACATTAATTCTTGCATCCGAAGTTTGTTCTATATTTTGTGGCAGCAATGCACATAAAATACTTGTAACACCAAATTGCCGGGATATTTATATTCCTAATTTAATCCATGAAACGCAAAGGACACCGTGCTCGGTCTGATCTGTGTCCCTGGGCTGAGCTGCCAGCAGAGCAGAGCAGGGTGAGGTGTGACAAAGTGTCAGCTACAGCTTCCCCCTGGGGTCACTGTCAGTCCCAGGGGTGAGCAGTACGCAACCCTTGTGCTGTCCCTGTCCCTGTCCCTGTCCCTGTCCCTGTCCCTGTCCCTGTCCCTGTCCCTGTCCCTGTGCGGGCTCAGGCGCGCTTTGGAGCCGCAGCATTCCCGGGGGAAATCCCGGGAGAATCTCGCTGCTCCCAGCCCTGCCCTCCCGAGCAGGCGGCTGTCGCACGGACATCGCTAGATGGCGACAGAAGTTTTGAAACCGAGTCGGAGTCTCCTGAGGGTTTGCACAAGGCTGCGGTTCAGGCTTTAGCCGAGCCCTAAAGGGTCAGGAGCCGCAGCCTGGGCTGCTGAGGGGTCCCTTCAGCTCTGGCCATCACCGCTGGCCTCCATAGCGAATACTATATATACACTATATACTATATACTATACACTATATACACTATATACTATATAGTATATACTATACACTATATACTATATACCATACACTATACACTATATACACTATATACTAGATACTATACACTATATACTATATACAGTACATACACTATATACACTATATATAGTATATGTAGTATATATACTATATACTATACACATCATATACACTATACACTGTACACTATATACCACACACTATATACACTATATACACTACATACACTATATACACTATGCCACTATACACTATGCACTATATACCCTATATACACTATATACATTGTATACATTATATATACACTATACACTATATACACTATATACACTATACACTATACATTATATACATATACTATATAGCATATACTATACACTATATACTATGCATACTACATACACTATGCTATACCTTTGTTCCAAGGTAAGAATCCAGCATGCTGAGCTGGAGACACAGAGGTAGCTGGAGTAGCCAGTGAAGCAATGCAAGGTAATCACATCCCATTGCAGCTGCTGCTGCTGCTGCTGAACTTGGCTGAGTAACCTGAGCTTGGTCAACAGACCAGAATAATGCTGAGGTGCTCAGAGTGGCATTTGCCACATCACTGGGGAATATCAGTCCTTGGGCTCACTCCTTGGCTGCAGCATGCTGCCTTGTCACCAGTCAGCCACCCCTGCAGCCCTGGCCTGGGGTTTCTCTGTTCTGTGCTCAGGCTTAGGCTTAATTTAATCCCATGCAAAAAGGGCGCGAAGAAAAAAAGTTAAAAAAAAAAAAAAAAGGAGAAAAGAAAGAAAGAAAGAAAGAGAAAAATTAAATTGAACTTTATATAAAATAAAAGCCATCTTCAGGGAAGTCCCTTGCCTTTCTGGGTGTTAAACTACTCTCTGAGGAAGCTGTGGGAAGCATATCTCCTTATTATATGCTGTACACATGATTAATTTGCTTTTCTGTGTAAATGAACCCTGTGATTCATTGCTGTCAGACAACCTGCAGAGAGTTTCAGTTCCAACTGAATTTTTAAAAAATGGGTTGAGCAAATTATTGGTGTGTTCTGGCCTGTGAGGCAAAACTGTAAAGTCATAAAGGGGTTAATTTTTTAAATAGTTCAGAATATTCCTGAAGCTGTTATATTACTGCTGCTTGCAGCAGAGGTGGCAGCTGTAAGTGATGACAGGTCACTGCCTCACAGTAGGGACATCAGAACCTGTTGAGGCACTGGAACTTGACCCCTGCTCCTCCAGTCCCCATAGCACATCATCGTCAACATGATATTCATGAACCTGCAGGAACATATTTTAACAGCATTTATATCTGCTCTTGTCCAGATTTCCCTAGGAAACTCAGGAAATAACTGACCCCCTTAAGAGCAGATTGCCTCTTCCTGGGAGCCAAGGTGGGATGTAGAGCCAGGCAGAGTCTGACGGTCTCTACAGCATGGAAATGAGTCCTTTCAGTGCCAGGGTGAGACCAAGGACAAAAGCAATTTCCCAGGGGCTTCATGTTCTTGTACCACCTTCTAAGTGCCCTGTCTGTTTTATATACAGTGATTTCACGAATACAAGCCGCACTGAGTATAAGCCGCATCTCTGGGTGTTGGCAAATATTTCGTTTTTTGTCCATAAATAAGCCGCACCTGAATATAAGCCGCTCTGTCGTTCGCAGCGAGGACCCGTGTGCAACAAAGTTGCCAAATAGTAACAGAATCGCGGCGTGGTGGGGTTTACTGGCTTGGCTCAGGCTGTGCAGGCTCAGCCCGCTAGGGGCTGCTGACGGGGCCAGGTGGCCCAGCTCGGCGGGGCCGCTCGGCGGGGCCTCTTGGGGCTGGCCGCCACCTCTGGGGTTGCTCGCCCCGGCCCTGTTCCCGACGTGGCGGCGGCAGGCAGGCACGGAGCACACGCCCCACTCCCGCGGCGGGCAAGCGTGGAGCACACACCCCAGTCCTAGCGCGGCGGCGGAGAGCGGGGGTGGAGCCCCCCGCCTCCTCCCCAAGCCGTGGGGATGTCAGCACAGCCTCTCCCCCGCCTGAAGTAGGGAACTCCCCTGCCTCCCTCCCTCCTCCCACGCTGCTGGCGCTGTGCTGGCCGCACCCACCGCGCAACACAGTATCCAATTTGCAACAATCGCGAAATCCTGGGTTTTACTGGTAGGCGCTCGGCTCGGCACCCTGGCTGGCACTTCTGGATTTGTAAATGTCAGAAAATTATTCACATATTAGCCACTCCTGAATATTAGCCGCATTTCCGGTTTGAGAGCAAAATCTAAGTCAAAATGGTGCGGCTTGTATTCGTGAAATTACTGTACCCTGAATCCCCACATCACACATGAGGGCTTCTATGAAATTGGACCCAGTGAGCTGGACAGAAAGAAGAGACCATGGTCTAGATGACAGTCTTTTGTTTTCTAAGCGCCAAATCTTGGCCAGAGTGTATCTGCATAGAATTCCAAGTTTTTATCTTCTCAATGGCTTTATAAGCAGGAAAGCACAGAGGGATACCAAGGTATTGGGAGCAGAACTGACCCACCAGTGTTCTGAGAACCTTCTGCAGAGGAGGGAGTTGCACCTGCTGCTGAACCACTCTTTCAGCCATGGCTGGGTCATTTTCAGGAGAAAGAGTCTTTTGGTGGCACTGAGAATAGAGAAGAAAATTGCCCCTGCAAAAGTGGCTCAACCACTGCAAGGCTCAGTAGGCAATGCCCTGCAGGACCCTGGGGAAATACATCAGTGAGCATCTGCTGTGCTGGGGTAGGCAGCCTGGCATGTGCCCTATTGCCAGGCTGGTATCAGCATGGCTTTTTTTATCAGGATGATGCTCACAGGTGACAGCCCAAATAGTTGCTCTGTTTTTCCCCAGAAGTGGAAACCCAAACCACATACTCCCCCACCCTCAGTCATTGTTCATAAGCCAGGTGTTTTTTTTAGAAAACATGCTGCTGTACTGTTTGAGAGAATTTTATGGGTTTTTCTGGTACTGTTTCTCACCTCTTGTGGTAATCCAGGTGTGTTAGTACCCATCAAGCTCTGACATGGTAAAGTGTTAGAAAACTTGGATCATCACAGAAGGTTGGGGAGCACTGAGGAGACAGAGGGCAAAACCCTCAGGGCACATCTGGTGTGGGTGCAAAGGCAGAATGTTACCTGGAAAGGCAGGGGCTGGTGCACCAAAAACTCACCCACTGACTGGGATGGGTTCCTGCCAGGGCCAAGGATGCTCTTGGGCACTTCCCATGGTTTTAGAGGGTTGTCTGAGGGAAGGTTGGAATTGCACCACTTGCTTTTCATAGCAGAGGAAACCACTCACAAACCCCTGCTTACGCTGGCAAGACTCATGCTGATCTAGCAAGCAGTGTTTGCTAAAACCAGGGGCTTGGGATCAAATTCCTCCTGCCTGGTGCCAAGGCAAGATCCTGAGAATTCCTCCCTGAAAGACATGTACCTGGGAAAAAGGAAAAGAAAGCTCCCTCAAGCTCCAAAGTTGTGTTTTTGCCGTTCACAGTCAATCTCAGTCACTCAGACAATCTCTGCATCTAGGTGGGCACTCCCCAGCCAGACTGGAGGCAAATGGCTTGTCCCTCACCCCATACACTGGCAGAAAAAACTGCAGTGACACCAGCCTTCTCCCTTCAGGCTCCACTGAAAGCTCAGGCCAGGCCAGGATGCTTTAGGTTTGGTTTTTTTTTCCATTGGTAATTCAAAGGAGTAAACGTAATTCTCTTTCTCCCATCACTACCATTTTCATGCATGCTGGAGCTTCTGGTTTCCAGTTACCACTGAAAGCAGAAGTGAAAACAGAAAGAAAAGCTTTTCTCAGGGTATTTTACGTTCAAGCAAAGTCAGGAGGTTTTAGAACCAAAACAGGGGCACTATGAGATAATCTGGTTTGTGCTTAGCTAAAGGCAACTCAAACTTTGACACTTGCCTGTTCTGTGAACTAGCCACAAATTCTCCTCCCTCATAAATACCATTTTTTTTCAGCATCCACAGCTCAGTCCCATTTTTTCCTAGCAGAAGGGGTTTATGAATAATAATACTCTGCTCTTCAGTCAGAATTTCTGTCTGAAGATCTCAAAAGAACTGGAAAATTTAAATTTTGCCAAAATAAGAGCTGAGTAACAAGTCACTCTTTTGTACAGATTTGTGTTGGCCACCCAGAGATGCAGTGGCAGAGATGAAAACAATGCTGAAGTGCCTTAGCTAGAGCACAGCTGTGCTTCAGCACCTCACCCAGCTGTCCTCCCAGGTGTTGTCCCAGTTGTCCCCCTACTACAGACCAAAGATGAATGGGGATACCAAGTCAAATATCATGAGAAGTGTTGGAATAGATCCAGCAGAAAGGCTCTGATTTTTGCTGTTGCTCTAAATCAGTCGTGTACAATCTGCCACGTAGTGAAAATAGCCTGGACCCAGAAACCAAAAATTAACAAAGAGGTTCCAGGAAAAAAAACAACAACAAAAGAACAGCTGGTCAGAATGGCGACAGGATACCCAGACCCATCTATCTGCCTGCACACTTCTTAGGAGGAAGGATGACAAGTTTCTGTGCACAGCAAACATTTGGCAAGAGGAATGACAGCAAGTGAAGATTTTAAATTGCAAAGATCATCTGAGAGCAGTGAAAGCCTGCAGGTTTTCTTTGTTAGACCAAATGAATATTCACACTGGAGGAGGTCAGCAGAACTGCAGCAGACGCACAGCGAGGAAGTCTAGGTGATATCCAGTGGAGTTTTCTGGCCACAGAATGGAGTGTGGAGCCCTGACTGCAAAGCGAAAATAAAGAGATATTTCAATACTTCGTACTGTAATGACATTTTCTCAATGTGAGAATTTAAAAGACATTCACAACATGAAATGTGTGTAGCTGAAAGACTAAACTTTAGGGGCTGGATATGTCCTAGATTAAAAACTTAGATCTGGACATGGAATTATTCTTGCAGCCTCTGACACATCATCAGAGGAAGCTTCCATTCAGCTCCGAGTTTCAATTGCTGAAAAACTTAATTTGCTGTGTCTACTCCTATTAGACAGGAAGGGAATAGTAAGATAGAGGAGCGGGGCATAGAAGAAGTCTAGAGGGCGAGAGTGTGCATCAAGGAGAAAGGAAGTAGTCATGCTGATAAGGACAGCTATTAAGGAAATGTTACAGTAAATGAGAGATTTGTGCCTGTTTCTGTTAAGAAATATGGTGATGAGAGAAAGAAAGGAGGAAAGGAAGAGAGAGAGAGAGAAAGAGAGAGAGAGGAAAAAAGAGAGAGAAGGAGAAAGAGAGAAAGAGAAAGAAAGAAAGAATGTGAGAGAGAAACAGAGAGAGAAAGAGAGAAAGAGAAAGGGAGAGAAAGAGAATTATACACAAATGCAGTCATCCCAGGTAATAAAATGGAGGGGTATCTGGATCTTCCAGTGAAAGGTGTGAAATCAGCTACTACAGAGATAAGAGTAGTAGAAATCTGACTTGAAGTTGTAGCAGGGAAGAGAACAGTCCAGGGGAAGGGATGGAAAGATTTCCTTATTTTGGGAATGGGAAACAAAGCTATTTTGATATGTATGAAAACCAATTTGTTGCACTGGTCATAAAGAAGTTCTAGCAGGGCAGTGTTAGGGATCTGTTATTAATTTCTTAAGGTTAAATTTTCTTTGTGATAGCACTCCCCTGAGAAAGGGCAATGACAATTTTGGACACCTGCAGGTTTTTTTTCCCATGTGTACTGGACATATCATGGTGCAGGGTCAGTGACATCCATCCCTGCTATAGAACCAGACATGTCCCTCCACATTTCACCCTTCTTCTAGGGGGAAGCTGTTGTGCCCAAGAGGTGTCTCTTTGATTTCATGACAGATGCTCACAGGTCATGTAGGAGAGTAAAAACACAGTCCTTGGTAGCCAGAGCAGCAGACAATGGGCTGTGGGCTGGCAGGGCAATTCCCTAACCAGGTGTAAGTGCTGACAAGCTTCAGGCTATACACTATCCAAACCTCCAGCAAACAGAGCATGCAGAAGCTGTTTGGAGAAGCCCCTCTTGAGAGAAATAAGAAGGTGTGGAAAGATTCCAGTCCTAATGGGATGAGTTGGTAGCTGAGTGACTGTTTCAGGTATAAGCAGGAACCTACAGGGACAAGGAAAAAGCTCTGAGCAGACGAGTTCATGTCTTGGGCACCTCACAGTGCAAAGGGAAAGTGGCAGTGGTCATGAGGCACGTAAGATCAGTCAAAGGATATTAAAACAAACAGCAAAGTATGGGTTAAATGAAGTGGAGAAAGAGCTCCCTAGTGGGAACTCTTCCTCTTTTGTGCGAGGGCTGCTGTGTGATGCAGCAGTGCTGGGGGTGTTGCACAAAACCAGCACTACCTCACAGATATTTTCCATGACAGTATTTTTACTACATCCTGTTAGTTTCTCTGTAGTTCTAGATTTCCTCCAGTTTCTAGGGAAGTCTGGGCATAGAGAAAAAATAGAGAGCCTTTAGACATGATCAGGGCTGGCATCAGCTGATCAGGTGCTGGACACCAGTTCCTTTGTCCTTTTTAGGATCTGGCTGCAGACACCTTCCTCCTTTGAGCTCTCAGGAAATCCCCAGGCTATAAGGGTTGAAAATAAAACTAGCCTAGATTTACCAGAGTACAGAAAGGCACTTGAAAATATAACAGAAAAAAAAAACAAAAAAACTTTTTTCTGCATTCAGCTAAGTCTGAAAGTGGTTTTTAAAGTAAACTTTCCTCACTACCACCTCATTTTTGCATTCATCTCATGCATAGGAAAACATCAGCCTGAAAGACACTTTTCTAAGAAAATTGTCAAGAAGGTGCAAAATGGAAGCAGCCCCTTGCTGAGAGGTCATCTCCCTTTCTTCTTTCATGTGGGCTCATATTGTCCAATATTGGTGGCTGTTCCTTTTTTCCTCTGCCTTCAGTCAGAGTTGAGACTGAAGCACGAGAGACAGAATTTTCATGTTTGGACTCAGTTGTTTATTAATTCTTATCTATAGTACAGTGAGTTCCACAGCACTTCTAGCTAACAAGCTAACAGTGAAAAAACGGAGCTGTATCTTGCTTGTTACAAGGTCTTTTAAAGGCAAGCAGTCCAATTAAATGCTAATATCTTTATTATTTATACTTTTGACCCAATGACCAAACACCTCTGACCTGCAGTGCAGTACTTTCTAGCCAACCAAAACCTACTACCTAAAACCAAGAAGAAGAAGGAACAAGAAGGAAAAATAAGCCAATGCCCAAAGCAAAACATTGGTGGTCAGGGTGAACAAGTCACAGGGAAGGTGGCAGGGGAGTACTAACATTCTGGAGCTCATGAGTGCTCACTCCAGCTGCTGCAAATGCACCAAAAATATTGGGGCACCAGGCAGCAGCCTGGGAGAGAAGGCAAAGCTGGGTCTCATTGCTCTATACAGAAGGAGGAGAGCAGACTGGATCTGGGACTCCAAAATCATGGAGCTATGAAACCATAGACAGGGGTGTGGCTCCTGGAGTGGCCAGCACCATGCTGGGAGCATGGAGTGGACCTGAGACAGGCAGCTGCTGGTCCTTCTGACATAGCACTTCCCACTGTCCATCAGCAGAGGCAGGAGAGGAGCCTCTGCTGCTCCTGCCCAGCCCAAGGGTGCTCACAGTGCCCACACTGCCCAGCCCTGCTCAGTGCAGGTCCTCCTGCATTCCCATGTCTCAGCAGAAATCCATGCTCCATGAGGCCAGTTTTTACAGCTGAGATCCTTCAGCCATGGCATTTGGGTCTTCTTGTATTTCTGAAATACTTCACTGCTCATTAACTCCATCCCTCCTGCTCCAGGGGCAGAGCAGGGCAGAGGAGCTGAAGGAGTTTCTGCAAGGAGTCCTTTAGCTTGTCTTATGCAACAAGTCAGACAAAATGGTGACTATTCTTTTCATCTTTTAGGGTTCTAAACCATTTCTTGTCTCTATCTCACACATTTACTCCATCCATTTTGTCCCCCCCAGAGCTTTCTCTTCTGTGCAAGCTGCAGGAGCAGGTTCACTGGAAGCAGGCAGCTTGCCTGTTGTGCTGCCCAGACAGCTCCATACAGACTGGGGTGTGGGCAGGTGCAAGGCAAGGGACATGAAATAATCACCCTAGCAAAGTATGTGTCTTGGGGTCCCTGAGGGCAGGGTAGCACAAACTGTACAGTTCCTTTTCTTTGAGAAGTTGAAGGTTTAGAGTGAGAAACACCAGCCTGCTCAGCATGGCACACAGACCTGCTAGCTAGTGTCCTGAAAAGTGGGCAGTGCTAATTAAAGGCCTGAAAAGGTCTTCTTTTCAATGAAAAAGAAAGTTATATTATGGATATTATGGATATTATGAGTAAGTGCACCAGGCAAATAAACAGACTCAGACTACATCCTGTGTCTCTGCTCAGCTTCTGCATCCCCATTTGGTGCGTGCATCACCCGGTGCCTTTGACTCACACGCTGGCACTGGAACAGTTTTGGATGTACTGTCTCATGTCCTGAGAGGAAATGAGGTGGAGACACTGACATTGCTTGGAAAGTGGAAATAATCTTTAATCACTGACTCTGCATTACAGCCCTGTGCTGGTGCCCCCACAGGAGGTGTGCTGGGGGCCACACTCAGCACCAGCTGGTGGGGAGCACAGGACCTGACCCTGAAACCTCTGGCTTCCCAAAGTATCTGACATCCAAGGCAGCCCAGCACTGTCAGGGCAACTGTCTTAGGGCAAGCACAGGGTACAGGGCACTTCTGCTCTTCAGCACATTTTGGTTAACAGTGCATCTATGCCAACTACTGTACCAAGGAAAAACCTGGGAGAATTGCAGGGACTGTGAATAAAAAATACTGTGTCTTGAGACAGTGAAATTCATAAAATCCATTCCTGAGGTCTTCAGGTAGGAAGCTGAGGTAATCAAGCACAGAAGAGGAAAGATCCCAATGCTCTGGAACATCAGAGAGAGGCAAGATTGAAGACCAATGCTGAAGGGAGACAAGTTTTGCCTTTTTGTGCCTGTTTTTTTTTTTTGTGTGTGTGTCAGCCTCTGCTGTGTCTCCAAAACATGAGTCAGTGGGCAGCAGGGTGGCCCAGCTTGCTTCTGCTTCCTCTCTGGGTTTGGGTCCACATGGATCAGGAACTATCTCCAGTCCAAGCTCCACATGGGGCAGACTGCAAGGTCACACTTGGGCTGCTCCATTCAAGCTTTGAAAATATATCCCCATGTCTGAAAAAATAAAGATTTCCAAACTTAAAGCAACCTTATAAATTAGGCTTGAATTTGTGTCTGAAATTGTATGCACCCAGCTGTTTGTACTTTCAGAACTCTGGTCTGAAACTGTTATGTCACAGTCAGTGCATGACTTCAGCTGAATAATCAATCCCTCAAGGGGCTTGGGAGAGGTGCACCCGGCCGGGAATGTGCAAGGGACGAGTCATCCTCAGCAGGCACGTATTTAATAGCTGGACATGTTTCCCTGGTGTCTAACCTCTGCCTCACTTCTCAGTCTTTCAGGGGCAGAGGTGCTCATGCTGGGACAACATTTACAAATACAACACCAAGAGCATCATTTCAGAGAAGATGATCCATCTGCATGGCTTCTGGTACAAATTATTCCTATGAGAAGCTTGACTCTGACATGATGACTTTTCTCATAGTAGAACAGTAAAACACTTCCTAAATATGAATAAGAGCTTTTCTGATCAAAAAGTCACAATGAAGTCCTGTAACCAGCACTATTGCAAATTCTAGAATAGTATCTACTGGCATGCAAAGGCTGGACGTGCAAAACATCAGAGTCTAAGGGAAGGCAAAATTCCAGCATACAGTAGCTGGAGTCAGCTGAAGTTTGTAAAGAGCTAAAGTTTGGAAGGAGCACTGTATTTCCTTGCACAAATACAGAATTTTCCTCTTTTTCCAAGGCAGCTAAATGATGAAAGGTCTCTATTGCTGCCCATCTCCAGCAGCCTTCCCAACAGGCTGGCTTGGTTTCCCATGTGTCCTAAGAAGTGTCTGGAGGAAAATAAATGAAAGTGGTTCTTGCTTAAGACCTTCCTATGGAGGGTTTGCTGGGTGGTCCCTCCTGTCCTTTGCCAGAACGAGGGGTGTGCAGGGACAATGCACTAATTCTGACTTCAGGGGTGTGAATGTGCTGCCCCAGCAACCACCAGACAAATTAGCTTTGGAAGTCATTCCCCTCATGGAAGAGGGAATGCTTCTAGCCCCATTTTCACAAATTTCATGGGTGCAGAAAGAAATACCACACCTCTTTTTGAGATATGTGTGCTCAGAGACACCTCGAGGCCTCCTCCTTCCAGAAAATTTCTGACTTATCAAATCTGCACTTACTCACACATACTGCAGAGAAGGCCAAGAGAAGATGCCATGGTTAATATTAAAGTCTTGCTGCAAGGCTGGAAAGTACAATCCGACTGGGGCACTGTTTGCATAAAACAGTGCAGAAAGGGAGACAGATCTTCAGGAATATTTTTCACATTATTTGGTTTATTTCCCTTCCTGGAAATATTGCTCTTTTGGCAAAATGAGTTACTGATTTGTTGTAGCCAAAGATATTTTCATCTTTCTAAGGAAGAACCAACTCAACCTCAAAGGGTACTTGTTGCTTCCTTTAAAATATCTTTCTTACGCAGAAAATGGTCTGATTTTCCCTGAAAACAACACAGTGTGTACTTGGAAATGCCATGGTGTTCAGCCAACTCTGCCTGAGACAGTGATATCTGGTCTTCTGCTCTTTCAAAACCACCTACACTCAAACCCACAAGGATGCAGAGGTTCTGCAGGGTGGGTAGGGAACCAGTTAGACCACTCCTCCCATGGGGTCATTAGATCACTTTTCAAACACATCCCTTAGTGGAAGCCTTTGCTGGCCTCTTGCCATTTCTGTAAGAAAGTACAGCCATGGTCCTCACAGTAACCAGCCCCAGTGTCCCAGTGCTCCCAGGGGTCCAGACTGTCCTGGGGCCACCAGCTTGGTGGCACAGTGTCACTGGGCTCCTGTCATCCTTGGGCATGGTCATGGCTCTGCTCAGGACAGCAGCTGGAACCAGCCACCCCCAGGCTCTGTGGCAGGAGCTCAGTGGGACAAGGAGCCAGGGGTCCCTGAACTCCACCTGGGCCACTTCTGGCTGATGCCATCTGAGGGGCTGGTAGCCCAGTGCAGAGGCAGATCCATGTGCCAGCCTCCCACAAGTCCCTCTGCATCTGTGCCAGAGGGCCACCAGGCTGGCTGGCACTGCAGGATGTGACCTGGGGGACCAGAGCTGCAGAGGGAGAGCAAGCACTGTGAGATGGGAGGGAGGCTGCATGGGTGATGGGGACACCAGGTCAGGCTTGGAAATTCTCATTTAAAAAAACTAAGGAGAAAAAGGTAATTTGTTGGAGAGGATCTTTGTCCCACTGGTAAATAAAGGCTCCTGAAGGAGCATCTGCAGGGATGGTGGGATACAGACACAGGCTCTGCTCAGGTCAGCACTGCCATGAGCTTACCTGTACCAGAACCAATGCTCCTGTTCACTTGCATTTTGAACAGGCAAAAGAGGAGTTGACAAAGGGGAAAGACCTACACTGGAAATTCACATGGGGTTTGTAGACTTCCTCTTTGGGCAAACTGTGTTTGCTTTTCTCTCTTTCTCTCTCTTTTTTTTTTTTTTGTTTTGTTTTGTTTTGTTTTGTTTTGTTTTTTTGTTTGTTTGAAGGAGCAAGCTGTTGTTGTTACAGCTGGAATAGAATTATTTTTCTTCTTAGTAGCTGATACTACTAAGTTCTTCTTAGTGCCATGTTTTGGATTTAAAATTAAACTCCTGTTGATAATACACTGATGTTTTGGTTGTTGCTAAGTAGTGCTTACACCAAAAGTCAAGGACTTTTCAGTGTCTCATCATCTGCCAGGGAGGAGGAGCACAAAAAGCTGGGAGGGAGCACAGGAGGGCTGACCCAAACTGGGCCAAGAGATGTTCCACACCACCGAAAATCATACTCAGTATATAAACTGGGAGGAGCTGGTCAGAAGGTGTCAATTGCTGCTCAGGGCTGGGCTGGGCATTGGCCAGCATGTGGTGAGAAATTGAATTATACATCACTCTTTTTTCATTTGCTTTATATTTTCTTTTTTTTAAATCACAGTTTTTATCACATTTTACTTTGTTTCAATTATTAAACTGCTCTTGTCTCAACCCACAAGTTTTGTTTTCTTTTCCTTTTGTTTTCTGAGTCCCTTGTGTTCTTTCTTTCCCTCCAGGGATGGGGAGAGCTTGAGCAAGCAGCTGCACAATACTTGGGTGCCAACTGTGGTTAAAAAATTAGAGAAGGGGGAGAAAAGGTGACCTTGGCTTCCTGTGGGAGTTAAAGAAGGCAACCCTCTGCACTGCCAGCAGCCTTGATAAGCCCCCAGGCTGAGCACGACTCTGTGGCACTTCACCTCTGGGGGTTTGATGGACACTTTCCTGCCACCCTGTCCTCCTGGGCTGCACACACACCTGGAGTCCCTCCCTGCCTTCTCCCATTTCCATCTCCTGCCCTTCTTTGGCCGCACAACACTTCAGCATGTGACCTGCTATGAGCACCAGGAAGGATTTAAACTTTGCAAACATCACTAATTATTTGACTTTTTCATATTTGCAAAGCTATGCTTAATGTCACAGCCTGAAGTGGGGCATGGTCTCTGTGCATGGACACCCCTCCTCTGGCATTGGTCCTACAGGAACAGGGCTCACACTTGAGACCAGAGGCTGCCATTGCACGTAGCTTTGATGAGGATCAGATACAGCCATTTTCTCTTGCACACCTCACTCTGGGAGCATCCTCCCTCTCACAGCCTCTCTCTGCACCGACCCACCTGCCCCTGGACACACTCAGGCTGCCCCTGTGGCCATGCCACCTCCCTGCTCAGGTGCCACGTGCTGCTGCCTTGCCAGGAGGTGTGGGTGCAGGTGAGCCAAGCTGTCACAGCAGCTCACCTCCTTCCTGGTGAGTCACCCTGCCCCAGTATCTGTCAGTATGGCTGTGTCTGGTCACCAGCCTGGAGCAGCACATGTGCACCCATGGGACTAAAACGAGCCACTCCCAAAGTCTGGCTGGATTTTTTCTGGGCGTTGCTGAGTTTGGTCAGCACACAATTTATAAAGGCTTGTTTTCACCGTGACCGAATTGTTAGCTTTGGATGGTAACAGTTTTAGAAATGGACCTTGCTGGGCCTTTCCTGTAAGAAAAGAAAAGGCTACTTGGGCTCCAAGCAGTGATTTGGTGCTCTTGTGTTGGGAATTTGCAAAGTCCCTGGGCATGGGATGCAAAGCAAAACATAGGAAGCAAAGAAAGCCTTCATGGTGTCTGAGCCTGCCTTGGAAGCAGCTGGTGCAACCCCAAGGGAAGCTGTTCCCAGCCATGCAAATATTCCCAGTTTTGGTCATGCACAGCACCAGGCATCTCCCTACACCCCAGTCCTTCCCAAAAAAACAGCCTGGCCTTCCCAACTGTGGCAGGGTCACACCTCCAGTGACTCTTCCCCAGCTGTTTCTTTGCTTCTGCCAATTAGCCAGAACAATGCACTTCATTCCCCAAGGTCCCAACAAAGAGACTAATGCTCAGCTCTGCACACAGGGAGGGCTGGCAAACTGCTCTGTACTCCTACTGCAGCTTCTCTCAAACTTCCAAATATCAGGAAGCCTTGCTGAGGAGTGCCATGGTGTTCTCAGTTCCAGGGTCACAGCCTGAGATAAGAAACTGCTAAGCCCAGAAGAATAAAAGGCACATTTGGCTCCCTAATTTCACTAGTGTTGTGATTTATCCTCAGCAGGCAACCAAACCCTACACAACCCCTTGCTCACTCCCTTCTGGTGTATGAGGAAGAGGACTGAAATGGTACAAATGAGAAAACACATGGATTGAGATAAGCACAGTCTAAAGGGCAAAACAAATGCTGTGCACACGAGCAAAGCAAAACAAGGAATTCGTTTACCACTTTCCATGGGCTTAAAGGTGATCAGCCATCTCCAGGACAACAGAGCTCCATTATGTATGTAATGGTGACTTGGGAAGACACACACCATCACCCAGAATGTTTCCCCTTCTTCTTTCCCCCCCCCAGCTTTATACATTGAGCATGACATTGGATGGCCTGGATTATCCCTTGGGTCAGCAGGGCTCAGCTGTCCCAGCTGTGTCCCCTCCCAGCTCCTCCTGCACCCCCAGCCTCCTCCCTGGTGAGACACTGAGAGAAGCAGAAAAGGCCTTGACACTGTGTGAGCCCCACTCAGCAATAACAGAAACGTCCCTTGTTATCAACGCTGCTCTCAGCACAAAGCTGAAACACAGCCTGGACTGGTTACTGTGAAGAAAATTATCTCTACCCCAGCCAAAACCAGCACAATCAGTGAGCAGTGGGTTTCCCTGTGCACTTGTGTTTTCTTTTGCAGCTTAGCATGAGTCTCAGTATTCCCTCAAGAGAAAAAGAGGAAACACCAGTAATCAACACAGAGGCAAACCATTTGCAAAAATCCCATGGCTCAGTGCTGACCTGCCAAACCCTGGGGCTTGTGCTACTAGCACAGGATTTTCCCACCATCCATTTTTCATTCCCTCCCCCTCACCTCCAGCCTCGGTTGCTGAGTACACAGCTGCTCAGGCAACCAGATTAGAGCAGTAATCTTCCCCTCCCAGGATACTTCTAACCCAGTTCATTTCCCTGACCTCATTCCCCAGGTGCTGGTATAAACAAGCGGACCTACACAATGCAGGGATCACTACTGTGGGATGTGCTTGAGGGATGTGGGATGTTTAGGATGTGATGTATTGCTCCAGAGAGAAATTCCTGCTATGCTGCAGGCTAAGGCTCACCTGAGAAATAGTCCTCAGCTATTAGAAAGCTGATAGAGCTGGAAGCAATGCTTGGTGTTCGGCATACCTGAACAGCTCCTTGTCGATTGAGTACCAGTCCTGAAGTGATAATAATCCTGAAGCCCTCATACTGTTTAGACATGTGGATGTGTCTATAAAGAGCTATTGGTTTATTACCTTATTACTTATGTCTGGTAATATATAAAAGCCATAACTAAACCCAAATATGAAGGAGTGAGCCTATATTAAATAGTGTCTCCATATGCAGATTTCCATGCTAAAACATTTAATTGGGTGGGGGAAAGGAGAATGGCATTATAGGAAAAAAATAGAAGAAAAGTCAGTGTAACATTTTTAAAGAAAAGGTCAAAGACCCCTAGCAGCCTGCAATTTTGACATGGATCTCATTGTTGAAGTATACAGGCACTCAATAAGCATTTGCATTACCCCTAGCCCTTGTCTGGTGAGAACACCTTAATTTTATAGAAGGGAAACTGGGGGAAAGATTATAAATCTACCTTCAGTTACCTGAAAAGCTCTTCCTTCTAATTTTATTAATCTCCTTAAAGAGCAAAAACTATCAAGATGGAAAGAAAAGATCTAAAATTGAACACAGGTCTCTGAAACCAAAGGTGACCATCCAAACCACTAGGTCATGTTTTCTTTAAGTTAGCCACACTGAAAGTCTGATCACTGAATATCCTGATCACTACAGTCAGTGTAAATACTGAGGGCTCCCTGACACATCTCTCCTCCAAGCAACTAGTTATCTAGAGATTTTGCACAAAGCACCAGAGCAAGTGGGTTATTCCCAACAGCATTATTTGCAGCAATTAACATCAGGACTGAAGTGCCCCATGTTGTACACAACTGCTCTGCAACATCCAGGCAGTCCATAAGCAATGTTGGGATGTGACAAGATTCTGCATTAAATGCTTACCATCTATCACCAGAGTCCAAAATCCATCAACAATCTCCTTCACCCTACTTCCCAATAAGAAGAACGATGCCTGCAGTGTACCTGGGCCATGGCAGGGGGTGTTGGCCCAAATGCAGCTGCAGCCCCATGCTGTTTTTGAAGATGAAGGAAGAATGACCACATCTCAAGGCACTGAGCAGGATTTATTCATTTGACCATATCAGTATCAAACTAGAAATCATCTGTTTAAGATCATGTGTTAGAGAGGAGCAGCATTAAACAACAGACATGAAAAAGAGACTGTGCTTCAGAAAAAATTCCGTGTACAACATACACAGTATGCCATTTAACACAAACGCTTATAAAGAGTCATCCTAAGCATCAGAAAGAGTTTTATAAAAGTTTACATTCTCATCCCATGGGATGTACAGAACTATGCAGTTTACATAGTTTTACTATCATCCAAAACATCATGTTTCAAATGTACGAGGCACAGCAAGAACAATATAATTCCATTTCCATAGGAACATAAACACTGCTTGTCACTAATGACACGCCTTCCAAACCGTAACACTCAGAGCAATTATACATGTGTACAATTTTAAAGTATTAAAAAGCAAGAGTTTGGAGCCTGCCCACTGTTACCAATAGGGAATAACACTTGCTGTACCCTTGAAAACTATCATAGATACCCTTGCAGTAGTTGTAACACAGGAAGGAGTTGGAGTCACTGTCATACTTTTGTCAGGGCCAGCTGACTGTGCAAATCCCAAAGCTAACTGATACTGCCAGTGAACACTTCACTCGACCCACAGAGGAGGGGACAGCCTCCTGCTTAGCTCCCACTGCCCAGGGAAGATGCAAGTTAAAACACATCTGTAAACAAGTGATAATCTGACTCCACAGACAGCTGATAGAAGCTAGCTTTGCTTATGGGAGGCCGTGATTTTCATTAAGAATTACTAGAGGCTGACCAAGTTTTAAAGATCAAGAATGACCAAGTCTTAAAGACAGAACAAGAATGAACCAGTCTTTGACTGGTTAAATCAAGGACTTCTTTTTTCTTTTTTGTTTTGGGGTTGGGGGTGACAGGAAGGTTTTTTTCTAAGGACAGCTAAGAGAGACTGAATCTTACAGCCCACATGCTAAATTATATTACATTTTTTCCTGACATTATTTGCAAGCATATATTTTAAGTTTTACAAAAGTGCAAGGCCCAGCACAGGAAGACATCCTGGATTAAGACATTCCCAGCTGCAGTATTCTTTTCACCATCTTCTTGTTGGTCAACCAGCAGACACACAAACATCACTGCTTGGGACCAGCTTATCAGAGCCCCTGAGGGTTTAGCTTAATCATCTGTGCAATTAAACACTATTCACATTTGACAGCCTATAATGGCAATAGTTTTATGTACAAATTGGAAAATCAAGTCTTAAAATAAAATTTTAAGAGGTAGAGGTCCATTTCTGACCCATGAACATAACATGTTACTGAGTCAGTCATATTCTAAGGCTGGTGGTCCCCTAACAATATTGAAGTAACCAGCTAGAGCTCCAAGGTCTATGTAGAGTGATCTTTGTCTTTTTAGCAGGTCTGACTCTTCCATGCTCCCATTACACAATGAGGAATCTAAAAAGAAAATAGAGAAACTGTGTCATTATTGCACAAATAGCTGTATCAGTTCATTTTTGTGTTTGTAGGTATTACTGGAATATTTGATCTATTTTTTCATCTTATTAATCTGTGGTTTAGAAAATTTTCAAATACAACCTAAGTCAAACCTCAAATAAAATAAAATCTAACAAACCAACTCCACAACTCTAGGACAAAAAGAGGGAAGCACTTTGCAACTGAAAAGAGCAAGTGTGTTCAACTACTTTAAAACAGTCTCCATCAGCTGGAACAGTTAGGCAGAGCTTTCTCATCCTCAGAACTATAGTGCTAAAGGAGAGTTTGGTGCAAGAAAAAAACTGCTAACTTTCTGCCATCTGAGAATTCTGCTTCCTCATAGAGAAATTTTCATCTAAACACATGACATCATCTCTGTCTGGGTGTGACAATACAAATACAGGACCATCAGTTTCAGATTTTTTATTCCTTTAAAATCGAAGTCTGAAAAGACAGATCAGGTTTGCAATGGCAGAATTCTCTTGAATACTTGTATAATGACTGTCTTTGAATCTCAAGCACCTATAATAAACCCCAAGTTTAATGGTCAAATATTCTTTTAATTTTCAAAATAATTGATTCAGATGGTCCAAGGGTTATGCACCCCCAAGGCAAAATCCAGAAGCTACAATGCCATTCTAAATTCAAAACCTCTGACTGATTTCTTCAGTGAATTTGTTGCAACAATTATGCGTTACAGCGCCCAAACTTTGCATAGATATCTTTGGAAATATTTGTCCCACTTAAATAAACCACTTGTCTGGGAAGGATCTTTCAATGCTTTTTGTCAGAACTCTCCTAAGGTATTTGGTAAGTTGAAGAAAAACATTTTGAAGCCTGCTGGCAGGTTATTGGCACTAAATCTTGCTTGGGCTTGAAGGGGTTGTTTCCTACCTAGTTCATGTATGATCCTTTATTAAGCACTTACCAATGCACAAGGGCAACAGCATTCTATCCCATGGTAATTTTTGGTTTTAAAACAAAGGGCTTGTACTGCTGACACTCAGCAACATTAGCTATGATTTTGTGTGTGTGTTTTTCCCCGAAAATCCAAAACGTGTTAGATTTGCTGGTGGTTGTGGCACTTTGTCATTGTTTACAAATCAAGAGCATCTATAAAACATCTGTAGCACAATGGCAAATTGAGTCCATTTGGACAAAACTCTATACTTCATGAAGTGCCCTGAATGATTACCATGGCTTTTCCAAGAGACAGGCCTTCTGGAGCCTCCAAGAATTCCTAAGTTCCTGCCCATTGAAGTCAATGGGCGTTTTACAGATTGCTTAATGACCTCGGGGTCTGATCTCATCTGATTGGGATTTTCACGGTCACTTTTCAGATGTGTTTTGAGTTTCGTTGTATCTTACCACTCATTTAGCCAAGATTTGACACAAAGCACGAGGCAAGTGAGCCTGATGCCATTACCGGTAATATTTTCTGGCAGCTGCAGATCCTTCCTGGCCAGCAGCCTTTTCCTTTCAAACAACGCCGAGTCCAGGCTCTGGCACCGCGGCTGCTCCTCGGGGGGTGGGTGTAAGGCTTCATGTTTCAGTAAGTCTGCTGCAGACAGCCTGTGGTTGGGATTCCTGTCCAGAGCTGCTTCTAGCAATTCTCTCATGGAAGTGCTGCAGTCCTCAGCAATATCCTCTAAGGGGGGAGCTTGCTTGTGTATCTATTGGAGTGAAAAAAGACCATGGAAACAGTTATTCCAAAAACAGTGGAAGAGGAAGTCACAGATAAGCACATGAGTGGTCTGGGAATTCCCTAATTAGGACTCATCACCTCTCTAAGTAGGGCTGATCAACAAGAACAGAACATGCAACTGCACAAAATCCACTTTGAAAAAAATCAGATTTTATAATAAATCTAAAAACTCAAAGAAATTTCAAGTAAGCCTAAAATCCAGTGCAATGCAAATTCACCAGATTTCTGTACCACACTGGAAGAATCAGAGAATCAAATCTACCAGGTTCCAGTTTTTATCTGCAACTTCTAAGGAAAATAGACAAGTAGAAGACAGATAGGCTTGTTTCCATCAAGTCTCACACTGATCTAACCCGTCCTCCCAGTAAACCCAAGGCCTGTAAATTGAAACACATATCACAGAGACAATTCCAGCTCAGTCTCTGTCTTCCCCTAAATGCTCAAAACCCACTTCTTCCCTCCCTCCCTCCCCTGAAGCAAAAAGGATGATATAATCTCTCTGACAAATAGACAGTTTTTATATGACTAGAGCTTTCCCAACAAGAGTACAGGAAACCCTCCAACTGATACTGAGCTGGCTCTGCTCAGGACACTTACAATATAGAGGTAGGAGGGATATGCAGAACGAGGGTATCTGTTCACCCAGGGCGGGATGCCTGTTTGCATATGAATGATGGTCGCTCCCATGCTGTAGATGTCTGCTTTTGTTGTGTGGCCTCTGCAAAGGATAACTTCAGGGCTCATGTAAATCTGAGAAAAACAGTTGAGGAAAAAAAAAAAAAGATTACTCAACAGGGGAAAACAACAACTAAAGATGACTTAATGACATTTTGTGATCCTGGAAACCCCCCTCAGAAGGGATGCATCCACGAGTACCTGCAAGCACTATTTGGGAAATAAGATTGTTTTGTTCTGCATGTGAGTACAGCCAAAGAGACAGTACCTGGACAAACTCATATTCCAGGCTTGCCCTCCTCAGACAGGCCACAGGACAGTGACTATGAGCCTTAGCTGAGCTGTGAGAGGCTGAGGTTCAAGCCGTGGCTCTGCCTTGTTCAGATGAGTAGCAGAAGCCTCATTCCTCCACAGAAAAAGGAGGTACCTGAATTGCCAGTTTGTTTTGTGGGGCACTGCTGGGACTGCTCCATTCTGCTTGAACTGGCTGGGCATGAGCTAAAGAGAGAGTCTGACTGTACTGACAGTCACTCAGATAGGGTAGGAGTGCACTCCTCAGATCCCTGTTACACAGAATACTACACAACCCTTCTGAGCAGAACTGACAGATATATACCTTCCTGTCTTCTTTACTCTTCTTACCTCCTCCTTCTCATCCAGTAACCTGCCTGTTGGAGCATTATTTTGAGAAATGGGATGATGAGGAACAAGCCAGGTCTAGGCAATGCATAAATTAAAAGTTAGGTGCCCTTTGCACCACATTACCTCCAAAGCAGCTATGAAGAAAAAAATCCCTCTTCTAACCTTTATTCCAAACCAAAAATTCTAATCTTTCTTGACAGAAACCAAAATATTTCCCATCCAAACATTTCACTGAAACATTTGAATTTGCCAAGAGTCTGAAGAAGGATCTTGGAAGTTCCTGCCAGCAACAGGCAGCTCAGAGTGCAGCTGGAGGAGAACCAGACAGGCAGGATGCAGGAGGCACACCCTGCACAGCTCTGCCACTGCCACTGGCCCGGGGAGCAGGTTTCAACACCACATGGGCATAGCACACCAGGCTAACAAGCTACCATATTTGCATATTTGTTTCTACTTTTCCCTCACCCAATTTCCCTCTAAAGGATTAAAACAAACTTGAATTAGTTCAAGTCATCCTAACACAAAGAATCACATTAAAAGCCATTAACTGGCACAAGGGCAGGAAGTTAAGTCATCACCACATGGCTGACTGCTTATTACCACAGATTGAGAACGGCTGTAGGGCTCACGCAGATTCCAAGGAATATTTCCCAGTAAATTACATTCCCTATCTGCAAGTAGAACTTGTGATTGGAAGTGTGTGCAAATCCTCAGCAGGTGTCTGCAGCTGCTACTGACTCATCCACTGCTTTCCTCAGAGCTCAAACAGAATCAGTGCATCTGCACCCTCCACCTTTAAGTCTCATAAGGAGAAAAGAACAGGACTCCTAATTCTATAAAAAGAAGTCTTTGGCAAATACAATGCAACTTGAGGGAAATCTACATAAGCACAAAGCAGCTGCCTTCAAAAGAATGCTGGTACTAGATCCTATCTGCAGTTAAGGTGAGAAAATGGTCAAGATGCACCTTGACTGTACAGGGACAAAAATCAAAAATGAGCTCCAAAGCTCTGATTTCAGACTAAGAGTCTGTTGTCACCAAAGCAAACAGCTCAAGCCACAGGTAACTTCTCATTCTCATTCCTTCAGACTGGTGGGCTGGTACTTGCCTGCCAGTCAGACCAGTGTCACAGCCCAACTGAAAAACAGTCCTTTCTTCATGCTGTGCTAGTTTTAGTTTAGCATTCCTGAAAATGAATCACACCTTCCACACTCAACAGACCTTGGCAGACAACTTTTTACCCTCAAATGGTTGTAACTGAAGCTTATATATTTTAACAAAGTGACAGAAGCCTAACAGAAAGTGTAGCAACTGCCTAGAAAAAGTATTTCCTGCAGAGCAGTTTCATAACAACCACAGTTTAATGTTCTGCATGACTTGTACACAAAAGCAGGAACATCAGGGTTTTTTCACACTACACCATCTATACAAAATTTAACTAACTTTCAATCCTGTTGCCCAGAATTGTAATTAACCATTTTTATAAACACAAAGAAGATTCACTACATTCAGACCTTTTGTGCTACAGAACTGAATGAAAATCCTAACTCCCAGAGAACATGCACAGGACAAAGGTTACTCCACCTGCCACTTCCCTCAAGGACACAAGTCCCTGCCAATACCAGATGTAAGAGAAACCAGCCAGCTCACAGGCAAAATGCTGCATGGCAGTGACAGAGCCCCAGCCAGGGGTTGCACAATTACATGCAGGAAGAGCAGGACAACTGCACCACTTCTTAAGGCTGCATAACACAGGGTGCAAAACACAAGACTTTGTAGAGTTAAGATCTTGCTTTGAAAAAAAACAAAGAAAAACAAACAAGAAAGCCGGACTGCAGAGGGCATTTGTGGGTGACAGGATTAGGCACTGTGGGGAAGAAGATGCCTAGAATGAAGACTGCGAGCAGGAAAACCTACAGAAGCATCAGAAACATTAGCCTGTAAATCTTCCACTGGTATCTGAAAATCTCCTTTCCCCGTGCCGTGTCTCCAACCTCACTTCTGGCTGCAATGCTGTAGCAGGATTGCTGCTCCCCTGAGAAAGCAAACACCAAGCATGGCCAGATTTCAGGGTTGGGGGGATTATCAGCTTTCTGAGGACAGGACTGCAAGTGTTAAGTGTGTGGGATCATTTTCCTCCTATTAAATGAAGAACTAAGTGATTTTCACTTTTCACTTTTTCACTCAAGTGTTTTCACTTTTCACTTGTTCTTACTAACCTTGTCTTGTTCTTACAACCTTGGTCTGTTCTCCAAGACCCTGAAGTGGATCCTCACCAGTCTGCTCCACAATCATGGAAATTTCCTGTTTACACACATCTCCACCATTGGGAAATACCCTACCAACTCATACCCACCATTGTTCTTATTCCCATTTACAGCACACAAAACCCCCTTGAACAAGCAAAAAACCCCAAACCAAAGTAAAAACCCCACAAAGCTCATACATGAAGTGACAGAAAGTATACTGCTTCCAGTTCAGCAACCACTTTAAGCTCTTAACTCCCCTGACTAGAAAGACATTGAAAACAAATTATCTTAAAAAAATAAACAAACCCGACCTTCTGTGAAATCTTGGTTTATCCTGCCCTTCTAAAAAGTGAAATGCTTTTTGTCAGTTACACAAGGATCTCCTCTTTACACATGTGGAAGACTATTCAAAGGGTAAGTGCTAACATTTCAGCTAAAATATTTCCTGTAAACAATCTCCTCCAGCAACAGAGAGCACAGATGCCACATCTGCAGCAGCTATCCAAGCTAATTGTTGCTGCTTGGTTGTTTGCTAAAACTCCAGCCCTGCAAACACCTCAGCAGGAATGCAGCTCAAGTGGTGTGCAGAATCTCAAAGTCACTGAGAACATTTAAAAGGACCCCACCTCTATCACAGTAATGTCTAAGCAATTTTACCAGATAATCATGAACCGTGCCATGCACACCTGAAAACCAAAGGGTTACATGTAGATAGGGAACAGAGCTTAGAAGGGCTAAGGGATGAAACCCAGACATCAATAATTTCTGTGGTTCAAAGCACAGTGTTGAGCAGGTCAACCCAGTCCACAGCCTGTATCTCAGAAGAAATCTCTGCTACAGCAATGAACAAATTCCTGTTTGAAGTGTCTCTGACCAGCAGCTGAAACACTGCAAACAACCCTCCTCAGAGTACTGTTTGACTTCAATGAATGACTGGTAACAAATGGGACTGCAAAGTGACACGGCTTTCAAAGCACTCAATTCAGCAAGTTGAAAACAAAAATATAATTGAGACTCTATTAATGTTTGCAACTTTTTATAGATTTTATAGTACCTATTTTACCCATGCTTCTAAGCCTCCAGCTTCAAATTTGAGCCTAAACACCACAACCATATGACTAACGCAACATAAGGGCTTTTCTCCCTTCAGCTTCTTACCTCTGTTCCTCTAAGGTCTTTGGGATAGTAAATGTCTTCAGTCATTTGAACACTTAAGCCAAAATCCACCAAAACAGCCTTAGTTGACATAAAGACAATGTTGCTTGCTAAAAGAAAAACAAAAATTACATAATTTAAGTGTCTGGTAATTTGGTATTTACTTTACAACACTCCTGTTTCATTCAGATGCCAGCCTGAAAAGGGAAAGAGATTTGCACAACCACTCTCTATAACCAATATCCTTCTAGCCAAAATAGGTCTGGTAGTGATTTGGTTCAATTTAAAGTCATATCTTAAAAATCAAACTGGACTGGTTTATGGTAAAGAATCAATGTTTGGTCGTCTTCTTAGCTTAAAATTTGAAGGAAAAAAAAAAAAAAAGGAGAAAGAGAAAAAGGCTGAGGGTAGAAGAGGAAGGTAGAAGACTGGTAGGCACCATAGCACAGTGCTCTGAAGATGTTTAATGGTCTCCACAATGGAGATCAGGCTGTGCAGCTCTAGCTATAAACAGCACAACTGCTGCTCACCAAGAGGCCTTTCTAGAGTAACAATTTAAGTGAAGAGAGAAGCAGAGAGTAACCAGGGCCCCTCCACTGCAGCCACACCAGTCACCTGCACTGGTCCATAAGGGGCAGCTCAGCATGACAGCTCAGAGGACAGACAATGGCTGCAAAAGTAATAGAAGACTGAACATTTCAAAATCCCTCTGAACTGCAGCAGTATCTAGGAGCTTCATTTACTTTCCTTCATAAAACTCTGCCTAAGGCACAACTTTGTACTCAGAGGCTTTGTTTGCAGCTGTATTTCTGATCAAATATTTAAGAATGTAGTGCTTGGTGTGAGCCTTGAGAAATCCTTGTTTGCTGTTTCAGAAGATGTGGTAAAATGAAGTCTCCAAGTTACCTAACAAAAACATAATTTTTTTACAGGAAACTGTGGGCTCTCTTCCATCTTGACAGTGCCTACCATGACCACCCAGGAGGAGGACAGCCTTGATTTAAGCAGTACTGATTCCTGAAGCAATGCTTCACACCACTGCCTCCTTACCAGTGCTATAGACTACATAAACCTGGAATTTTAGGGACAACTTTGAAGACATGGATTTTAAACACCTTGTAATAGATAGTGCAAAAGGCCACACTGCCACAGTGCAGCAGGATCTGCTGCCTGCCTGGGACCATACCCAGCCCCAGCTACAGCTGTTTTTGGACTGAAGCTCCCCCAACCAAACAGGCTGATGGTTTAATTGCTCTCCAACCAAGGGTTAAAATGAGTGGGAGCACTGAATACCACCTAAGAACCAGAATCTCCTCCTCCCCTTCCTTGCTCAGGGCGTTTTTTCCTCTCAATAAAATCCTCATCTTCTGTACCAGCAGAACAGATTCAATGCAGGTCAAAAGCAGCAGATAGAGTGAGGAAGAAATCAGAGGTTTTGGGAAACAGTCTTTTCTATTTATTCCACCTGAGAAGGGAAAACACACACTGCTCCCTGCATGGAGGCTGAGCGGCATGGCTCCACCAGGCAGTGGGCATGGGCCCACCTCACCCTGGACTACCCAGCTCACCCCTGGCACCAAACAGGCAGGAACATGGCCAGGGCTCACCCCAAGCACCTCTGGGCAACCACACCTGCCCCAGGCAACCTCTGCCTCATCATCTGCCCTGCATCCACCAACACAGGAAAAGGCTGGAAAAAGTGAAACACTCATATCCACCACATTCACAATGGGCTGGCTCTCTTATTCCCCACCTAGAGTAGTAGTAGGCTTTGGGCTGGTTTCGTTTTTAGATAATTTGATTAATGTCTTTGTTACTGCCAATTAAAATGAACCCATAGGAAAGACTCTTACTACAAATGAGAAAGAAAAATTAAAGGAAAAATAAGCAGTTTTGTAGCTGTCAATCTCAAAGGCTTACATCTGAAGTACTGACCCAAACTAGATTCAAAAAAACCCCAAAAACTGAAAATGCAAAACTGAGAAAAATTTAGCAATTCCTAATAATTATCTTCTGTGAACTACTGCAATGCTTCAGTCTGAATATTTATACTTTAAACCCTCAAGTTTAGCTAAATAAACTCACAGAGATACATCTGTTTGTGAGCTGAGGTGGTACTGGGAGCAACAGCATTTAACACTAATTCAAATGTAACAAACTAAATTTGAATTTTAAAGCAATTTAATACTAGTGTATTTAATTTGGACTTCGCATCAATATTTTTGATTATTTATACATGTTAATATCCAGAGATTTTTAAAAGTAAACACATATTAAAATTTGCTGTACTTGTTGAAAGAAAAAAAACCAGCACAAATTATGAATTTACTTCCAAAGTGTCTCAAGCTGAGGACAGCTGTGTAGAAATGTCAAACCTAAAAGAAGGTGCAAGTTGAAGGTAAGCATGGAAATATTCAGGATGAATTTATATTGAAAGTAGGAAACTTCTGGCTGAACACAGACTGTTAACTTTACTCTTCAGGTTTTTATTTAAATTGAGTTACTCGTGAATGGCATAGGATCTTTCTAATTACCCTCTCTGCTGGAGTGAATTAATAAATAATGTAACTATTACCTCCAGAACCTGCCCTTGCCATTTGTTATGCATTATCCATCCCTCCCACTCAGAGATGTAAGGCTGCATGTCCCAGCTCAGTCCCAGGGACTCCACCAGGGCCCCAGCCCAGCCAGGACCAGAAAGTACCCCAAGGAATAACACAGACGTACGTTTGATATCATGGTGGATAATCCTCTTTGAGTGGAGAAAGTCAAGTCCTTTCAGAATATGTTTTGTCACCCAAATTATTTCAAACTCTCTCATAGGACCACAGCTTTCCAGCTTTTCCATGACAGATCCTCCCTCTCCCGCTTCCATGAAGAGATGGATCGTCTCATCCCACAAAATAGCGCCGTATAATTCAGCAATGTTTTCATGACGGAAACATGCCTGTATTTCAACATCTGATGGTTTGAACTGTTCCACTGGGACCTAGGACATTGAAACAAAACCAGTTAGCCACAACAAAAACAAGTTCCATGTGGCAGTTATCCACAACAAAAACAAGTTCCATGTGGACACTAATTATCCCATAGATTAACAGAAAAGAAGGAAGTACAGCACTTGCATCCACTTGTTAAAATACTAAGCTTTCCTTTGTTCCTGTGACTTTTTCTCCTTTGCAGCTGAGAGAGTTCCTGTTAAAAGTTGAGAGATATTTTTGGAATCATGCCCAAATAAAAAGTGCAATCTTCCAGAAAAAGCAATGTAGCAAGAGTTATTCCCGTCAAAATCCAGTGATTACGCAAAAGCTTTATGCAAACTTCCTGGTGAAGGAGATAAAATTCCCACTGCTTTTTCCATTAGCTTTGTGCACTCATCTGCACTACCAGAACTACACACCCACCTGACAGGTGGATCAGGGCTTGCAGTGCTCAGGCCCATTACTGACCTCAATTCAGCCCTTATCAGCACTGGTTTATGGCTTGCAAGAAATGAATCCTGCTTTGAAGGGAGCGCCAGCAGCACGATATTTCTTTAAAAAATACTGATGGCAGATTGCTGAGACAATAAAAGCAGTGTTTGCTTACAGACAGAAAAGCTACTACTGCTCTGTTTAGTTTTCTTCCCTTGGACTCGTGTCTGTGAACCAAACAAGAAACTCGCCTATGTCAATGAGAGATACTGTTTGTATTTTCAGAAACATTAGGGTACTTAATTCTGCAGTGGATTACGCAGGAGCAGCTAACAATCTGTCCCCATATAGACACACTGGCTGCAAAGGAAGGACATACAGCTGTCTGCTCAACTCTTTCACACATAATTAATACAGGTACTTATTCATGAGCTGGGGGATATGGAGCAATGTCCCAGCTTTTACTGGCCCTGAATATTTACTGCTCAATTCAAAATAGTATGTTAGAAGGCAGAGCTGAAAGAAAATGTTGGCTTGCATAGAAATAGGGCAGCGCTCAGCGGTTCTTCCGAGGCATCTCACAACTTTAACTCCGTCAGTGCCCAAAACAGTAAGAGTTGCACATATTGAGTTCTCAGGGACTTTAATGGCACTGGAGTAAAGAAAACTGAAGCCTGAGCACCTCAGTTAAAGGACAAGAGCCTAAAATTTCTGCAGCAGCAGGGTTTTGCTACCACCTTCAGCAGGAGATGGGATCTCATACTGATATTTTACCACAGTGGGTACAGTAGAACAAGTAGAAAATCCACTCTGCAGCACAGCCCGTGTGCCAGTTACACAGACTTCAAGACACGTTCAAAATGCTGAAACATTTGCAGCTTTAGAGCCAAAAAATCTAAACAAGCTAACAGAAGTGTGCATTTTCCCCACCTTGTTTAGGCCAACAAAATCAAGATGATCATCAGCCAACAGTGGAATTTGATGCAGACATATTTGAAAATACACTGTAAGTAGTATGTCATACAATATTTGCTCAGAGATAAAACTACTAAACCAACATACCAGTTTGCATGCCATTCGTTTCTTGGTTTCTCTATCTTGGGCTAAGTACACCTTCCCAAAAGCTCCCCGAGGAATAAAATCAGAACCAATATTCCTGTAAGTCAACTTCCATGGAAACAGGAGCACATCTGAGTCAATCTGGTAGCGCCCATTCTTGGGTGTGATCTGTGGAGTTAAATAAATAATTAAAAAACCACAGTGAAGTTAAAACTACTTCAAATTAATTAATTTTATACATATAGTGGACAAAAAAAGATATATCTCTTATGTGTATGATGCACATGATCTGTTTAGCAGTCTTTATTTAGTAACACCAAATGGGAACAGCATGTGAGGTGTGGCATTCATTCACAGCCCAGGCATCCACGTTTCTCTCCAGTGACTAACTTATGAAGTGTAAGTTGCAATTAATTGTCTTGAAACAACAACAACAGCAGCTGGGTTAATGAAATTACCCACCTCTTGTTATTAGATTTACCTGCACATGTTTGTCCTTCCTGTAATCTGTTAACTTGTTATGCCACATACCTGTTACTCACAGGTTATCTTATACAACAATGTGAGCAACAGTTTCAGCATTTCCTAATATCACAATGCACTCCTAGGAGTTTAGTTTTCCATCTTATATTGGAGTTTCTGCTGCTCAGTAAAAGGTCAAAGAAGTCTGCCTCGATTTTATTAGCCACTTTCCTATAGTTTTGTACCATAGGTTAAAAAAGAAGAGTGCGAGTAACGTTTCCTCCTCTAGGTGTGTAATGTTGGGAGCTTTGGTTCTTCTGCATCAATAACTAGGCAAGGAGGGGATTCAGGGCACATATCAGTATCTTGCTCTAAATCTTTCTCCCAAACAGCTCCCTCCCTCTGCATGTGACAGAGAGAGCCCAAACGCCTAACTACAGCCATGTGAGTACTGCTGCATCTCTGATATTGCTTCTTCAGTCTCTCGGCTACAAAATTAATAATATTTCCTATGAATATGCTTCTAATTTTTTCAGCCAGTATCTGGAATATCATTAATCTCCTTACTGCTACTTTATCAAGATTCTTGAAGAGATGTAAAATCACATCAAGGATATTTATCATTTCATGTCTGTCACAGGGCCTCAAATACTCAGCTCTTCAGTTATCCTTTTTAAGATAGCAGCATATCAGGAAGATCATGTGGTTTAGATTTCTATTTAAGACGTAACATAATCTTTCTTTCTTAATGTACTTTCACACTTTTCAATCAGAAAAGTACTTTCTTGACTGCTAAAATTGTCATTTGTAATTTGTACCTACATGAAATAAATTAATTCTTCCAAGTTCCTAAATCTGGGGAGGATAAGTTCTTAACCTTCGGCCAAAGGGGCATGGGAAGCTGTCCTTTAATAAAAAGTATTCTGCTTAGGATAGAGAGAACAAGCCTTCCTTCTACTTATTAGAGGGAGGGTAAAGCAATCTGTACATGTCTAACAATCTGTACATCTTGCTTGCCTACTTCAGCATTTCAAAGGATTGAGACTAATCCCTGTGGGTTACACCTTATCCTAGAAAGGAAGAGATGCCGAGCCGAGTTGATTTGCAAAGCAAGACAGTGATGACCACCACACTACTCATGACTTCAGGAGGCTTGCAGGACTAGCTCCTAGCCTGACCCTCTGAACATCTGTCTGTGGCCGCAATGCATCTTTCAGTTCAGTTTTAACTAAAAGAAATCCAGCTTGCACACTTCAAGACCCTTTGTGATGCAAGCCACAGTGCAGCCAGTGAGGGTCACCAGGCAATCAGAAACACTGCTGACCCTACCCACAATGCTGCAGAGATTCACAGAGCAATGCCCCTGCTGAAATGCATGCACAGGTAATGCCCTGCCTCCAACCCTCAGTTGCATAATGGGATCACGTGCACCTAATAGTACTTGGGTCATACCAATTGTATGCATCTGCAAGCAAAACAACCACGAGCATGCAGAACAGTGTCTACCCTAAGCATAGGAAACATTTAATATTACTAAGTGTCATTTCAATGTTACAGAGTTGAAAAGTGATTGTTTTGCAATACTGCAGCGCTCCCTCCAAATCAGAATAAAGCAATACACTGTGTTACTCAGGTTACTGGTATTTCGCACCTGAGTAATCAGTAAGCCTCAAGTTACCAGTTTTCACATATAAAATATATTATATGCAGGATATTTAACATGATAGATGTAGAGAATCTTAATAAAATGCAGCAGCAACACCAACATACACAAACAGAATTCCATTGTAACACTGATTGTTTCCGGAGTAATTGATTTTAAACAAAAGTTTAATGACACTAATATCCAGAGATGCTTGTAGAACACAAACAATTTCAGGGGAAAAAAATAACATCTCAAAACAACCTATCTATATAATTGGATTTAGCAGCGTGAGGTATTACATAATATTGTAACTCTAAAAATCACACTTGATAATATGTGCTTTTTCTCCTTATATTACTACTATTGACATTTTGTGCAGATAGAGCAAATTCAGGAACTATATTGTTAGATCCTAGATCTTTATTTTTGGGAGTTTGCATAATGAACGATTTACTGGATGAACACAAGGCACTAGAAGACTCTTACTGTTCTCCCAGACCTGCAAACCATCATTGTTCATAGAATCATAGATAGGCATGGGTTGCATGGGATCCTAAAGATCATCTAATTGCAACTCCCTTACTATGGGAAGGGATGTCACCCACTAGGTCAGGTTGCTCAGGGCCCCACCCAACCTGGCCTTGAACACTTCCAGGAATGGGGGCATCCACAATTTCTCTGCACAGTCTGTTCCAGAGCCTTACCACCTGCAAAGATATCTCTACACTTTTAGTTTAAAATCATTCCTCCTTGTCCTATCACTACACGCCCTTCTAAAAAGTCACTCGGCCTCTTTTTATACAAGTTGTGGATTTTATAAGCCCCATTAACGGAAAGAACAAAATGAGTTGTAGATTTTGCTTTTTGACAGCTTGTCTCAAGTTTGTATTCAATACTGGGAAATGTTTCCTAACCTCCAGGGATACTAGGAGATAACTGAGTGGATCCTTCTGAACAACAGACTATTCTCCATAGCTGCCTGAGGCTGCAGGGGCTAGACTTGATAGGCTCAGACCCCTTCCAGCCCCAGGGCTGCACAGGAAACCACAGCCTGTTACTCCTGGAACTGATCTTTATTTAGAATCATTAAAAACTTCTAACTCCTATGGTCTATGAAATGCCCAGTAAAAGGAAAACAGACGTACCATATTCAAGAGGATTCCAGATTCCTGTTGTGTGCATCCTTTAAATTGTTTTGCAGTGTTAGACACCTGATTTGCAAAAGCAAGCAGGTCTTCCACAGTCCCATATTTGACAGAAGACATCAAAGAGACCTCCCTTTCACAAAACAGCAATGATTCTGCACGTTCATCATTTTGATTTGCCTCTTCACACATTGTAATTAAGCTGTCTTCATAGACTGCAATGTCTTCACCTGGGTAATGGTTTTCCATGATGGCTATCACCTCAGACATATTTAGATCAGCTAGCAAAAAGTCAATCTCCTCTTTGCTATCACTACCCGTGCTCATATACTCCATTACTGTCCACTTTGCAAAATCACTCCTGGAAAAAAAAGAAACAAACTTGAGAACCCTTTTCACCTAAAATTGTTTTAGTAAAGTAAGAATGAAAAGGAGTTATGAGAGTGATCAGCAGCTCACCATCATACAGATTTAAAATTAATAACTTGTATTATGAAGAAAATCATCACTATGATCCTGGGTGAAGATAAAATGGAGAAATAGTTGCTAGGGAAATTTATTTAGAAGTTACTAGTTAACCTTTCCTGTCATTCACTCTTAGAATTTATTATCATAAAGCTTTCCCTAAGAGGAACAGGTCCAGTAGGAATACACCACTTGATAGAAATGCAAAAATTAAGGAGCACCCTCAATGCAAACAAAGGAATTCATTGGAAAAGAATAAAGAGAGATATTAACATTCTCAATTAGTTTGTCTAAGTTTGTATTGACAATTTATATGATATATCCAGGAAGTAGGAAAGGTCATAAAGCAAGGTCATTCCACTAGTAATAGGCATCTGTTAGTATCATTGTACAAAGCACAACTGTCACCACCTGAGATACAAAAATCTGTATTTTTTTTGCAAATAACTGGTCAGAACTAGACTTGAACTGAAATTTTCACCCTGACTTTCAGAACAAAGTCAGAAACTGAACTATCATAAAAGCAATGAGATTTTGAAGTGGTTTCCAGCAGTTTGTTCTGTTCTCACTAACCCTAACAAAAACTTTTTAGGTTACTATTGCAACCCTTTTGCTGAAATAGATTTACGTACAGCAAGGTGGGTTCAACTTCCCAAAAAGTCCCTTTCTATTCCAAAGAGTTACACATTCAAGTTAAAAACGTATTCATGGTCAGTCATTAAAATACTGACACAAATAGTTTCCAACACATAAATGTCTAGAGCACTTACCTTGTATTTAACCTGATTACATCACTGAAAACCATTTAAAAACGTCTCAATAGAATCCCTGAAGTCATCACGTTTTTCTGAACCCGTATTTACCACTGAAGATAATTTCACAGTGTTCTGTGGCAGTCTATTAAAAAAGCAAAACAAATAAAGCCATTGCATACCAGCTCAAGCAGAAGGACTGGTTTGTACTCATACAGATAATTTGCTTCATGGAAAGAAGAGCTAGTAATCACAAGGCTGAGATAATAGGGGATTTTTCTGCAGAAAAAAGATGCCAACTCAAGAAAGAATCAAGCTACTGTATCATCTAGATTTCCAAGTAGTAGTGAAAAATAGTTTTTCCATGGTTAGGTCCTGAGTTTTGTTCTCTCTGTCTCATGCTTGTTTAAGCAAAGAGTAGGACCTCCTTTTCCTTTAGCAGAACTGACTACAGCATGCCCTCTTTAGAGAGCTCTCATTTCCCTTTTTCATAATCCACTACACCATCTATTTTGGGCAAAAGATAACAACTAGGCAATAAGACACTTTTAAAAAGAAAAAAAAAAAGAAGAGAGAAAATCAGCAAACAAAACCTTATCTCAAGGACAAGCAGCAGACTCGGTCCCCTGAGGCCATGGAGCAATGCATGTACCCAGGTACAGTTTCTGGTTATGATCACTATCTTTCTTACCCTCACCACAAGGACGTAGAAGCTTTGTGGCACATATTTCTCATGGGTTAGAGTATTTACGTCAGCTCTAATGTGAAGAAAACCAAGTAAAATGACGTGTCTGAGTTGGCAAAGAGTCAGACCACGTGCTGAATATTCAAAAGGCAGGACAGGACAGCAGATGCAGCATCAGAAAAGGCAAACAAAGTGCATGCTCCTTTTTAAAATCAGACTCAAACACTGTGAGTGATGGTGGCAGAGCAGCACTGTGCCCACCCCCGTTCCCCCAAGACAGGCACAGTGACTTTCACCAGCACTCTACACCCGTTCATCCGGCCCTAACCAACCCACACGCCCAGCATAAGGGCAGCCAGGTTGGAAACTTTGTGGTCACTAGCACTACTTGATTGGGGAGGCCCCAGGTTTTGTATCCTGGGTGCTCATAGAGGTCACAAAAAGCAAAAGATGCTGTCGGTGTTTTCTATCCCCTATCACCTCAACTTGCCCCATGATCAAGCTACAGGCTCTTACCAAAGTCTGAACACGGTTATTTTTTAATAGAAATGAGATTTCTATTTTTCCCCAGAACAGGACTTCTATTCATTTGTGGGTTTTTTTGTGTTGAATTAATGGCATTCAAAAGAAAAGAAACAGTGCTGTCATAAAAGGAACCAAGAGACCTCATGTGTAAAGTCAGGTAAAGTTACAAACTAGTCTTGAGGGACTTTCTGAAGAAAAACATGAGCCTCTAGATGCTCTGGTCTTTTGTGGATAAAGGCAAATATGCACCACAGTTAAACTAATTTACTCTCTGAAGCATTTTCATACACAAAGCATCTGTACAAATTAGACCAAATGCAGCTTTCTGGAAGTGCCAGCTCCGCTCTGTTCCTCAAAATGTTCCCAAACTAGAGCACAATACTAATAATACTCTTGGCAGTTTTACTACTACCCAAAAAGCTCTGAACATGAAGAAGTAACCTGCATATTCTCAGTTCTGTGCTTTTAGTGCTTGAGAAAAGCTGCAAACCCTTCACCTCCTTCACCTTTATCTCAAATAACAAGTGATGGGACAAGGGGAACTGGCCTCAAGTTGTGCCAGGAGAGGTTGGATATTAGGAAAAATTTCTGCATTGGAAGAGTTGCCAAACACTGGAACAGAGTGCCCTGGGAAGTGGAGGAATCACATACATGTAGAGATGACATGGTTTAGTTGTGGGCTTGATAGTGCTGGGTTAGACTTGCTAATTTTACAGGTCTTTTCCAACCTGAACAATTTCATTTTTCCCTACATCTAGCAAATTCTAAGGATTAAATGTTTACACAATAAAATCAGTGTCTAGACTATAAAAGCTGATTTTTAAAAATTATGTAGCAATTTAATATTATATTTCCCCTACAGGCAAAAGTCAATTTTCCAATGGTGAATTCACTCTCCCTATTTATCCCTAAAATCCTGTACTAGTATCAGTGGTGGGCACTCATGTAGTATTCTAAACCATCCTATACAATCTAGGTTCATGAAGAAATGACATCACTAAGTATGCTTTACTTAGATTCTCAGCTTAAAAACTGGGTTTACCTACAGGGGAAAAATAAAACTGCATGCAAACACTTAGGTCAGTTGCTAAAGCACAAGACTCTTTCTCCAGTTTTACCAATATTTCAACATCATCACATGAGTAATTGGTAAGGCAAAGGTCTATTTCTCTATTCTCTGCGTAGCTTCTCAGCCCCTTTTGCCTAAGAAGTTGCTGACAGAGACCATCCTTATGGAACTTTCTGTGTGTCAAGGATCAGTGATGGTAAGAATTGAACAAAATCTACAATAAAAATAAAATTTAAAAACCAAAAAACACACAGACAAAAAACCTCAACTCCCCTCCCAAAAAAAAAGCAAAAAACAAAAAACCAAAACTAGCCACAAACTGCATAGACTGGTTCGACACAGTCACACACCCATAATAAAGATCTCTTGTGCTGCTTTTAGAAAATAATTTTCTGGTCTAAGTGACAAGCGACTGCTCGCTAGGAATGAAAAAAAGTCCCTATTTATTTTCAAAAAAACTTATCAACAGACCTTGAAAAACATAATCCCTCTGAAAAAAAAAGAAAAAAAAGTAAAAACTCCTACTGATAAGGAACAAGAAATATCAACAACTTCAATTTCGACAACATTTCACATATTCACTTGGAATAAGAGGATCCGCGACCTCCCAGCGCTGGCAGCAGCAGAGCCCAGCCCCAGCCCCTCGCAGCCCCGGGCACGGCACAGGTGCCGCAGCCCCGGCGGCTCCCCCGGCACACGGCGCGGCTCGGGAGGCCGAGGGCAGCCGGGACCTGCCCCGTGCCAGCGCTGCGGCAGCCGAGACACCTCCGCCCGCAGCCAGCCCCGTCCCGCTCCGCTCTGCTCCATCCCGGCCGGGCTCTGCCGGCGCTCCCCCTGCCCTGCCCGGCCCGGCCCTGCCGGCCCCGCTCACCCGCGGGGAGAGCTCGCACCGCCCGTCCGCTCCGCTCAGCTCCGTGCCGCTCCGCGCCGCCGCTCCGCGGGGAACTCCGGGGGCGGGGAAGGGCACAGGTAGCACCGCCCGCCCCCGGCCGAGGGCGGGGGCCCGGGCCGGCCTTGGCTCCGGTTTCTATTTCGGTTTCTCGGCAGGAGCAGGCGCTGCGCTGTCCTAACGGGGCCTCAAGCCCGGCCAGCGATCTCCTCCTGCTCCAGCGGTGGCACTGCGCGGTGGCAATGGATTGTCCCAGGTGGTGGCAGCGGTAAATCCCCTTCCTACCGCCTCATGTTTCCGTGCGCACCCACAGGGCGTCCACCAGCGTCCCACGAGTTTAAAAATTGTCTGAATCAAACTCCAGCTGACACGCGAGTGGAATTTAAGACAACAATGTGAAGAATTTGTTAGTGGCAGTAGTCTTAAACTACTTCAGGATATAGTAATATGAGTGGGGTAATTGCTAAAATAAGGCACAACTACTTTTTATTTCTTGTCCATCAGGAAGTAATTCTTGCAAAACTCTGCTGCCCAATAATTCCTCTTCAGTCACTTTGTTTTTAAGGAGACAAGTAGCCCCTTAAACAAAACTAGCTGCCACAGCAGTAGGAGCTGATGAGCTGAATCTCTCTCAAGGTGTCAAGAGACCCAAGGTGGCTTTTTGGTTCATCATCTGCAGTGTAATGACTGTTTGCTTACTGAAGTCAGTGACAAAATCATCATTATAAAGCTTCAGGACAAACATTCACCTTGGGCTTCAGTGTTTAATAGTCGTTCATAAAACTCCTTTTCTGTTTATATTATCAAGATACCCTTGACTCCATTGTTTAAAGCACTTATGTTTGCAACCTCTCCTGGGGCATTCATAATTGTCCAAAGTATGTCACAAATGGCATTTTGAAAGGTGCAAGGGTTTAGACTCACTATAGGATTTTCTTTCCTTAGCACCATAACTGTGTATATGGAACTCTGCTAGCAGGGTTAACCTTTGCTCATACACAGTTTCTTTTCTAGACTATACAGATGTTAAATACATTGGCAAGCCTCCACAAGGAAATAGGTGTCTTCTTTGTTGAGTTTGACCTTGTTCAATTGCACCACCCAGTGCATTCGCTGCAAAACAAACAACAACAACAAAAACAACTGTGCAAAAAAAGGCAAGAAAGCTGAAGATGATTATAGAAAGAAAAATAGAGAGGAAGGACTGAAGAATAAACTAGGCTATAGGAGAGGCCAGACCAAGGAGAGGGCGGGATTGGCAGCACCTTGAAAGTGGGAGGTTAAGGAGGCTGAGTAACACATCCTGAACATGCAGCAGCTCTCACGCTAGGATACTCAGGGTATCCTCTTTCAGGAACTTGCTTGTGCTATTAGTTTTTCTGAACCCGCAATTAATTTTAATGAAACCCTTTTCTATTTTTAGACCAACTTCAAAGAGGGAAAGAGGAGGAGTTCCCCTCTCCACATCAATGAATTTAGGCAGGACAAGTGTTAGGATTCCAGAGGAAATTTGCCACGGAGAGATGGAGGAAACACAAGGTTGTACTCCATGCCATGCATAAGTACGCTATAAATTGAAATGCTCTATTTTAAAAGCAATCTACTCTCTGTCTTAATGATCATCCTAGAATACAAAACCAAAATAATTAGGTCATAGCAATTACTTACAGACCCTGACTTACTGGGAGGCTGCCAAGAGTATATACAGCACTGCACTGAAGACCTACTAACACACAAAGTGCCCTAACATACACTACAGATGTGCCCACAAGTTTTACATAAATGACTGTAAAAACCATAGAAAATGACATTTTCTTCAGTGCATGCCTGGGGAACCACGCTGCAGACCAATGACTACTTACTGGGTGTGCCCTGCAGGTCTCTGCCCCTACCACCTCACTTCTGATCCCACATGCTGCCTTCACTGCAGTGACTCTGCCTTCACAGCCTTGGCCCAGGACCAGACAAACAGAATCACAAAATCAGTTAGGTTGGAAAAGACCTCTGAGATCATCAAGTCGAACCTATGACCAAACACTGCCATGTCGACTAGACCATAGCACTGAGTGCCACATCCAGTATTTCCTTAAATACCTCCAGGGATGGCGATTCCATCATCTCCCTGGGCTAATCCCCCCTTCTATGAAGAAATTCTTCTTAATGTCCAGCCTAAAACTACCCTGGCCCATCTTAAGACTATGTCATCTTGTCCTGTCACTGGCTGCCTGAGAGAAGAGGCTGACCCCCACCTGGCCACAACCTCCTTTTCTTCAAGCTAGATACCCCCAGCTCCCTCATCCACTCCTCATATGGCTCATTCTCCAGACCCTTTCTCAGCTCTGTTGCCCTTCTCTGGGCTCACTCTAGCACCTCAATATCCTTCCTGAACTGAGGGGCCCAGAACTGGACACTGCTCTCAAGGTATGGCCTCACTACAGCCAAGTACACTTCCCTAGTCCCACTGGAAAGCATCACTGATACAGGCCAAAAGTTTTACTTCCTTTTTTAAAGTAGTCAGTCTGCCAAAACCTACATTAGATCCGCATCACCTTGGCCATCTGACCCTTCAGTTCAGCCCCATGCCCACGCTCACCCTCCTGGCTGGCAGGGCTCACACAGGGGCTGCCCAGCCCTGGGCTGCTGGCTGCCTCCTTGCACAGGGCAGGCAGCTGCTCACATCCACGCCTCAGGCCTGAAGTTCACAGAATCGCAGAATATGCTGAGCTGAAAGGGACCCACAAGGATCATTGAGGTCCAGCTCCTGGCCCTCTGCACAGGACACCAAGAATCACACCATGAGCCTGAAAGTTTTTTGAACTCTCAGGCTTGGTGCCACGACCACTTCCCTGGGGGGCCTGTTCCAGCACCCAGCTACCCTCTGGGTGAAGAATCTTTTCCTAAATATTCAACCAAAACCTCCCCTGACACAACTTCAGGCCATTCCCTCGGGTTCTGTCACTGTCCCCCCAAGAAGAGATCAGTGCCTGTCCCTCCTCATGAGGAAGCTGTTGACTTCTGAGGTCTCCTCTCCATCTCCTCAGCGTTGAACAGCCCAAGCGACCTCAACTGCTCCTTTTAAGTCTTCCCCTCAAGGCCCTTCATCGTCTTCATTGCCCTCCTTTGGATGCTCACTAAAAGCTTTATATCCTGCTTACATTGTGGTGCCCAAAACTGCACACAGGCCTCAAGGCCTGGCGATGCTGTGCCTGGTGCCCCCCAGGACACGGTTGTCCCTCCTGGCTGCCAGGGCACACTGCTGCCAGCTGTTGGCTCCGCCTGCCCGGAGCAGGCAACTGCCCGCTCCCTGGGCTGCCCGCTGAGGTTTGCTCCCTCCCGCCCGGACGCCGCGGGATCCCCGTCCCGTCCCGTCCCGTCCCGTCCCGTCCCGTCCCGTCCCGTCCCGTCCCGTCCCGTCCCGTCCCGTCCCGTCCCGTCCCGTCCCGTCCCGTCCCGTCCCGTCCCAGCGCACGCGGAGCCGGCTGAGCCCCGCGGGCCGCCGTGGATCGCGGCGCGTGCGCAGAGCCGGCGCGGCCCTGGCGGCCATGGCGCTCCGCGCGGGAGGGCCGGCGCTGGCGCTGCTGCGGGGCCGCCTCAGCCTCCCCGGCCCCGCCGCCCGCGGGCACGCCCGGCTCGGCCGCTCCGGCGCCGCCGCGCAGCCGGCTGCCGAGGAGCCGGGGGAAGGTAGGGACGGGGGGCAGGGCCGCGGTGCATCCGCCGCGGGCCTCGGTGCCGCGCAGCCGGCTGTGCCGGGGGGCGTGGGGAGGGGAGCGGCCGCCTGTCCCGCTCGGCCCCACCGGAGCCGCCGGGGCAATGCCTCCGTCCCGGGCGTGAGGAGCCCGCAGGGCCCGGGCAGCCCGGCCGGGCAGAGAGGTCGGCCTGTGCCCTCGGGCTGCAGCCCAGGAGGCCAGAGTCCGCTGTCAGTGCCCGGGACTCGGTTTGTTAAACGTAGATACCAGAGACCCCCTCGAAAAGGCACAGGAAACGTGTGGCTGGCGCTGTGTCTTTGGTACAAGCCGAGGATCAGTGAGGGGTGTCTTTGCTGCTGTGCATCAGTGCCATGCTCAGCAGTGCAAAGGACAGCAGAGCCAGAAGAGGTCGAGAGATCACATCGTCCCTGTAGCGGCTAAGCATGTACGGGTGGTAATTCTGGCCTAATGCAGAGACCTCCTGGTCATGTCATCCATCCGTGGGAGACTTGTCTTTTCTGCACCTTGGTCACTTCATCCTTCTCTGTTTCTATGGAAACTGTGATATTTATCATGTTGATAAAGCACTTCCTTAGTTTTCTGATTAAAAATGCTGTATAAAATTGGGCTGTTGAAAGAGCTACTGTGGTTATTATTTACAAACCTCTGTGAGAGCTCAGTAAACTTATAAAATGAAAGATTTCTAAAAAATAAATACTATCAAGTAATACTAACAACTATCTAACGATACTTAAAAGTTTACTTAAAGGCCACAATATTCCATGGGTCTTTCAAAACCAAAAACATAGAATAGAGAGCTCTCTACTTAATATCCCTGTGGCAGATGGTAGCTGCTGAGAAATGCTCCCCAGTTTCCCAATCTGAATGACAAAAGGGAAGTATTAACAGGCAACAGCTTCACAGGCTCTGCTGATATGATGTGATCAGTGGATTGATTTGAAAGCTATGCAGGAAAGTGATCATGATCTCAGGTTTGGGAGATGGCCCCTTTGCCTGTATGCAAAGTGTCAAGAAGTTCCATATTTCTGGATGTGCAGCATGTCTTGATTCCATGTGAATTCTGCAGGCTGTCAGCAGCAGTACAGATTGCAAGTAGTGCGATGAGAAGTGTCTGGTCTGTGGGTTTATTGTACTGGAGCAGATGAAAGTGTATTAGTAAGTGAAAATTTTGAGTAGGAGTTTACTGTAAAGGAAGGCGCTGAGTTGTAAAAATAACAAGTGTTGAATTGTTCTGAAGTGCTGGTTTTGTGGTAGTGAATGGAGACTGTCATTTCAGTGAAGATTGCCAAAGGTGTAGACGCGCCTCACATCCTAGCTGGCATTTCCAAACTCTTATGTGTGTGCAGAGTTTTTTGATGGTGAACAGCAAATTGAAAAACAAAGATTCCTTGTATTATGAAACTTCCTGTGCACCAGGGGAAGTCAGTATTGCTTTCTTCCTACTTTTCCTACTTCTTGTTATTATAAATGTCTGCATTTGTGAGAGAAATACACTTGGTTTTTTTTTTTTTTCTTTCATTCATTCTTCATTCTTTTCACTTTTGCTGTCATGATCTTCAAGAACCAGGACAAACCTTTGTTCAGTTTTTCAATCCAGAGGAAGAGATTAAGTGTCCTAAACCAGCCATACATCTTTGTTGATACTTGTTTCTTCTCACAGATGCTGAAGTCAGTACCAGAAAGAAGACATTTGCTGAAGTCCAGACAGAGCGACAGGATCAAGCTGAACGGACTGTTTTAATAAAGTGCCCATCAAAAATTAATGAAAAAAAATTATTGCAGTACTTATCCAGTCATGGGAATGTTAAGAGCCATTTCTTTTTTGAAAATCGTGTAAGTAAGTTTTGATATAAAATAAAATCTAGACTAATATGAAAAGAAATACCAGAAAGAAAATTTGGTTAAGGCCTCATACATAAATTAAGCAAATTATATACACTTAGTGTCTTAAGAGAGTTTTTATCTGTGCTAATGTTCACAACTTGCTGAGCAGTTGATTTTTATTCATTAGTCAGCTAAGTAACACCTCTAAGGAATAGCCAGCAACCTTTTTTGCACTAAATATTGTGGAACTTTCACATAGCACCATTCGTTGTTCTAACAATAGAGATAGCTCTTCTTTTTATGTGTTTCTTGAGTATTTCAGTTGTGAAGATGAATGTAGTTCAGAACTTTTATGTTCAGTGCTTGCTATCGAGAATAATGTCTTAGATACTTTTAACCTCTTGTGAAAAAGCATCTAAAATGTTTTGAGATACAGAAACCTAGCATTTGGCTTCAGGGCTAAAGGGCTTCAGGCTTCATATTAATCTGTCTCAGCAGCACCAGGAACATCTCAGTGATATCAGTACAATGAGTTCATTTATCTCACCCTGTATTTCCATTCTTAATGTTTTAGGGCATCAATGCTTTAATAGAGTTTTCAGAAAAGAGCAGTATAGCCTCGTTGCAGGATGCTGTTGGGATCCCAAGTGCTACAGAGCATCATGTTGTCCCATTTAAATCAAGACTTTTTACTTTCACACTGAAAAACCCAGTGAGTCAACACGTTGAAGAGACACCACTTCACCTCTCTCCTCAGTGTCACATTCCAGTGAAAGACCTTATTCAAAAGCTTTGTCTGGCAGACAGCGTAAGTAGAGGTTTCTAGTTCTCAATTAAAAATGAGACATGTTCATTTCAGATTTGCACATGGTCATGTGAAACTTAAAAATGTATTTCTTTTTATTAAAAAGGTAACATATTAGCATTTTATGTGAATGATTCTCCGACATTGAAATAAATACATGAAATTATTCATTTTAATTATGAAAATAATTTCTCTATATGAAAGAAACTGTTTTGAAATTTTGAAAAATAACATTTTAATTACGTTGATATTAAATAGATGAAAATATGTTAATAGAAGATGGGTCATTGTATTTTTACAGTGTTTATTTTCTGAACTAGATAAGCAGTCAGATGTACATGCTACTGAATGAGTATCAGCTGACAGAAGAGAACATCAAGCTGCGATTTCTGGCTTGTTCTTTGGTTCGGGATTTTACACGTGCATATTTCCCAGACAGCACGGTGAAGCCGTTTGGCTCTTCAGTCAACACGTTTGGCAAATTGGGATCTGATGTGGACATGTTTTTGGATTTCCATAACACAGGAAAGCATGCTACCAAAATGGTAAGATGATGTTGTGCATCTTCAGTTTGTTGGATTTCTTCAGCAGAGCAGCTCATTTGCTGTCTCACAGACATGAATCAGTTTATTTTTATTTAGGTTTTAAATGGGTTCATACTATAGGGTGTGAACAAGTTCATTTGAATGTTTGGATCTGAAGACTTCAAAAATTGAGTGTGACATGGACAAGATCTTCTTTGCAATATGAAGAAAATTATTTGGTGTTTACATAAATTTTGCACTATTAGGGTGAATTTCAATATGAGGAAAACCTTCATCCTCCAGCAGAGTCAGACCTTCCCTTTCTACTGTCGTGCTTTCTTCTCTGTTGCTTCTGTGCTTCAGCCATGCTCTGTTAAAGCACTTTTTAAAGCATTGACTTTGTTTTTTAGGGTCCTCCATGTCCTAAAGCAAAGTAAGTTTGTGCACATCTGCATTTTGGGAGGATTGTCAGGTTCTTTTCCTTACCTTGAAGAGATGATACTTCAGGAAAGTTACTGGATTATGTACTGGGGTGTGTATATATTTATAGGCACATATTTAGTGTGTGGAGGTGTGAAAGCTCAGGATGTGGTGTAGTCATGGTGAATACTTACAGGTCACAGATTCTGAATGAATAATCAAGGAAGTGATTCTCATGTTGTGGCAACTTTTTATTTGTGTCATGACAGATAGTTTGGGAAAAACTAGCTCTCTTTTCCTTAAAAGACAATGGGCTTAAGCTTTTGAAGATTGAAAATTCTCTCAGCTTTTCTGTACAATTTGTATGTTGACATGTAAGTTACCTTTAAAGAAGTAATCCTTCATATGTATATAGTTTTTAGTATTACTGCAGTTATAAATCACAATGAAAGCAAATATGTCAGCTGAAGAGAAGGATCATCATGTGTGTGTGCAGTGTTAAAGTCTTTATGTTTAAAAAGTGAAGTTACCTCTTAAATTTTGAGGGAATAACTTTCAAGTATGAAATGTCTATTTTCAAAGCATGTTTGGTAACTAGCTGCTTTCTTTAATATGTGTCCTTTGTGGAGATAGTTCTGTTGTGAAATGTAAAGTATTTGATGATGAGTGAGTTTACTAGCAGCTGTGATTACCTGTGAATGGCTGAGAGACTATGGGGAGACAAAGGGCAGGTAGCTTTAGTTACAAGGTAATTTAGCAGCAATGGAGAAGGTGGTATGATCTGATTTCTTCACTTCTGTAGCCTTTCAGGAGGTGGCAGCAATCAGGCATTTCAGCATCTATTTACATCAAATAACTGTTTTTGAGCCTTATGGCAAACTGATTACTAATTGTAATTTAAGAGAAGAGGCAGAAGTGGGAACATTCTTTACCTAGAGTGGATTCTACGCCACAGATAGGGCATTTTTAACCCCTGGGCAGTTTGGGGGATAAGTGAATGACTTAGAACAGGGCTCTGTGATGTTTTAGAGTAGCAGTTTTTGTTAAAAGGGTTGTGCTTCTTGCTTAGGTTACTGTATCAGCGTACCCAAAAGTAACAGTTTACTTTTAATAATAGTAATAGTTCAGTATTTGCTGTTCCCTTCTGCATGACAAGAATAGGGGAAGAACCACAGGGTTGGGGCAAGTGTATCAGTGCTTCATACCCCCTAGCTAGCACCAAAGCTGTATATGAAGGTTCTTTTAATTGCTTAGAATATCTACTGTATCATTATAAAACAATCTTTTTCAGTTTTTGAAAGATAGGTGCTATCTGGAAAGGCCCGTTGTGGTTTTTGTCACAAATATAAATATCAACACCAGCCCACCTACAGGTCAGCTGAGTTCCCATCTTTATCTTTCCTGTTAACTGCCTCGATGTCGATGGTTACAGGCTCCTTTCACTTTGAGCCAGCCCTGCTGTAGCATGCAGGGGCACAGCCAGATGGGATTAGGGACCGCTGTCCTGGCATGTTCCACTGCACGTGGTGCTGACTGGAGAGCTGCTGGCAGGAGGGGAGCAGGAACAGTCACCTTGGTGATTGCCACAGAGACTCAGAAATTCAGCTCCTTAAGTGACCTTATAGGAAAGGTTGCAAGGTCCATAACTTCTGAATTGTTTCACCTGTCTGTGAGGTCACTAATCTGCAGACAGCAAAAGTAACGTGCTCTATATCTCAGTTATCTCAGATCTCAGTTCCATCACTGTAATTTTATTTGTATAGTATGCATTCACCCATGACATGTTCCAAGGGGGAGGATAAGTCAGTGTCAAGTGTTGGATTAGCAAACAAAATTAGCTGGTGTCTTAAAAACACAAGACTATAAAGAAAACAGAGATTTCACAGGTATTTTATTGAGGTAAAAACTACAAATATAACAAATCAAAATACGAAGACCTACAGAGAAGTTAATTTCTGATGTTAGAATGTATCTTCACAATATTTTTGTCTTTCAGGGAAGCTATGTATGTATGACATCAAGTGATTATTTTAAGTCTTACATAATCGTAACTGAATTTTGAAGGATTAAGTAAAATTACTTAATGCTAACTTTTTTAAATGAAAAAGACATTTTTCCTTACACTGCTACGTGATTTACTAACAATGCGTCGTTCTTTGAGGATTTGATAAGAAATTACTGATAATTTAAAATTATTTGTAGTTTGGTTGTGTTACTCCTCTGTAACTGTATGCTCATCTTTTCAGTCAGAGCATTTATGCTCTCCTGGTGATTCCAGAATTACATTTTTTAGCCAGTAATGAAATGTAGTACTATTATACTTCTGTTTGATGATGTAGCTTTATATTAAATTGATCACTATTAGCCTGGAAAAATTGAATCACCAGAAAAGAATGTAAAAGAGACAGCAATATGTTTTTACCTATTTTAAGTTTGGTAGACTGCTGTTAATAATTCTTGTCTTTCAGTTCTGGTTGTACAAACTCCTTTGCAGTGGTCTTTCAGAAGTATTTTTAAATGTCTCTTTTGTTTGAGAGCTAACAGCTTGCTTTTAAAATTCTGTGTTAGAAAAAAGGTCCCTTTGAAATGGAATATCAGATGAAAAGATTACCATCGGAAAGATTAGCAACTCAGAGGATTCTTTCTGTGATTGGTGACTGCCTTGATAATTTTGGTCCTGGGTGTGTGAATGTACAGAAGATCCTCAATGCCCGCTGCCCTCTGGTGAAATTTTCCCATCAGCCGACAGGATTCCAGTGTGATCTGTCAGTGAGCAACAGGTGAGACCCGGTTTTAAAAAGTTTGCAGAGAATTCTGATGTACTTAAATGTACTGAAAACCTGATATCAACTGGTTTGGTCTTCTCTTTTCCATGTTCTTAACAAATGTGGATTTTGGCTCTGAAAGTAAAAGGGATGTTTTTTGACTTCTAGTGGTTAGAGTTTGATATCCTTAAGTTATCTTTCTCCAGCATAGGAAATGATTTCTAGCTGAGGCTGAGGACTCAGAAACCAGTCAGTGGAATAAGGCTGGCTTATAAAACTGCAAAGAAGGCAGTCAGCGTTCATGAGTCATTACTTCCCTCGGCGTGTGCAAAGCCTTTCTCGATTGCTTTTCAGATTAAGCAGCTCGAGAACTTTTATGTTTTAGGGTAAAATTTGTCTTCTAGTTGCTTTAGTGTCCTTTCTTTCTTGCGGACCTGCACCCCCTGTGTGCTGGGAGAGCCCCCGGGTGCCGAGGGATTCGGGAAGGGGAGCGGGCGGAGTGCCCGCTGGGGGGCGCCCGCCGCCCAGGAATGGCCCTGCGGTGACACCGGCACCGGAGTGGCTGCAGAGCGGGAAATGAGTTCTGATTGCTGGAGAGCATGGAAATATGGGTGATTCCTCAGGATACCAGCACCCAAGGGAATGGCCTGAAGTTGTGTCTGGGGAGATCGACGTTGGATATTAGGAAAAGGTTTTTCACAGGGTGCTTGGGCACTGTGACAAGTTCTCCAGGGAAAAGGGCACAGCACCAAACCTGGCAGAGCTCAAGAAGCTTTTTGACAATGCTCTCAGCACATGGTGTGACTCTTAGGGCTGTCCTGGGCAGAGTCAGGAGTTGGGCTTTGGTGATCCTTGTGGGTCCCTTCCAACTCAGAATATTTTGTGATTCTGTGATATGAGTTTTAGTGCAGTTCTGTGATTTGTCTGCATCACATACAAGCAAATCAGATACACTCAGAATTACTTAAAGTTCTGTTTCAGAATATGCAGGAGTTGTTAAGGTAATATTGAACAAGTTTCTTACAATAAAATTACTTCTCTATATGCAGCCACAGTGAAAGTCAGCAAGTTCTGTACAAACTTCCTTGTATCTCACTGCTGATAGTTTGTCTGGTTGGGACTGCATGTCTTGTCTTGTTATCATTTTTACTTGAAACAAATCTCTTGGACACCCTAAAGCTCCTCATAGCTGAAGATTAGGAAGCCCAGGTGTTACAAAATTTTGACCTACTAACTGTCTCCAAAAGGCTATGCTGAATTTTTAGAACAGCTTTTAGCACTTTAGGCTAAAACTGAACCAAAGCAAGTTTCTCATGCTGTACTTCCATTTTTTCCTACTTTTTCTTGCCTTGACATTTGTGCAATATATGGATGGTTGTATGACAGCGTGATGGAGATCAAAAACTGATCCATCTGAAATCCTTTATCCTTCCAGATTAGTTTTTTTTTCAACTGGACTAAGCAGTAATCATTTGAAAATTACCAAACTTGTATTGCGGATTTCATTGTGTCTCTGCACTTAGATTACTTTTCAGTGCAGCATTTTATTACTTTTTAGGTAAATGCAGTAAAAGAAGTTCTAGTTGTATTTTATTATATGTTAGGATAGAGATATTATCTAATGTACCTCAAAGGCAGTTGTTGCTAAATTATGTTTTTTCACCTCAGTTCTGCATAATTTGACTCCACAGTACTTGATGGTGGTTTTTTATTTTGGGGTTTTTTCCTCCCACTGTGATGTGGAATGAAGAAACAGGAAACAGTGCAAATGCAAATTATTTACCCAGAACTGTATCATTATTCCTATGGAAAACGACCAGGTATTTAATCCTGGACAATTCCAGGCATTCCAACCCAAATCATTCTACTATTCTATGATTCTCTCCTATTTTTTAAATGTGAAAAAGTTTTTTTTTTCTTTAATGGAGGCCTCCTTCTCTTATAATGAACAATGAACACTGCATCTGATACTTGATAATTCTCTCATCATTTACATGTCTTTCCATTTCTTCTTCAGCATTGCAACAAGAAGTTCTGAACTCCTGTATATCTATGGCTGTCTTGATTCCCGTGTACGAGCATTGGTGTTCACCATACGATGCTGGGCCCGCGTTCATGGACTTACAAATAGTGCTCCTGGTACCTGGATTACAAACTTCTCCCTGACCATGATGGTCATGTTTTTTCTGCAGAGGAGATCACCACCTATCATTCCAACCCTAGACCAACTTAAAGAACTGGCAGGTAAGCACAGCTGTTTCTGTGGTTGTTGCAGTTTATTGTTTATTGCACATTTGTCTTATCTAAAGTGGTAAATAAACCAAAGCAATTCCTTTATGCTCTCAAATACTAGTGAATATTGTGTGTATTTTAAGTTTGAGGGAATACATAGGCTTTACATGTATTTTTAGTGAAAATAATGCATCTTTAAAGGCAAAATAAATCCCTTTTCAATACAATACTAATTCTATTAAGGGATTAAACTTACTCTGTCCCTTAGATAATTAAATGTAACTTGTTCAGTGTGCCTATGCTGAATTTTTTTTATTACTATTTTTTAGAAGACTTGTAGGGTCTTGAACATTTCTGGAGTTAAGGATTTTGTGCAGACTAATATGATGTGTATTGTTTTATAGCTACCAAATGCTTAAAAGAAAGGCTGTGTTTTGTTCTCCCAATTTGTTATATCCTTGAGACCGTTCAGGCCCTTGCAAATAATTCTTGTATCTCCACAAACAAGCTGTCCTGGCAGTTTCTTACGCAGCATTCAGGGTGTGTTATCTTCAGTGAATTGTATGAAAGCATAGAGAATGACACCTCAAGTTCTTGATTCCTTACTCATGTCTTCTGCTTGTTGACATGATTCCTTGGAAACTTTTGAGTGCTTACAGTAGAAAAAAAGGTCTGTGTTCAGTTGCTTTAAAATAATTTTAAACATTTCCATCAGAATTCTGTAAAAATGTTTATGCATAAAACATGTGTTCTGATATTTACAAGAGTGTTCCTAATTCTCAAATTTTTCAGAAAAAGACAGTGAACACTCTGAGTGTGACTTTTTTTAAGCCCTCACATAGGTAGCAATCTCAGAGTTTTGCTGTTAAGTGTGTAATACTGCCCTCTGTGCAGAAATACCCTGTTTGTTGCTTATAAGGAAGTATTTTCAGAGATGTAATTTATCTTAATCCTGTAGGATTTTAAAAATGTGCCATTTGCTCATGATCTCATGATGCAAATTTATGATTTACCCATCTATAGACTTTTCTCTTTTGAATCTTGTATCACTTAAGTTGAATCTTAACCTGAAAATTCACTTGTGAATTCCTAATTTGATTTGTGCAATACAGTAGTATTGATTTCAGTTTGTTATCTGAATTTTATTAAATACAATGGCATTTTACTGTTTATTACTTCAATATATGCCCACAATTTTTCTTTCAGATGAAAAAGACAAGCATATAATTGGAGGATATGATTGCTCATTTGTTAGTGATTTAACGAAGATTAAACCTACAAAGAATACAGAACCACTTGGTAGGTAGATCTTCATCAATTTTCTTTTTTTATGAGCATGTTGAAAACAAGCTTTTCCTTAATGTTTGTGATTGTTCTTGTTTTTCTTTCCTTTAGATGTATTGTTGGCTGAGTTTTTTGAATATTTTGGAAACTTTGATTTCAGAAAGAATTCCATAAATCTTCGAAAGGTAAATGAATTTTAGTTGCTCATTATTATCAATTGAATCTCTCTGTCTGCCATTTGACAGACTACAAATGCTAAGCAACAATTTCTGTCATCTTTAATTATATATAAAAAATACATTTGTATGGAAACAGAGTCCTTTCTGTGGAGGAGGAGTGTTTTCCTCCTGGAGCCCAGTAACTTACAATACCATTAAGAACATTTACAGTATCATTACTTGGATATGCTGGAAAGCAGAAACTGATGCAAAGCTAGTGTGATTTTACTGAAAAGCTCTGTAATAAAAGTGGCAGTTTTAAAAAGTCAAAGCTATTTTGCTTCCGTGGGAGGAAAGCTTTTAAAATGTCATGATGTCTCTCATAGCAAAAGTCTGTGACAAGCCCTGTGAGATGACAAGATTTGCATTTAAAGTTGGGAGTCCAGACCCAACCAGAGCCTGCATTAAAACTCACAGCTGAGTTCTGGGTCTGCTTTTGGCTCTGCAGTTTTGTACTGCAGTTTGTATCAGCCTGCAGTAACTGTGCTGCAGCTCAGTAAGCATGCCATAGCATGATAATTCTGTGCAAGCACTTCAGTTTGCTTTATATGTTTAAGTCATCCTGTTGATCTGGGTGTGCATGCAGGTATAATAGAAGTACAAGAAAATGTAACCTCCATAGCTCACACCTGCCACTGCTGGGCTGCTTCCAGGATGGGGTTTCAGTGCCATGTTGCTGTGTGGACACTCGTTTGTTCTGTTTCCCATTTGGGCATTGTGGATCATTGGCTAAGGAACTCTTTTTACAGATTGATCCTAGGAACTGATTTATTTAGGAGGAGAACTTCTGTTTGCTATTAAACTGAAAAAGGCAAGCAAAAACACATTTGGAGCCTGAGCTACTCAGGGAAGGTGTCTGTGCTGCTGCTGTTTTTCTGACAGTGTTCTTGGCCCTGGGGCAAGAGTATGTAACGTTTACATAGACACTTCCTGGACCAGGAGGAGCTGATGGATTCCTGCTAGAGCTTGCAGTGAAAAGGCTTGAGGAAGTTCTGCTATACTGAACCAGTCAGCTAAGAAACACTAATAAGCACTGAGATGGAAGTGCATTTAAATAGCAAGCTACATGGTTGTCAGCTATTTGTATTGTACTGTACCAGGTGCCTAACAGTGGACAATGACCTGAATAACTTTGTGCTTAAAAGACAAATCAAACTGGGAGGAATTTCAGCCAACAAAGCAATCTTGTTCAGTTACACCAGCACTGAGCTCTCTGAGCAGTGTGGGAGGAATGGTTTGAACAGTTTAAGTGCATGCAATATTTTATCAAACTGGGCTATGCAGGTTAATGTGACACACTGATGCTGCCCATATGCTAGTGGAGATTAGGAGTAGGAGGTTGCAGTAGGTGAGGTGTGAGGTCTGTTGGACAGCAAACAGTTTGTTGGAGAATGGCCAAAAAGACAGGTTAAGCTGTAGTTGTGTGTTCTTTACCTTGAAGGAAATCAGCAAAGAAAACTACACTGAGAGTATTCAGAGAGCAGGAATCATACAGTCAGGTTGACAGGAAAGTTAACTTGATTAATAATGACTGGGTGTTTTGTAAAATGTTCTCTAATAGGTCAAAACACTTTTAATTCTAATGTAATAACTCAAGTGATTTGTTATTTGCTCAGCTTGTAATGTACATGTGCAACTTTGACTTTTTCTTTATGCTGTCTGCAGGGAAAGGAAGTAAATAAGCCTGAGCCGTCTCCTCTTTATATCTGGAATCCCTTTGAACAAGACCTTAATATCAGCAAGAATGTTAATCAGCCACAGCTGGAGAAATTTGTAGCTATGGCCAGAGAAAGTGCCTGGATTTTACAGAAGGAAGATAAAACTCAGCAAATTATCGATAAAGAACCTTGGGGACTGGCAGCTCTACTGATACCGTTTGGAAGAAGTAATTCCAGCAAGATGAAGAATAGGAAAGGAATAGGAAGCGAAACAATCAGAGGCCTCTTGGACTCTTTAAAGTTAAATAATGCAAACAGTCAACAAAAAGCAGTGGGCAAATGACTAAATAATGACACAGAAACACAGTAGCTAATATTCTGTTTTAGGAATTGAACGTGACATGCAGTCCAAAGAACGTTACTTTTAATATTTCTATTATGGGGAATGGAGAATCAAGAAATCTCTGGTCTTCATCGTAGTGATTTTTGTACAGGTCTGCTTTTTTTCTGTACATATTTCTCCTCCTTACTCCTCACTTTTCCATCTGTTTTATGAATGAAGAGTATTTAAATGTAAGTTTTACAGATGCATTTTGGAAGTAGCCTTCAGCTGGGCACTCTTCTGTAAAAAAGGCTGACAGGAGCAGTATGGAAAAAGCCTTTGGGAATTCTCTTGGCTAGCATACAAATGATATGCTAATTAAAAGCTCAAGAAACAACCACCTTTCCACCTTTCCAGAAACCACAGTCTGAAAGAAGATAAATGTGTTGGAACCATTGTTTCCAATCCAGTCATGTTTTGGAAGTCAGTAAAACCCAAGTGCACGTATCTATTTTTGCAGTTGTTTTCCATTCATGTAGATAGTGCCAAGACAAAATAAAGAGAATGGAATTAGATAGTCGGGTGTGCAGTTTCAAAAAGCATTGCACCACCACAGCTCTCCAAGGATAGTGCCACTGTTTTGTGTTGGAAAAGTGGGTTTACTCTTTTGTTTTCCACCTGATTTAAAATGTCTTTAGTTAATTCTCCTTTGTTCTCTCTACCCAGGACTGGTCTCCACCCACACTTGTTTCCTATTTTGCCTTCAGCTTCACTTTAAACCTGTATTTCAGGTTCAGGCAGGAGTTCTTGAATGCCCTTCTTGCTTCATCACTCTCCCCAAAGCTGCTGCCTACTAGGTGTCATGAAAGCATTCCTGCAGAGGGATCTGTCTTATGTAGAGATCCAGAGAATCCTGTATTATGCTGGAGTCCTGTTCCCAGTCTTGCCTTGGTTTTCAGATAATTCAGCAGAACAGTGGCTGTCCCACTTCCAGATCAGTTGGGCCAGCAGAATCAATGCTTTTTATTGACTTAAAACTTTGAGTGCTCTTTGCATCTGCCACAAAAAGAAATCTTTTCAGAGGAAGAGGGAGGGAAGGAAATGGGAAATGGAAAGCAGGCAAATACCAAACTTTAAAAGTGTATTTGTGAATGTTTCACCTGTCCAGTTTGAGAGCCACTCATGCATTAGACTGAATTGTAATTCCAGAGTGTTTTCTTCATTCTTAACAGAAATTCAATAAAGGAAATTACTGTATTCAGAGATAATGCAACATAAATTTTATGATTAGCGTTTCATTTTCAGTACTTTTAGACTCTAATGTTGCACTGGTATACAATCTTGTGTAGACTTTTTTGTAATGGTGTGATCTGAACAATTTATAAGTGTGTTTTCTCTTTTCTCTGATATATTATTCAATAGAAATACTGTGGGCAATAATGCATACTTCCAAGTACTTGTGAAAACTGGGCAAGGAAAAGTATCTTCTAGCAGTTAGCCAACTAAAGTGTTAGACCTTCAGGTCAATTCCATAACAGTTTATTTGGAGTTTCAGATAATACATATATGTATTTCTGATTCATGAATGTTTTCTTAAATAATGACTCACATACTCATTATCTTGGTTGCTGAAATTAATTCTCATATTAATTTCTTCAGGATTGAGCCTTGATTTTGAAACTTAGTTTTCTACCTAAATCCTGGTATTAGAACTTCTTTTTGGAGCTGATATGAATTTTATTTTAACTTAATGGTGCAAACACAAAGCCTTTGATAGGAAACTTGACACATTGTGTAACAAGCCTGCTGCTACCTTAATCTTTACGGAACCTAGAGGTACATTGTCTGCAGTTTACTCAGGAATAGACTATGTAACTTTCTGAAGATTAGGGCAGTATTCAAGTACTTTTCAATTTCGTTTTTTTTTATATTAACCAAATGGGTAATAGTGTAATAAGAATATGGATTACCAGGGACAGAAGCATGCAGCAGAAGTGTGACAGTGTGTACCTAATTGCATTATATTCACAGTGATCCACTGACATAGATAGGAAAGACTTTATATGAATTTTGACACATAGGTACAGGACACTTGTAGACAAATAACAGTGAATTTTGTATTTTGGTTGTATGGTTGAGCCATGCTGAAGCACAAGCTTCTTTTGTAAATGATTATAGATGTCCAAGCCTTAAAAGGCAGGGCAAAACATGGTTACTGTACGTGCAGCGCCTTTCAGCATCACTTTTCTGTTTAGACTGCCTGTCCCTTTTGGGGATAGTTCTGAACCCTTGTCATGGCTGCAGGCCAGTTTCTGCAAAGAGGAGAAAGAAGCCAAAAGCAGTGTTGTAGCAGTGGAATGCACAGGTTATTTTTTCAGATATCTCTGAGTTAAGGGAGCTGGTGACCAGGGAGCTGAAGCCTAGAGGCTGCAAGGATCAGCTCTCATTGGTGATGTAAATAAGCTCAGCAGGCAGCTTTCCTAGAAGAGGCTGTAGCTGGAGGAGGTGGAGGGCTGACCATGAGCTTCCCTAAAGTATGAGTTATGTCTGGGGAAGAGCTGAGTGAAACTGAAGCCACCTGTGGGAGGAGAACCAAGACTTGAGGGGGTGTATTTATGAAATCAAGAGAGATGGTATGATTATCATTTCCTGAGGGCAGCAGTCTTGCACTGAAGATATTTAGAAACCATCAATATGGTTCTGTCACTGAAAACAAGAGCTGGATGTATGTCAAGGAAGGACTATGATTACCATCTAGATTTGAGAGCTTATTCGTATGCTCAGAAACATGTAAACAATGTCTGTGCAAGAGCAAGGCAGTAAGTTTTAGTCACTTCTCAAACTTGGTGCTGATCTGCTGTGTTGTATGTGATGGAGCTGTTTGCAAAGTCACAGATAAGGAACACCAGTGAATTAAACACAGTTTTGCCCTTCTGCCCCTTTCCCTTGCTGCAAATACTTTTTAGTGCAAGTCTTGTATTTCCTGGCTCTTAAATCATTAGGGAAACTGAAAACATTCAGAAGTTCCATGTCCTGAGAAAATACGCTTTGGGCTATTAACTTCAAAGTCAATATTTGTGGTCAGGGATCTTTATTTTTATTTCCCTGGATGTTGGATGCTCACAAGTGTTGCAGGAATAGGTTCTGCTGCAACTGCCACTGTTCCTCATTCCTCTGTAACTTCCTGGGGATCTGCAGCCTTGGCCTGCAGTTGGCTCCTGGGCGAGCATCCTGGTGCCATGCTTGTGAAGATGCAGTCACAAAACAGACTTCTTGCTATGGTTCCTGTCTCAGATTCTGCTCTTTAGACTTGGAATCACAATATTTTTCAGGTTGGGAGAGAACTCCGAACCTAGTCCAGCTGCCTTCTTTTGTGGTATCAGCTGTGAGATTAGACCAGGACATTTTATCTAGTCAGACTTCGAAAATCTCAAGGATGGAAACTGCACAGCCTGTTCTAGATCTTGACTGTCACCATCACCTTGGTGGGCTGGGCTGAAATATGCTGCCTCATCATTGTCATTCTTAGTGGCTTTTTTTCTGGTCCTGAAACATGCTCTCAATAAAAATGCTGTCTACTACAAGTGTTCAAGCTGCTTCTTCACACAGACAGCCCTGAATCTTCCCTTCTTTGCCTGTCTTTCCAGAGGAACTCATATCATCCATCACAGCCCTCCCATTACATGCAAACCCTCCTACCATAGCTGTTATTCCCGGTGTTGTAGTAACAGCACAAGGAGCTCTAGTTCCTCCTGCTAGTTCCCCAGGCTGCCACACATTTGTATCTGTACATTTTAGGTGGGTACCTCTTCATAAGGTTTTATTGTTCTTGAGGTCCCTTTTGTTCCAGTCACCATCTATCCTTCTCTCTCAATCCTTGTCCACAAGCTGCTGGCAGCTGTGGGTTGTGGTTGTCCTCTTCATTGTTCTAGCTGATTGCTTTGATATGGCCACTGTGCATATCCAGCTTAAAAAGTCTTCATGACACTCAAATCCTGACTAGAAAATTAATTTCTAAAAGGCTCTGTGGGAAAATAAGAGGTTTGAATACCAGATTGTACTGCACTGGCAGAAGAGCCCCAGAAACTACAGCTCCATGTGGAGATGATTATGCAGGTGCAGAATCACCCTAGGGCCCACAGTGCTGTGTCTCTGTGACCTTGTTGCTTCCACAAGTGCAGTAGTGTGGCACAGGATGCTGCTGCCCAGCAGAGCTTGTCTCACTTGGATCTGACACGCTTGTGGTGCTGTGTCACTTCTAGGTGTAGAGCATCAGGCTCTCAGCCACAGCCTCGCTGTGCTCCATGCTCGTGCTCATGAAACTGTATTTTGGGAACAGCAAGTCTTCCCTCATAGAAACAAATCTGCAAGTTCAATTTTTTTTTATACTCTCCAAAGGTGCAGGCTGTGTTTTTGCTTTACAAAATTTTGTACCTTTGGAAAAAGAAAAGGTAGACAAAGAACCTCTATTTAAATAATTTTACAAACAAACTAGTTAAAAGTCCATGCCATGTTCAGCTGAAGAAAGTTTAGGATTTCCAGCCTGGGCTGCTTTGGAGATATGATGAATTAGGAAGCTTTTCAAAGTAAAGTCATGCTGCTCACTGGAAAGTTCTCTTCCAAATGCTTTCCCTTGCTTATCACAAAATTGCCACCAAGGTTCTCTTCTAGTACTAAATTCTTCTAAACATCATGGGTAACTTGGGGTCAGTTTGTTTAAAACAAGGGTTAGGATTTATTTGAGGCTAACCTGTGCCTGGAGATAAAATCTCCTTCTCCATAAATCCTCTTAGTTGAAAGTCTTGATCCACTGCTTTTGCAGACTTGTTTCTCATACTTTCTTTAAGCAGAGGATTGGTTTGCTTTCTTTTGCAGGACCTCCCTGCTTCTTTTCACCCTTCCCACTGTCTTTTCATCATATCTGACCTGTAAAATAATCGTATTTCACTTCCCCTAGTGTTTTGTGAAGTAAAAGTGAATACAGCTGAATTCAAGAAACTGATAATTTTCAAAAAGCAGTTCTCAAATTGCAATATAATTTTTTTTACTGCTTCATTTCTTGTGTAGACTGACTCTCCATACTGCATTTCCCATGGCTTGTAGAGGGATCAGTTAGCTGGGCTTGATAGGTCTCACCTTTGAACAAGTATTTTTGGGAAATCTCTTCACTAAAGAGACTTGTTTAACACAGTCTGTTATATTAGAAAGCAGAAGTTCCCTGCAAATTTTTGAGAGGCTCTCTACCATTCAGGATTTGTTCTGTTTCCCCTTGTTATGGAGAAAACCATGTTCGATTTGTTTCACAGAATGACTTCAGAGATAGGTTTTTGTTCCCATGCTGAGCTTTCTTGTGTATACAGATTTGTAGTCAATGTAAACAGTGCAGCCCTGTACAGGAATTTTGCATGGAACAACTCCCAGAATATGTCTTGTAGGTATTATGCTCACAGCCCGACAGGGGAGGTAAAAGCCCCGGAAATTCTAAGGCATAGCCTCTCATTTGTGGTGCTGACTCCATGAGATGGAACAATTTCCATAATTCTGCATTGGTTTTTCTCATGTTGGACAGAGGAAAGACATTGCTTTCCTGCACAGAAAAGGTTAGAAGTTGGATTGTTGGGTAAAGGGCTCTTAATACTTACATTCCTTCTGAATATTTCTATCTGAAGTTAAGTTTTCTGAAGTCCTTCTCTAGGAGTGATTTCTAGAGATTTTCAGGATGAGAGAAAGAACTGGGAGAATACAAAGAGGCTTTGTGGTGCAGGCAATCTGTCAAATAGTACTTATTATTAAATTAATAATCAAAAGTAATTACATAGGGGAAGATAACACTTGTAACAATCCAGCAAGATCAAGTATCACTGCCTTGTCTCTGAAACAGTTTTCCTGCCTTAATTTTCCTAATTTTCTGTAGTCCAGTGGTGCTTTTATAGAGGGATGGGATTTCAGGAAGCACACTGAATGGAAACTACAGTATCCAATACATGGGAGGGTGAGTGCTTTAGCCGTTGCAGTAGATAAAAAAAAAGCACTATCAACTGCATAATGAAATAAGATTCAGAGATTTTATTACTCCAGAATTAAAATATATAGAATTGTTCTGTGAATATTTAGGTGATTCATAGTTCTTCCTTTTGAAAATTATCTTTGGATACCAGTCAAAAGAGGGTTTGCTGAATTGCTTGATGTCTGAGCTTGCAAAGAAAAGTCTCATTTGAAATGACCATGATCTGTTGTGTTGAGATATTAAAGACCTTAGTGATTACAGTTCTGCTCCAAATCCCATATTTAAGAGGGTTTGCATTGCAATTGGCTTATCAATCTGGAACATTATAATTTTCAGTTATCCTAAGAATATCAATGCTTACAGTTAGCAACAGACCTTAACACTTCTGCCACTTAGGCTGCTATGATTTTAGTCCTCCTTTTTACTGTAGACAGTATTTTCAATCTTTGAACTGTGTTGCAGCAATTAATTTTACATTTCTTCTATGAGATAAAAAAGTAAAACATGTCCTCTGTATTTGTTCAGTAAGTAACTGTTCCATTGTGCTGTTGAAATCTTTGATAAGATAAGAATAATATATCTGGTGCTTTCCTTCCTCAGATGCAGGCAGAGATTACTGAAATGAGGATGCATTTCAAAGAGCAATGGTTTTGAAGGTTTGGTCTCTAAATGGCCCAGTCTACAGACCTCACCAAAGAAGTAAGAAAACAAACCCCTGAAAAAAACAATCTCATTGTCAGTCAGCTTCAACTCACCCAACATTTTTAACTTTGGGGATTTTCCAAACAGAACAAAGGTCAAACCAAATGCTGTCAAGTCATGGTTGGAGATGGAATGCTTCTTGCCTTCCAGAATCACTTTATGATTAATAATTTGTTTAAGTAAATGCTGGTCTGTGAGGAGTATGTCTCTGTCACTTACAAAACATGGTTTCTAATGAAGAGAGCAGAAATAACACTTTGGATGTCTGACAAACTCTGTGAGATATCTCTTAATGGGAAGAGAATTTTTTTTTTCTAGCTAGATATCTAAAGTTCCTGAACCCTGCCCTGGCAAAAAACTTGCTTTTTATCCTTATAAATTATAAAGGGGGAATACAGGCATCTCTGTTTGTCTTGATTTAATTTTATCCCACATGTAGAGGGTTACAAGTATGTGGCAGTTAGGCATAAGTGATAGAATTTTATGCTCCAAATGCTGGTAAGAGAGAAGCTTCAGATCACATAGGTTAGAGCAGGCTTGATTCAAAGACACCTAGTCCAAATAGGTCCTACCCACCACTGCAGCAGAAGACCATAAATATTAACACATGCCAGCTGCTCACTCCTGGTGGGGACAACTTCCCCTGGGGTTATTCTTGCTAAGTCAATAGTGACCTTTAGTTGCCAAGCTGAAGCCTGAGAATGCAAAGAATGGTTTGCCATCTTCATAGCCCACTCCTAGCAATGGGTATGAGTATGGGTATAAACTCCTGAGTCTAGTAACAGCAGGACATATCCCTAAGTTTTTTCTCAGATGAAGGAACAGTGAACAACGATGCTACACCATGGCCATTTCTATTCCTCAGATTTGTGCAATGTATGGGTTTGCGTGTGTGTGCACACATTTTTATCTAGCATCTTTATTCTGTTTTTCAAAAGAGATTGATGAAAATTTTTTGGTTGTTTTTGTTGTCCCTGGAGTTTAATAAGCTAGAGCTTTCAGAGCTGTGCTTCACTTGTTCCCATGTTTTTCCTGGCAAAGAGTAAAATTCAAAGCTGAGCCTTTTTCTGCTGGATGTTTTTCTTTTCTGTGATAAACACTAAGTATGCAGTGGGTGTCATGAGAGCAGTAGGTGCAGGATTCAGCTGACACTTCCCAGCAGAAAAGTCTCCATCTTGCCAGGCCTTTGAGGAGACATGACAATGATTCATTTTGGTGATAACACAGTAGAAACACAAGTCCAATTGTTTGCTATGTAGGTCAGAATGGGATATGCTGGCATCTCTGCTCACAGACTTTACAAAGATGTCTGGGAATGGGAAGCATGACAGCAAAAAAACCTATTCTGATATAACTTAAATTGTTCTACTGATGGAAGTAGGCTATGAACAGTTTGCTGTCAAATACTTGCTGTCTAGCTGGCAGAGCTGGACATTGTCTATATATGAGGAGGTTTAATTTTTCACATTAAACAGTTCATTTACTCTTTACCCAAGCCCTGCAATTAAAGTCTGTCTCTGTGCCAAGGAGAAGGCCCTTAGAAATAGTCCTGCTGTTCCACTATGAGCTCCTTATAGTAGCTGATGTACATGTACATGATGTACCTAAAAATCGGAGGAAATTAACAGTTAACTTGGTTAGCTCAGGAACTTTCTTGCAGCCTTTTAATGTCTGTGCTTCAGAAACTTGTTCAGCAGTCAGTTTGGGTTTTGCTTGTTCAGTCAAAACTGGCTTTGGGAATGTAATTTTTCTGTAACACATTAAAACATTTTGCTGCACACCCCATTGCACATCATGCATGAAAATGACATGTCTTTTTATGGGAGTCTAGCAGCTCTCCCCTGATCTCTGCTCCTTCTAGGAAAGCCTCTGGTTATTGAAGATGAAGAACAAAGCTTTTCTCTCTTTCCCAATTGAGTGCTTTAATGGAGGGTCCTGGGACTGCTTTTGTGTGGTATGTTTGAGTAGAGTCCTACACTCTTTGGACTAGGCATGTCCCCTGGCTTGTGCCTTTGCAAACACCTCATGTTCCCACTTCCACATTTGTCCCTCTGATCCTCTGTGTTCATCATCTACATAAACAGCAGCATTACTGCTCATTCTGCTCTACAGCTAGGAGAAGCTGAGGCACCTTCCTATTTTTGGGGAGAACAACTCTTTCCCAAATTATGCGTCTCTTTTAAATTAACTGTCAGCTTCTCCTGATACCAGTGGGAGAAATGTGAAATACCTTACATTGCTTAAATATATGTTGTGACAAACATTACAGCCAAAACTATACTTTTTTTTTAGGTCTCCCACCACACACATTCAAGGAAAAATATTCTCTCTGTCACATATCTTGAGAGCTGAATAGATTTTTGAAGCAGTTGGAGAAAGTGTTCCAAGATCAGAGATCAGACCATCTACCTATTTTTTTTTCTTGAAAGAAGGAAATAAATCCTGATGGCTGGACATAATGTTGCCTGTGATCATACTTTGTCTTGGCATGCTTATTAGCACAATGTGGACTTTCTTGAAACTGTTCTTCTCCCTCTATCAGTCCTAAGCATTTATAACAATTACTTTCTCTGGGGTTCTGTTGGTTATCTTATGGAAATCTGTCTCATACAGGAAGGATACCCAGTCAGGTGATAATAAGTTTGAAATAACATTATGAGCAATGATTTGAGGTTGCAGCACAGTTCAGAAAGGAAGTGGGTGGTAACTGATATTTTTATTTCAGCCTCATCAAAATAATTCAATTGAATCTATTTTCTTATTGTTGGTGAGGCTTATTTTAAAATAAAAAACAACTCAAAAAACAACTTAACGGAGAAGTTCTGTGTACCTGCCCAAGGTGAGATTTCTCTTCTAGGAGGGCTAAAGCCCAGACAGTGTTTGTGGAAGTATCTGTAGCTTAAGGCCTTTCCACAGTAGTCCCTAGCTGAGCATTTTGATTGTTTTTGATTATGAAGAAAGACATAAAAAATAATTAAGGGAGGGGATCTTGATTTCTGCTGCAGCACTCATGTGAAATGCATGCCAACACAGAGCAGAGCACCACATTTTGATACAGAGAAGCATGTGTATGTAAATGAACTTGAGTTTTCAAAGGGCTCCAGTGTTGAGTCCCAAATCTTTTCAGCAACTTTGAAAATTCACTAAAAAATCAATTACAGGCTAGCTTATGCTGGGAAGAGGAAGCGGAGCATGTCCTCTGCTGAAGCCTCACGCTGTGATGAATGGCCAGTAGGTCTGGTGAGCCAGTTGTCTGTTCCAGTTTGGTCTTTGTTCCTGTAAATGAGCCTGTGTATATCTGGAAGAACGGGAAGTTGTCTCTGGAAACTTGATCCAACTGATCCAACAAACAGCTCCGTTGTTGCTGTGATAAAAGCATAGGATGACTATTTCAAATGTTTAAATAATGGTGATATTTTTAATTAAATAAGTTATTATAGCCTTCTTCAACACTGCCGTTACTGTTTGTTGCTGAAATAAGTAAAAAAAAAGGAGTATAGATTGTGTGCTACACTCATCTTTCCCTATAAATATCTCTAAAATTGGAATAAGAAGTAGAATAATAGGATAAAAAAACATCTCTTGCTAAATCTTTATCACACACACTTTGATTGCCTGGCATAAAGATTGTATTTAGATTTGGAGGGTGTAATAATTGCTGTTATATTAGGCTATTTTTATATACATTTATTTAATGCAGTAATCTAAATAAAGCTACTTTTAAGAAGTGTTAGGTTTGGTCTGATTCCTATAAAAATTAAGAGAAATTGAGTGCCCCTTGATTTTCCCCTTTGGCGGGAAAGGTGCTGCTGAGAAGATGCTCACAAATCCCGACATTGGATTTCTCAGTTGCTCATGCAAGTTTTCATGTTCCTCACTCACAGTTCTGAAGCATTTTATACACATCTACTTTTTTTTTTTTTTTAATAGTTAATCAGTGTAGGGGAATTTTCTCATGATCAGTAAAAAATAAAAATATTAAATTCTGCTGTAGTCCAACACCATGCAATTCTAGCACTACCAGAGACCGACTGTGGCTATACCACTTCATCCTTTGCCAACAACAAAATGCTTGTGTTCTCTGGTGGCTCAGCACAGGCTAAGGCAAGGAAACACTGGAGACTTTTCCCCATGCCCTGGAGAGAAACCTTGCACCTTCATGAGCAACTTCAGGAGCTGCTCGAAGGCAGCAGCTCTGCACAGCCCTTCGATGGAGGCTTGCCCGCTGGTCAGGGGAGGTTTACCTGCTGTTCAGCTGAGTTTCGCACACCTTTAGTGGAGCTTGGCACCCTCCAGCTGTGGCTGGCACCGAGGGAGCTGTCCCTGTCCATCCCCGTTCCTCCCTGTCCATCCCCGTTAATCCCCATCCATCCCTGTCCATCCCCGTCCATCCCCGTCCATCCCCGTTCCTCCCCGTCCATCCCCATCCATCCCTGTCCATCCCCGTCCATCCCCGCATCCCTCCTGTGTCCCGGACACAGCCCCTGCTCCTCCGGCTCCAGAAGCAGCACAGGAAGATACAAACTTGGGCTGCTTCTGCTTTTTTGTGCTCCCGCAGCCTGCCGGCAGCACACAGGCCAGTTTCTAATACTGCGCGTTCTCGCCAAGTTTAAATCAGAAAAAGGCTGACGCGGGTTTTGCTCCTCAGGCAGCCGCCCCCAGCACGGTCGCACAGAGCCCACAGCTCCCGTGACGCAGGAGCTGTCGCATTGTCGGGCTCAGGAGCCGCATCCCTCGGGAAATCCCCCTGTGTCAGAGAGTCCTTGAACAGGAGCACGGACCTCGCAGCTTTCGCTTCTCCAGCTGAAGAAGAGGTAACACGAGAAGCTCTGAGCTCATCCAACATGATTTGGAGATGGGAGTAATTCTTGTTGAGCAAGCAGCAGCTCTAATTGGGGAAGTTTTAGGGTACATGTGTGTCTCAGAGGGACCTCAGCATCTCCCCCACTGCCCCTCCTCGGGATTCCCTGGGAAGCTGCATTCCCCACATCCTCTGAAGTCCCATGGGATGGGAGTGATGACTGCTCTGCTTTCTGTTGGCAGAGAAAACCATCCCAAACCTTCCACAAAGGGAGAGAGGAAACCCTGATTGCTGTGGCACTCCTGGGTTTTGCTGCAATTCTGAAACCTTGGGCAAAGTGCTCTATTTCTTTCTGGAGATGGAAATTCCAGCTGAGGGAAGTTAATAAATCTGTTAACATGGAAAGGGCCCAATTCCCTCCTTACCCTGTCTTGTGTGCAAAGTCCATAGGAGTGTTTGTACGCTGCTCAACCCTATCAGAGAAACTGTGCTAATTCTGTTTTCTCCCTTTTAAGGCATTTACACAGCCTGAAGAAACAGTGCTTGTATTTTACAACCAGAGAGCAAAGGCAGGCAGATGGTTGCTGTAAGCACGAGTGGCTCTGTACTGCACCAAGCCTGAGAGCAGGCACTGCTGATGGACTTGGGGTGAGAACCAGCTTGCTACAAGTACCTGGATTACAAAACAGGTGCCAGTGAGTTAACTTTCTCATCATCCAATTCAAAACGTTAAAACTTCTTCTGTCATGGAAAATGGTTGTTTCTTTAATGGGGAAGTCCACAGGAGAAATCCCCTCTACCTTTCAGAGAGATGCTTTTTTGATATGTGATACTTGGGACAGTTTGTGAGACTGTGGTGTGTAAGTACGAAGTCTAATATTTGTAAGCAATTAGCTTCATGTTGGATAAACACAGGCCTTTTGCCCATCACCCATCTGAAACACCAGTGCATCATGAGCTGGAGCCCCTTTTTTCCCTGGGTGAGGATCTCTGGGCTCCTCAGGGGTTTGCTGTCTCGCTGTCTGTAGCTGCTCTGCCCCATGTGCACGTACAGGTGCTGTGCCCTTGCCAGCAGCTGCTGCATCTGTACCTGTGTGATATGTGCCTGAGTGCCCACCCCAGCAAGTCGGCTGCCCCTTTGTCACCTAGCCTCAGCTGGCAGTGCCACTGCAAGCCCCAGCACCCCTGCATACTCACCACTCATTCCTGGGAGCCCGGCAGGGAGGTAGGGATACAGCAATTGAGGTGCATCCATGGCTTCCTCTGCAGCTGGGGGCAGAGCATCCCACTGTGAGCCCTCTGCAGTTCCCCTGGAACTCAGCCATAGCCCAGGGCAGGTACTGCCTTGTGACCTCCTGCACCTTTTGATCCACACTTTTCATCATGTTAACAATCACACAAGTCAGGGCCTGGGCCGTGTGCCATCCCCCTGCTGCTGGCCTGCTCACACCTACCTCTGAAAATTACTTTCCTCTCTCCCTTGTGCTGGGAAAACCCCTGGGTAGATTCTTTACTGAGATTAATAATTCCTTCTCTCTGTATACTTTGTCTCTCACCTGCCAGCTTAGTCGGTGCTGGACAGCTGCACCATTTACACCTTTCTGGTGTTAAGTCCACATTCTGGATAAATGTTGTCTCTCCTCTGTACATTTAACAACTGGGAAATGGACAAATCCTCACAGTCAGAAGGCAGCAAAGCTCCTTCTCCTGCTTAGATTCTGAGTTTATCCTCAGCATTAATAGAAGAAAACTTGTATCTGCATGGAGTTTAAACATAACCCGCCCTTGGTGATGGCAAATAGTCTGTTGGAAGCTGTCCATCCCATAGTGTGTAGGGGCAGCATGGACATGGTCTTGCAGGAGCCTGTAATTCACTGAGAGAGAGTTTGGGTGGTCTGCTCCCAGGAGTAGCAGCTCAGTGGGTGGGGTGGTGCTGCAGATCATAATTTTGGATGATTTCAGAGCAGCACAGAAGACTAAACTTCACACTGTTGTTCCTTGTCAAAAAACATTTACTGCTTAGCTGAACCACAGCCCAGCCTCCTGGTGGCTGCTCTGTGGAGCTCCACGTGGCACCACAGGGTTGTCCTGTCCTGGGGGCACATGGCCCTGCACCAGCAGAGGTGCAAGGGGCTGACAAAGCTGAGCACTCCTCCCCATGTTCTCCCAGCCATGCAGTGAGTGCTGATGGCTCCACTTGAGGGTGTTTAGAAATGTTCCACCACAAGTGCTTGGGAAACTATGAAAAGCAAAGAAGATCTCTGGCTCTGCCAGCAAAAACATCTCCTAAAAGAGAAGATAAATTAGGTTTTCTATGTGGTAGGCTCGCTTTCTAGAAAGACAAATGCCACCAATAGTGATGGGAGGGATAAAGGAGGCAGCTTGTATAAGGAGGTGATTTCTTTCAGCATGAAATTATGCATCTGTTCTGCCTGCCACAGACCTTGCAGCATCAGCCCTCCCTCCCTTGGCTCAGCTTCTCTTTCACAGCATGAGGCTGCAAGCTGCTGTGCTAAAAATACATAGTTTTAGCATGAAATAGCTGCTTCTGCAGGAGCACACACCAAGAACACCAAAGCAAGCTCTGAACCAACCTGCCTGGACTCCTCTCCTGAGGGTGGAGCATGAGGCCATTGATTAGAAGGGGCTTTGGTGACATCCCAGGTGAACTGGGAAATCTTTCCCATTCCTCCATGGATTTCTCTGTGTCCTAAGCTTGCCTTAATTGAATCTTTTCGGTAAGGAAACAGAATTTGAAAAAGAGTCTTCCCAGAAGGTTTGTTCAGTCCTGTAGGCATGAACCAGAATAAAGTTACCATTTGTTCTGTGACATTTTCCTACAAATTTCTCATTATTACAGGATAATTCTTTAAAGACCTGTTGGGCACATGTAGTAGCTCCAGTGTTTAATCCCTGTGAAGAGCTGTAAACTTTTCTGTTTGGGCTGAGAGCTGACAAAGTCTGGTATATCAGATGCTTCTTGCCAACAAAAAACTATAATTCACTAAAAGAGTTGTTCTATCAATCATTGAATGAAGTGATGAAAATCATAAATTGAAGCCAGGTAACATTGGAATCATGGACTGACAAGGCTGGATAAGACTGGTGGGGACCTCTGGAGATCATGTTGTCCAACTCCTGCTCAAAGCAGGTCGGCTAGAACAGGTTGCCCAGGGTCATATGCAGCTGATGTTGCATGTCTCCAAACATGGAGGCAGCTTTTTCCACTTACAGTAGTTTCACGAATACAAGCCGCACGGAGTATAAGCCGCACCCCCGGTGCCTCGACAATGTTGCTGTCTTTGTCAATAGATAAGCCGCACCCCGAATATTAGCCGCACTTTCGTTCGTAGCGAGAATCCGTGCGCAGCTTTCACAAATTGGCCAATTAGTAACAGGATCGCGGCATAGCGGGCTTTACTGGCTCGGGGCGGGGCCAGGAAGGCTCGGCCCATTCATGGTTGCCAACGGGGCCGGGTGGCCCAGCTCAGCGCCACGGCTCGGCAGGGCTGGCCGGGTGGTGCTGCAGCCGCCGCTTAGCTCGCTGGCCCCCCTCTCCCGTCAGCACCGCCTCGCTGCCGCGTTTGCTCATCCTGCCGGCGGGCTGCCGCCGCCGCCGCTGCCAGGCACGCCGGCCGCCCCGTGCCATGTTTGCTCGCCCGGCCGGCAGGGCTGCCGCCGCCGCCAGGCTCGCCGGCCGCCCCCTCCCGTCTGCACCGCCGCCGCGTTTCCTCGCCCTGGCCGGCACTGTAGGCCCCCGCACCACCGGGCACCCCCACGCTGCTGGCCCCGATTCTGCTGGGCTTCCCCCGCTGCCAGGCAGCCCCACCCGCCCGGCTTCCTGCTTCTGCCATGCTCCCCTGCACTGCTAGCCCCAGTTCTCCCGGGCTCCCCCGCCCTGCTGGCTCAGGCTCTGCTGCCCCCCCTGCCCCACCCTGCTGGCTCAGGCTCTGCCGCCCGCCCCCCGCACTGCTGGCCCCGCCTCTGCCAGGCTTTCCCACCTCTGCCGGGGCCGGCCGGGCTCCAGCTTGGCTTGGGGCTGCCGCGGGCTCTCACTTCCGTGTTGGCAGCTTTTAGAATTTTGTTAATGTATTAGCCGCCCTCGAATATTAGCCGCACTTCCGGGTTTCCACCAAACTTTTGGTCAAATTGGTGCGGCTTGTATTCGTGAAATTACTGTACCTCTCTGAGCATCCTGCTCCAGTGCTTGACCACCCTCACAGCAGAACACGTTTTTCTAGTGTTTAAATAGAATTTCTTGCATTTCAGCTTCTGCTCATTGCCTCTTGTCCTATCACTGGGCATCACTGAAAAACACTTGACCCCGTCTCCTGTAAACCCTTTCTTCAGGTATTTATATGTATAAATACCTGGGTGAGATCCTCCCTGAGTCTTCTCTGGCTGAACAGTCCCGGCTCTCTCAACTTCGCCCTCTATAAGAGATGGCTCCAGCCCTGTAATCAACTTCATGATCCTTCATTGGACTCTCTCCAGTGTGTCCATGTCCCTCTTGCACTGGTGAACCCTGAACTGGACAAAGCACTCCAGGCATGAGAGGGAACCTGCTGGCAAAGCTTTGTCTCATGCAGCCCATGACACCACTGGTCTTCTTTGCTAAAGTTTCCCAAACCTTATTTTTGGCTCTCCTGAAAAAGGAGGAGTATTTTCTTTCTTCCACTCTTCAGGTATCTCTCCTGATTGCCAAGGTTACAGAGTGACCTCACAGTGACATTGGCTAGCCCCTCAGCACTCATGGGCACATCTCATGAAGTCTCATGGGCCCACATATGTCCAATTTGCCTAAATCTTCTCTAATATGACCACTGAAAGTAAATCTTTCTTGCTCTGATCTCAGGGTAATTATAGCATTGTACAGTAAAGGTGCAATTTTCTCTTAATTGTCTGCAGTGCTCACAGCATGTTGAGGTTTTTTCCTTGTTCAGTTCTGCAGTATTCTCCAGAAAAAAAACTACTTCAACAGCAAATTTTCATGTAATTATAACCTCTCTATCTACCTTCCTTCCCTTCCTTTTCCTCCCACTCACCTCCAGCACCTTATTTCCAAATCCTCCTCCTCCCTCAGTACTTATGAGAGAACATGGGCAGTGCAGCATGTCCATGAACTCTCATTGACTGCTCTGAGGGGCACAAGAGTTGCATGATTAAACCCTTGCGGTATATGCTTGATAATTTCAGCTTCGTTTTGTAGAGGAGGTGAGCTCTGCTGAAGGTTGCCCATTTACCTCATCCTATCCCCAACGCTGACATCATCAAATCCCCAGCAAGCTGTACTATTGCAGCATCTTAAACATACAAATTTAACTTGCTACCCAGCGTGTGCTTTAGAATACTGCAGAATTTTCCTGAAAGATTAATGATGTTAAAATGTGCTAATGGCAGGCGAGAGCAGCACTGAACGTCCATCAGGGCGGTGCAGGCTGTGGAGCTGCTCCCTGGGGACCCTCTCCCGGCTGCCCCATGCATGGGATAGCACAGCATGGCATGGCAGCCCACCTGGCCCACCACTGAGAGCCTGGCCCGAGCTGACTGTGCTCTTGACAAGCCTTGGACAGGCTTGGGAAAGAGTTCCTGGTGGTTGCTGTCAAGCGTGCTGGTCCTCACACTTCCAGAGAGCAGGCGTACTCTGAAATGACAGCTTTTTTTCCAAAGTGCTTGTCTGTCTTTTATGTTTGCTTCCTCAAGCAGAAGAACACTCTCTGCATTAATACAACACTGCAGACTCTTCAGAAATATTGGCTTGGCCTTTGCCTGTCCATCTGTGGGCTTGTGGAAAGGATGAGCCCCACTCCATTTCTTTCTGTATGTGCCCACATCACCCCAGCAACCTGCCTTGGCCCCAGCCTGCTCCCCATCTTCCTGTCTGGTCTGGATGCTAAAATCTGCCTCTTGCCCCACACTGACACTTTTTTCCTTCTTAGTTCTTTCAGTGAGACAGGATCCTTATGTAGTTTCTGCCATGGTGTGACAGTTGGATTTTGGACACTGCTAGATGAGAAGATCTCCTATCCAAGAAAACATTACCCATGCCACAGGACAAAACAAAAAAAAAAAGGGGAAAAAATGTAGCAGCTCACACTTCCACCATGGAAACCTGTTTACAGCGAGTGTGGAGAGTCAGGCTTCGTCTCCATCTTCTTCCTGCACACCCAGATCATGTTCACAAGCCTGGAGCAGGTTGCATTTGGCATAAACCAGATGTCTAAAGCCAAGTACACAATGGGTGCACTGAGCCTCTAAACAGAAATGCTCTCCAGCTTCAAGCCCATGCCCTTGCTAGTTTGGGATACTTCTGAAAAGATTTCAATTCCACATTCTAGAGCATGGACTTGGAGGGAGGGAAATCTTACCCATAGGCTTGGTTAAAAAATGAGATGCATCCCATAAAGCACTTTCATTTTGTGTAGAAAATTAATTACAGTAATTTCACGATTACAAGCCACACCGATTATAAGCCACCCTTCCGGGGTGTCAGCAACGCTTCGCTTTTCCTCCATAAATAAGCCACACCGGATTGTAAGCTGCACTTTCGTTTGCAGCGAGGATCTGTGTGCAACTTTCACAAAGTTGCCAATTAGTAACAAAATCGCAGGATCGCAGAGTTTACTGGCTCAGCCCTGCTCGGTGCGGCGGCCAGGGAGTGGCTCCAGCCCCGCTCGCCGCAGCCGCCAGGAAACGGGAGAGCGGCGTGCCCGGTCGCCACTGCCGCCGTGCTTGCGGGGGGTGAGCAGCGCCGCCATGCTTGCAGGCTCTCACTTCCGGGTTTGGAAATTTCCTAAATTTGTTCATATATTGGCCGCTCCAGAGTGTACGCCGCACTTCCAGGTTGGGAGCTAAATTTTAGTCAAAATGGTGCAGCTTATAAGTGTGAAATTACTGTACCTGGTGTCCTTCTCTATTAATTTGCATATGACCAGTGAGTGATTTCTACAGAACCCAGTGGGATAATCCCATTGCCAAGGCTCACCCTGCAAAACACCTGTTAAATGAGTCACCAGAAACTGCTGTGGAGGACACTGATGGGGTAGAAACCAAATTAAATATTTATCTGCCTGCTACTGGAGGAGCCTCACCACGCTGAGCCAGGCTGCTCTGTGGCACTGCTTCCAGAGGAGCAGAGTGGATGCACACAGCCTCTGTTTTGCCTCTGACGTGACAAAGGAGAAGCACTGCAGCAATCCCTTGTGCTCTGAGGTTGATCACATCTGACTTTCTGCAACCACACTCAATGGATAGAGATGATTGGAGTAAATTCTGGTGCTCTTTGTGCCTCTCCAGTGCTGGGATGCTGATGAGCAGTGACAGTTGCACGACTGCTGTCCTTTTCCGTGGTGGGTATTGGAGATAGAGGGGTAGAGACATGGTGATACATGCTGCTTTCTTGCAACCCTGTTCTGGGACAATTCTGACCCTGAAGATCCTCACTGGTATACAGGAGGAATTAGAATTGCATTGGAAGATGCTGGACCAGCAGAATATTTATGTGGATCCACAGACATATATGTCAGTATATTTGTCTGTATTGCTCCAGGTAGATGTAAAGATTGATCATTTGCCTTGGGGAGGGGAGGGAAGGTCAGAGTGGACACCTTACTTAACTGCACCAAGAACCAGGTCATACTGTGTTTACTCTATGAAACAATCTCTCTTCAGATCTGTGTCACACTGTAAACGCCACCAGAGCCAAACTGCTCCCTGGTAACTCACATCACCCTGGTTCTGCTCTCCCTGATCTCCCTGTGCAATCCCTTCACTGACCTAATGGTACAGCACAAACCATGGTCACACCCGTAACCACACAACATTCTCTGGAGCTCAGTGGGAAATCACTATTCAGAAAGGAATAAAAACGTAGCAGCCCACAAAGAGCTGTGAAATCAAAGTCTGCATGTGTTTGAGCAGTTTGTGAAGAACGCTGTGGACAGCCCATGTGCCTGAGCAGGCTTCTGCTGCTGTCCTGGCTGGGGTGACCCAGCACAGGGGGTTCAGTGCTGGCAGCACAAAGGCAGTGTCCCCACCTCTCTGAGCTCTGTTCACAGAGCCTCAGCCTCACCTGGCAGCAGCCGCCCTGACATGGCAGCAGGAAGGTGGTTGTATTCCAGGCCCCAGAAAAAAAAGATGGCATTTCCCTGTCTTCAGAGCCACTGAGCTGTGCAGCCACTGTGTTTGCAGGAGATGTTCCCTTTTAGGGAAGAGAGCTTTTAGAGCTATAACCTCTCATCTAGCATCAGTGACATGTGGGACACTAAGCACCAAAAGGACAGAGAGACACAAAAGTTAAGGACAGTACATTTTACTTTGAAGTTTCTGTAGCTGTTTACAGAGAGAAAATAGTTTTAATATAAGATCCAGCCTGTCCAGATTTGTCAGTAGAAAGTGTCAAGTGGAGTTTTAGCTGTTATACATATTTAAGAACAGATGTGAAGCTGAAGTTCTGTTATTCTTGCACATTTCTCAGCTATTCTTTGCCATGAGACATTTCACATGTTTTATATCCCAATGCACTTGCCCTCCCATTGCTATAGTCCTGAAGTATTTAAATCAAAACTTTGTAACTTCGCTTCACTGGAAAAAGAAAATATATTACTGCCTCTCACACACAAAGTAATTATCCCAAAGTCTGTTCTGGTGTCTCTCTTGGTCTTTGTCATGCATGAGGTAAAGGCTTGGTGCTGAATTTTTTTGTTCTAGCAGAAATCATGGTCATTCCCACTGTCCACTTCAGCTGAGTCAATGCAACTCTTTTTGAGGGTTGTAGCATAAACTAAATCAGTGATGTGATTTGGGTTAAGAAGCAACAAGCCAAAGGGGGAAAGTGGCATCTGTTTAATATATGTTCAAGCAGAGCAAATCAAATAGTTTACTTTTCTTACCCATTTTCAGAAGTATAGTAACTTTCTGCTGGCAAGTGAGATGCTGTGCTAGCTGTACCAGGAGCTGTGCAGCCCCAGGGCACAGGGGGTCCAAGCTGGAGACCACTGAGACCCCCAGGCATGTCTTGGAACAGGCACTGGTTCTGCTGAGGGGGCAATGAGCTTATGTCCGTGTTCCAGGACATGCCAGGACCTACCTGCCTGCTAAAGCTAACAAAGGATGAGTTGGAAGTCACCAACTCCAGAAAATCCACTAGTAACACAGTGTTGGGAAATGTGTCATCCCCAATGGGGCAAATACAGAATAAAGCTATGAAAATAAATGGCCCAAAGGAACGGGGGCATTATAGGGTATTTTTGATCCTTCCAATGTGCTCCATTTGCAGAGCAGGACCCTGTGCTGTATCCTCCACTCAGCTTCTTTCTTGTGTATCACCAAGGGGTTCTGTGCCTGGCCATGCTGTCAGCCACTGCCACAGCAGTGCCTTTATAGTGCTTAGTGTCTTTCTTCCCCTGATCTAAGATTCTCTTCAAGCATTGCCAGCTGCATGATCCCACTGTCATGAAAAAAAAAAACAAAAAGAAGTCTTTTCCAGCAGCCAGGAAGTTGGCATATTTCTAGCTACAACAAAGAAAGTGGCCATAGCCTGTTTTGTACAGATGATTTCCTTTAGTTAGGCCAAAAAATGTGACTATTTCAAAGCTGATTTATGTTTCTAACTGAAGTCCAGAATCTTAATCTCTCTTACTGTTTCCCCTGTCTGGACTGTGCTTGGCTGTGTGCAGAGCAAGGAATTAGGGTTAGAGGTGGAAGTCAGAAGGAAGAAAGATCAATTGTTCCTATTGCAAAAGTAAACAGCAGTAAGTGCTTAATTGTTTCTGTATTTTCTAATCAAGTGGATTTTTCAGACAGCTGCGAAGAGCCCTCAGTGTGTGCAAGCAGCACAGACTGAAATCAAATCAATCAGTCCATGTCCTCCTCCCCTCCTGAAGTGCTTGCTTTTCTTGTCATTGATCCAGGGCAAGGACAAGTTCCTCCAGTGCTCCAGGACAGAACTGCAAAAATCTCACTTCTCAGTGGGTCAAAATGGTGGCATCCAGACACAGATGGGGACAGGTCTAGAGAACTGTCTGGAAGTCGTCCTGGGTCACCTTCTGAGTGCAGCAGGGCAATGATCAGCCCTGAAAGCTGAGCCCTGCCTTCACAGCTGCACCAACATCAAGGGACCACAGCCCAGGCTCTGACCCCTCACAGCCCATGGATGCTGCAGGAGGAAAACACGCTCATGTGAAAGCCCTTCAGGGAACACACGAGCTCCTGCAATGGGTTTGTGGTTTGTGTTTGCCCTGGGAAGCTGTGGTCTCCTATGCCATAAATTCCAGAAAAGCAGGGCTCTGCCCAAAGCAAAGAAAAAGAGGGTTGTCCAAAAATCAGTTGATTTTCAGCATCAGCCATGCTCCCTATGTGCTGGTCCTGATGCTAACCAGGCTTTATGAGGATGTTTGGATGGAGGAAAATCACACAGCTTTGCACTACCCATCAGAGCATGGTACTCTTACTGTGTGCATCAACCATTTTGGAACAAGTTCTTATCCTCAGCAAAGCCCCAGTCTAAGCCCTGGCTGCCCCATGTTTGCACATCTTTCTGTCACCCCAGGCTACCCAGGAGTTTCCCTTTCAGTGGGAATTTTAACTCTCCTTCCTTGCCCTCCTGGAAATGTGCTATTTATTTTAGCCCTAGCACACAGAAATGTTAGCCCTACATTCAGAAACAAATCTTCAGGTACTCACAGGCCAAACTGGGCCCTGCTGCAATGTGATTTTTACCAGACTGGCTGCCTTCAGCAGCAATGAGCCCCTGCTACCCACACCAGCCCTCAGCTTCATCCCCTCATCAAGATGCTGAAGGATGCACTTCCCTACAAAGACAGGGATGTTTGATGCTCTGGAACTGAACTGCCTGTCACGGTAATGAATGATACCCTTGTGCTTAAAATGGCCTTGGGGATAGTGAGATGGAGAAGGACTGGATGAGTTTCCAGAGGCTCGCTGTCCTGTATGTCGTGAGATGATTTCCCCCCCTTCCCTATTTTTTCCCCAAGATTTCATGTGTTTTGACAAACAAATGTAACCAGGATGCTGAAGGGATTAACCAGTATCAAAAAGGCTTTCTTGACTTGGTGATTTGGACTGTTAATCTTTGGTCTGCATTTCTCTGAGTCACTGGAAGGCTGCAGTGTTCCTGTGTGGGGTGTAACGGGTGTCACACAAACCCAGGCTGCACACTGCAGGTTAGCTGTGAGCAGAGCAGAGATGAAGAAAGGAATTTAGCGTGGGCAAGAGGCACACCCTCTATTTTGGCAAGGAGCAGTTCACATTCTTACTCTGATTTACACTAGTTTACAGAGAAGGCTGAACTGGGTTCTTGAAGCATGTGGTAGTGTTTAACCGTATAAAACTTGGAATCAGCTTCAAGTACTGCATGTGGAGAGATCAAAGCTATTAAACTATATATTTTGTATAGGAAATATCTATGATGAAGAAATAGATTCATCTCAGTAATAGCCAACAGGGAAAACTCTTTGAAAACAAAGTCTGCTGCTGTGTCATCCCTCTGTTTACTTGTTTAGTGGGGAGATTGATTATTAGAGCTCCCATTTTAACATAAACTCTGCAAAGGCTTGTGTGCTTTGCACGAAGCCACTCGTGCTGCTGAGGCTGAGGCCAAGGCACGTGCAGTGATGGAGCTGGGCTCTCATGGTGCCAGGGCAGCAGCTCTGCCTCCCTGGCCAGGGGAGGGATGGGGGCTGCACCTTTCTTCTCAGTTACATGGGAAATACTTTCCTCCTGGTGCAGGCAGGCTGGTGTAACTTGCCTCTGGCCATGTTTTCCCACAAGTGAAAGAAGGAGAAAACAGCCTTTGCTTGGCTTTTTTTTTTTGGTACATCTAGTTTCTGCCTAGTCCAGATCAAGAGTAGCCAAGGATGAACTGAAATGCCTGCTCTAGAGAATCTGTGAAAGTCCAGGGTCCTTCTGCAACCCTTGGCACTGGTGCTGACCTTCAAGCTGTCACCGTGGAGTGTCCTTTGTCACTGATAGTGGCAGCCAATTTCTCCACCATCCTCTTCTGAGATCTCCTCTCTTCCCCTCCCTGCTTGCTTTCCCTCACCTAGCACAGTTCATCTTTCATGTTGGGTTATTTATCTGAAGCCTGCTCTCCAGGGCTGCACCACGTGGCTATTTTAGTCATTTCCTCCAGCAAGTTCCTGCAATTGTTGGGCTGGCATTGTGTGAGTCACCCACCACACTTCCTCCCACACTCCCTCCCAGATGGGAAAAGCCTCCTCCTGCAAGTTTTCCTTTGTTAATCAAGGCATCCTGAAGCAATTCCACCTTTAACAGCACAAAGGCCATGCTTGACTGTGCATCCAGGTGCTTTGCAGAGCACAGACACCACCAGAGCAGAGGACACCACCGAGCTGCCTGGCAAGTGGTGCAGACAGGGGAAACCAGCTGGGCTGATCTGCCCCTTCCTTTTCTTCCTGCAGGTCCATGTGGTCACCCTGTCCCTGGGGCTTTTGACTGGGAATGAAGCCAGATTTCAACCAGAGAGAGACCCAGACCTGAGCTCTGCTCCTGCAAAGTGTCCTTCCTCATGGCCTTTCCTGCCTGGGAACACTTGTACTTTGCATCCAGCATCTGTAGCCCCAGCACCAGCAAATAACCCTACCAGACATGAGGTACAACAAACTCTGCTGCTCGAAGCCACAATTCTCTGCAAGCAGAGCCCTGTTGGTGACAGCAGTGCTGGTGCTGACTGTCACCACCCTGATGGAGAGCAGGGCTGGCAGAGCCATCCCAGCACCTGTGTGTGTGCAGGGCAGGGGGAGGCTGCCCTGTGCAGCTGGGCACCACATGGCCCTGGGAAATCACAGCTCACACCTGGCCACACCTTGCCTTGGCTTCCCAACTAACGAGCTGCTAGCACGTGAGCACGGGAAGTATCTGAAATATATGCAGGGCAGGTATCTAAATACACATGATGGGCATGTGTTTAAAATCTGAAGGAAAAGAGCCCAACAAGGCTTTTTTACATTCTGTCATGTTTCTTTTTGCCTGTTTGTTTTGCTTTTAGCTTTTTGTATGTTGTCATACAAAATAAAATTGCATTTTTTCACCCTTGAGTACCAGACTGGTATGGCATTAACATTTCTGTTCCTGTAAGACTGGCAATCATTGGCAAATTTGAGCCCAACAACTCCTTCTGTTTATATGATGGAGATGTAATGTTTTTCCTGCTTGTGCTGTGTTGGACAGACTGATCCTCAGGGATGCCTCTTGCAAGGGCGCACTCACTCCTCTGATCTGCCTTGCACTGAGTGTGGGTGAGGTGCAGCAAAGGGAACCCCTTGGACTAAGCCCATATGTGCCCATGGGTGGGTGCTGAGCCCCACAACAGCCAGGCAGGAGAAGGCACAGACAGCTCTCCAGGTGAATGCTTTCCTGAAGCTGTCCCTGGAACACCAGGGACGTGGGCTTTACACAGCTTTACACAGCTCTTCCTTCACACAAGAGGAAATCTGGCATTTCTCTCCCATTAGTACCTGTGGAGATTGGCCCAGCTGATGTTTTTTTGATTGCTTGTTAGGTCTGCTCTTCAGTGACACATTTCCCACTGGGAAGGTACTAAAATCATCACCCATTTGCAGGGGATAATTATAATTTCTGCAGGAGTGATCCTGATGTTTCTCATTAGCACCAGGGCTATGTGTGGAAACCTGCACTTTGGAAGGAGCAGATGGTGAATGTGTCCCTCAAGAGCACTGGGAGAGGAGGAAGGCCACCACCAGAGGCATCTGCCAGTTCTGTGCATGGATAGCGTCATCCTGGAACAGTCTGGAGCTTTTCTAGCACATGGAGACAAGTCAGAAGATGGAAGAAAAAGAAAGGACTGTAGAAGGAAAGCTCTAAAAATGTGTCGGGTGAACAAAATCCTGTGACTTCTCTTCATGGCTTCACTCTAGATGCACTGATCAGGGAGTGATGCAGGAGAAAGGTCAGGAGGGGATTTGTGAGCCATGGGTTGGGCCTGGCCCATCCTTCAGCATCTCACAGCACAGGGCCACGAAGAACAACTGGTTCATTCCTCAGGGAATGGGTTCTTTTCAGTGCAAGGAGAGAAATTTCCTCTCCTAAACACTGTGTCCTTGCCCCACAAGGAACAGCGAGATACCCTGTACATATGAAAAGGCAGGCAGCACATCCAAATTACTCTATTCATCTCTGGAGGCATCAATTCTCTCTCAACCACACAGCTGCAAGGAAGCTGTTGGATCTGAGCCTGGTGCAACAGTGCAGACACACAGGGATAATACACCCAGACCTTTCCTTCCTTTGTCATTTCTCAGAACATCTGGGATCTTATTTCCTAAAAAAACAAACCAAAATCTGAAAATTACCTAAAACTTTTCAAAGTCAGGAGATTGGGAGGACTGAAAGTGCCTCCTCACAGCTGCTTGGGGTTGTGCTACACCTGTGAGCTATCCTGCTTTCTGAATTTGTTCCTCTAAAGCTGTTGGGATGGTGATTGTAGGCAGGCTGCTGTGGGGCCCCAGAAACACTCTCCTGAATTTGGTACCACACAGGACCAGCAGATCCCTGCTGAACTTCTCACTGCTCTCTCTCAGCAGGGTACTGGGCTGTCACAGGAGCAAGAGCACTAAGGAATCTGCTTCCTTCTGAATATAATAGGCTTGGAAACTGTGAAACCCTGGAGTTTGAGGTGAAGAGGTTGGCAAGCTGGAAAATGTTTGTTTTACTCCCAGTCCTGCTTCCTGCAACGCTTGAAACAGCAGAGAGAAACAGTGAAGGATTCATTCCCTTTTATTCTCTATGCTCACAGCCTCAAATCCTTGTCTTCTCCATGGCCATGGAGGACTGAATCCCTGGAAGCATTTTTCCCCCAAAGATGAGCTTCTCCAGTTCAGCCAAATTTTACCATGAGTTAAATATTAAAATATCCAAGAATCTGAGAAGTCATATCCCAAGCCTGCCTCACATGAAGTTCTAGTTTTGCTCATCTGCACCTACTGCCTTGGTCAGTAGAGCAGGTATTTGACTTCTCAGTCACTTTAAGACTGGAGCACTTCACAATGCTGAAAGAGATTCTCCCTCACAGACCTGAGTGAAAAAATCATAAGGACAAGTGGCTGGCCAGGGTCAAATGAATATTTGCAGCAAACTGGTGTCTCCTGAACTGATTGTCACCAAAGGCACTGAAAGACCTCAGGAGGACTGCTAGGACCTGGATGCCCAGGCATGACTTAAACTCCTTGCAGAGCCTCTATACATTTTAAAATGTGTATGCCTGCTCTGCTTTAAAATTTGCCCTTTAAGCTATAAGGTTTTCTGGCACTGGCACAGGGATGCTCGACCTGACCTAATTTTACAGATCTTTCTCATCCATAACCTCTATGGTTCATTGACTACAAGGATTGCTGTGTTTCTCATTAGGGGTTAGAAAGTATTTTTATGCTTTTGTTCACTCAGCACAGAACATAGAGCAAAATCTTCCATGTTATCCTTCTGTGTTGGCTGGGGTCCATGAAGAAGCAGCATCCTGCTGCAAAATCACCTCTTTTCCCTAAGAAAGTTGAAACCAAGGAAACTGGGACCAGACCTACAGAATTCACATATAAAATTCTCCCTGTGTTGATATCTTATTTTTTATGAAGAGTGGTCAAACTCAGGACTTCTTTAATGAGGCCAGTTCTCACAGCACATAGCCATGAGTTACTATTTCATCTCTTGTTGTACCTGTGGACAGTGGAGCTGCCTCTCACAGGCTGGCAGTGGAGCTCTTACTGATGTGTGTGAGAGCACAGGGGCTCTGGGGTGTTTTTCCTTCACTCCATCCCCACTGTTGATTGTGGCAATACTTTCCAGACCCTTGGCAGCAGCACAGTTTGTGCACTGTGGAGGGACAGGCAGAGTGTCCTCCAGCTGCCCTGCAGAGCCCTTCTCCCCAGCATCCCAGCCCAGCCATCACCCTCTTTCCAGGCTTACAGCAGCAGGAGGAGGAGCAGCAGCCGAGGATCCTGCTCTATCTCTCCAAGGGATGGATGCCCAAGTGGCAGCAAGATGAGGAAGGAGGCTGAGGGTACCACAGACCTCCCTCTCCCAGCAGCCAGCAGAGGTTGTGTCCCATCTCTGGGACAGGGCTATTCCCAGCACACCCTCATGTGTGCTCTGCTTTCCAGCCAGGGGCTGAGCCCTGTGGTGTCCTGTTAGTCCATTCTAGTCTCCTTGCTGACCTTTCTGATGTTCCCCTGGCCACCCACAGGCAGGGGCTGTGCTGTGGACCCTCACCCCCAGGTGCCAGTGCTGCTCCAGGCACACATCCCAGAGCTCACAAGAGGGTGATGAGCAGCAGCACCTCCCCTATGGGGCAATTTCCATCCTTCATACTCCAGGAAGCTTCCCCTTATTTGTTTCCTCTTAAGAAGCAACTTGCAGTCTCTGAAGGGGAAGTAAAAGGAAAAGAAAAAAAGGAAAAGAGAAAAAGAAGAATTTAAGAAGAGCAACTATTAATTAAGCCCAGGATTTCACAAATACCTTCTGAGAGGCTTCTGGTGAAGATCAAGTGTAATAAAACATTAAATATTTAGCATAGCCTCTCAAAAGGGATTTGATCTTTACATATGAAAAAGGGATGAGACTTAAAGATTAAACAGATCTTTTTAATATCCAGCTTCAGTTACTCAAAATAACAATGCAATCTGCAGTGACTGAAGAATTTGGTTGTGGGGGATTAGTGTGATTAGACATTAGGGACAGAATGCAGGTTTACAGAGGAAGCTGTGCCATTTTGAGGGAGTCACTGAGGGAGACACAGAGAGACCTGTGAGGAGAGACCCTGACAGCCAAAAAGGGCCCATGTGCATGAGGAAGGGTTGTGTAACATCCAGGTGTGGTGGCCTCACATTTTCCCAGCTGGCCATCAAGTGAACAGCACATCCCACTACACTGCTGTGGTATCTCTCTGTGTGCAAGGAAACTCAGGATCTTCCCCAAGGACTCTGAGGAGTCCCTCCTGCCCCAGATAGTGCATTCAGGTGCCACAGATATGTATATTTATATACACAAATGCATGAATATTAAAAATAAAGAATTTGTGAAATGCTTTTCTCAGGTAGACAAAGAATATTTTAAAAGGCAGAATCATAGCATGGTTTGGGTAGGAAAGGATCTTTAAAGGTCATTGAGCCCAACCCCTCTGAGCAGGGACATCTTCAAGTTCATCAGGTTGCTCAGCACCCTGTCCAACCTGGTCTTGAATGTTTCCAGGGTTGGGGCATCTACCATCCCTCTGGACAACTTGTTCCAGTGTTTCACCTCCTAATAAAAAGTTTCTTCCTTCCAATGTTTAAAAAACACTGTCCCTTGTCCTATTGCAGCAGGCCCTGCTTAAATGTGTGTCCCCATCTTTTTTACAGACCTTCTTCAAGTACTGAAATGCCACAATAAGATCTTGGAGCCTTCTCCAGCTGGACAACCCCAGTTCTCAAAGTCTTTCCACATGGAAGAATTCCATCCCTCTGTAAGAAGAAAAGGAAAATCACAACATGCACAGTTTGATAAAATGAAGAGTTAAAAGAGAGGGATGCCTATGCTGCCACAAACCCTTCTCTTTTTCTTCTTTTAAGCAAGAAAACCATGAGATGAAGACAGGTCACGTCAGAGCCAGCAGTTTGTTTCTCTAAATGCCTCTAGGAGAGCTTATCTATGTGATGTGGCAGCAGCACGAGGCTCTGCACAGAGCCCTGCCCTGAGAGCAGCCAAACGTGGCCAGAGCTGTGGGGACCCTGCACTTCCCTGCTGCCCTGGCCAAAGCCCCTTTTTCACTCCAGCCTTTCCTAAACAATGCATTTATAGTGTTTGGCTTGGGAAAACATGCTTGCCTGACTTTCTGTGAAATTGATTTCAGCCCTTTTTTCCAAGTACAGCTCTGTGCCATTTTTGTGTCTGAAGGAGCAGTGAGTACCTACGTGGGAAAAAGTGGGGGTGGCTCCGTCAAGAAAATAAGCCTTTCCCAGTCTTTCCACACCATTTCAATTTCAATTGTGTCCCTTTTTTGTTCTGTGGAGCAAAACTCTGAATGATTTCAGTCATTTCCCTTTCAAAATAATTGCTTTCCTGATGCAGCTTTGGACAGTCCAAGCAAAGAAGTGTTTTTCTTTCCAGCAGCCCTGGTGAAGGAGTGGCAGATAGAGCAAATGGAGCCCTGTGAGCTCAGCATTACTAATGCCCATCAGATCCAGTTCTCATCACTGTATTGCAGCAACTTGCAAATTTTAAAAAGTGCTAAAGCTGGTGAAACCTGTCTTCAGTTTACCATTTAGATTTGCCAAATACAGAATCAGAAGACACTCTTATACACATTTGCTCTGACTTCCCAGGCAGCTCAGGCCAGAGGTTCCCTGAATTAATTTGCCTTTGAACTAGAATATTTATGTTTAAAAATGCATTGTAGGAAAATTCCTGGGGTTTGAAAATCCATCCCAGTCTATGCTAAACCTCTCCCATGTTTGGTTAATGTCATTCCTAAAACACCTTCCCTTTGATCTGCAACTCCCATCCTCTGACATCCAGCTCTAGATTTTTCTGCCCTTTGTATTCCAGATTGATGAGTTCTCTCATTACATTTTTATTCTCTTTAGATTCATTTACAGTGCCTTCCCTTGGGTAGGTGCAGAGAGGATGCCTCCAGCAGAGCAAGTCACCACAGGCTCTTCATACTCAGTCGAGGGAAACAGGTACTTTGAGGATACATTTTTGTCACCTGTTTTAGACCTCTCCTTTAGAAGGGAATTGCATCCCTAAAGTGCTCATTTCTCTGTGTTGGCTTCAAAGGGAGCCTAAAGGATAAGTTTAAATAATACCCGAGCTTAGTCAGATGAGAACCACCCAAGCAGGCAGTGATCTCAGCCTTCTGAATTCATCTCTGACAAACTCCAAACCACTCTGAGAACCTCAAACACTGCTTTACAAAGAACAGTTATCACTCCTTGCAGTTATGCCCATCATACTTCCTCAATGCCTCACAGCTTCCCAAACCCTTCCTGCAGAGGTTGCTGCTATGATTCACAGGATCCCACCACATCCCACCAGCCCAGCAGTCTGAGCTGGCAGTGAGCTCCCTGCCCATGACAGGGTGTGGCATTGTTGTCTTTTCAGGGGATGTTTTATTGTGTGCAGAGCTCCAGGGTCTGTTTAGCAGCTCCATGTTTGCAATGAGGCTGACACCTAAGCAAACATGACCTGCTCCCAGGGGATGGCCCAGCTCATCATCCCTTGCAAGACAGCTCTGCTATTCTACCCCCACTGCCTCACCCAAAACACTGGGACCACTGAAGGCAGGAAATTAAAAGGGAGATACTATTGAGTCAAGGCCAGAAGGGAGTTTCCTCCTCTCTCAGAGAGAATGGTCTCACTAAAGGGAAAGTTTCTTGGTTTGGCTGGGTAAGCCCTGAGCAGAGGTTAGTATCTGGGAAAGATGGGCTCTGCAGGGAAACACCAGAGGCACAGCAGGTGCACATGTGGCTTCCTCTGTGCCCCATGGCAGAGACAGGGGGCTCTGCAGCTGCAGTGACACCAGTGGTGGCTCTGACCACTGCTCCTGCCCCTGGGACAGGCACTGGAGCTGCTGGGCAGCAGTGGGGTATCCCTGCCCCCCTGCTCTCCCTGGACTGTTGTTTCCCCTCATCACTCTGTTCCAGGTGTTCTTTCTGGAGAGCCTCCTTCCTGGGCACCCTTTGCCTGCACCATTTGTGCATACTTCATCCAAAACTGCCTGTTCACTCCTAGGCCTTTGTCCAGGACACTGTGAACAAAGCAAGCAAGCAGGCTGGCTGAGACCAAAACAAGAGGACTTTCCTTCCCCTCATCAGCTCTTGGGACTATTTACTACTTCTGAAAATTCAGAGGAATCTTTGCTTGCTGTGGGGCTGTGTCTAGTTCTCTGCTGGGTACTTTAGAGTGCTTCCCATTCCCGTGGCAGCTGAGGGAAGGAAGAGAAGCTCTCTTCTTTCCCAGCCAGGAGTGCCTGCCTACATCTTCATCCAGCCTCCAGGCAAACACCGGTGCCTACACGAGGGATTGGAATTGCCACCTCTGCAAAACAGCTGAGAAATGTGCAGAGTAGAAGGGACCAGAAAAAAAGACAAATTCTCTGTATGTGGATTTCTCACCTGTTTGGAATGAACACCTGGAGAGATTGCTGAAACCCCAACTACCCAGGCAGCTTCAAGCTCTTCAGAGCAAACAGCACAGATCCAGCTGAGAGATATCTGCTTTCCCAGCATGGAAAGCTAGCCTGTCCCTGCCAGTCCTGTCCCCTCCAGCTTTATTTCCCTACCTCCTGCCTCCTCCAGCCCTGTCCCTTCTAGACCTGTCCCCTCAGTCCTTCACTTCACCCTTGAAAACCTATCTGTGATGTCTATCAGGTTTTCCCATTTGAACACATAAAATGTGATGTGGCACATTGTCAGATGGGCCCATTTTATCTACCTGGGCTGGAGGTGAAGGGAGGCCTGGTGAGAGATGGAGGATGAGCAGCTGGGAACAAAAGTGTCCCCTTCACTTGCATGATGGGGTGAGGATGAGTTGGCATTGCAAATTGTGCTCTACTGGGGTTTAACATCCACCCCTGGGGAAAAGGGGGCTTGGCTGAGCCTGACCCACATCCAGCAGCAGAAGACAGAGCTGAGAGCCCCTGCTGTACCAGGGGCACCTGTGGGCTGGCCCAGCCAGCTCCAGGCAACAGCATCCCATGGCACACAGCATGCACAGCCCTGCTGTCTTGTGACCTACAACTCGTGCTCATGTGGGCAAGGAGAAACTTCAGCCTGTTTGTATGTTCATTTTGCTTCAAAAGTAATAGTGAGTTATATATACATTAATATTAGACAATGTCACTGTCACAGAGCTGCTGATTTTCTTTCTTCCTGGCCTGGCTTTGACAGAGATTCCTGTGTTTCTATTGAATCTTTTCCACACTAGTTTTACTACCAGTTCATCCCATACTGACTTTCTATCAGTTGTGTCTTAGCTTTTGCTTTTACACAGTTCTTCAGTAGCAGAGAATTTCTTTAAGAGGGGAACAAAACCATCATTGTCTACAATTATTTGTTGCTATTTTTTTCCATATGTTACTCATCACTGATCCATGGGATCCTGGATTGTTTTGTTTTAAAAACATGTCTATTGAGGCAAAGTTAAAAAGGAAATCAAGCAATCTACTGGAGAAGAGTCTTAAAGGCAATGAAGGTTCCCAACCAGTGATGCTTTTTTCTTTGCTGAAAAAATCTCCACAACTGTTGAGCACAAGTCTGGGGAAAGGCATTCCCACAGTCACCTCATAATATGGATCTGGTAGGTCTGAGCCTTTGGCCTTCCAGCCATTTCCTTGTGTGTGTAATTAGCATTGATCCTGAAATACAAAGCAGTCCTTAAGAAGGATAATACCTGCTAAGTAAATTGCATTGTTATGCACAAGTCTGTTACTGTGTCTTTCTCAAAGACAAACCTTAAGGCTTAATGTATGTTTGTATAAAAACATCTCACCTCGAATAACTGGGGACAATATTGAGAGTGAAGCTACAATATAACCCATTTTAAAAGGTCCCCCTTTGCTCCAATGCCTGGTGCAGAGCATGAACATGCTCCCTGCAGGCACCAAGACATGCAGACAGGGCAGATGGTTTTGGTGAGGGCTGTAAAGAGAGGCACAGACAGAAAAGGGTGGGTCAAGGGAGTTAAGAGCCAGCCTGGAACACTGATATGTGCAATGGTCTTTGCAAGGAGCGTGGCTGCCTGTCTCTGAGGCAGTGCACAGAGGTGAGGGACACTCTCACATTTCTATTGAACTGCATATATTGAAGTGCCTTTCAAATCCATCTCAATTGTCAAAGGCATTTTCTTTTCAGATAAATCCAAGTTAATATAATGCAGCAGCCTCAGGCTGAATCCCAGCTGAGAGCAGAGTCAGGTTGTGTTACTTCAGTTTGTGATTGTCCTCATAAGTCCTTCATGAAATAATACAAGTGTACCTGAGGTAGATGTAGGTGAGAAGGATTTTCATGCTAAAGGGATGATATAGAAATCCTATCAGCAGGGAGGGTGCAAGACCACACCATTACTGTCCCTTCAATCAGTGGGTTGGGTAGGGCTCGTTAGATATTGGCCCTTCACTAGGTCTTGTTCTCTACACACCAGCTTTTATATTCCTCTGTCCAAAGTGACCAACAGTGGCACTGTTGTGACCAGCAGCTCACAGGCAGGGGGTCCACGAGCCCTGTGGCCACACTGACAGCAAGAGCAGGATTTCTGCAACATCACACACATGTAGCACATGGGGAAGACAGCCAGTACCTTTGGTATAAAGCTCTGAATGATCTGGCCTGCTGTCCAATTAATTTTGTATTTAATAGTAACAATTATAATTAATACTGGACTCATATTCATTATTTTTATTAGTAGAACAGAAAGCACAATGCAGAAATGTTAATAATGCTCATTTTATATATGGTTAAAGTGAAGCAGAGATGAGTGGGATGTCTTGTTCAAGGTCACACTTCAGTTTACTCTCAGATCTAGAAATAAAATCTGTTTTCCAAGTCTTGGTCCAGCCTGATGGGGTTTTCTGAGTGCTTATGACTGCTTCACTGACTTCCCCATTGCAGCACTTCCAGAAACTGAAGGAAACCACTTCTGGGCCAGGGTTAACACACTTCAGTTGAAGGTCACACTGAAAATCAGATACTTGATAAGGATTTTCTTCAGGGGAGCTGGTAGAGTATCTCATGGCAGTGAACAGAGCAAGCCCTGCTTTCTGGATGATTTGCAGGCCCTCCAAGGACATGTTTTCTATTCTGAAATGAATTTCAGGTCTTTTCCTTGACTCATGTATGCCCTATGCCACAACCCAAACACAAACCACCACATATATTTTTTCTTTCATGTTCCCTTATGCTGTGGTAGCCTTGATAACCCCTACTCCAACCATGAATTTTATTTCAATATCCACTTTGTTTTTGCAGCCTCTTCACTCCTTCCTTGGCTCTTTTGTTTGAATTTGCTGTGTATCCTCAGGTGTGTGTTCTGCAACACCTCTCCAGTTGGTGTTTATGTTCATCCTGAGGCAATGAGCAGAGGGGGGCTTTTTGGAACTTTTCTCTATCCACTTGTACAACCCAAGACACTTGTCAAACCAGCTCTGCAGGACTCAACATCACTGTCCCTGACATGGGCATTATGGGTTTTGTTTGTGTAATGATGGCATGACCACTGGGAAGCCTGTGCCCTGGAGGGAATCAAGGATGGTTAACTCTAAAGGTATATTTGTGTATTTTTTCAAACTGAGATTTCCTGTATTTCTCAGATTTGATTAGCTGAATTGTTTTATAGAGGGAAAAAAACCCAATTTTCTTTTCAGTGAAATAATACTTCTATCCTCTGTATCAATGAGTGAGCTCCCACTTATCTTTTTGCCAGAACCAAAATTTTTGCAAAATTTCTTTCAGACAAGGCTGTAATCCTGAATGCAACAAATTGGAGCAGTCATTTTGTAGCTGGGTATTCCTTGATTCGCCTTGTATATCTAACTAGAAAGCAGAGCTGGAGAACAGCTGGGCGAAAGTGGAGTAATTTCTGTATTAGCTATTAGCAGGCCAAAGATTTTTCCTATGGAAACTTGCCCATTTAAACAGAAAGCTGAGAGCACAGAGTTTTTTCCTACATCTTCCTCTGAAAGTGAAGTGAAGTGTAGGCATTAGTGTTAAATCGTTTTCAATTTTTGTAATGGCTTAACATAAATAGCTTTTCCTACTCCAAGTCAGTACACTTGACAGCTGTTAAATACCACTCCTGCCAAAACAGGCCCTTGTCACTTCAGTCCTTATCCTGGTAAAACTCCCAGTTCCCAGCTGAAGCATGAGTTCCATGCTGCATGGCTCTCTGTGGTTCCTGTGCATGGGCAGGCAGAGAAGCCTCTGCAGGGTGACACATTTGTGAGGAAAGTGGGGCAGGCAGGAGGGTGTGGGGCTGGCAGCACATTTGGCATGACTGAGCATCTGAGCCACCTCCCACCCTCCTTTGGCACCATCTGGTGTTCACCCAAACGAGGACATGCACTGGGCTAGAATGGCTCTTGGTCCTGCAGGATTGGCTTCCTGACAGGAGATAGGAGAGCAGGAGACAGGAGATCAGGAGAGCAGGAGACCAGGAGAGCAGGAGACAGGAGACCAAGAGACCAGGAGACAGGAGATCAGGAGACAGGAGAGCAGGAGACCAGGAGATCAGGAGATCAGGAGATCAGGAGAGCAGGAGACAGGAGAGCAGGAGAGCAGGAGATCAGGAGAGCAGGAGATCAGGAGAGCAGGAGAGCAGGAGAGCAGATCAGGAGAGTAGGGGAGCAGGAGAGCAGGAGAGCAGATCAGGAGAGTAGGGGAGCAGGAGAGCAGGAGAGCAGATCAGGAGAGCAGGGGAGCAGGAGACAGGAGATCAGGTGCCTCCCAGCTCTCCCTGGCACAGGTTAGCCATGGTCACAACCAGCTGAACCAGAGCAGCCAGGGGACCATCACCAGCTGTAGCTGCTGCTCCCTCCCCTTGCTGCCAGAAGGACTCAGATGCCAGCAGAGCAGTGGCACCTCTGGAGAGAGGAGCCCTAAGGGCAGCTGCAGTCCAGTGCTGTCCTCCAGCTACTGAGAAACAAAGCATGAGCCCACATTTTTAGGGGAGGGTCTGTCATCTCACAGATGTGGTCTCCTCAGAGTGGGAAGGAGTCCTATAAAGCACACAAGAAAGATCCTGTTAGTATGTCCTGCATTTCTGGGGTTGCTGCAGCCCCTTTCAGGTATCATGGAGGAGTAGGTGACCCTGCCTCTGTGGCACCAGGCCTCCTTCCAAAACCACCTCTCCAGGGAGGAGATTACCAGCCTGGCAGGATGGAGCTGTCTCCAGAAGCCTTGCAAACAGCACACATGTGTGTAATTTGCCCATTACACCAACAGCAAAAGGAAAATGTTGCTTGCTTTCTGCACCATTTTCCCCATGTGTCCTCTCTCTGTTATTTTGTTCTTTTCCCCCACAGTAGTCATTTAAACAATTTCCCATCTCACATTGAAGTGAAGTCATTTTAAGACGGCTTCCTCCTGTTTAAATTAGAAGGAGAAAGAAAGGGGAAAGAAAATATTTCTTGCTTTGCTTGCTGTCAGTCCTCCAATATGAGCAAGTAGAAACAATATTCATTGGAGATAAGTCCCTTCACTATTCTGGCAGGAGTACCTTGCCTGTAAAGGCACTACCACACTGCAAATCTGAGATACCAAATTGCAAGGCACTCCCATGAATGCAGCTGCCAGGCCAAAAATACCTAGCTCCTGTTCTTTACCAAAGTTGTGGTGGTTATAAGCTTTCAAACTCAGTATTTTCATTATATTGATATTTTCCAATACTATGTTAAATAAATGGATAGTTTAAAAAAGCTGACCTTTATAAGAGGCATTATATTTGTCAAAACTATGAATATTATTCTGAAAGATCAATAAATAAAATATTGAAGGAAACACTTCTGTTCATCAAAGCAGGACAATAACCATCAAAACAAGCCCTGCAGTGCAGCTGCAGCAGCAGACACCAACCAGGACATACTTCCTCAGGGGCTGGGGATCCACAGGAAGGGATGCTCTTGCAGTGCCTGACACCTTTTTGTTCATCAGATGTGACCAGTGGAACTACTTGTTTTCTGACCCTCTTCCTTTGGCTGATCAGCCTGGCCACACCTGCTTCTAAACTGGCTAAACTTGGATTCAGTTTCTGTTGTGGTTTTTTTGTTTTTTTTTTTTTTTTTTTTTTGTTTGTTTGTTTGTTTTGTTTTGTTTTGTTTTTTTTAATATCACTGCTAATGGACTTCTCTAGGACATGGGAGAATAGAAGAATTAACATGGGTAGTGTTCCAAGTATAGAGGAGAGAGCAAGAGCAGCTTTTCTGCCCTTGCTGGGGGAGCCCAGCTCAGCCAGGGGAGCAGCACATCCCTCACCATGACCTTGGACCAGGTGATTGCTCTGCTCTCACAGCTCCTCACCTGCTGGATGTTCAGGCATGTTTGGGAAGGGCTCAGAAGTTGGGGTCATGAACATGGCTAATGAGTGGAGGCTGAAAAAGGACATCTCACTTCCCAGTTCTGGCTCCCAGGGCATTTCCCCAGCCCTCCCTGCCTCCAGGGAGCTCTGTGAGCAGCGGGAGGTGCTGGGGCCATGATTTGGATTTCAGCTCTTGGCCAGGAAGAGGCACAGTGAAGGTGCTGCATCCCAGTGCATGACAGCAGCTGTCTCCATCCATAGCTTCAAGCACTACCACACAACTAATTAGTGTTGTTTATTAGTTCTGCATTCCCCTAGCTGGGCATGCTGCAGATTGCAGCTGCTTTGGCCCTCCCTACAGCCCCAGGAAAAGCCCTGGAAGCTTCATTGCCTTGCAGCATGCCCTGAGGGTCAGCAAATCCTGCCCCTGCAGGATCTGAGCAGATGGCTGAGCTTCAAACGAGAAAACCTCATGGAAAAAAGTCATCTGTTCAAGGAAATTATTAAGGGGTTTCATCTTCTCTGCAGTAAGATACTTCTTGCTGTCAGGTGAGACCAGTCTTGCTGGGGATGCTGAAGCTGTAGAAGCTGAGAGTGATGCAGCAAATCCCCTCTCCAGTGCAGCCTGAGTGGGAGCTGGTGGTGTGAGCCCTTCATGCACCTTCCTGAGCCCCTCCCTACCTGCAGCACAGACTCCCCAGCATGGCCAGCAGCTCACAGGGTGGCCTTGCCTTCACACCAGCAGGTACCACTCATCACAGATACCCAGCAGTGAGCCTGATGAGAAACACCCCATGCCACCATGCACCATGAGCACCACGCTGCTCCAAAGATGAACAGCACATTATTGGCAACATCTGCTCACACCACATCTACTGCCAGCTCTTCTCTGCAGTGACCACCAGCTGAGCATGCAGGAGAAAATGCTTGGGAGAAATTAAAGAGCAGTTTGGTTTTGTCTGACTGAAAGGGCATAATAGAGCATCCAACATATGTGCTCCTGGTGAGAGGAGGGGACTTTGGCTTTGTCTAAGGCAGGACAGATTTTCAGGAGACAACTCCACAGGTACTTGGGTGAGTGTAACCTTGCTGTGCCTGCTGGGTGACTTGTGTTTCCTCACACACCTGCTCTATGTGCCCTGCCCTCCAAGTGGGCTCCTCACTGCAGCCCCTCACTCCTGGAGCAGCCTCTCCCCTCGGCTCAGCCTGGGCTGCCCCTCCCAGCACAGCCAGACTAGCCTGATGCTGACTTGGGATTGATAGATGGTGGTAATTGTAGCTCACAAAGTGCACGTGCCCTGTGGTTTAGAGAGCTTCCCAACAGGCAGATGAAGGTCTCACAAGTGAGAAAGCACCTCACAAGCAATGGCTGAAGGGGGGAGCTGAGAAAAAATCATCCAACAGCTCTTTAATTTGCCTCCAGGATTTTAATCCCCTTAGTTTCATATGTTTGAGCTTTTCTCCTCAAACAGAGAGCTACTAATATTTTCCTTAAATAAACTTTCACATAAGGCATTTTCACATAATCAGATTATTCCAGAAGCTGGAGTATTAGAAGAAAGCCAGAGCCTGTTACATGAGGTGCAAACACAGAATCCCCTCAGCATCAGGATGCTGTCACTTGGATAGATGGGAGGTAGATTTTTGCAGGGGGAGGATTATCCTTAATTTTTAAGATTCACATTTTGATCCAGTTAGCCTCCTGAACATTTAGCAGCCCCTCCCAAATTTTATCACAGCCTCAAGGGATCAGTGGTGGGGGAGCAGTGGAGGAGGAGGACAACACACCATGACAGCACAAGGCTGCAGCAGATGGAGAAGAGAAGCTGTGAAAAGAGCAGGGTCACTGAAAGGACAATGCCTGGATGCTGGCTGTGGCAGGGATTCTCTCTAGTTTGATGCTGTAATCTATGAACTTGGATTTTCCGGTGGTTTTGAGCAGGTATTGGTAAGACCACCAGCACCAGCCATATCACCCTCATCACTGTGCTGTGAACTTCTGAGGTAGCAGTCAGATGAATCAGGTACAGGTCAAGAGTTGATCTTTGAGTCATCAATCTGACAATGACATAGTGTGTCCTAAAGACAGCAATTTAAAACCTCACAGGTTTCTGTTCCTTTAACTGTAAAATGGAACAAACAAAGTATTTAAGTTAAAAAGCCCGAAACTCAAGTTTGGGTGACATATTGTAAAGCAATTCCATGATTAATCTCATATCTGTTGATGCTTAGGAAATTAAACTAAAAAGGCACTCTGATCTCTGGTTTCCTGAGTTCAGAAATGATTTCATCTTCACATTGATTCAGACAACACTCCGTTTCTTTTCCTTAGGAGGCATGAAGGGGCAGTAAAATGTAAATTGGGACTGTGAGTGTCCAATTCATGCAAATTCTTCTCATCTGTTGCATATAAATGGGAGGAGAAGGAGCAGGTTTGCTTTCAGGCAGCTTGGTTTCCATGGGACCTGGAGTTATCAATGAGCTCACATCATCGCCACAAGAGCTGATGTGAACTGGCTATGGTCACATTTATGGCTAGGTTGGTTAAAAAGTGCACAGACTCTTCATATTCCAAAGGTGGTTCTGGTTCATAGTGGAGGCTCCTCTTGGATAAATTTACAGTAATTTCATGATTATAAGCCGCACTGAGTATAAGCCGCACTTTCGGGTGTCAGCAACTTTTCATTCTCTGTCCATATATAAGCTGCACCTGATTATAAGCCACACGTTACAATACAGAGTGTGATAAAAGGTATCTATTCTATCACCATCTGTTGAGGGTGGGGGCAGTGATCCTTATCTCAACGGCAGATATTCTGCTAATGGGCCATCCATTGAAACCAGGCAGGGCATTGTTCTTTATCTTTTCACAACCCATCCTTCCTCCAGGGAGTCATTTTCTGCTAATGGCCATTGAGTCCCACTGTGGGACTGATAAAATTACTTCATCCCATTGGGAGTTGCTCCAGCCAGGGGGAAGAGCCCAACATTCCTTACCAAGATAAAAACAGAGGTTTTGGGACACTCAGGTAGCCCCTTTCTCCACTGGACTCCAGAGGAAAACCGGATTTCTCCACATCACCACTGGACCTCCGGAGGGAAACTGCACCTTGTACAGGAGCACTGCTTCAACTGAGCCACATCTGTCACTGCAGGAGGATGCAGCCACCATTTAATGGGACTGCTACCAACACCCTGCCTGACGGGGTGTCAGGTTGTACTCTGACTTTGTCAGGGTTTGGAGTTTGTTTCTTTGTAGTACTGTATTTCCATTTTAATTTCCCTAGTAAAGAACTGTTATTCCTAATTCCCATATCTTTACCTGAGAGCCCCTTGATTTCAAAATTATAATAATTTGGAGGGAGGGGGTTTACATTCTCTATTTCAAAGAGAAGCTCCTGCCTTTCTCAACAGACACCTGTCCTCCAAGCTAAAACAGCAACTTTTTGTTCTTTGTCCATATCTAAGCCGCACCTGATTATAAGCCGCACTTTGGGTTCGGACCAAAATTGTAGTCAAAATGGTGCAGCTTATAATCATGAAATTACTTACTTGTGAAAGCTATGCCAGCCTGCAGCGCATAAACAGTGTCAGTGCAGTGCATGGTGGGATCTAGACTCAGGTGGATATTTTCCAGCTGAATGTTTTATTCCATTTGAAGATACCAGTTGGCCAACATGGGAATGTTCTTCAGGAATGTGTCAATTTTGACAGATTGCAGCAGCCAGGGGAATTAAAACCCTGTCATGAGGGTCCTTGCTACAAAGCCCCTCTGCACCAAAGGGCCCTAGAACTCCATAGCAGCCCACACACCTGCAGGGCTGAAAACTGGATCTGGCTTTGCCTGAGGGTCTCCTCCCCGCTTTCCTCCAAGTAACCTTCCTAGGGAAGCTAGACTTCTGCAGGCAAGCCAGGCAGGCATCTCTGCTTCCACACAACAGAGCTTTCCTAAGCTTTTTCAAATCTTACAAGTTCTCCCATAGAGGAAGTTAGTTTCTATGGTCTGCTTCAAAAATGAATCTTTAAAAAATCCCTGTTTATAGGTCATTCTGGAATACCAGCACACACAGATGTACGGGAATCATCAATGGCTAACTACTTTCCTTCTGAGAATTCATAACAAATTCAACCATATCTCCTTCAAAGGAAGACAAACCAAATGGAAAAGAAAAAATATAATGAGACCACGGAGACAAATCTGAACAATAATGGAAAATGTTGTGTGGGCCTGAATTTTGGCAGCACACTACCTTGCCTTCCTCTCCTTGGACATGCTTGGGCTAGGGTTCACTCACATCTGGGCAGGGGAGACAGCAAGCAGCAGCAGGGAGCACCAGCCTGGCTTTGTGCCCAGAGAGCCAGTGTGCTCTGAGAAGAAAGTGCCTGTGATATCTCACTCATCTCCCCTTGTGGCTGAGGACAGGGTGGAGTGGTTTTTTACGCCCCATCTCAGAACAGGGATCAGGATGCTGGCTAAGGCTGCTGCTGACCCTGCTGTGACAACGTCACATCTTCTGGAGCCTGGCCTAATTCATCTCATTTGAGCTGCCAAGTAGATCTCAGAGGGTAAGAGCTTCAAACTGCTCCTGTCTTAAATTGATTTGAGAAGATTTGCTGAAAGCAAAAGACTTTGTATCCAGGCTACTCCCTGCATACAGCCCAGAACAGCCTGGCAGGGCTTTTTTGTAGAGACCTGAAGAGAAATGCACTGCAAAGGGTAAGGAATGAAATGAAATCCACATGGATTGTTACTGAGAGTTTAAAAACCCAGCTTCAAACTCAAGAGCATCCGTACAAAGGGGTAACACACGAAGCTAAGAAATTTGAACCTTATTTTGCTCAGATAAATGTTCATACTTCTGTCTTCATAGACACTTCTATGTGATGGGAAATGTCACTGCATCACTGTCCTTGAGCAGGGTTCTCCCTGACTACTCTGGAATGATGGTTTGGACTGAAAACTGGGGTTGAAGGGGCAAGCACAGCAGTGTGGTCTGTGCAGTGTGAAGACTGGACACAGACATGGAACGTGGATGCAGTTGTCGGTCTTTTTGGGATGCTTTCTTCATACTGAACAGACCAGTACAACGTAGGAGTGCCCAGATTAAAACTTGTGGCCTTCTGTGAGTTTTCTGATTTGCTGCAGGCAGACAAAAGCAGAGCAGACCATGACATTGGGATAACCCCAATTCCATCAGTGGCTGCCTTGGGATGAACTCCCTGGCAGGCAGTGCCAGTCCAACCACAGCACAGCCTCAGAGCAGGGTTGGGCCCAGAAAGTGCCAAATGCCCTGGCTTTAGAAGAAACTACTGCCACTTACAACTTCCTACAATGCACTCAAGATTTCCAAAATACCACTCTGTCAGGCCTGCAAGTTGTGTCTCTGAAGGATGGAGCTGGGAACTCATCTGCCAGCCACTGCATCATCCTCCTTAATTTTACCTTGCTTTCTTGTAATTTTTGTTGGGAATGGTTACTATGACCTTTCTGGTCTTAGTGCAGTCTGAGTCTGATTATCAGAACTTTGCCAAAAAGTTCTTTGCCTTGTGTTTCTCCTTTGCCTCTGAACACTTGTGCACTGCCCGTCAGTGCGCATCCACAGTGTGAGGCTTGACTCTAGAATGCAAACAGGAAGGAATGAGTTTTGGTCTGCTAGGGGCAGTGCATAATTTGAGTACAATGACCTTTGCACCTTAGGTTGTGAGTAAATTTCCACAGCTCAAAGGAGCAGTTCCAGTACCTGAGAAATCCTATGCTAAACACAAGTTTTAGGAGAAAAAAAAAATAATTGCTATGGCCATAAAATTGAGAAAAGGTCAGTTTGCTCTGACCTTAAGTGCAGTTTCTCTCTGCTTTCTGGGAACTTCTGGAGTTTTGCTCCTTCTAATGCTTACCCTAGAGAAAGCATGCTCATCCTTATTCATCTTCAACCCAAAGAAGATTTACGCTACCTTTTGCAAAAAAATGTGCCTTTTAATCCTCTAAGTGTACACAGCAGAAACAGGGCCCAAACACTCAGGATCTTACAAGAGAAAACTGATTCAAGTGCACCAAAGAGGAATCTAACATGATGTTTTATTTCCCTTTCCAGTGTCCTTCCTCTGTGTACTTTAAGTTCAATTCCTGTTGCCAATAGGGTGTATTTGTGTATTTGTGTAAGAGGGGCAGCCAGATGTGTGCCAGAGGTTTGTGCCCTTACATGAAGGAGGTCTCACCACCTACTTTCATGGTTAGAACAGAAAAGCCAGACAAAGGGCTGCAAGGAAAGATGATTTATTTCAGTATACAGATAGGAATGGAGACAGAGAGGTGTGGGGTTAAAATTTCCTAAGAACTTGGGGCTGCCAAGTGTAGGCAGGTTTTCAGAAGAGCTCAGCTTCCATTAGTAAGTAAAATAATGGGCTAATTTGTCCAAAGAACTCTGGACAAGGGGAAATGAGATCTTTTGGGGATCTTGCCTCATATAGTTACTATAAAAACTTGGCTTTAGTGCTGAGTGTATGAAAATCCATCAAAGGTGATTTGCCAAAAGCGATGCAGGGAGTCTGTGATACATCTGGGGAACAAATCCTCATGTCTGAAACAAAGTACATTATTCAGGCCTCTTACTTGTTTGGGGAGGACAAGATTCAGCTTTGGCTTAGCTGTCTTGCATTAGAACAAGGTAAAAAAAAGGGAGTTCAAAGGAGATTGTGCAGACCCTTTGTGACCAGGCTGGATAGGGCTCTGAGCAACCTGGGCTAGTGATGGGTGTCCCTACCCACTGCAAGGGGTTTGGGACTAGATGATTTTTAAGGCCCCTCCAGTCCAAACCAATCTGTGATTATGTGATTCTCTCCAAGAGGAGATGCTGTCAGGGCTGATGTGACTGTAACGAGGTAGAGACAGCCCCACATCTCTCTGCCCACCCTGGACAGTGCAAAGGGGCTTGGTACAGTTTTAGAACTTCCATGCACATTTCATCATTTTTGAGCAAATTCCTTGGGGTTGCCAGGTGAGATGAAGGCTTGGAGAATGTTTGTGAGCAGGTCAGTAAAGCATCTTCCCTCAAGTCCTGTAATGTAACTTTTCTTGTGGAAAACAAACACAAACTTGAGGACTGTTCTGCAGACAGTGCGAGGGGTGAGACTGGGGTGGTGCCACACTTTCTGCCTTTTTAGTCAGAAATATCTCTGGGCTCCTGCAGTCAGGGGTGTGAGACAAACAAGAAAACCACTCATTACCTAACAAGAACCATCACACCTTTCTCTGAACATCAATATTTTCTTAAGTTTAGGAGGGAGCTCTGCTGTTTTCCTCATTGGCCTCTATTTTCAGGACCTCTGAAACCCCGTGTTCTTTCCTCTCAGCCTGCATTCTCTCCACAATGTGTCCTGACACCTCCATCTGAACAAGGACCTCTGACCTCTGTTACTTGCTCCTGTCTCATTGAATGCACCAGCTAAACCTGGGACTTCATCCTGACATCTTGCAGCTGGACCCCATTGTGGGGTTCTCCAGCTGGACCCCAGTGTGGAGCTGTGGGGACGCAGCTGCCTCACCATGGTCTGCACCACAGCTTCAGGAGAAACTGCCCCAGCACCTGCAGCCCTCCTCCCCCTCCTTCTTCACTTGCTGTCTGCAGAGTCTCACATGCTCTCTTACTCCTCTCTCCTCGCTTACTCCAGGCAGCTTTTCCCCTTCCTAAATAATGTTATCCCGGAGGAGCTACCTGTTGTCACTGACGGGTCCATGGCCACAGGCAGGTCTGTCTTGGAGTCATTGAATCCTTTGCAGAGTCCTGCAGTTCCCTGTGACCCAGCACTGCAGGGTGAGCAGAGCCTGCCCCATTTCAGGTGTTTTGTGATAAACTTCAGGGTTTGTCCAATTCTTATATGCTAACACTCAGCACAGCTTCAGAGGTTTCTTCCTCGTGAAATGAAGTTGATTGTTGAATCAAGCTAAGCTGTGAAACTTAAACCTTTCTCCACAAGTATTAATTCCAGAAGGAGATTGATTTGAAGTTGTTCATCGTTCCAGAGCCATGGCAGAGCCTGCAGGGTCTGGCTGTGGGGTGGGGCTCAGCCCACACCAGCACATCCCTGCCCTTCCTCAGCACACCTGGACCTCCTGGCTGGGGGTACCCTGGACCTGCCACCTCCCCGTGGGTGCCTGGGCTGTGTCCCACCTAACCTGAATGAGGGTCAGGGTCTGAACGCCATCAACTGGGAGATCCTTCTTGGGGTTGGGAACAACTTCCTCATGGCAGGGGCAAGACCTGCTGGGTTTGGAAACAGGAAGCAATGCCCACGTAGGGTCAAAGGCTGCCAGAGCCCTCCAGTGCCAGTCCACAGGGCCTGGAAGCCACCCTTTTTCCTTTGGGCTTGTAACAAAGATGCACACACTTCATTTAAGGGGATGCTCTTTGGTGGAGTTGCCTGGATTAACTGTAATTTTTTTAAATTTAACTTGTCACATCATTTGGTGTTTTATATTTACTGGTGGTCATGATTGGTGTAATTTTAGAAATAGAACTGAACAGAAGCAAGCACTGCAATCTAGAAAGAAAATAATTCAGATGCGTGAACTTTCCCCCTATTTTTTTTCTTTTTTTTTTTTTTTCTTAAGTTTTGACAAGTATCACAGTTTTGTGTCTTATTGTGCTTGATACAGTGAGGGGCTGGTTCAGGGCCTCAGTTCATAGTGTATTTTGACTAAAGAAAACATTTTTTTTCTTTTTACAACAGAAGTACAGATGTCAAAACTGTAGAGCAGAAGTGTGAAAACGTGGTCTGCCACCATTCCCAATGGGCTTCTTTTCCCAAAAGCTTTTGTTTTCTAGATCAAACACAAAGTTTTGTGTGAATCCTAATGGAAAATCTTTTAATGGTGTGGATTGGCAATGTAACCTCTAGAAGCAGTTTCCCAATTCAAAAGAAATAGAAACTTTTCACTTCCAGTTTTCGGTTCACTATATAAAAAAAGGAGAAAACCTGCAAAATAGATGAGCAGCTACTCAAATCTCTTTAACATGTAATTTCCCATCGACAATGTCCATTACAGGTTCTTCCTCCCATTATCTCAGAAAGAGTGGCGAGTGTAGGAGTTCTTGATGCTGCAAAATTGTACTTTATTGTACAGTTCATTGTGCTTCACATTTCCTTTTGTTTGTTCTCAATTGATACAAATGCTGACTGAAGTGCCAAACTGAATCCCTAAGTAAGCCTGTCTCGGGCTGTGTTTTATCCTGCAGGCTTTGCTGGGAGGCAGGTGAGCACTGCAGCTCCAGACCTCAGCCAGGGTGATTGGAGTGCAGAAATATCCAGCACTGCATGAGGCTGCTGAAAGGGAGTGCTCCCCTCACAGGCCAGGAATGACCTGTGGCTGTTCATGCCTGGGAACAGCCATTGGATCCAGAACGAAGAGAGAAGGGGAACTGCAGAGCTGCCTTTGTTTTGAGGGCAGCATGTTCGTGGTCTGTACTGCAGCAGGTGCATCAGGCAGGGAGCGGGTCTGAGCTGACCCAAGGCACAGGGGGAAAAATACAAAACTTCATTAATAAGCAGGTGTTTGACTTCCAAATGCTGGATGCTGTGTCAGAGTCTAACTCTGGTAAAGGATTCAGACTGAAATATTGGGGGTTTTTTTTGCAAAATAATGTGAACTTGAAGGAACTGGTGGTGAATTTGTGTTCAGCTTGTTGACTTGCCTAGGACAACAAAGGAAGCAAACATTAAACCCATCCCTCTGTTAGTACTTTTGTCCACAGCCCAAAGAAACAGGAGTTAAGTGGAATGCTGAAATGTCTTGCTTTGACATTTCAGAAATGAAACTCTAAATTTCCTCTCTGTTTGTTTTTAAAGTGCTGTTTCTCTGTAAATTGAGCACAGGCTGACCTAAGAGGTAAGCTAGAAAAACCAAACCATGCATTAGGATCAAAAGCTTTCACTTAATTCAAAATTATTTTTGCTTTCCCTCCTCCCAGTTTTGTGTTTTTGGTTTCTCTGGAAAAATGGACTCTTTTCAGGTCAACCTGCAGAGCAAAGTCTGCTGGCCTCTCGTCCTCCCGCTGTTTCCTATTGAACCAGCTAAATGAAAATGGAAAATAAACCCATCTGCAGCACAGAAACTTTCTTTTTACACACAAAATCCCCCATCCAGGTGCAACAGGGACCTCAAGAGAAGTCCTCTCTGGCAGACTGCAGCATTGTGGTGCAGTGCTCTGGTCCCTGACACCCCAGTATCTGCAAACTGAGAGACCTGGGCTCTTCCCACTGGAGCTTCCTCCCTGTCCCTGCCCTGTGAGCATTTCTCATGCCTGCTTTCCTTGTGGGGTCCCATGCAGGGTGAGGCAGAGCCTGTAGCTGGAAAACATCAGTGGAATTGATGTTATGACAATTACAGCCAAGGAAAGCCAGCTGGGGTGAAGTGAGCTGCTCGAGTGGTGGAAGGAGAAATTGGTTCATGATCCAGAGGTAAGCTGATGGGAGGTTTGGGACATTTTGTGTCTAGCTCAGGTGCACATCTCTGCCTGTGGCACAGATACTTGAGATCTGTTCTGGTTTCAGCTGGGATAGAGTTAGTTTTCTTCCTAATAGAGGGTGCAGTGCTGTGTTTTGGATTTAGTATCAGAATAATGTTGTAACACACTGATGCTAGAGTAGTTGCTGAGCAGTGCCTGTACTAAGTCAAGGGCTTCTCAGTTTCTCATGCACGAGAAGCTGGGGGAACCAAGCTGGGACAGCTGACCTGAACTGGCCAAAGGGATGTTCCATACCATAGGATGTCATGCTCAGTATATAAACTACAGAGTGTTGGCTGGAAGGGGTCAATCACCAGCAGGTGGTGAGCAATTGTATTGGGCATTTTTCCTATTATTACTATTTTTTAAAATAAAAATTTATTTCATTTATTAGACCGGCCTTAACTCAGATTTTGCCCTTTTCTGCTGCTTCTCCCCATCCCTGTGGGGAGGCTGTGGGGAGGGAGTGAGCAGCTGCTTAGTACTTAATTGTTGGTTGGGGCTAAACCACACAGGTTACCAATTTGGCCCACAAAACCCCAGCTCAGGGGAGCCAGGCTGAGCCATGCATCAGGGGAAGCTCAGAGAGCTCAGTCTAAGCTCTGAGAAGCAGGCTGGCATCTCTGGAGGTGCCTCAGTCCCCTTGGGGAACCTGCAGGCTGAAGTGGGTGACAGGCTCTGGTTGTTGAGGACACCAGACCTGTACAGAAAGAGCTCTCCCAGCTGTGTCTGGGGGACCCAACAAGCTGAGTCCCCGTGATTCCAGCCAGCACCCAGAGCTGGGCTGCTCCAGGGGACAGGAGCCAGCCAGGCTGCTGCTGGATGCTCTGCTGCCTTCCTCCTGGCAGCAGGGGCCCTGATCCTCCCCATCCTCCCCATCCTCCAGGCCTGCCTGGGAGGTCTGCCCGCGTTTTTCAGAAAGGATGATTACATCTGCAAAGCACCCGGCAGCGCTTTGGGATGAAGAGCGTTATGTAAGTGTAAGATAATGTTATTTATAGAGCCAGGTTTTATCCAAAATGGAATTAAACTTGTGTTCCTGAAGCCTCTGCTGTCAAAGACAAATTGGAATTTTTCCATTAGTCTCTAGTGCTTTGCATTCAAATAGTTTTTCTCAATTCATCCCGAAGTTTAAGAATGCATTTTATTTTCAAATTATACATCTCAGAAAGTGAGGAAATATCTTTTCCATCAGCTCTGATGTGACCATGGAAGCCTGGGCAGTGGCTGTGGAAGCCTGGGCCATAGTTGAGCTTTGTAATTACATCAGCTGTGACACTAAAGTACCACAAACCAGGAAAGGAAGGCAGACTTTGAGCTGGGTTAAACAACAAAACCACAAATAATTGTTCTAGGCACAAGATTTTGCCTGCATTTAACACTCCCTGTAGCAATCCATGAGCTGCAGGAGGGTATCCAGCTTACATCCCTGTTGGAGGTGGCACTAGTTCAGTGGGTTAATGTTTGTGCTCCCGCAGAACTACAGACCCTGTGACCTTTTAAAATCATGCATTATTAACTTAGAGAGCTTTGCTTGCTCTTTTGAAATATTGGATTCAAATCCCTCATATCTGTACTTTTTACAAGCCATGAAAATGCAGATTTCTGGAATGCCTCCTGAAATCCATGCTAACAGGTGTTAGGAATATTGCTTTATGAGGTACAGCACCTTGCATAGGTTAGTTTGTGCACTTCATCTGCTACCCCTCACTTGTCATAGTATCTAGCATGAAATTCCACACATGCCTTTTATTTAGGAAAGAACACAAAAGTATGTTATCTTATTCCTCTGGAATTTTCCACAGTTATTTAGCATGTTAGTTTAAGCATAATTGGTTAGTGGGCTCTTGAAATCTATATCTTAGCTGTACTTATTTACATCAGGCTAAAAGTGGTTCATTTCAGTTGAGGTAAATGTGAAGCATTAGATTGCAAACGTACCTAATCCATCTCTCCTCCCCCATGACTAGAAATCCTGTGGTTAAAATAACACAGCCTCTATTCAGAGCACAAACTTAGAGCTGCGAGCAGGAGCAGGCTCGGGATTTAAACAACTCTCAGCAGATGAGTCTGTTCAAGGGTCTTTCTCGGGTTTGTTTTTCATCCTACTTTTGATCCATGAGAGGAAGCCAGGCTCTCTCCTCTGGGCAAGCAAGGTAAAGATTTTCTGCATTCTATATACGGTTGCATGTGCTTGTAAAGGAGCTTATAAACATGATTGCAAAAAGGCTGTTGCAAAAGCAATTGTAAAATTATTGCTGTTATAGAGCAAGAAGCATTTGGATTCACAATCTTGAAAAGTTAGTCTGGTCTTCTGGCTATTTCCACACGGCAGTGAAATGATGAAATGATAAATCTTGCACAGAGAAGCAAGGAGCAGTGATTCTCCATCACACATCAGAGAAGCTGAGCATGTAGGAAATAGCAAACCCGGGCACTACTGTGATCTAGCCAGACTAAAGCAGAACTGGCATTTTGCTAAGTGCCAGGTATAGCCCCTCCTGGGTCTGTCCAGCTGCTGTAATGCCCTTCGGGAGGCTGAGGCTGTGCTGGAGGATGGCACTGGCTCTGTTTACAGAGCAGATGCTAATGCTGCTCCGGCGTGACTCGGACAGGAACGGCGGAGCCCTGCTCTCGGGAATGTTTGGATGCGGCGTGCCAGATAATTAACTGCCTGTATTTGCTCTTACTGCTTTCCAAGTCACAGGGGATGTAGAAAAGCATCATCTTTCCTTGAATCCTTATTTTATTTGAAATCCAGGAAACAAGCGTGATGTCTGTGCTAATGCCCGTGGAACTGTACTCCCAGTGCCAGAGTCTGTTAACTCTCCCATCCCTGTGCTGTTTCTCACAGGGGATCCTGAGCACCACAGCAGCCCTCCTGCACCACGATGTTCAAATGCAGAGGGTGGCACTGCTGGGGAATATGGAAACACCTTTACTCATGTTTTGTATTTATTTAAAATAAAATTTAATTGAAAACAATGCTGCCTCTCCCTGCCCCAAGGCATGGGGCAGTGTGTGCGTTGTGGGGCACTTACACTCTCTGTCCATCGCGTTACCACGAACAAATGCTGCTCTAGGTGCTAGCTTTCAGTGCTGGAGAAAGCCTTGTTTTGCACACAGAGATGTTCACCTTCCCCTTCCTCTGCTTTTTTTTGTCTTCCCTGAGCAAGACAGGCTGGTTTCACACTGTCCTGTGTGCAGCACTGGCCTCCCCGGTGCCCATGTCCCATGTCACTCCCCATGGCAGGATGCTCTCCACTCCTGCTGGGTCAGAGGAGAGAGGAGAACCCTGCACATCTCCCAGCACTGTCACGTTGTGGGGAAGCTTTCTGACAGGGGCAGGTACCCTGGTCCCTTGAGCCAACAGTGCTGCTTTGTCCTGGGGCAGAAATGCAGCTTTATCCCTTGGGTGCCCGGCACAGGGAGGGACAGCAGGGCTGTAAGGAACACAAACACAACGCTTTGCCTGATTCCCTGAGCACACCGCGGCAGAGAGGCAGCTCACAGGAGAGAGAACATGTGCAAAACAAAGAAATGCGGTCAGGCAGGAACTATAAAATTCCAATATAGAAAGTGGAGCTGATGTCATTTTAACGTCCTAAGCAGTGCCAAGAATTCTAAGCTCCGTATCAAGATTCAGTGCAAAACCCCCACAAACTCACAACTTGTTCTTGTGGAAAAATTAACTTTTATGGAAAATATGCATGGGAACATGCCAGAGGAGTGTGTTGTTTTATTTCTTTTATTAATTTTGAATACATTAGTTCAGAGAGCAATCCCATTTTAGCATCAGCTGCCTCTATCCAAGAAGCTGAACCTCACACACATAGCTCACAAATACTGGAGGCGAGGGAGCTGTGTTTTTCTGTATCATCAGTTGTTGGATGGAAAGAGCTGTTTGAGTAGGAAGGGGTGTGGGAAGGCTCAGTGGGATGACTGACTTAAAGCTTTTTTTCCTGGTGACATATCTGAATTGTGATCAGATGTACCTGAATGGAGCAGCATCATCAGCTATTCTAATTCTGAGTGCGTCAGAGGTGGGATCGGTGCAGCTCCTGTGATAAAGGTTACTCATCTCTGTCCTGCTACAGGACCGCCCTCGCTGTTGCTTGTAACTCTGTCAGACTTGAAAAGTTTAGACTGAGCTCTTCCAACTTGATTGTCTGCCTTGGGCTAAGTTTTTCTCTGGAAAATTTCAGCCAAAACTGTCCAGCCAGTTTTGTCCATTCCAAGAATAAGCATAGGGAAAAAGGAATTGTTGTCCAATTGGAAACAAAAAGAAAGGAAGAAACAGGAGGGGGGAACCTGGTGATCCTTTTTTTGGATAGTTCTTATCCCTCTGTGCTCTGGAGTTGAGATCTGAAATTTGGCAGCTTTCTGTTAGGAATGTGATCTTTTTTTTTAAACTTTGTAAATCTCCTCCAATTTGGCTTAGTGATAGCCTTTGAAGGGAGAAAATAGCAACTTCTCAGGGGTGTGCTGAGGCTGAGCAGTCAGACTGCTGAGATTCCTTCCCATGTGAGTGAGCTCAGCCCAGCATCCCAGCAGCTCCCAGTGCTGACCCCAATGCTCCTGTGCAAACAGTCCAGTGCTACCAAGTTCCTGCAGATCCTCGTTCTTCCCCACAGCACGACAGGGACCCGGCTCCTCTTTCTGCAACCCAAGAATCATCCCAGCTCAAAGAACAGAATGAGGATGGGCCCTTAATGCTGCTCAGGGCAGAGTTGATGGTCAGTGGAAAGGCAGGCAGGGAACAACACTTTCCTGTAACAGCCTGGTGGCAGACAGGAACCCCAGCAATGCTGGGCTAAGCAAAGAGCTGATACTCAGATGCTAAATCTGGAGGGTTGCAAGGGAATGGGATGAGGAGTACATGGTACAAATGAGGAGTCAGGAGGCTTGGGAGCAGGTCAGAAAGGTTTTTATCAAGGTGTGAGTCACAGGAAGAGTCCAGGCACACCAGAGCTTGGTGTGAAACCTCAGCTGCCTCATCCTTGGTCCCTTTTTGAGAACATGAGTGTGACCTCAGAATTGGCTTCAGTCCCATTCTCCCTGCAGGGTCTTCTGTGCCAGGTCTTGCTGAGGCTCTCCCCAGTCTGCAGACAGTGGCTGTGGGGTGCCCCACTGTCCGTATGTGCCATAAAACCCTGCTCCTGATGTCTGCTGCTGGGATGGGAGCTGGTGGGAGCCCTGCCTCGAGCATGTCTGGTGTGCCTGATGATGAACACTCCTGCACAGCCCCATGTCTGTTGGTCACCCCCAGGGAACAGCTGGGATGAGTGACCAAGATGCTGAGTAATAATAATAATAATAATAATAATAATAATAATAATAATAATAATCCTGATGCAGTCAAGCTGTTGCTTACGTACCTGTCTCTGTTTTAATTTGATTCAAATGGCTAAAGAACCACCACCCCTTGACAGAGGTACTAGGGCTCAAGGACATGTGGTGAACCCAGGTATTACAGGGAAATGTGTCATTGTAGTTCCAAGTTTTGGGAAAATCAGTCATTCTTATTGAGGAGAGCTTGAGAGGAAGATAAAGCCTAGGGCTACACTGAGCTCTAAGGGAAAAAACAAAATTCTATATAATATCTCCAGTGAAAAAAAGCCCATTCAGTACCATGGGATAAAGCTGAGACCTCTGGAAAAATATCGTGCGTTCATCTAATTAACAATTGTACCATAACACGTAGCACAAAGGATGTCTAATTCTGGCAGCTCTTGCCTCATGGATTTTTCAGTCATAACAGTATTCTTACAGCCTATTTTTGTATGCAATGCCTATGCAACATTGGAGACAGATGGCAAAATCTCAGTGTTCATTGTGACGTGATTTCCACATCGAAAGGTAGGGAGCTGCTTTTTTCCACTCCTGCTGGAGTGGCAGGAAAGGTGGTTTAATTCACTTCTTTTATGACTATAGACTATGGAGCAACCTTGGACACACCCTCCTTCCACAGAGACAGTGAAGTTTCATCATCTTCATCAGCTCCTGGGAGCCCCATGCGCACACCAGCACCCAGCTTTGTGAGACTGTGCAGAAACAAAGAACAGAAGCCAGGAGCTGTGAGAGCAGTGAGAGATCAGAGCTGCCTACAGACAGCTACAGAGAGAGGAAGGAGCACTGAGAAGCTGTGAGACAGTGTTGGCCAGTGCTGCAGGTGGTCTTGCTGCACACTAACAGCCCTGCCTTAGTCAAGGAGGTCACAACCAGGAGTTTTAAGCAGGGGCTTGCAGGAGAACTGAGACAGAAAAGGAAAAGGAGTGGTAGATACTTATGGGCTTCTGCTCCAAGGGTCAAGGTTGAAAATGGATATCCCTAAAGTCCAGTGCTGAATGAGTACAGAGGAGTGGAGACTGATAGTTGGGATGTCCTTGTGGAAGCTGTCACAAAACAAATAAATCCAGGAGGATGCTTCTCTTACAACTTTGATGAGATGATTACAAGTAGGGAGAAGCCCCATGAATGAAGCAGTCAGGTCTGTGCACAAGGTTTCTTGCACAGCTCTAAAAGAGCTGCTGCCTTCTCATCTGCCAGCCCAGCTGGTCCAGCCAGCTCCTTGCACTGCACACAGCCCAGGGCAAGAGTCAGGTCACCTCATGAGTGCTAACCCAAAATCTTCACTGCTTGATGAATTGTTTGACCTACTTGAGGCTCAGACTCCACTCAGAGAATCCCATGCTCTTTCTACAGCTTTGGTCTGAATTAAACCAGTATGTACAACATGACTAGTTCAACAATCACAACACTGTGCCTTGGGACTTTGCCTCTGCTGGAAACTAAAGTACATGCAATTAATTCTGTGGTTCCTCAATGAACAAAATGGGGCTTTTGTGTAATACTATTACTCATTTGTTTCCAATTAGTCATGAATCATGGATTATTTTGTCTCAGAAATTAATGCTATTTTTTTACCTACTTTGCATACCCTGATGTTTCCACAGATTGTGTGGGCCAAGTCTTGTGTCCTGATCCATGCCAGAATCTTGGGTTTCTGAATGCAACTGTAGAGTAATATTGAGGTCTCCAGAACATGTAGCTTTAGAGAATCAAATTGATCCAAGATCTGAGAGAAGGTTGCTACTTTGCAATTGCAATTCAAATATAAATGTCTTCATGTTATTCTGCTGTCCAGTGATGTGTGTTAGGGTGAAACATCAATAAATTCAATGAATGGATGTACAGATTTTGTCTCCTATCAAGGCAGAGACCTTTCTGAGTATTCTTGTAGTGACCATCTTGGTAATCCAAACAGTATTCTCAAGTCCTGCTTAATACAGGGGACCTGCCACATCTTCAAATGCATCCATGAAACAGGTGTCATTTGGGCTGAGTGGCCTTTACAGAATTCTCCAGTTTCAGGGACACTCTGGAAAAGGGACTTATTATGTTCTCTATTGTCTTGCAACTCAAATGCAGAAGAGGAGTGAAAACACAGTCGTGTCAGGAAAGAAATACTAATTTCTGATAAGGCAAAAAGGCCTTACCTTTTTCAAAAGGAGGAGGCAAGCACAGGGTGAGGCAGATGAGCATTTCAGCCTTTTCCACTGGTGAATTTAGGAAACCCCTACCCAGACATAAATTCAGGTTTCCCACAGTGACACATGTGATTCCCTCACGTCCTTTTTGTATTAATTCATTTATAAGACTCTTGTAAATCCCATAATCCAAATCTGTGCATGAGAATTATGACACACAAAAGTTCTTAACAACCTCAAACTCACTGAGCACTTTTAACTGCTTATGGTCTTTTAGTATTTTTTCACTTTTATTTAGATGTCTTGCCCCTCAGCAGTGAACTTCTTTTCTTCCATCCCAGCCACCTCATCAGGCAGTGTCAGTGGGGCATGCAGAGTGGCTTTCTTGCACAGTGCTTCCACTGGCCAGGACTGCCAGGGTTTGCACCCCTGCTGCACATTGGAATGAGGCAGAAATTCCCTTGTCAATAACTTCAGAGAAACAGAATCAAACAAAATGATGTTATCCACTTCTGACACCTTTGCTCATAATGGATTGTTTTGGCCTCTTGCGTGTGTATAAATAAATGCTGCTGCTTTTCACATGCTACAGTTCACTGTGTTTAAATTAAGAGGGATCTCCCTTAAATATTTATTTAAGCAGTAACATCCCTTGAGCTTTTTGTAAATTGCTGCACAAAATTGACCCCAAACACTATTTTAAAAATTGAATTAAACTGGTTTTCTGCCTTAAACTGGTTTTCTGCCTGAGCACAGTGCTGTGGGCCAGCATCTCCTTCTACCAGGGCTGAAGATCCTGCAGCTCTGAAAGCCAACTCCAGGAACTTATGGACCATGCCCTCAAATTGTTCCAGCAGCTGCAGAGTCGCAGAGCAGAATTTCAGAAGTCATATTGTTTTTGCCCCAGGAACCCAAAAATCATGTAACTTCCAGGAATAGGCTCCTTTCCTGGATGCAGGAAAACTGCTCTGAGAGCCGTCTCTCCCTCCTGGTACCCACATACCAGGGCTGAGGCTGGAAACACAACAATGCCAACCCTGTGCAGCTCACAACTGCTGGGGAACAGGAGGAAGCTGAGGCTGCTGATATTGTCAATAGTATTTATAACTTCATAACCTGCAGTTCTGGGAATTTCCTGAGCAAAACACCCTAAAAATACATAAAACACACAACATAGTCTCTACTATTTGGCTGGAGCCTGCAAATCAAAGAAGGACTCACTATCCCAAATAAAAATAGTTTTTATTGTATATAAAAGAGAGGACTCAAACTCTTCATTTAGCAGGCCATTTTTTTGTATTTAACTTTCATTAAAGGTGGACTTACACAGACATGTTTGTTGTATTAAAGTTATTTGTTAAAAATTTTGCACTAGATTAGCAATGTTTAAATGGAGAAGAGCTATAGCCCTTCCTCTGCATTTCTAATTCTACATTCTTCCAGCATCTTGATGAATCAGTTATTGGCTAAATCTTCATAGTCAACATGGATTTGGGTGGAAATTAAATTACTCACCAGCTAAAGTAAGTGCAAAGAAGATAATTCATTATGCTGCTCCTCAGCTCATAATTGAGGCTCATCTCCTCATTTGAGGCTCTGTGTGGGTTTAATCATAGAGCTGAACTGGGGAAAAATACCAAAGCTTCTCTGAATCATTTTTATTCTTGCCCCTGCTCTTTATCATTAATTACATCACGACATATCTCCAAGGAGACAAAGAGTGGTGCCATCAGCCTGCTGTCCCTTAAGTCCCCCCAAAACCTTCACTTCTTTGCTAAGTGCAGTGTATCTTTGTATGGTCTCTTGGGAGGAAGGGGCAGGCTGCATTTTGCTTGAGATCCTTCTTGTTCTGAGTGCAGTTTCAGCAGACTAAATGAAAAGATACTGCCTTTTTAGTGCTAATACTAGAGGTGAAGCTGGGAGATCAATCAGCCTTTTCTCGGCTGAAGATGATTGCAGAAACAGTTTTGAACATCAGGAGGGTATTGAGCACTACTTTCCTCCCCTGGTGAATGCAATATGTGGAACATGTGCCTCAGACATCCTTTTCCTTTTTCCAGTCTGAATGGGAAAGGCTTCCTTGTACTTTTCTCTCCATTAGGCAAGGCCATGGTCAGAACATGGATGAAGTATCACAGTTCAATAGTTTCAAATCAATACTTCATTACTTTTCTCTGTTCAGAGGAAGCACATTTTTCTCTCTATGGGTACATAGAGCTTTTATCCAGCTTTCATCCACCCAAACATCTTGTGTCAGTTTTAGGGTTAATTCCCTCTTTATTTCCTGCCATTATTTACTTACAGCACCTGGAGTTGATCTCTGACAGTGAATGTGTCTGAAATAGGATTTCCAAAATAAAGGCTTTTAATTTTTTTTTTTTTTTTTTTTTTTTTTTTTTGCCTGGACCAGTTGATCTGAACAACTGCTTGCTAGCTAGAAAGGGTTTTTTCCCTCTCCTTCCAAACTTTTGCCCTTCAGCTCTTGCATGGCCACTGGACCTGGCAGCTCCACTTCAGGGCATCTTCTGAGAATCATACCTTTGTCCACAATCAGGTCAGAAAATCAAATTACAGAAAATTTTAGGGAACTGCATGGTCCTGAAACTGTTGTTTCAGACGTGTTCCAGAAATGAAACACTTCAATGGTTCAGAACTGAAACAATTTGTTTCTAGTTGGAACTGAATGAAAGCCTCTGACTTCCTCCCAGTCTGACATTAGCCCATGCCCTGTCTTTTCTGCTGTGGTGTCTCAGGAGGGCTCTTGCTTGCCTGTAGCTGTGTCTCACCAGCTGAGCTGCACACACGCCTGACTCACAGCAATCACACTCCTATGTTGCTCCACTGGAGATGGGAATACCCTTTCCACAAATTTTCTCGTGATAACACACACCTGTAATGGAAGGTATTCACCCAGAAAAGAGGCTTTGGCAATGTAACCCAAAGGACTGCAGCAGGAATCTCATTCATCCTGGAAGCCCTTGGGAACCTGATGTAAGGCCCTGAAAAATGCAAGACTGAGGAAACCAGCCATGTAGCATGACCTGAAGCTGTGCCAAAAGAAGCAAACCCACTTATTTCACTGTACTCTTGCAAGGACTGGAGCTGTCTCTTGGACCTGGTGATACTCACTTCTCAACTTTCACCCTCCTAATTTGGAGAAGCACATCTGTTCTGGCTGTCCTACCCACAAAACCAGCTGTTTCCTTCTGCCCAGTGAGGGCTGGAGGGTTAGGCATGGGGCACAAATAAATCCAGGAACTGTGACCACTGTACCAGGCACCCCTGCAAAGGCCTCAGATGTTTGCATGGCCAATGTCTGCTCTGGTTTAATTCAGCCTTGTTTGTGAGGCTTTGTGAACACTGAAGCAGTGTGAGTCCCAATGTTTAACTATTGTTATTTATTATGTAGAATACTGCCCAGTCCCGAGCCTGAACTCTCCAAACTGAAGCCCAATATATACAGTCCATCTTGCCTCTCTCCAAACAGCATCCAGCATCAATCACAGCACTGTAAATTGTTTACACAAAACTGCAGACATCATAACTTCTTAAATAACTCTCTTGTCGGTCAGATAAGTAAATATTTCGAAAGACTGTGAACATCATGGCAAGCTAGAACTGCCCAGACCAGCTCCAAATGGATCCAAGTTAACAGGGGACCATATTTGCCTTGCCTTTGATGTCCCTGCTCCAAACTGGGCTGAGAAGGGATCTGAAAACAAGACACCCTGAGGGAAGCTTATGCAGTTTTAAAGATGCTCAACCTACTGTGGAGATAACAGGAAGAAGAAAATTGTTGAAAGAGTTGCAAAGAAACTATCTTCCCAAAGCAGTAAATTTGAACTTGTGGGAGTCAGACCCTCCCCCTCCTTCTCCATGCTGTCCTCTTTAAGCCCAAACAAATGAAGTGGGTGCCAGAAAGTGTCTGCTGCAGAAGGGGGTGAGGATTCACTCCTTGGGCCATAGCTAGAGGTACAGGGGGGATTTCTCTCACTGTTGGTGGAATGGATGGTGGCACCTTCATATAAACACCTCTTCTTGCAGGCAGCCATCCCAGGATCTTTGGCCATCAGAAGGGGAATGGTGTTAGCATCGACTCCCACAGCCCCATTGCCTGCCCATGGTAAGTCTCTGCTTTTGAAAACAGACCGTGGCTATGTGCTGCTATCGGAAACACTCGGAAACATGTTGTGTTATGAGATATTTGTTTCCAACCATTTCCATCAATTATTTGGGATCTCTTTCCTTTCGAGTTCACTGAGTTGTACCAGTTCACCTCCTTTTCAAAGGGATTGTGTTACATGCAGGAATGTGGAGTTGAAAGGATCTGAGTTTTTGCAACAGGAATTTGTTTTGGAAGCAAGCGAGTTGGAAGGAGAGGAAGCGGGCAGCCCACCAAGGGCTTCGGCAGGATTATCCCACCCTTTCAGCAAGCTACAGCCAGGGCAACCCATGAGCTGGGCTCAGCCTGCTTCTGGTTGGGGGTAGGGACAGGCAAACTGCTCTTAGCAGCAGTTTAATGCAGCACAGGATGCAGTCAGGTCGCTTGAAACCTCATCTGAAAAATCCCCTCGGGCACAGACCTCGCTGATGTGGATCATAGAATCATAGAATAATAGAATCTCCTGAGTTGGAAGGGACCCCCAATGACCACAGAGCCCAGCTGTGGCAGCCACTGTGATGCAGGAAAGCTTCAGCTGGTGAAGCTGGCTGTAGGCTGCTGCTGTTGGGTCACTGGGTGCTGAGGAGGGCACTCCTCCCTCCACACAGCCCCCTGCCAAAGGCCAGCCACAAAGTCCATTATCAGATAAAAACTCATGGACTCGAGTCTAACCTGGTGCTGAATCAGTGACTCAGCTGTGTGTTTGGCATTTACTTGTTTGGTACCTGACTGGCACCTCCTGGCCTCCATTTTTTCTAACGAGATTTCAATTCTTAGTCTTTTGCAACACTTCAACACCTCCCGTTGCTGGTGCATCTGAGTAGTTTTCTTAAAATATATGTTTCCTTGCACTGTGTGTACCACTTATTTAATGTCAGAGGCATGTGTGAAGCTGTCCATGTTTGCAAAAAGTCAGGGGTTTCATCCCAGCATTCATCAAATGCTGCCAAGACAGCACAGTGCAGACATAAATAAAACATAGGTTGTAGAGACCAACTGTCAGTGGTTCTCAGCTCCTTAAATATCCATTCCTGTTTGTGCACAAGCATACTTACTGGTGCTCCTGCCTCATGATATTCAGTATAAACTGATGATTGATTGAGGAAACAGGTGAAGAAAAAAAAAAAAAAAGAGTTATTTCTTACACAAGTGGGTGTGTGCAGAGGGGAGATGGGAAAAGGATGCAGAGGTAACACGGACCTGGTGGCAAACAGGGCAGGATGAAATGCTGTCAATACAGCCAATATGTTCATGTCCCACAGGTGCAGAGAGGTTTCACACATTGGAGTAAATGTTTCCTAATTCATAGACACACATGATAGAAAAGAACAGCATGCAGAAGGAAACACATTCTGGTAACCTGCCAGAAAGAAAGGTGTTATTTTTCAAAAGAGAGGTGGAGACACTCCAGCTCTGGATTCATATCCAGCTCCAGCCTCCAGCCACAAACACAAACCTGCACTAATGCAGACACCAGCAAAGAGCCACCACTCCTGAGGGCTGTGTGCCACACGTACCTGTGTGTCATTGCTTGTGTGGTTGTCACGGAGTGGGGTGTCCCAGTGTGCTGGATGAACCTGTGGGCACTACAGGAGGAATACCCTCCCACCACTTGGAACCCCACGGCCCTGGGGCTCACTCTCACTCTGCAGGATCCTACAGTTCCCACAGCCCATCTCACCTCTGTCCCTTCCCCTCTTTGGGTGATCTGTCTGTTCCTTCACACTCTGCCAGCCCTGGATATGTGATCTGCTGTCCCCTGAGCGGGTGATGTGCTGGTGATGCTGCTCGCGGCTTTGCTGTAAGATGAAGGTGCTGTGCAGCTGTCTCTGTTTGTGCTCCTATTGACCAGCACCTACGACTGAAAGTTTGTAGTGGGGGCAAATTTGCCCTTAAATAAGTGCATTTCTTTTCCTATCTTCATGGCAACATGTCACTGTTTTTTCAACCATTAGTGATTTTCTTCCCCTCTCTCTTAACATTGTGTCTGATTTCTGTGTCATGAGGGGGAGTATTGTCAGATCGCATTCTCATGATGGGAGAGGCAGAAAATCCGTTCTGTGTATCATGTGACCTTGGCTTCCAACTCCACTAAGGATTTCTTCAAGCCCTGCTCATTATCTCGTTTTATACTTTAAAGAAAAGGGAAAATGCTGGTGACAAATGGTCTCGTTTATCACATTTAATTGACTGACTATTCTTTTAAGTCTCTGAAACACACTTTGGGCCAAAGCACTGGAAAAAGAACATGCCATTTCCCCTGGTCTGCTGCCAGGTCACATTAAAAAATGTTCAGGAGGTGTTTTCTCGATCAGTACAAGGAGCAGGAGTAAGTGTGTGCACTCTCACCACAGCACACTTCCCTCCTGGTTTCTAGCAACCATGACAGTGTCAGCCCCTTTCACAAGGAGGCAACAGAAATGAGCAGAAATGAGAATTTGGAGTGGAACTGTTGTGGGAAGGGTAACAAGTTGAAAGGTGTCAGTACTTGCCTGCTGACTAAGGGAGTGCCTAGAATGGGGCTGTGGGGGTCTCCCTTCATCCCAGAACGAACAACAGAACTAATGAATATTTTCAGCAGCAGCTTAGGTAATGTGAAAATTAATAATACACTTGTTGCAGCTCTGGCAGGTGTTGTGCTGATTGTAGATTGCTGGAAGGACAAATTGGAGATAGGGATTGAAAACCCCAAAGCTGCAGTTTGGGAGGGATGACTGGACAACTTTCCCCAGTGTCCCTGAGACAGGCTGGCACTGACTGCGTGGGCTGCTGGTCAGCCCCAAAGGCTGTGATGGGTCCTGGGCTGCCTGCAATGTCATGCTGGTCCAAACAGAGCCCCAAGCATCACTGTAGCTACACAGATAGAAATGCAGACTGCAGGACTTCTCTCTTCCCTCAGTTCAGCTCCCCTCACTAGTGTGAGACTTCACCTAAAAATTTTCCTTTGGAGGCGGATGGTATTCCTCAAAAAAGGTGTATATGGATATGTGCAGGAGGGTAGGCTAAAGAAACTGGGTTTGACTGAAGAACAGAAATCTAAAGAGAGAAAAAATGCTTTCAATCACATAAAGGACTGATCATCAAGAAAATTAATAAACTGGTCTCTGTCCCTGCTGTAGATATCAGTCACATGCTAAAATTTCAGCCAGGTGTGTGCTGGGTCTGGCTGGGAGTGAATCAAGAAAGAGTTAATACAGATTTAAGGAATGTTTTTAGTAGTAAGTGTAGTAAAACACTGAAATACTTTGTCTCAGGAGACTGTGGAGGTTCTGTTATTAAAGGTTTTCCAGAACAAGTTATGCAGACATCTGTAAGGATTCACCTAGGCATGCGATGGAACGATGGACTAGAGCCAGCTTGAGTCCCTGGGGACCCTTTGCATGACATTTTCATCACATTAATATGAACACAAGACTCTTCTTATAGACTGCTAAAGACACCACCCTTGGTTTTACAAAAATCCCTCCAAAAAGGTTTCAGTCTCCAATGAACCTGCCTCCAGTTTGGAGATGGAAATGCTTTGTCTTTCCCCAACCCGCTATGAGACAAAAGGGCCAATGAACCCCAGAGTCAGAGAAATCTCTCCCCTCCTGCCCTCTGCTGGCCTGGGACCCCCAAGGTGGAAGGGGAAGGGAAAGGACCCTTGTTCCAAGTGGCACTGGAGTCCCATGCCCTGGGAGAGCCATTCCCACATTCCTGCTCCTTCCCACGGCAGCAGACCCAGGACACCCCAAATCCCAGTGCCACCCCCACAGCTGCTCACCTCCAAGGACTCCAGGACTTCACAGCCCAGAGCACCCCCACTGACCACTGGGGGACTCAGCATTGTTCCCAAAGCGAAAGTCTGACACAAATCCCACTGTCCTGATTAGCCACCATCTAATCCCCGAGCTGTCAGCGGGGTTTTGCCTGGCAGGATTTGGCTCATTGCCAAAGAGCTCTGGGTTTTATGGTCCTGGCTCTGGAGGAGGCTGCAGGGGTGAACCTGCAAGAGGAGCCTGAGCTGCCATTTTAGATACCCAGCAAAATTCACTGCCAAGTTTTGTTCATCTTTGTGGGAAAGGTGTTTCATGAAGAATGCAGAAAAATCCTACCATGCAATTCCTCTTTAACTACACAGCATATACATACATATATATATATATACAGGTATGGATTTGATTATATCTATGTGTATAAATATATATATAGTAATTATACTGTTTTTATGCTTCTTACAAGCACAGTTTCAGGGGCTAGGACAAGGTACACATGTGGTGGGGGGAGGAAAGGAAGAGATGGAAGGAGAGGAAACTGTTGCTGTACACAGCAGCTCTTGTCTGACCCCCATTTTTTACACTGATGGAATGTACCCAGTGACTGTTTCTACTATTTAAGGAAAAAGGTTCCTATACAAAATCCTGTGGTTTTGAAGTGATCCTTTTATAGGCATAAAAAGATTTTTCCATATCCTTCTGTTTGATTTCTTTTACTCAGACCTGGCTACTCCAATAGATTATTTGCAGAATATCATGCACTGGAATCAGACACTTCACTCCTATTCTTGGTACTGGAGATCAAATATCCCACCAATTTACCACATAAAGCCATGGGGATGCAAACTGAAGTTGGTTTAGCTGTAGGGCAGTGCAAGAGAGAGTTGAATTTCATCCTGTACCCATCCCAAGGGATCCTGTGCTGGCAGTGACCCATCACAGAATCGAATGTGCTGTATGGTCCACAGTGGGTTTGCCTCTCTCAGGCTTCTCACTGGTGGTGAATATTAATGGTGATTTTAATCTTATGATTTGGAGCAAGAGTAACTATATGTTGACCTTGAGTTAATAACAGGGGTTTAGGGTGGGTATCCTAAACAGCATTGGATGCAATGCACAGCCTGCACCTGCAGCAGGCACCTGAACACTCATCTCTCCTGTCCCAGAAGTGGGAAATGTGGCATTCACATCTGTCCAGGCCCAAACATGGTGGGCACATCCTGGGCAGTGGGGTGCTGGCAGTGATGTGTGGCAGGGCTGTGGTGTGGGGTGTCTGGGCTGTGGTGTGGGCTCTCCTGGGGGAACACTCATGCAGGCAGCACACATCACCTGCGGTGTCTCAGCTGAGATACACAGCCCAAGGGCAGATGCTGAGCTGCTTGGACCTGCTAAAATCATGGGATGTGAAGCAGCAAAGCAAACCCTAGAGATTTACAAGCAAATCCTGGTACACCTGAGGGTTCCCTGTCTCTCTCTTCAGGCATCTTGGGGGCACCTGGGCACAAGAGTCAAGCTGGGGATCCAAAAGCAGCATCACACAGCTCCGTGTTTTGTAAGGATCAACACAATCTTTCATTTGTTACTCCAGCCTATACAGTCATATACTGTGCTGGAGGTAGCTTTTCTGCACAAGCCAAGGGATTTACAGAGCTCCAGTAGCTACTCACTGCCAGATGTCTATTATCTCATCACATACATATGCTTCACAATGATGCTGGAGCTAATACTATCCTCCACCACCACAGAGACGTGCCTGGTACCACCAGTTTGTGCCGACATAAATAACAACCTGTCCAAGCATCTCCCCTACAAGTGCTGGGGGAAGGGGCAAGGACATATGTTCCAGATGGAAATACAACCAGGGGTTGTGCCCCTGGTGGCTTTGAGTTATGTAATTTTATCTCAATGCAACATGAGAGGAAGCGATTCCTCCACACCGTGCATGGTATTTGGCTGCCTGCTCACTTACTTTTTTATGAATGTAGGAGGACTGGTAATAGGGATGATGACAAAACTACAGCAAAGCAGCTCAGATCCCAGTATATCTTAAAAAAATTAACCTGCTGTGTGGCTCCCCCTTGACAGATGAGGTATGCTCACTCATCCCTGCCTTAAAATTATGTAAATCTCTGACTTCAGAGGAATACATTTTGATTTACTCCCACACAGAATGAGTGGGAAAGGCTGAAGCTGAATTTTGGATCAGTGGTACAGGTCTCAACTCTACAGGCTTTGAGGACTTTCAATTTAAAATCATCTTTTTACTGTATATGAGGTCACTACAGAAAATTATGTGATCCACATATGCTTCCAGCTCATCTAGAAGGAACAAGTAAGGCCAGGCTGAAGATATATTGACAGAATGGGGATGAAAAACTAAGTGGTGTCTGCCCACAGAGGGACAAACTCGTGGCATCCTCCCAGATTGTGGGTGGTCTATTGTGCATTGCTTTAGTCAATGAGAACATTACACTCATGCATGCAAACCTAATTTGGAAAAACAGTATTTAAACAAACAATGAATGTTTTGTAACCTCATAATTCATACGCACTGAACCTCAGCTCTCTGTATTCCAGTACATAGTAACCTTCTCAAAATCCTGCAATTTGATTTTAAAAAAGGAATGCTGTGGGCGTTGAGTGAGTGTAGAAGTACACAAGACCATTGATGACTCTGTTTTCATCTACTCAGAGCATAAGGCAAGTAGGTGATTTATTTTTATTGGCACTGCTGGAAGATAAGCTTCCACTATTAAGAAGGTTGGGTTGGCTCTGGCTGTCAGTCAGAGCAAGCCTAGCAGAAAACCCAATTCAGTAATTGCATCCTCCTCAAGGATGTGTTGTGGAGGAAGGCTGTGATCTCTGCTTCTCCCATGGCACTCAGAAATAGCCAGGAGTACTCTGAGTCAACAGAGGACTTGGGCCATTGTTGATATTTGTAAATGTTGTTGCACGTCATGGGACATCTCAACCATGCTACAACTGAATGAAAAATGTTCAAATTCAAATTGCAACTAAACCCTGAGACTGAAAAACAGAAATCCTTTACCAAGATGCCAAGATCTGGTGCCACCAACCCCTCTTACAGACTTCAGCAGAGTGAGGGCACGAAGAGCAAGGTGGGGCATCTTCACTTGGCTGTTGCTCTCCCAGCTTCTACAAAATTGACGCTGTGATCATATGGACTCTGGAATTAAGAAGACAAACTTCTGATGGATGATCCCATGCTTGCCAAGTTGTAGCTAATTTATCCAGATCCTGCTCTTCCCTTGAAGGAGACCTTGATTATCATGCAAATTACATTTTTACCCCATTCATCTGAGATCTCAAGAGGGAAAGGAATTTTTTTTAAATTAAAGTTTGCTAGAGAGGTCTAACAGATAAAAGACCATGAATACAAATGGATAATCAGGGCTGAATATCAGATTCCAGTCATTTCACAATTATAAGCCACACCATTTTTGACGAAAAGTTTGCTCCCACTCCAGAAATGCAGCTTACACTCAGGAGCGGCTAATATGTGAAAATTTTTCTGAAATTTTCAACCCTGGAAGTGCCAGCCAGGGTGCCGAGCCGAGCATCTGCCAGTAAAACCCAGGATTTTGCGATTGTTACAAATTGGTTACTCTGTTGCACGGCGGGTGGGGCCAGCTCAGCGCCAGCAGCGCTGTGGGGGAGGGAGGCGGGGGCTCCCTCCTTCAGGCAGCGCAGCCCAGGGGAGAGGCGGGGGCTCCGTGCTGCCATCCCCAGGGCCCGTGGGGGAAGCGGGGGGCTCCTGGCCCCGCCTGCCGCCGCAGGAGCAGGAGCAGGCAGGCTCCTTCCCCTCCTCCCGCCGTGGGAATGGGGGGACTCTGTCCCTGCCTGCTACCGTGGGGCAGCACCAGGCCAGGGCGAGCGAGCCCGGCGGCAGCGGTGGCCGGCCCCAAGCGGCAGCACCGAGCTGGGCCACCTGGCCCTGTCAGCAGCCCCTAGCGGGCTGAGCCTGCACAGCTCGAGCTGAGCCAGTAAACCCCGCCACGCCGCCATTCTGTTACTATTTGGCAACTTTGTTGCACGCGGGTCCTCACTGCGAACAACAGAGCAGCTTATACTCAGGTGTGGCTTATGTATGGACAAAGAACGAAATGTTGCTGACACCCAGAGATGTGGCTTATAGTCCGTGCGGCTTGTAATCGTGAAATTACTGTATATTAACAGCCATGCAGAATTGCTCCATAGCTTTAAATTTCTGTGCTGAGGGTTTGTGTGTCTCCACAGAAGTACTCACACTTCCTGGACAATGGCAGCCTACTCTGTTCTCACTTCTGCTGTGGAAACAAAGCAGCTCTCCTGCAGCTTCAGCACGAACAAGAGAATGGCAAATCACAGCTCCATATGCACATGCACATGCTTTGAGCAGGTCTGAAAGCATCTGCAGTGGAGAGCAGAGCTACTCAGACTTTTGTGACTTAAAACTTTTCTTCCTAAACTAGAATTTTGTCACTGTTTTTCTTTAGGTCACTTGTTGCTCAAAAAAAGTTGCTTTTAAACTAGATTTTTGCAGTGTATTTTAAAAGGCAGCTGTAATTTTGGCCTAAAGTTTTTGAAAAACAAAATACCTTAAGAAATTTGAATTTCATTTGTCCATCTTTAGTACCAGGTACTTAACAATACAAAAAATATCAAAAGGTGCTCTTCATATTTTAAGGGTCTATTCACCCTGTTTGTCCATCTCTTTTGTACCTCCAAAGGCTGGGCCACTGCTGCCTTTCCTGCTTTACCAAACCAGGTCACCAGAGTGGCCCCAGGACCCCAAGACACCCTCCCTGTGGTGCACTCTGCGTTTTGGGGAGGGTGAACATCCCCAGCAGGGCAGGGGTTGCACCCCAGGCCACCCACGGACCTGGTGGGACATCCCTCAGCCATGTGTTGTATCCAGGGCTGCTCCTGTGCTCCTTCTCCTCTCTGCTGCTCAGCCAGAGCTTTGCAAAGGTCTGAGTTTCCTCCAGCCAGTTTCCTTGATGAAATCTGCTTGGAAACGGTGAAGATCTGAGGGCTCCCTCAGCTGGAAAATCAGATTTGGCTTACCTGAATGTCAGGTCAGCTGTGCTGGAGTTAATAAACAGCCGGGGATGAAGAGGGACAAACAGTGATGAAGGAGCCTGTCAGTGTGGTTTCCTGCAGGGTCTGGCCTGTGGTGCTGCCTTGAGCTCCCCCTGCCCTGCTGGGACAGAGCCAGCTCCTCCATGTCCCAAACCCACGGGGACCTGATGGCCTCGGAGCGCCTCTGGCTGTGGCAGAGCCACACACTGCCTGGTGCAGATGGACTGACAGCACAGCACAAGCCTCCTCTTGGTGGGAAATGCAGCTAAATAATCCAACTTGTTACTTGTCCCTGTCAGTCAGTGGGCCAGGCCCCACTGATGCTGGGCTTCCAGACTTCTGGGACAGGAATGGACTGTCCCAGGCTCACCACACTTGCATCCCTAACCACACAGCCAGTGCTATCTAAAAATGTCCAAGTGCATTATGAAAGGAAACCTTCCTATGCAGGAGCTCCAAACATGCTGAAGTGCCTGAGGAGAGCACTCCTGCTCCATATGCCCACCTCCCCAGTGAACCCCACACGTCCCCTTTCCCTGGGCATGTCCTGCCCAGCATGGAGCCTGAGCACCCCCACACTGAGCTCAGAGTTTCTTTCCAGGGTGGGAGAAAAAGCCATGTGCTGTGGGTTGGTTCTAGGACTGCTGGCACAGGCAGGGCTGTGTCCACACTGCCAGAAAGCTGTGCAGGGAGATGTCTTGCTTTGGAAGAGGGGACAGGGGCAAAGACAAAAAATGCAGAAAACTGCTGAAAATGTGACTCCTGGTTACCATGGCTGTAATTCCCCCAAAACATCACTAGCTGCAGCTGAAAGAGAAGCAGTTCAAGGCAGCCATGGCTCTGCCATGAGGATTTCATGGTCTTCAGACAACATATAGGGAGGCAGCAGGTGTTACAAGGGGCATCTCTAGGCAGGCACCGGTTATAACAGTGCCTCTTCCCACAGATGTTTTGGGCCCTCGCATGCCTGGATTTGGACGCCTTTTCCTTCCAAGGCATGAGTGCCCCTAGAGCAGAGACCACCCCACTGCATTCTCCACCCCTCCTTCTGGGCATCTCATCAAAAATGGACACAGTGGAAGGCACTGCTGAAGGTCCTCTGGGGATTCAGAACACCAGCCCTTACCCTGTTTGCTCATCTCCTTCTAGTCAAAAATGAGATTATTCCCTTCAGCTGCCAGAGGCTGAAAATAAAAATGAGTCAGATCTGATTTTGTATCACTGCAGTCAGACTTTCTGTGCTGTGCAGGGAAAACAAAGAAAGGTGAAATCCCTGTAGGGAAGGATTTGCAAAATTCTGCGGGAAATTGGTATTACAGATAATTGTTTCCTGCTGAGGGGATATAACAGAACTTTGCAGAAAAGCTGCCCTTTTCAGCAATATCCACTGCAGTGTACCTAGGCACAAAAGTCTGTCTCTAGCATAAATATGCTCCACTGCACATTTTCCTCCTGCACCTGAAATTGAGTATTGGTTAATTCCACTGGGAATTCCTTTAAAAGAGACATCATAATGTAAATTATAAACCTCTTAAATTACAAATGAGGTGAAATGGTGGGTGCTTTGGCCTCTGGAGCATCAAGACTTTGATTCTTAATGGTAGCTGTTGAGACTTACCAGTTGAAAATCTGAAGAGAAAATTATTGACTATCAGAACAAAATCCCCACTCCTGGTCAGGTTCAGTGCTGCCAGAAGGCACTTCTTTTCATGTTTGGCTGAGCATAAAAAAATAAAATTATGAGCAGCTTCTTTGTATCTAATTCCCAGTATTTTGAGAGTCCTTTTTTCCTCTGGGTTGAAGGTACCACATTAAATTAAGCCAGCATTAATAATAAAAAAAAAAAAAAAACAATTAAAGTGGTTCTAGCTTTCATCATTGTATACAGTGATGGATATGCTTATATATCTAAAGAAAATCAATTTTTTTTCTCTAAGCCAAGACACCATTGGTAGGTGACTCTGAGCTACAGTAGTGTCAACAGTGGATGGGAGAGTGGGTCCTCAGACAAGCTCCTCTTTATTCTTCTACTGATCTTACCAAAGCAGAATGATGACACTTGCTGAAGCAGATAATGCCATCCATTGAACTAAGCCCTCTTGCTCAGTGTCTCTGACAGCTCTAAATTTAAAGCAGCAGAATCTTTGACCAGACAAAAGAAAACTTCTGCTTATAATTATCACAATAAGACCAAAACCAAGAGCAGTGTGACTGTTTTATTAATAGTGTGCTTTGCAGCTCCCAACCTTTGCAAAATCTGTGTATCTGGCTCTCCAGAAATATTACTACTTGGACCTATTTCATATGGATCGTGAAGGATAAAGACATTCCTGAAAGCTCACTTGCCAGCTTGCTGTTCTGCCAGCAGCAGTAATTTGAGAAGGAATCATGGCCTCTTTGAAATATGGATCACAGCAGGGCCGGAGGATGGGGCCCAGACAGACACACATGGATGGACAGATCTACAGGAGATTCATTTTCTGTCCCACAGTAGCTCTCATCTTCCCTCTTCTGTTGCTCTGCAGTTTTCCTGCTGAGGACACATGTGGGCAGAGAAGACACCAAATCTCATCCTTGAAATCATTTCAGAAACACGCTTCCACATTGGGCTCTTCTCCTGATTGTGGGAAGATGTGCCAACTGCAGAAGGCTGGAGCAGGAAGTGGCTCAGATCTCATGTTTTCCTTACACATCTCAGTAATAGCTTTTTGAAGAACTAGAGCATTTTTGCAGAATTGAAGGGTGCTGATGGCATCTGGTTTAACATGATAAACCTTGTTTGTCATCCCAAATTTACTGGCTAGCAGATCAGCTCATCTGTTAGGTGGGTATAGCGGCTCCCTGTCATCATCAGGAGTGAATGTGTTGCATCGATTAAGTCTTTTACAGCCCAGCTTGGATTTAGGTAAAATGCAGTAACTGAAGGGCTTAATGAGGAAAACAGCCTGTGCATGTAGAGTCCTACCTGAGGATTGTGTTTGAAAAGTACTAGTGTCTGTCACACAGAACCCTAACTGCTTTATCAGACAAGAGGAGAAACCTGGAAAAGTGTAATGGTGTCATGGCAAAACACATGAATGTGGTCAAGATGTCAGAGCACCCAAACATTGTCCAGCAAGGGATGTTGCCATCCCAAATAACTGTTCCCAGCACTGGGAACTGTGTGCCTCCATCTGTCATCTACTCAGAGCTTTCTTGGAAGTAAGTGGCTTTTTCAGGGGAAATGTGAATAAGCTGTAGTAGAAGAGCAACTATGTTCTTTCTCACTCCCTGTAAGTCACTGCAATTTGATAACCAGATTTCTGTAACTATTTTGAGCTCTATCTTGAGAAAAGAGGCACATGGACAGACATACTCTGCAATGTATTAGAAGAGTTGGTTACTGGAGGAATTTTGTACCTTGATAGGAGTGCCTTTAAGCTGTTCTTGTATAAATTTCTATTGATGGGTGGCAGTATGAGTGGATTTGAGCCTGGCATCCCATGACCCATCCAGTTACCACACAAGCAGCAGATGCCAGACCTGACTACATCATTCCCTTTCAGGCCACCAGCAGCAAGAACAGTGGAGGAGAAATCACCCATTTTCTGTGAAAGGTATCTCCACCAGCTCTACTGTGGAGCCCTGTTAGAGAGTCAGAGAAGGAGAGTGTTACATGGGGAAAACACACTCAAGCCAGGCCAGTGGCTGCCTCCTCCCTCATCAGCATAAAACCACCTTTGTGCTGCTCTCTTCATGACCCTCTGGCTGCAAAGAGCCCCACGGTGGCTATACCAGCTGGAAAGACCAGCACTGGCCACAGTTTGAGCAAGAGCAGCTGTGGCTGCTGACTTCAGAGCTCTGGCACACTGACAGAGCGTCTGAGTATCCCAAACACAGCCACCTCATCTGCAGGGCTGGACAGCACCGACACAGCAGGCAGGCTCTGGTGGCCAAGCCCAGTCAATGTGACAACACCTAGAGTCAACCTACTGCAGAAGTCCAGGTTTTTAAAGAGGTTCAGGGAAGGGGCATACAAAAGGGGGAACCTAAGTCCTTAGGCAGCTGTGAATCACTGTCTTGGATTTAGGCACCTAAGTGCTTTTTTGGATTTCATCCCAAACACTTCATTGAGTGAGTGTTGCATTAACAACAGCTCAGTCAGGGGATAAGCAGCAACAGAAATGCTCCAAGCTGCTATTTTAATGCATCCTAGAATGAGAACAAATGATCGCTGCAGAAACAGCTGTACTGGGTTATGGTGTCATTGCCCCAAGATGTTTCCTTCACTTGTACAAGGAAACACCCCTCAGCAGAACTTCCTTCATGGCAAAACCTTCAGCCCAGTGTGGTCCAGAAATCCAGCCAGGCTAGAACCACTGACTCAGTGTTGAAATGGGCAAGCAGGTCCCATTATCCATACATCTGACTGTGATAGAGGGGAAGGGGGATCCTGGCAGGTAGAGGAGAACAATATCTTAAAGCAGTATTGTTAGTTCAGTAGGGATTGTTTGCCTCTATTTTCAAACATGGAGTGGCCACTTGCAAGGACCTGACAGCCTTTGCAACTCGCTCTTCAGCTTCCCTTCTGAAATATGTTCAGCTCCTACATGGTTAGTGGGGCTGCTCATGAGCACTAAATTCATATAAGATAGAGGACGACAGAGGCGGATGGGAATAAAAAAGATAGGAACAAAAATGTGTGTGCCATTTTTCACTTTAGGCAAGCATACTCTGACTTTGGAGGATACACGTTCAGGTGAACGCTGCCTGCAGGGCACAACAAAAGATGGAGCTGAAGTAAGAAGATTCAGTTCTATTTTAACTTTCCCCTTGGAATGGATGCAGCCTGACTTCTCTGATGTAGGCTGCCTGGCTCTAAGTTGCACATACAGGGGAAGGTTTAATCTCCTTTCAAACAGCCATTCAGTCAGAGGCTGAATTTCTGAATTTCTGGCTCCTTTTCTCCCAGGATCTCCTTCTAGGTTCAGATCTTTGTCAGGTGAAGGCAGAATTTATGAGGTCTCACATCTAGACAGGGGAATGTGGGACCCCCAGAACAGGGACTTGCCTGAGGGGATGACTGGGTTGGGGCACAGTGGTGATGCAATTAAGGATTGTGTGTGGTGTAAATGTCCCACAGCATCCTGGTTTTTAAACAGCCTGTCTCCTCTAAGGGATGCCTGCATGATGCCTCTGTGTCACAGTGCTGCAATGTGCCCAAATGGCAGGGGTGAAGCTTGATCCAGGGAAGGAAAGGATGTGATAAATAAGGCTTCAGTGGTGTCTGTTTCTCATCTGAAGTAGAGAAAATATGGTGAGGTAGAGGTGTAATTTCCACAGATGAGTCTGGAAGTCCTTTAGTGAATTGGGGGCTGCATAAATTGTGCATAACATGACCTCAGAACAAACCCACCTAGCAAAATGCACATGGATGCCTTTTGATTAATCTGAGTGAGGCTTTGCCTAAAAAAAAATCTTCTGTTATTTTTCTTCTTGGTTCCATTTTCTCTCTGGTCCAGGAAAGAAGGAAGGAAGGAAAGCAGGAATGAAGGAAGGAGAGAAACAGGAAAATTCAGCTTGATCAGGAAGGTCTTCTGGCAAGAGAGTTTGAATTTCTTTGCCTTCCAAGAAGGACTTCTTTGCAATACCAGTATAAACCTCTATAACATAACTAATAGATTTTAATGACTTTCAAATCCAAATGAAGTCCAGTGCAAGCTGATATTCTGGTGTTGGTGCTGCAATCCTTTGCACAGTTGCTGTAACTTAAAAGGTTGACAAGAAAACTGTGTCTCCATAATGCTGCTCAGATTAGTTCTTGGTACCAGTACTTTTCCAAAAAAGTATTTCCTTTCCTATCTCTTCAAAAAGCAATTCCCATGGAGATTAGATAAGAATGGGGGATGCCAGTGGTATCTGCAAAAGTGCATGTAAAAGAATAAGAGGGTTTAATAATAAGAGTTTAATTCAAGACTAAAATATACATGCACAGGGCAAGTTTATTACTGTGGGGCTGAAACACATCCCCACTCACTGCACTAAACCTGTCTACAGGCAGGTAGAAGGAAGGAAAGCAGCTCGGAAAGCTGACTCTGTATAGCAGGGATGCTCTGCACAGCTGTATTTTTCTTTTTCTGGTTTTCCACATGAAGCAGAGGTGGGTCTGAACCACCCCCACAGATAACAGCACACTCCCTGTGTGATTTCATAGCCTAGTCAGGCATTTAAAAAAGATTTTTCTATGAAGAATGGACTTGAGTCATAATCCCTTGACCCTGCAGCCCATCCGAGACGGCCGTGACATGTCACTGCTCCCTGATAAGGATTCCCCAGCCGCTCCCCTGAGCTGCTCTGAGGAGGGAGCACATCCCTGGCCTCCCTCCAGAGCCTGGGATCTGTGCAATCTCCAGTGTCAAGATGTGTTTGGATACGGAAAGCCGCGACACTGCTCTGTATCAGAGAGATAACAGAGCATCCCCTCGCCCCAGGAGACAGATGCCTGGTGCTGGGTGCTGAGCCCAGGGCCCGTCCTGGGCGTTCTGCCTGCTCTTTAACCCTGCATGACAGTCACGTCTTCAAGGGGCTCTTTTTTTTTGGAAGATAAACATAGCTTTCCTGGTTCAAAAATTACAAGCTATTCTCCTATTTTTTTTTCTTTAACCAAGAAAGACTGTAATTTCAGCTTTTTGGGTGAGGTTCTCTGTGGGAATGCGCTGACATGAAGGGGTCTTGAAAACTCTTGTTGATCTTTTCGAGTGCTCCCATTACAAACAAGCCTTTCTTCACTCTCTGCCCTTGCTACTGTGCTCAAATTCTCTTCTTTAAAAAACCCAAACAACCTACTGTAGATAGCTTTCTCCTCTTGATCTCATAAAACCAGCTCATGTAGATCCACTGGAGGGAGGCAGTATTTCAGAAAGGGCAGTGCTGCCTTTTGAAACTTAAGATTTGAAAATTTATGTTACCACAGCTAAAAGCTGAAATCAGTTAAATAGCCATTAGTTCAGTCCTTATGGACCTAATAGAAACTATGACACAAAGCATTTATAAAAAGAGAGTTTTTATTGTGCATTCAGACACAGTTTCAAGGATGCTCTCCTCTCCCTGGGGGAATTTGCACTCCCCAGGGAAGGGCTCGCTGCAGAGGCTCCACCATAACTGGTACCCAAAGTATGGCAAGTTCTGGGGAAGGACAGTCACTCACAGGGGTTTATCTCCAGCCCCCTGAGGGCAGGCAGGAGGGCTATGATGGCAATGGCAGGCTCACAGCCACGGCCCCTGATCCACCTGCTCCTCCTGCTGCAGGCCCTTGCCAGCTGCACACAGGAGCCTCAGCACCTCTGAGCCTCCTTGTGTGACAGTGACTGGGCTTGGGAGAAGGGGATAACCTACTCCAGGGCAGCTTTCCTTTATCTTCCCAATAATTACAGTCTGACCAAAGTTTTGAAGAGTAAAACCATTCCAGACTATTTTTTGACAGCTGCCTCTTAATAGCAGTGATTTCACAGCCTAGATGTGTCAGTGTAAATAAATAAAAATGCTTTTATCTGTATTGTATTTGCCATCTTCCAGCTTATTGTTAATACATATATGTTAAGGAAAGGGAGGAGACATTCCCGAAACACCTCTCTGGTTTCTACATTACTTCACATACCTTTATCACTGGGGCCTTTGTGCTTCTCCTCCCCCAGGTTCTCCACTATTTCAGAGTCTATTCTCCCAAATAAAGACTTGCTCAGCACCCATTATGTATTTGCAAGTTAAATTATCTGTATTAGTATGAATACGATTGCAGCTGTTTTGAAGATGAAGTTGATTCTTTTTTTTTTTTCCCAAGTAAATTTGAAATTTATTTAATGAAAAAGACAGAAAATTTTTAGCTGATGCCTGTGGGCAACCTCAGTTTGTTTTCAGTCTTCACTGTAACTCCAGAAGGTTACAATCTGAATTTGACACAGTAAATCTGGAGGCATAGCAGGATGGTGCTGAGCTGTAGCCAGATATCTGATGGGAGGACAGGGTGGAACCCACTGCTTGACTGGACTTACACTGGACATTGGGCATGACCCAGTGGCTGCTGAGCCACTCACAACTGAATGTGGGGTGGGCAGTTCCACAGACATCATCAACATGATGTGGTAACTCCTGAGATCTGACCAAAGGCTGCTCTTCTTTCAGCTTATTTGGAGTCTGTTTTCCTCATGCACTGTCCACACAATGGTGTTAATGGAGCCCACAGCTCCTACTAATTTCTTGGTGTTACAGAAATCAAGCTAAAACCTGTATTGGAAAAAGACCTTTTCCCAGCTGCCCATCTCACTTCCCAGTGTCTGTGAGTCTTCCCTCCTTACCAAGTGAAGCTCACATCTCATGCAGGAATGCCAACGTGGCAGTCACAGCTCAGCCTCCATGTGGCCTCATGGAGATGGATGGAGCTGCCATAACACCTGGACAGCACCACTCTGTACCCTGGTGCATAATGCATGCACTATCAAATCTAGAGTACATTATTAAATAGGGAATGCAGGAATTAGTCTTCTCTGAAGTAGAAAGCAGGATAGATCCAAAACCAACATGCCTTTCTACTGCACAACTTTTCTCCTTTTATCTTCCCCTGCCTTTTGGAGGGTGACTCTTCCTCCCCTCGACACCTTGCTGAGGGGCCAGCTGGAGCTTCTAGTCCTTCTCAGTTGAATGACTGTACAAATATTTCAGTCAAGAAACATACCTGAAAAACAAGGCTTAACTTTTCTGTTCCCCAGCTGGGTGACAGGGGTAATTACTGTGATAACTTCCCCTCTGTCTTGGGTGTTATGATGAGAAACTCATTAGTTATTTTCTGAGTACCCTGAGCCAAGTCCTTGAATGAAAGAGTTGTAAGGATTGTTTTAACAATATTTAGCACTTCAAAAGTTTTGGAAGCACTACCTAATTTTCCCAAATGTAAACCAGCTAAACTCTGCAGGGTAATTTGTGTGCCACACCCCTCAGGCCTTTAGTCAGTCTTCACAATGTTCAGGAACTCACACGATATGGGTGTACGCTTCCTCTGTGTTAACTAGTCTTTTATTTTTAGCTTTTTCCCCCATTTTTTCCTCCTTCCAGCACACTTCCATGTGTCATACTTTATATGAATACCAAGTCAAAATACAGCTAAAGAAGCACCAGAGAACTGGCAAATGAAAACCTCCCTTCTCCACAGCAATGCTTAGTGTTTCCCTTCACGTGGCAATAAAATAGCTGAAGTTTCTCTGTTCCAAGCTAAAAAGAGGTGCCAATTGTATAAACAGGTGATTACTGTCAGGATGGGCAATGTGAACTTTTTCTTGCAAAAAAGTAATAGCTATTTTTTTTTTTTGACAAGCAGCTGTTCTAAGTAATTTTATTATCTTATGGCTGTAACATGCCATATAGGATGGACAAGAGGAAAAAATAACCATGGGTTTAATAGCACATCTGTGGCTAGTTAGTTATGGTAAACTTCAGGTATGTGGTGATTTCAGCATATGTTCCTAAATATTTTCCCAGCAACTGGATCTAAGACAAAACCTGTTACAGTCTTCTGGGGAGTAATTAATGCACTTAATCACTTCAAACTCCACCATATTATGGAAAAGTATGCTTGATTTCACTGTAAAAACGCACTGATGAATGATCACCTCCAGAAATGAGGCTCCAGCCCATGACAAGTTCTGTAGGAATGGCAGGAAAGTTTTGGCCCTGAGCAGTGACACTGCTGATGGGACATAAAACATAAACAGAGGGTTCCCAATCAGGGAGGTTTTGAGGCCAGAGGGAATTATAAAGGCATAGAGCAGCAATAACTTGCATTGAGCAGAGCACAACTTCCCATTCACTTGTTGCAGTGATGACACGCTGCAGTGCTGTTGCTGAAGAGTTGGCTGCTATGGAGCATGTCTCTGTGTTTTTCCTTTTCCCTTCCCTACAAATTAATGCATCTGTATTTTCCCCATCTGGCCTGTCCTGCTCATGTTTGTGTGTTTCTGTTTCCACAATTTCTGTCCATAATGGCCACTTGCAGGCCAGACTTGCAGGCGCTGCTCTTCATCTCTGAGGAGCCAAGTGCTGCTGTTCCCTGCTTGCCCAGGCACGCAGACCTGCTCTGCCGTGTCCCACAGGATCCTGATCTGAGCCTGCCTGCTGTGACACATGGGATGCTCGACTGCTTGCAGGGTTCACACAGCCTCACTGTGCTCCTGTTCAGATACCCAGCTTTGCACACACAGCCACCATGAGCTTTTGATCCGTGGTTTCTTTGCCTTTGTTCTTGCAGGGGGACAATAATGGTTCTCTCCTCTGTTGCCCCATTGAGCCACCCTGCCCCATCCCACTGATTTTTACCCATCTAGGAGTCCTATATGGCAGTACACTGGCTTTAGCACTCTATTCTCTTCCACAAACTCCATTTGTATGCTTCTCTCTCAGCCACATTTAGTTCTTTCAGCCCTTTTAAGCGTGAAGCTCTAATGTCTGACTATGGTGCCCTTCTCTGGAAAGAACCAAGAGAGGAAGATCTCAGGCAGCTGCAGGACTGTGGGTTTGCAGGGGAGCAATGCTCCATCAGTTGTGCACATTGACCATCAAAAGGCAGAATTGCTTTGCTGCCTTCTCTGCTTTCCTACATCTTTGCCCTTCTGGCAGTCACAGTCGGCACCGCAGTAGCAAACTGAGACCACAGCTCCACTGACCCGAGCACTGGGCAAAGACCAAACAAGAAGCAACATCTGCCCAAGGAACTTGCTGTCTAACAGGCAGAGGGCAAGATGCTGCAGCAGCAAAGGGAGCCCCTGAAAGCTGCACTCATGATGAGGAGCTCAGCCCTCAGACTTCCCAAATCACAGACTAATGGCTTCACGTGTTACACCAACCCTCGGGGCAATCCACCTTGGACATGGATTGGGGCTGCCAGACATCATTTGTTGTTAATTGTGAACCTAGCCCAAGGCATCCCTCCTATTGCCTCAAAAATCATGTTTGCTTTCTGGTGCCTCACTGTGGAGCTATGTTCATCTCACGTTTTAAGGTTTTTCTCTGTAACAGGAGGCCTAGGAGCATGGGCACTATTTTCTTTTTTTAGAAGCTTTTCCTCTTTCTTTTTCTCACTTCAATGTCCTTTGACTTCCCTTGGGGAAAATCTTCAGTGACTGCAGGACTCCAGATAAATCTGCAGGAGTGCTTCTTTCCAAGGACTGCACCCCCTTTGCAGCCCAGAAAGTGTTCTCAGAAGAGATGTAGCAAAAGTTAGCCCCAGGTGCAGAGAGGCAGCTCTAAGATTGCTGTCCTCTGTGCTTTTGTCATGCTCTTTACAGGCTGTGACATCATGAAGACAAAAAGATGTCCCTTCACTTTGCTATTGGAATGGTCCAGCCTGTTTCCTGCCTCCTCACCTCTTTCTATCCCGTAAATCCAGGGCCAAAGCAGCTTTCCCAACAGACAGCAGTGAACTCCAGGTACAAGCACCTGCTCTGTGTGGCACACCATGACTACCCCACCAGAGCAAAAGCTTTTGTCTTGGGAAGGAGGGATATAAACAGGACTGTCTCCTACAACCAAGGAGAACAAACAGCTCAGAGCTGCAGCCATGCAGGTGAGAAAAATCATTCTGGAATTTTTTTCTTACAACACAGAGGAGACAAGTATTTAAAAAAACCCAGAACTCCCAATTTGCCTGTCAGAGAAGAGATATTTAAATTAAAAAAATTCCCTGTAAGTTCTGGCAGCACAGCTTCCTTGATGGAAACCCTTGCTATCATCACACCCGCATGAAGCAGCTCTTACACAAAACCTAAACCTTCTACTGACTGACTACTGTGTCAGCTACAAGGCTTTACCATGGGAAAATACAGGGATTTCCTAACCAGAAAAGCCACAAAGAACCTCACGTGTACCCTGCAGAGACAGGGTGCGAGGGGTCTTGCTCGAGGTCCCCCTGCTGCCAGTGGCATTGTCCTTGGTGGCTGCAGCTGCAGGCTCACACCACCACTGCTGAAGACAAAAGGAGATGTCCGTAGAAAAGCAGGTCAATGACGATTACTCCCAGAGCCCTGTGAAACCGGGCCACCAGGAAACCTCTATTCAGTTCTGGGCTCTCCTGCAGACTTCTGCTGTGACCTTGGACTCATCATGCAACTTTAGTGCCCTTGTTTTCTCACTATTAACTACAGCACATATTGAATAGGATTCAGTTTTTGAACATGTGTAAAAGCGCTTTGATAGCCTGGGGTAAAAGTCAATTAAGACGGGGCGAGCAGATGATGGGCACAACCAATTACTAAAGTAAATGATTGACGAACATACTTTTTTTGAGAGTGTCATTAAACCAAAAGAGATTTGCAAATTATTCACCTGTTTCTAGAGGCTGAATAAATAACGTGGAGGGGAGAGGTGGGGAAGCAAGCAACCAAGAATGCTTCAAAAACGCTTGAAAACCACGTTGAAGATAAGCCCTTTGGGTGCATGGCTGGGTGCCAGCAGGAACAGCAAGTTTTGGAAAGGTCTGCTCGTGTCCCTCTCCATCCTTGATAGACTCGTGTTCCCTTGTGTAGATTTTCCTTGCGCTGAGAAAGTTGATGTGGTTCATCTCAGCGGAGGCACGAGCTGCGCTCAGCGGTGGAGAGGACAGAGGCAGGAGCTGCCCGCCCAACTTTTGGGAGCGAACACGCCGCCTCCCGCGGAGCCCGATGCGGGCGGGCCGGGCGCGGGGGGACGGGCGGGGCGCCGGCACCGTCCCTCCCTCCCTCCTTCCCTCCCTCCCTCCCTCCGTCTGTCCGTCCGTCCGTCCGTCCGTCCGCGCAGCCCCGCCCGCCGCGGGCTCGGCGCCTCCCGCAGCCGCGGCGCCGAGCGCCGAACCCGCGGGTCCTGCGCGGCCGGAGCGGTGAGTCCGGCCCGGGGAGGGGGCCAGGGCGGCGGGGGGAGGACGGCGGCGGGAGGAGGGGGCCCGGAGCGGCGGTGGGGGGCACATCGCTCGGGTTCCCATCCCTTGCACCTGCTCCTTCTTCTCTCCCCCGTGAGCGCCGTGTCTGGCGGGGCTCTCCGCCTTCTCTCTCATCCCCGGGAGCTCGCCCTGAGCCCAGGTCCCAGCGAAGTTGGTCGGTGCCGCTCGCTGGAGCCGCTCCCGTTCGCTCACCGCCGGTCGCTGTGGCTGATCCCGGGACCGGGCTGCGGCTCGCTGCCGCTCGCACCCACCCCAGACGATGTGGCACCGGGCTCTGAAACACCGAGTGCCGTCCCTCTTGGTGTTTATCTGTACTCCAATATTTACACAGTAGTCAAATGGCTCTTTGGGTTATTTTACTTTCTGGTGGTTGTTTTAAACCGCGTCCTGTTGCAAAGGAGACAAAACCCCAGCTGTTCTGTCAGATGGAGATCTGTGCTGTTATGTCATTTCATAATTGCCTCAGAATTGCAAATCATGGCCTTAGTCTGCCACTGGATCTGTGCCAGAGGGCTCTTGCATCTATTAAGGATGGGTGGTTGTTTGGGTTCTTTTTCCTTTTTTTTCCCCCTTTTTTTTTGTCAAGAGTTGAGAATAATGGCTTTTTATTAGCGTGGACTCTATACGTAAAGTTACTCCAGCCCATGTCTTTAAGTGAACACACGCTGTAACTGTTCTGAGTAGTCAGTCTGATTCACAGAGTCAAGACATTAAATCTTGGCTAGTGACAATGAGAATTGTGTCCTGCTGAAAAGTATTCAACTGCACTTCTTTGCGTGAGCTGGAGCAGTTTCTCATTGTTACTTCAGAAGTTCCGATTCTGCCCAGAATGGCTGTTGCTTTTTGTGGGTAACAGACACATGGAAAATAGCAACCTTCCGGCTTCAAACTAAACAATATCAGATTAATGACAGAGAAGAGCTCTACAGATCAGAGATGCAGCCACTGGCAGAGCCTTAATTTGTGCCAGCACTTGGTTTGTAATCACAGAGGCTAGACCTGCCCTACCCTGCTATGCTGTGCCGTTCTGCCACTCACCATGGTACCACTTGGAGGAAACAGTGTGGTCCTGACAGCTGTTCCCCTTTCCAAGGATGCTTTGGGCAGCTGGAGGAAGTTGAGGCAGACTGCTGCCATGGGATAGAGAAGCTGGGCATGGCTGTGCCCCTCAAGGCAGGGTTATCTCTAAACTGCATCACCAGGGCACATTAGAACACCAACTAAAATACCAATTTAGTCTGTCATTTCAAAGACTGGGCCCTTCTGCATCCTCCCTTCCTATGCTGATGTTCAGTATTTCTCCACACTGCAACAAGTATTTGCCAGCTCTTGGAAAAGACAGATCTTTCAGGGTCTGCCAGGCTGTGTGCATCAACTGGCATATTACAGTACTATATTGTTCTTTAGATGCATAACTTCACTGGCCTCTTATGACCTAAAAAGCACACAGAAAATAAACAAGGGCATATTGTTCAGTGGGAAGGATGCAGAAAGTTCTTCTATGTTAGCTGTTAGTTAGGGAAACATTACTTTTAAGTGTTTCTCCTGATTGTCAGAAGAATGACATGGCACATGTGAGCTTGTTTTTTGCCAAGCAAGCTCTATTTGGAAGGTGAGGCATTTCTGAACTTCTTGGTCACCTTGGAACTAGTTGCGAGTGCATAGCAAAGTCCTGCCCAAATCTTCTCCTCTAATTAATTTGGCCAGAGGCCATCCTAATTAACCTTGAGGGAGTTCAGGGGTGGGAGAGTTTGGTATGAAACAATTGTTCTCTTGTAATTTGCTGTTCACAATGTGTTGACCAAGCCATGAGCTGCATCTCTAAAATCCTCTGGGTCTCTTGCTGAAGCCATTACACCAGTTTATTTGTTTTTTAACAGATGTTGTTTTCAAATCCTTGGGTGGAAGGGTTATCTTGCTTTCAGCAACCTTGTTATTGTGCTTTGTTGCAAGAGCCAGTGGACTTGGGCTTACTGGGGAAACTTAGTCACCAGTTCCAGCTGTGAAGGAAGGGGCTGGTCAGCCTTTCAGCAGTCCTGATGCGACTGTTATGGTCTCTATGTGAACTGATGGCATCTTTTCACATCTACCTAGAAATAACCCTCAATTCTTCTGGTACTGGCAGTGCCTGCGGGGAGCAAAAAGCTGCAGGAGCCTCTTTGCCCAAGAGTATTACAGCTAGGATATTAATGGAATTTGTCAGCCATAACTTGGACTGTCTCAAATGGTGAGGCAAGGGAAAAAATCAGAGATAGTTGAAAAAAGGAAAAAAAAAGTTAAAGGTTGGGTTCTGCTTTTTGAAAATGCTCATAGCACCCTGCAGGTGATGAAGAGGGAAAAATGAACAGCTGTTTCTGAAATTTCGGGATGATCCATCTTCCCCCTTGTGATGATGACTGCTCACCTTGCTGGTCCGGGGGCTTTTCTATGCTCAGGGACTGGGTCACTCTTCCCCAGCCTGGGCTTGCCTTACTGGTGGGCAGCCCTGCCCAGCACACACAGTTCCTCAGCAGCACAGCATTGATTGTGTGTGCCCTTCTTGAGCATCTGTCTAGGGTTTTTTTTTTAATGCTAATACATAAAAATGCTATTTGGCATTTATTTTTCTGGTAGAGCAAGAGGTCAGGGGGAAATCCTGCTGAGACTACCAGTCAGGACACGCAGACCCAAGAAAGAAAGATCAAAGGCTTCTGTAATACAGGAAGAAGCAGAGGGTCAGTCCGGAAGAGAGGGCATTTGATTATACGTACAAGGGTTATACACAAGGGTAACACACAGGAGAGGATGGTAGTGTCCACAATGAGTAAACAAACAGATGTGTAAGACTATGCTGAGAATTTATTTACTCCAGAACACACAATCCTTATCTCTTTGAAAGAAGAGAAGACCACAGCAACCTTGGAACGCTTCTGCTCCTGGCCACATTTGTGAGCAGGAGAAAGTGTTTGTTTATGGATCCCTCCTCCGTGAGTCGTGGCCTGATGGGCCGGCCTGTCCTGCTGTGATTAGTAGGATGCTAATGTGTGTAATCCTTTTGATCACAGAGCCCAGGCTCTATAAGTCATGTCACTGTCACCTCAAAGAAGTTCAGCCATGTGATAGATCCCTTATTAAAAATTTTTGCTTTGAAAGATTTAATGCAATTATTATTGAGACCCTTTTTTCCTTTTTATTTTTTTTCTTTTCTCTTGTACAGATGGAGAGCTTTTCTATTAAAAAAATACAAAAAATAATACTTATTCATGAAGTCCTAGTGTGGGAGTAGTTTATTAGGACTTTGCCCATAGGTATTTTAGGTGGGATGATTAGCCCGTAATATTTTGGCTTTAAGATGTGAGCAACAAATGTGATGCCCTGTGCTTTGTTCCAACAGAATGGACTGCTCCATGCAAAACTGTAAACAGCATGGAAACATTAATCTGATTCCTAAAAAATAGCCTCTTCTGCAGTTCCTTTTTGGGAGGCAGAGTTGACTAATTACGCTTTGTGTAATAAAAGTACTATTTTGCTCTCCTGTTGTGACAGACAAAAGCTGTCATTTGAGGAAATACACCATATGCTGCCAATTGGTGTAAGGACTGGTTATATCTGGAGCACAGAGTATCAGTGAGCCCTCTTTAACAATTGCTCCTTCTCTGAAAAAAATCTGGGCCAATTTCAGTGGACTAATGTGCTGTCTGTCATCAGTGAAAGCAAGCTGTTGATGTTTTGAAAACCAGCTAATACAAACAGTGGTATCTGTGCATGCTTGGACATATCCTCTCTCCCTGTTATGCATTTACATCTATTTGGATGCTCAAGAGCCTCAACCTATCAGTGCTCAGTCAGGCCTGGATTGGTCCATGGCAAATTTAAAAATCAAACTTATTTCAGATACCAACTCTCATCCCTGCACAGTCGGACATGTTTTTCAGCATTGTGTAAACTCCATACTCAAACACTCAATTACTTAAAAAAAAAATCCATTTCACTACTATTTTTTTTTGGCAAATATGAGAAAGCATCTGAAACCTCCTAAATAATGGCAGCACCTGAAGAGCAGCTGTCAGTCACTGAGGTCTGCGCCAGGAGATGCTGTGCACTCTCTCATGCCATGGTGGGTTTGCAGATGCATCTGCACTGGTGAGGTGCAAGACAGGAATAACTACCTTCCCAGAGTTAAATAAACTCTTGAAGAATTGCTCCTCTCATCCTCCCCACTTCCTAATTTTATTGGAGACACATTGTATCATTAATTTGTTCTCTGGCACGGTTCCTGCAGGATTTCAGTGAGGTCTTTTTGCTCAAAGAATGCAAAGAGGATGTGAGCTGTAATTTTCGCTGTCTGTGAATCTCTGTATTAGAGAAAAAATGTGAACTCTCCTGCCCGCAGGTAATGAGAGCTGAACACAAAAATTCACATATTTCTTTTTAATTTCTTTGAGGTGAATGGGAGGGACTGGCCTGGGAAGACATGCAGAGCCAACATAAAGTTGGCTTATCTTCCATCAATGACTTTGGCACATCTTCCTCCCGTGTAGCCTGCAAGATGATTATGCCTGTAGCACTAGCGGCTTTGAAGCCTTCAGTGCAGCATGGACTGTAATGGAACTTTGCTGAAGCTTTGCCTGGTGTGTATCCGTGATCTGATAAGAGTACTTTGGTCAGGACCCCATTCTGGTGCCTCCTCTCATCTGCTGCCTCTTCTCTGCTCAGCAGCCTTCAACCCACAGTGTGTGTCTGAGCCTCCCTGTCCCTCCCATCCCTGGAGGAGAAGCAAAGTTTCTTTTTCTACCCCTGTGCCAGACCTGCCCCCCTTAGCACCCCCCTCACTCTTCCTGCAATGCAGAGATGTCAGGAAAGGAGGGTGCAAGGAGAGTTGTAGCAGGAGGGCTGGGGACAGAGGGGAAGGTCACACTGGATTTGAGGTGAGGTGGCTATTTGTAACACAGAGACTTGTACGAAAGAATTCTGATTTTCTTGGAAATATGTGGAGCATACCAACAAAACAATAATTTTTTTGGGGGGAAGGTAGAGAAAGAATATTTAAAAGTTTAGTTTCCATCCCAAATCCCTTATTTCTGAGGCAGGATTGCTTCATCTGCACCACTTCTGATAGATGTTCATTCAGTCTGTTCTTGAAAACCTGTATTGATTCAGAGCCTGCCAACATAAACAGTGGATAGCTATCATTATGGCTAGACAGTGCCCCTTAATATCTAATCTAAATCACTCTTGCTGTCTCCTAAGTCAGTCCCTTTTGGTTATCCACGTGTGCAGGGTGTAGGACAAGGTTATCACAGTGTTTTAGCAGCCTGACATATTTAAAACTTGTTATCATCTCTTGTTCTCTCACCCTCATTCTTCCACACTTTTCTACCAACTAAACAAGCCCACTTCTTGTACCCTCTTCTCTAGGGGTCATACTTGGGTAAAATTTTTATCATTCCTATGAGTGAGCATCTTGCTTGAGGTAGGACCCAAATGGGATACAGGAGTGAGGGGAGTAAAGAGCCTGATGTGTGATGCTCCTCTTGATACGTCTCCAAGCTTATTCACCTGTGTGTACTGAGCCCTGCACTGCTCTTAATATGAAACCATAGAACTGTTGAACTTGGGAAAGGTCTCTAAGATCATTGAGTCAAATGATGTCTTCCCTCTTTGTAATTCTAGCCCCAGAGACTCTTTTACAGTACTGCTCCATTTTGTTTTGTGTGACATCCTTCTTCTTCAACATGTTTTTTTACACCTGCCTGTATTGAATCTCAGTCATTAATTTCAGATTTTGTCTTTGATTTATTAAAATTTTAATCTAATTTTAATCCCTGAAAATGCTCATAGCATTCCCTAGAGATTTGTAATTCTAATCTTCCTCCTAATTTACAAGTCATTAATGGAAATACTGAATAGAACAAGACCCCAGGCACAGCCCTTATGTATCTTTTCAGGTTGACATTGGACTTGCTACTGTTCCTTGAGTACAGATTTGAAGCATTTGTATGCCTGCCCACAGTAAATTATACCTCAATTGTATTCACCTGGTTTGCATATAAGACTATCACATGCATCCATCAAAGCTTTCCTCATTCCAGTGTGTGACTTCTACTGTTTTTTCCTCCCTAGTCACTACGCTCCCAGCTCTGTGAAAGAAGAAAATTAAATAGATTAGGCTTAATTTGTTCTTGACAAGTCTGTATTTTCTGTTTTCTCATGACTTTATCATGTGGGAGTGGATGCAGCTGCAGTGCAAGGCAGCAAGCAGGGAGATGGAAACTCTTCTTGGATCACACACTTGCTCCCTCCTGCTCCATGATAAATCAACACTAGTTATAAGTATTTACAAGGGAATTGAATAATAATTTGTCTGATTTGATATCAAAGCAAGGCTGTTTGGTCTATGATACCCCAGATCTGTCTCCTTCCCCCTTTTGTTTGAAGTTAGGTAATATGTTTGCCCTTCACTCATCCTTTGAGAATTTCTAGAAGGTATTTACTCATGGCTTGGAGGCAGCCCTGACTAGATCCTTACTCCTTCCTTACTCCTAGCCTACTCTTAATTAAGCCCCACTGAGATGGATACATCCAACTTGCATTAATGTTTTCCCATCCCTTTCTCCTGTGTATCTTTGCATTAAATAGCTAACATTTGACAGTGAACATTATTGTAGAAGGCTCTTCAAACACATTAATTTTATCTTTCCTGGTGGAGTGCGTGTCTACAGGTCAGTGGATGTGGTGCTGATTGTTTCTGTAGCAGAGGGCATGGCATTGTGGGGTGGCTGCCTGCACAGCACCACTGCAGCCTGCTGGTTATCTGACTTTATTGTCCTGCAAAAGATGAAATTAGCAAGGTAAAAGCCTTGTTTAATGTGCTTTTGATAGACTGTTTTAAATGCACACATGCAAAGCCAGAGTGAGAAGACAGGAGCAATTAAAATGTCCAAAGCTTTAGATATTCTCCTGGGATGTAGCTCAGGGTTATATTTAGATGGAGCAAGTAGCACCATCTAGTATTAAAACAAGCATAAGAACCTGTTTTCCATTGCTCTAGTCTGTCAGGCTTTTATCACTTGATCTGAGACTTTCAGGTTGTGTCTCTCTCTCAGGCTAGGTTTATTTTAATAGTGTCAGCTAAACCAATTCAACCATTTCCAAGAAAAACTAGGGGGGAGGAGAGAAAGAATGCTGTTTTGCCCACATTAGAAAGGGGAAAGAAAATAAATCCTGCAGCTTTTTGATTGAGAGCTGCAGTGCCATCATGTTCAGGAACAGGATCGATGGTGACAAGGCTTGGGGACATCTGTGCTTGTTCTTGGCAGACTCGTCTCTGTTTTGAGTTATTCTGTTTTCTGAAGACTTTTGTCTCAATCCATCAGCACACCCCAGCCTCTGGTGCTGAGCAGCCCACTGGTGACCCAGCCTGTGCTCATTCCCTCCGTGCTCCAAGGGATGTGCCAGCAGATCATGCCTGTGTAGTCCTGGCCCAGGGCTGTCCTGCTGGGTGGGATAATCCCTGTAATGACAGCTCCTGCTTTCTCCAGGTATAGGTGAGATGGGGTCTGAAGTCTGGGAGCAGAGAGTGGGCACAGAGGTGCTTCTGCTGGAAGTGTAGGCAGAGAGTAGGCGTTCATCAGGAGGGGAAGGAAGAAACTGGGGTGATGGATGCCAACTGAGGAGTGCCCAGCTGAAGCTGTGAGAGGTGCAGGAGGAAGGACAGGGCTGAGTGGGAAGAGTGGCTCAACTCGTGGGACCAGGAGACAGCAGGGCAGAGAAGGGATCCTGGAGGAGAGGGGGAGGACAGCGAGAAGGATTGGTGAGTGTGGAAAGGGGGAAATGAAGGCGCTGGGGTACATGGTGGTGAGGAGTTGACAGGGTGGGGAATATGAGGCTTCCTGGACAAAAGTGTTGGTGTTGGATTAGATGGACAGAGGGATGGAGGAAAGCACAGTACATAAAGAACTGCAACCAGCTTTTTTGGCTCATCCCATATCTTCATTATGTGGACAGCTATTTGCCACACTTAGGTTAATGTGCAGAGGCGCTAGATTCTTGCAGCAGCTGCTTTGAATGTACCTAGTTCACTTTTAAAACTGAGTCCTTCAAAAAATCAGGTTGTAAGCATTTCAGACTGGGTGCCTAGAGTGGAGAGGATTGTTTTCACTTTAGTCTGTCTGCATAAATATTCTGTCTGGCACATGTCTGATATGAAATGGGAATAATGTCACACAGACGTGAGTGAAGATAAGCTAGTTTAATGTGTGACCCATCTAGATAATATGCTTTGTGATTCAGATGCCTGTTAGTAGCTCTATCTTCAGAGCAGTGTTTGAATAGCTGCTGTAGAGACAGCCCAGGAAGAACTACCATCACCTAGCCTGCACACCAATCAAGGCCAGAGTCCTGCAGAATTCAGTAGCCTCAAGTCATGTAATTAGAAACTGCAGCAAATTGTGTGTCCATGCAGGGTGCCTTGATTTTGGCAATTCTTGATGTTGTGTGCTTCATTTTGCAGTATGAATCATGTTCCTTTGATGTTTTCTTTTCTTGAAAGTTGTACAAAATCATTTACATTATTGTTATAAATAGTTCTGCAGAGGTGGGCAGGGCAAATCATGCTCAAGAAGGACTTCAGGAGTTGTATTCAGCCAGCTAAAGGGTTACCACCTTTCCCTGCATTTCAAGTAGTGGAGGGTAGCAGAGATGTTACAGAGGGCAGCCAGGACCAAATCTTCTGTCATTTCTGGTCTCCTACCCAGTATGAGCTGCTGTGCCAGGGCACTCTCTGGAGCCTGGGCTAAAGGAAGGAGCCTGCCAAGGGGCAGCCCAGAGCACCATGAAGGGAGCATTCAATGCCATGCAAGTCATTTCAGAGCATGGAGGTGAGACCTGCTTCTGCCACTGCTGCAAGTGCTGGCCTTCATCACCACTGGTACTGGTCATCATACAGATGGTGGTGGTACCCCCCGAAGTGACAAGGCTTGGGAACCCCTGCCACTGAAAAAAACTATAGACAAAGGCAGATCATAAATAGAAAACAATGTGTTTCCCCCACTGAGAATGAGTTCCAGAAGCAGCTCAGAGGAAGCTAGCACCAAATTTCTCCAGAGTGTTTTTCAGGAGAGCTTTGAGCTTTTCTCAGGCCGGAGGTGAGATCCGTGCTCGTGGACGGAGCACCCCAAGCTGAGGTGCTCTGATGACGTTTCCATCTGGTGATCCCATTGTGTCCCGCTTGCCCAGGCTGTGGGTCTCCATTGTGTCTGTCTACATGGGGGCTGATGCTGATTTCCGCTGTTCACGCTTGTTTCTTTGCATCTGACAGTGCTGTTGAGAAGTTTCCAGAGAAAAGCTTGGCCCCTGTTTCCAACGTAGCGCAGAGTTGTACCGGCTGCTGGGGAAAAGTCGGAAACACTGGCAAGATAGCAGGCATCCTCAGGAAGCAAACCCTATCAGAAAGCACTGATGTCATTGGCAAACAAAACAAATGAGCACTGAAAAAACAAACTGTTTTGCAGCACTGTTGATCTTCCCTCAAATTAGAAGCTCTGCACAGCCTTTACTCTGCGGTCCGGTCTGACAGATTATTTACGTGGCAGTGCTGTAGCAATGGTTTTGTTACTCCTGCCAATCCAATTCCTTTGATTTTATTTATTTATTTTTATTAGGTTTATTTATCTAAGGGAGGGTGGGATGAGTGTCCCAGAACTCTAGCCAGATTTAGAAAGCTGGCCAGCATCCTTGCAGATGATGGGTGCTGACATGGTTGATGTCCTGCAAGCTTTGATCAGGCAGGACTTCCAGCTTCCCTGTCCCTGCTCAGGTACAGTGCAGGAGATGCTACTTGCCCATGACCTCTGCACAGCCCTTTGAGACTGTGTTCTGACAATGTTCTGACTAGTGGCCACCTGCCACCACTACTGCTGGCTCCTTGGAGCTTGTACCGCAAACATGGAGCAGGATTCTCACCTTGGTTGTTCCCATGCTGAGTTGTGATGGGCATAGTGATAGCATCCTTCTCCAGATGGGCCTCCCACCACACATAACACCAGGGGATTTCCCCTTCTACACATGGTGAGTTTGCAGAGCAGGAAGAGACAGTCATACCAGTTCCTCATGGCACACTTTCACTTGTTGCTCCTCACCACTGGTGCCAAAAGAAGGATCAGAGTAAACCCCATGGGCTGGAGGTTTCTCGCCCACACACCTATGCCTCTCTGATGCCATCAGAGGGTGGCAGGGAAGGGGTTAAACTCTTTTCCAAGCCAGCCTGATAATAGCAGGAAAAGCACATTTCTTCCTTGCACCTGTGAGCGCTTCAATGGGCTTTCTGCTGTTTATGGTAGTCACATTGGATCTTCCTCCTGTTAGAGCTGAGCAGTTCTAGCAGCCAGCTGTTCCCTTTGCTCTGCTCATACCTGACTCCTTGCACGGTCTGGGCAGGGGGTGGATGGAAAATCAGCTTTTTAGGTCAGCATTCAAAAATAACCCACAAAGGCTTCCCTTCCTTCCATGAGGGAAGGGTCCCACTCTTCCCTGCTTTCTGCCTGCTTTGTACTTACTGCTAGCTCACCTACTCAGAGCTCTTACTGGAAATTTGGTCTTCTGTTCTGTCAGGGGCTAATATCTTCAGCACAGAGCTTTACTTCTCTGTTTTGAAAGGATGTGCAGTGTTACATGTGTGAAAAGGGAGGAGATTCATTAAGCTCTAGGGACAAACCGGTTTAGATGTTCAGGAGGCTCTCAGGCTGGAAATCCACTTTTGTGGTGTTGCTGGATAAACTGTGGCTCTGCATAAAAATTGTGCCTGTTTTTCTACACTGTGAGCTCTCCTCAGGTGAGTGCTGTGGCTGCTGTGGAGGCAGCTGGAGGGTCCCTGGATGCCTGGATGCTGCACACCAGGCTGGCCCAGAGTAGCTGGCCAGACTGGCTCCACATCTGGAACAGCGTCCTGGAGTCAAGGCGAGACAGAAAATGGATGGGGCACTGGATAGGCAAAAAGTGGCCATAACACAGAGTGCTGCAGCACAGAAACTGATTTATATAGCATGCCACCCCTTCCACTTCTGTGTATATGTAGCCTGAGAGATTTAGTACAAATAAATATACAACAACCATCTCAGTAGTTGCTCCATTTCAAGTAAATCCTTGTGGACAGTAGTGAACAGACTTCTCCCTTTCCTCATGCCCAAGAAGAGCAATAGAGACCAGTGTCTCCTTTTAAGCAGCTGCCAGTGCAGGGCTCAGGATCCTCAGGTGGACTTGCTACTACTAAGGACACACAGTACTCACTAGGTGTGTTAAATGAGCTCTTCATGCAGGAAAAATAATCTTGTGGTTTATATTTTACATAAATCTATTTCTGTGTGTTTTACCTTTTATCCACCACTTAAAAATTTCTTTCTTTTGGTAAAACAGTTCAAACAGGGAGGAATGTATCAGGATGGGTCCATTGTTTTGTACAACCTTCAGAACAGAACAGAACATTACCTTCCACACATTTTAAAATGCTGGAAGAATGGGTGTTCTGTAATTGTCATAGTAAGCTGTGAGAGTGGTATAGACAACAGAGACTGTTTTCAGCCAACTAATTCAGCTTGCTGGATCTTTGCTCTAGTCAGTGCAGAATTGAGGGCTGTCATAAGGGAAGAAAAATCTTGACCATCCTGTGTCTTGCAGATTTTTGAGATGCAGTACACATGGGCATGCATCATGTGTTGTTTCTAGTCATGTTACACAATGGAAGTGTGCTGTAAAAACCTTAGGTTTTGTGTTATTCTAGCTGAGGATTGTAGCAGGCTAATGCAGGGAGAAGAGAAAATAATCTGTAAAATTACTGTGTAGCTGAGGTATTGCATGATATTACCTGGGTTTCTCATGTGGTTGCATAATTTGTTTTTGTTCTTATGCATATTTTGCCCTTGTTCATGTGAACATTTTTTTAATTGGAATATGCAGAGCTGTAGGGAGAGGCTTATTGCTCTGTAATCCACCCCCTCCTCCTGCAGCAACTTAAAACATAATATGGAGCACATCTTTCCATGACTGAAGAAAAATAGTTTTCTAAGGAAATGCCTACTCAAGTTGTGGGCTTACCTCCAGTGCAAAGTTTTTGAGATTACATTAGTGAAATCTGAAAGCTGCAATCACAAGTGAAATTCTTGAGTGAAAGGGACTGAGTCAGCAGCAGTAGCACAGCATCTGCTGCTTGGCTGAGTGCAGAGGTGTATTGTCTAGGGAAGGACACCACATGATTCATCTGCATATACTTTGCTTCATCTGTTTTATTAAGAGGGTGAAAAACTGAGTACAGGAGATGAGACTTTTAGCTTCAGTAGCTTACTGGCTGATCAAAGGTATCTTTCCTTGTCTAAAGTGGCCTTCTGCTTGGTTTTGGTTGTGTTTTGTAGTGATGGGTCCAGCTGGAAAGAGCTTTCTGATGGCACAGCTGTGAGTGAAACCAGCACAACATGTTCAGTGTCGAAGACCTCCTGATTTCTCATGGATACAAATTGTCAAAAAATCCCCCTGTTTCATATGAGAACAGGTATGATGGATACCGGCATGAAATCACAGGGAACAGATCTGCTCAGAGAACAGCACTGAACGGGATTGAAGCAGAATCCAGAGCTGGGGCCTACAGCAAGAAACCTCTGGTGAAAACCAGCTCGAGCAGCACTGAAAGCAGCCACGGGAGCCAAGGGAGGCAAGCAGGTCCTGGTTACCACCATGACCTTCAGGGTTTGTCCACTTTTCATACTTCAGAAGGGGGGTAAGTTTCAGCATCATGCCATGGCTTTGCTTTCTCTTTCTTTTGGTCTTGACAGATAACTAATCATGACTCTAACCCTTAACATCATCTTCCTGTGATCCTTTCCTGCTCCCATCCTAGTAACGTTTCCGTTCACTGGATGTGCACATCCAGTGGCACATTCATTCACCTTCTGCTAGAGAAAGGCCTTGGGGAGTGCTGGGATAATGGGAAGTGGCTGAGTGTGGGAAAATGTGTTTTACTAATGTGGTCTGTATGAAAAAGGCCTTTCTGATGGACTTAGGAAAGCTTAGTTCTAGCACAGGGGAGAAAAGGGGCACAAAGGTCTTCCTTTTCTTCAGTTTTAAAACTGCACCCAACTTCTTCTGCCACTTACACACCCAGGTTTTACTGCAGATTTAGCCACATGCAGCTCTTGGTGGGTGTTCCTACACACATTGAGGATTTGCTTGTTCTCCTAAGGCTGCTCTTTTGGAGTAAGCATGAGAAGGTGCCCGTGCACTTCACAGCTGCAAGCCGTGGAAGCTCTTGCTGTCTCTGTAAGCCGTGCCTGTACAGCCACGCTCGCTCGCGGCCGGGTACGTGCGCAGCGGGGCCGGGGCCGGCCGGGCAGGAAGAGCTGTGTGTACACAGCCACGCTCAGCCATTGTTCTGTGCTATTTGAGTGCTGCACATGAACAAAGGAAAGGGGCTCGAGCAGGACTGGAAGCCAGCCCAGGTATGACGATGGTTTACAAGGAAAAGCCCCTTCCTCCCGCCGAGTGGGCTTGAAACTGAAAGCAGGGCAAAACAGTCGCCTTGGGAGCTTGTCCTCTTACAAAGACCTTCAGTAGCATGTGGCAAAGCCATGTGTCCCCTTACTCCTGGGCTCGTCTGCTCTTTCCCTTCACATCTTTTCCCCTTGCAAGTGTCTGCCTGGAGCAGGAATGGCTGCTGGTTGCCAGTTAGGATAATGGGCAGGAATAGATGTGAGCCCTCTAAAGCAGTCACAGGACAGCAAGTCCTGGTAGAAGGTCTCCAGGTGGAACTGTTCATTCTAGAGAAGAAAGGACAGAACACAGATGTAAAGGTAATTGAGAGGATCCTTTCTGGTGTGTTTTGGATGAAGTAAACTGGACAACGAAGCAAGGAAAGGTACTGAAAAAGAATGAAGGGGGAAAAGGTTTTGAAGCAGGGGAAGAGAGCATGCAGTGATGCTGAGGAAGCTGGTGCTGAGTTAACTGTGTGGAGAAATAGAAATATTGTGGAGAAGATCTGGCTGTGTAAGGCTGGAGTGCTTGGGCCAGTGACAGGTGGGCTGTGGTGAACTCACCCAGACATTTTGAAATCAGCTTCTGGTTCCCAGGCTGGGAAAGTACTGCACACTGCAGAGACCTGGGGACAGTCTGAGCCCAAAGAGGAGATGATCATCCAGCAAGATACTCCCTGGGCATCACGGGCTGCCTGCCACCATTACCTGGTGCTGCTTTCCCAGTCAGCACAGAGCAGGAGAGGGCCTGAACAGGCCATGTGTCCTTCACAGATGGTCACAGCTCCACAGCAACTCAGAGCATGGCTTAGGCTCCTTGTCCAGGGAATTATCTACGCCATACTCTTGTTTACACCACTGATGTAGAAGAACTGATCACTTCACCATGGAAGTGAGTGATGTTGCCAGCCTCGTGGCTGCCTGTGCAGGGAGGTTTGCAGGGCTTGTGGTGTTTTGTGATGGCAGGGGATGAGACTGTGGTCTCTGCTTATTAAGGCTGTTCTGCTAATCAAACTTTGCTGAGGAGGGTAGAGACTTCATAGCCACTGCTCCTGCTGCTTGTGAGGGGAGAGCGATGCCCTGGTGGAATGGGGAAGTGTTGTTTGGCTCCATCCTGTTGTTCTTCAGGCAAAGTGTGAGGGAGCAGATGGTGGGAGGGCTGTCCTGGCTGTCCTTGCTTAACTGAGCATTTGGAGGCCACACAGTAAAGGTTTGGAAGAGGAGACAAGTCAAAGAAAATGGGAAAGCTGATCCTATGGGCATAGATGAGAGTTCTCTTTCATAAGAGAACTCCCTCCTGATTCTAACTAGAGAGAAGAGGCATTTTGCTTAGTTGTTTGTGTGGGTGGAACTGTGTTAGTAGCTAGCAAATTTAGCAATAAATAGATACTATGCTTAATGAGATCACCTGCTGGAACAATTAGAAAAGTATACTGGTGTTTTCCAATGCTGGGTCCCAGAAGAGTGTATGTGAAGATAGGATCTCAAAATAGAACAGAAGCTGCCAGAGTCCAGAACAGTCCTCTGAAAATTTTTCCACCTTGCTGACTTTCTTAACAGTGCTTTTTGTGGGGCACAAAGTTGGCAGCAGTGCCTGCAGCTCATGCAGGATGAGCTACTGAGTGCCCAACACCTTCGACTTGCATGCTGGCAATGGGGACAGACATTCCCTACACAGCCCTGCAGTGGCCTAATTCTGCAGGGGTTGGACTTCGATACCTTTGCCACACTCCTTCGCTTTTGGCCCCATTATCTGCATCATGTGAGGTCATGCTGGTCCAGCGTCACCCTAGGGGAAATGGGCAGCTTCAGCCCATGACTCTGAGCAAGATAGATCAGTGAAATGTGGTCATGCAGCCAGCGGAGGGTAGACTTATGGCCTCATTTCTTGTAAAGGCCTAAAATTCACAGGAAGATAGAAATAGTTTTGGGGGTTTAAAACCATTTTAATTAAATTAGCTTTATATAGAATCAATTCAAAGCACTTTATGAGAGCACATGTGATAGTCATTAGAAGGAGGCCTGTTAGAAAAGAGTTCATAATGTTAAAATCCACCTCCTTGATCCCTTGGGACCACTCTGCCCCTGGAACTTCAACCTTCACAGTTGGTCCCATGGTACTGTTCCATCCTTGACTCCATCCTTCTCTCAGCTGTCGGGCACTTGTGTCCAGGTGTGCATTTCTTTGTGCATCAGCACCAGCACATTGTGGAGAGACACAGAATTGGGTAGTGGCATAGTCAGAGACGAGCGGCTGCAAAGAGGAGCTGTGAAGTCTTCTCTTTGGTGCCATGGACACAAAAGACTGCACCATGACTGGTACTCATCATTCAGAGATCAAGCATTGCTGAGGCTGCAGTGGAGCATTTTAAACTTGGAGTGGCTCCTGGAAGTTTCCCCTTCCACCACTTTATTGACTGCAAGAGCCAGAAGTGCCCCATGTCCTGGAAGGAGGCACACTGCTGCAGCTGTGTCCACGAGCAGCGTGGTTGTGCTGTGCTGCCCCACTGCCTCCTGCCTGCTGTGCCTGCATGCAGGGGTGCAGGAGCTGCCCCCCATCAGTGAGAGCAGAGGAGACTGCAGGATGGAGCTCTGCTGGTGGGTCCTTGGAGCATCCTCTTCCCACTGCACAGTGCAGTGTCCTCTTCAGAAGTTTATAGGGTCTCTGATAGAAGCTGGCAGTATAACCACATCTAGTGCCTTAGCCAGGACTTCGAGAGACAGATACTGTCTGTCCTATGAGTAGGTCTTAGAAAGGATCAGGTTTAAAATACTCTAAATGCCTCCTTTTAAATGTCTTTTTTACACTCTTGTTGCAATGGTGACATACATTGGTTACACAGAGCATTGTATCATGTTCTGAAGTTCATTACTGGTATTAACATTTAACAATAAATAAAATCTTTTAAACAGCTTTTAGTAAATGGACGGACTCTGTTGAGAAGGATTTTGGGTTACTTTGTAGGATTTTTTAAATGGTGAATTAAGCTTTGCAACATCACTGGAAATTTAAAACTCAGAATTTTTAGGTGCTTTTCTAAGACATGCAACCACTTAAGCAGGAATCATCTCAAAGAAGTCTGATGGCCTGTGCTGCTGAGCAAGATGTCAAACTAAATAATTGTAATAGTCTCTTCTGATCTTGCAATATACGAATGTACTTCCTGCAATTTCTGTGCATCCTTTTACAATGATGGATAGAATCAATCAGAAAGAGCAACCTGTCCATTTCCTCCTCACTCTTGCTGGACCCTGTTTCTCACATCATTTTGTAAACACAGATACAAATGGTGCCACAGCAGTATGGGGATGAGATGAAGAGGTAGAAGACAGTGTTTGTTCAACTGTATGTTTCTACATGGAAGTGTTGGCTGTTACTACAGTCAGATTCTGATATAAGACATGTCCTGTTATATTTCATTGATTAATGAAGACTCTGTTCCTTCTTGGGCTCAGCAATCAAACTGTATTTCATGCTTCAGAGGCAGAACATTTTGTTCAGAAGTTCAATCTTAATCCAATTGTATTAATATGAACAAGATGCTCCTTATTCCAGTCTGGTTTTTAAACTTTTAGACTCATAGGATGAAGGTAATATACATGAAGTAGAATTGCTGTGGATCTTGATGGCTTAATTTTCATTCTGAATTTTGACTTGTATTATGTCTTCACAAACTCGTATTTAAACAGATCATTGTTTTTAGTAAAAAAGAGCCCGATGACAGTGTTTATATACCTTGGGGTAAAGGGAAGAGGAAGAAATTCTTGGGTTCTATCTACATACTTGTCCTATTTCTGTCAATTTTGATTTTTCTTTCCAGTCTTATGCTGGTGGCAGCCACATAGTGTAAAGGCAGTTATATTGTTGGACACCTTAGGTACAAGAATAGCAGAATGCAACTCAAGTAGAAAATTAATTATTTATATAGAAGGGTACCAATTTTGTTCTGCAGGAATGTATAAAACAGTTTACAGTCTGTTCAGAACAGACAGAGAACCTATTCTGTTCATGTAAATCTGTGTTCTGAATTTCTAATCTGCAATGTCTAATGTCTTTCATATTTCACTAATATATTCTTTTATTTAAGAATTTTATACTTCTTTTGAAGTATTTTACATTTTAAATATTGGTTCCATCTTATTCAGAACTGTGTTGATGCATCACCATTGTTGTGACATGTGTCATTTAATCCAAAGCACCCTGAAGAAATTTTTTCTCTCAGAAAAATGAACAAGAATCAATTCTGGAACTGACATGTTTAATTTCAGCACTTTTACCAGGATGCAAATCATGTTTCTTACAGACTATATCTTATGAAATCTTATGATATAGACATCTACCTGTTCCCCCTACCTCTGCTTCTTGGAATACTATTGTACTTGAGTTCTGCAATAGTCTCCTTGACATCTACAGATTTTGATTTAGAAGGATACAGAAGTAATTCAAGATAGTTCCTTCTGGTTTTAGAATGGCATCTTAGAATCAGAGGCTGCTCTGGGTTGGAAGAGACCTTCAAGATCTTCTAGTTCCAAGTACCCTGCTGTGAGCAGGGAATTTTCTAATGTCCATCAAGGACAGCTGTGCATGTTTGCACAGCAGGTAACTGTGTGCATTTGTCTCTCTTTCTAACATCTTTGCATAGCTAACAACATGTCAGAAGAGCTTCTGTCCCTTCCTTTGCCCATGTTAATTGACTAACTTTTAAATCCTCTCATTACAGTTGTCATCTGGTTGCAAATAGATTACAGTAATTTCACGGTTATAAGCCGCACCATTTTGACTAAAATGTTGGTCCGAACCTGGAAGCGCGGCTTATAATCAGGCGCGGCTTATATGTTGACAAAGAATGAAAAGTTGGTTTTTTAATTTGGAGGACAGTCTGCTGAGAAAGGCAGGAGCTTCTCTTTGAAATGGAGAATGTAAACCCCTTCCTTCCAAATTATCATAATTTTGAAATCAAGGGGCTTTCAGGCAAAGATATGGGAATTAGGAATAACAGTTCTTTACTAGGGAAATTAAAATAGAAATACAGTACTACAAAGAAGCAAACTCCAAACCCTGACAAAGTCAGAGTACAACCTGACACCCCATCAGCCAGGGTGTTGGTAGCAGTCCCATTAAATGGTGGCTGCATCCTCCTGCAGTGACAGATGTGATTCAGTTGAAGCAGTGCTCCTGCGGAAGGTGCAGTTTCCCTCCGGAGGTCCAGTGGTGATGTGGAGAAATCCAGTTTTCCTCTGGAGTCCAGTGGAGAAAGGGGCTCCCTTAGTGTCCCAAAACCTCTGTTTTTATTTTGGTAAGAAATGTTGGGCTCTTCCCCCTGGCTGGAGCAACTTCCAATGGGATGAAGTAATTTTATCAGCCACACAGTGGGACACAATGGGCCATTAGCAGAAAATGACTCACTGGAGGAAGGATGGGTTGTGAAAAGATAAAGAACAATGCCCTGCCTGGTTTCAATGGATGGCCCATTAGCAGAATATCTCCCGTGGAGATAAGGATCACTGCCCCCACCCTCAACAGATGGTGATAGAATAGATATCTTTTATCACACTCTGTATTGTAACCCAAGACAGTTGCTGACACCTGGACGAGCAGCTTATAATCAGGTGTGGTTTATAATCGTGAAATTAAAGCCCCATTGGCATAACTCATCATTTGACCTCCTAATGACCTTACCCATGGTAGAAAGAACAGGCACCTGTACACACTGCTTCTGACACTGCTTTCTTTTCCAGGGTTTATGACAGGCCTCATTTAGCATGGTCTCCCCAGCCCAAGACTGATAAAGATCTTGCCTACTGGAGAAGACGAGGACAGGACTTCAGTGTGCTGCTGGGCTATTCCCAGAAGGGCAGTGTGGAGATGAAAGGCCTGGCTGCATCCCCAGGGGCACCCCGGCACCCCAAGGAGAGTCAGCTGAAGGTGGGGACAGGTGCAGGGTATGTCAGAAGAAGCGGCTTGCAGGAGAGCTGTGAAGTGCCCAGCGACTGCAAATGGCGAAGTCTGGAAGTAGAAAGCTGGAACCAGCCAAAAAAGGTTGGAAGGCAAATGTCTGAGGGTGACAGGGAGAAGCTGCTTCAAGAGCTGTATTCGCTGACCCTGGGAGACAATGTACTCAGCACCCACAGCAGGGGGAAATCGCAGTCACTGCCAAGGGTCCTTTCACCTGAGAGCATGAGGTGTGTGGAAATGCCCTCCCTGACCAACAGTAACAACTCGCTCAGCGTCACTAAAACCCCCTCCTATCCTCCCAACAGATTGAGTGTGGAACCAGCCAAGCACCATGGAACAGGAGGCCATGTCCTTCCCCTGGTGAAGCCCAAGTATGGGAGACCTCTCAAACCCCCATCCTATGAACTGCAGCGGCAGAGCAGGGCACCTGCAGAAACCGTGGGTTTCCAGGACCACTACCAGAAGGAAGAACCTATCTCCTACTTAGCCAAAGTCAGTGAGCCAAGGCAAGATTCTGGCATTCCAGACTCTGGTTTGGAGCCCCCAGTGTACGTACCTCCTCCTTCTTACAAATCCCCACCTCACCAACACGTGACCCCACATTCCCCCAGTGAAGTGCCTAACACCAACACGTGCGCCAGCAGTGATCCACAGGGTCCTGCAGAGCGGGTTGTCCCCTGCCAACGACCAGCCATGAATACTTTTGAAGTGGGGGGTGACCCTTGCAAAGACAACCATTTTCCTCATGGGAAGCAAAGCCATGCAAGGCGCCCTGCTGACCACCTGCGTTCTGTTCAGTATATTCCCTTTGATGATCCTCGGATACGACATATTAAAATTGCACCACTGGAAGGTCTGCAGGGAAACTCTAACCACACTGAAAATGCACGTAGTCCCAATTCTGGTGCTTTGCAAGAAAGAAATCTTGAAGTACAGTACAACAGTGCCTTTGTGGATGCATCAAACTTGTCTAGTTCTGGAAAGGGAGAAAGAACTTCCGACAGCTCCACCCATAGCAACAGATGGTTGGCACCATCCATCCGAGATCAGGAAAATTGTGCCTTGATGGACCAAAGAGACAATTGTAGTGCAACTAATCACAGCCCCCGCAATGAAGCCAGCACAGAGTACACGAAAGGCAAACTTTCTGTAAGAAATTCACATATGGACAGCACCTGTGAGACTGTTACAAAAGTGAAAAAGTTTGAACCTGGAACTGGGATGCAGAGCAAAAAGAGTTCAAAGAAAAAAATGAATGAAACTATATTTTGTTTGGTCTCCATCCCAGTTAAATCAGAATCCAATCTGCCAGATACTGATAGGAACAACAACATAACTCAGAGCCCTGATAAGAATAGGTTTGATAACAATGGGGCTTTGCAAGAACAAAGTCTCTTAAGTATGTCTTCAACAGACTTGGAGTTACAAGCGCTTACAGGAAGCATGACCAATAAAAATGAGTTACAAAAACAAGAGCTGTGGAGACCAGAAGAGTTCAAACAAATGAATGACCTCAGATTTATTCAGCCTACAAAACACAGAGAGCTCAAATATTCTGGCTCCTGGCCAGGTGATCAGTACAAAGACCAGCAGACACAGACCAGTTTCTCTGAAGAACCTGAGAGCCCACAATTTTTCCATGGTACAAAGCCTGGGAAGCCTGATAGTAGCAAACCGCTATCTCCAGAACTCCCGGGATGTACAACATCCGTGATGGGGGCGAAACAGACAGGGTCTCCTTCTGATGAGAGAGGCTGCAGACAGAGCACCTACAGTATGAAGGGCCAGACACACCTCAGCCAGTCTAGCAACAGTGCATTTTCCAGGACTGCCACCTCAGTCCTTCAGTCTCCCTCCCCAAAAGCCCACCAGAGCCAGCCTGTGCCTGTCCAAGAGAGGGAAAATGGCCTTTTTTCCAAGGGAGATGTAGTTAAGGGAGAACCAGGTGCTCCCTGCAACAGTAAAGAGCCATTTGGGCAGTTCCTGTTGAAACCTGTAAGTCGCCGTCCCTGGGATGCAATAAGTGAGCTAGAAAGTTTTAACAAGGAGCTGCAAGAGCAGGAGGAGAGCACAAGCAGTGAAGAAGATTTGGAAAGTGCTTCAGCTCCTCTGCAGGCAGGTGCCTTTATGCAGAGGAGGGAGTCCAGAAATGGGAAATCAAGCCAGGAGCCAAAACATGGTGGGAAATCAGAAATGGCTGTGCCAGAGGTGCCTGTATTTAGGTCAGGAAGGGTTAAAAGTAAGTCTGAAAGTTGGAGCATGGGGACAGAGTATGGTGGCGAGCCAAGATGCATTGGCCCTCAAGGCTCCTCAAAGCCAGGAGGGAGCAGTGAAGGAGTCAGACCAGCAGATGTAAGTCTAATAACAGAAATGGGGATGGGGGAAGCCAAGAGCAGAACAAGCAAACAGCCAGTTCATGTGGGCCCTGTCAAAAGGGTTTTGTCCAGTAGCCCAAGTAGTTTATGTCACAGTAATCCTTTCAATAACCCTGTCCTGCAGGAGATGAGTGAAGACCAAAATTACCTAGACTTTGTTAAATTGAGCAAAGGTGCAACTCCCTCAAATGATAGGGTATTAGAGAGAGGTTCACTAACAAAGAGGAACCAAAGGTGCTCTGAGCCAGATTTGAGGTCAGTGGGACTTGATGTGGCCCCAGAACTTGGTGCTAACAACTCTGATCACTCTTCGGATGCAAATGCAGTGGAAATCCCTGTGAATGAGTCATTGCAAGCAAGAGCTGCAAGAATTTTAGGTATAGATATAGCAGTGGAATCTCTCCTTCCAGATGACCATGTTGGGCCCCACCAAGGCACTAACCCTTCAAATGGTGGTCAGGACTTTGAATCAACAACAGGGAGCACAGTAAGTAACAAAGAAGGAAAAAAAGAAGATTCTTATGAAGGCAGACGAAAGTGTGGCTGGACAGAGAGTGCTCTCTTTGTCAGAGCAGGAGGACGATCTTTACACCCTGATGAATGCCAGGCCACTCACCAGGAAGCCAGTGCTAAACCGCTGGTAACTGAACAAGTTCTTGAGCAACCTGTGAGTGCCAGCCAAGGTGAGGACCAAAATGTGGTTTGCAAGTCAGCTGCTTATCAGCATTCAGAAAAGAGAGTGAGGAGCACCTCGAAAGTGATAGAGACACTCCAAGGCAAGCTCACGTCTCCGCCCAGCCGGACTGCCATGGATCGCTTGGTGAGAATGAAAGAAGTTGACTCTGTGTCGCGGATGAGACGTCTGAGCATTAAAAGTGCAGACTCAGGAGAGGAGGTGGAAGAGGAGAAGCTGTCAAAGGTACCAGAGGAGAGAGGAAGCAAACTGGCAAGCTCAGGGGCTGTCTCCAAGCGTGTTATCTCTCTCAGTGAAAATGGATGTTTAGGTGGAATGGACAAGAAGAAGATCGACAGAGATTTTTCTTTAGGTAAGATCCTGTTATGGGACATCCAGATGGGTGCTCATTCCTTATGTAATGGGCATGATCAGTTTGCTTATGCCCACGTAATGCTGCTCAAATAGTAACAGGCTGTAGGTGGTACTATCCTCATCTGGGAGCCACCCACTATGCTCTCCTTGTGGAAAAGATGAGTGTTCTCTGGTCCCATTTTAGGAATAGTTACTGTAAAACTCAGTTGTGATACAGAAATTCATTCACAGAGACTTGAGTGCTCCCTAAGGTCTTATCTCTAAGGTCTAATTGTTTCAGGGAATGGCCAGGCTAAAACACTGGAGTTCAAAGACAGTCACTCTAATGCCAGTGTTTGGGAACATGTGGTGATTTAATCATAGCTGTTCCTTTAATGCCAATTTTTTTCTTTCTCTAATGCTTAAGTAGACACATACTGTATCATAGTTCAGAAGAAACTAAAAATAAAAATCTGATGTTCTTCTGTGAAGCCTCTGGGAAATGGCTGCATATAGGGGCTTGGAAATTCTCTCTCTCTCATGAATATTTTCCAGATCAGATGTTGAGAATAACTGTTAACCCCAGGACAAATGGAAAGTTGACTTTTTCAGTGAACACCTTTTTTCCCCCCTCCTATTTTTGCTGTTTCTGGTCTCTCTAAAACATATAAACTTGTGTAGTCCATATGCATCCCCAAAGTAACATGAACTGTTCCCTCTCTAAAACATTTTTCATTTAGCATTTTGTTGAACAACTGAAAATCAGTTGTTTCTGTAGACCTGTTTAAAGGGATAAATCTGCCAGGCCACCTGCCTAGTCCATTAAATAGGTTGGAGTGAGCAAACATACAGCGTGAACGTTGTTAAATTAGCATTAATCTCCTTCCTTTTTCCATCCTTTCTGTTACAGTTGACACTTTACCTTGAAATCTGCACAGGTTATTCATTTACCTCATTGATATAAATCTACTCACAGTTTTTCAGTAGAGGGGGACTGAAATTAAATGGAGTATAGTTTAAACTGGATTTATGCATTTCCAACTGAAAAGAAATGCTTGTATGAGTTCTGAGTATTGACTCCTACAGCCTTGCAGCATTTTTCTCCGTGTCTTTTTCTGTATCCCACATCTTTGTCTCTTTCTGCTCTGAACTGTATTTCTCCAGACCAGATTTTTCAAACAGGCTGATTCAGCTTTCTTGTACCCATCAGGTCTCGTCTGCCCCACATGCATTTCATATGCTTTCCTCCCTTGGGGTTTCTGCTGGAGTGAAGAAAATAACTGTTGTGGTGACATGACTTCAGGGCTGTATCAAAACAGATTGTGTGCATTTTATTGGAGAGTTATTCTGCAGTAAATTAGGTCTAAATTTATCCCTCTTGCTGACAATGCCAGGCTTGTATTCTGCGGTGTGTTCCCACTACAGCAGCTCCCTCACAGCCATAAAAGCTGTCCCCATGTTTGGATGGCATGAATGTCCCTTCCTGCTGCACTGTCCAGTACTGCAGGGTGACACACATGGACTGGGCAGGTGGCTTCTCCACTGGCCTTTTCCCATCCAAAGAGACCCTGATTTGTTGATGGCCCCAAAAGCTTCAGCTTGCAGAGGGACTATAGATTCATGTTTGTAAAATGGCCTGATGTTGTGTCTTCCTCTGTCTCGCTTCAATTTTCACAATAGCTCATTGGTGCTATTGAAAGCTCAAATGAGAATTAATCCTGGAAAACCATTGTATTTGTTGCTTTCTAAAAGGCCATGTATTTGGAACGAGGTAGGGTGATGTTACTCTTATAATTGCAGGCTGGGCCTGTCACAGAGCTGCAGTCCTTAGCAGAAACAGGCTTTCACATGTATAATGTAGCTTGGCAGACGAACAGTCATCTCAGAGTGAGAGCCTTGCCAAAACTGAGTGCAAGAAGCTCATCTTACTATGCAAATACTGCCATTAGGAGAACATCTCCAAGTGTTCCCAAATGCATTGGATGTCTTTTCTCCTTTGGTGTTTGAAGACATGAGGCTGCTAATCTGGCTTTGTTTCTGTAGAGAGCATTTTGAATGAGCTTAACCAAATGTTGAATAAACATTTCTGTATCAGTGCTAGAGCTCCAGTGTCTGTCCCCCTATAAAGGGTGACCTGGCCTGTCAGTCTGTCACTTCTGTATCCTTGGTTTAGATGCTGAGGGCATGGGTAAGCTGTCAGAGAAATACACTGAGCCATGCAGAGCCATGTCTTGTGGCCTGGTTTTCTCCCTTCCTCCCCACCCCTGTCCTGCCACTCCCTGAAACCATGAGCACCTGAAATTTTGTGGCGAATTCTGTTAATGTGAATGTGTCTGGCCTTAGGAGAATCAGGTTTCTGAAATGCAAATCCATTTTTACTCTTAGGTCAACCTGTCACAGAACCCTTCAGAAACTTACCTTCTAATAGTTTAGATGGCAAAATATTTACAATCAAAAAAATGTTACTGCTTTAGAGGCATCTTCATACACCATCAGTTCATTAAGCTTAAAAATGTGCAGTGTTATCCTAGAGCACACTATTCCTCAAAAACTTTATTCCTGTTGATTTTTGCACCTGTGTAGTGTATGTTTGGAAATACCAGAAAAGGCTTAGCAGAAATCATAGGTGTTGCTGGCACAGACTCTTTGGCTGGACTAGCAGCTTGAAGAGAGTGGGCAAGAGAAGTAATAAAAGATTCTGCACCACAAATCCACCCACTGGGGCCAAATCCAGAAGTCCTTTCTTAGCCAATTCCCCCTTGACATGGGCATGGATTTAGCAGGTGGACACTTGCACACAGGAGCAAAAATTTCCCTGGAGGATTTTCATGCTTTTTATGTTTGAATGAAGACATTCAGCACTAAAGTCCTGAGGATGAACGTTTTACTCCAAAGTGTGATATTTATGTGTGGAACTGTTTTCATGCTCAGCTGTTTGGAGGCGAGCGCTGTGGGAGTGCAGCCCACAGGAGGGACGTTTAAGGTTAGCGCAGATCCTCAGGTTGCGTAAGCAGAAGCAGCACGCGGCAGCACGGCTGCTGTGCCGGTTTGTCCAGGTCCCTCTGCGCCTGCACACTCCTCCCTAGGTAGCCCTGGCTCCTACACACCAGGACCGTGCACCCCAAGGGCAAGTCAGGTGTCTGCATGGTGGCACTGGGCAGGCAGACCTCACACGGCAAAGCTTTTTTGTCGCAATCCTGTCCCAGAGTGACGGGGGTGAAGGAAAAGATTCTGCTCACTTCATGGCCAGCAGTGGGATAAATCCAATTAAAAAATCTGATGGAAGAGTGTTCTCAGGGATTTGGGAAAAGGAAAACCAACCTGTGGTGTGCCCTGTGAGCTGGCAGGAGGGAGGCTGGAAGTGAAGAAGAGTGTTAATAAGCTTGTCCAGTGCTTTAGTGAAAAAGGTTCAAACGTGAGCTGCAATTTTGCGGACTGAAACAAGACAGACTAACCATAGTGATGCAACACAGCTGTGTTTTCCTGTTTTCTGTTGAATTAATCTGAAATGAAGGATTTGCAATCAAATGAAAAGACCCTGATGGCTGCATGGCATAATCACTCCTTCAGCCAGCCTTACACATCCTGCTAGGATGCTTAAAGCATGTACTGATCCTTAGTGTTCAGTACAAGGGGGAGCAAATCTCATGTCTTCTTCCTCTTGTCAAAGTGCCTGAAAACTGGAAGTAATCACTTAGCATTCAGTGTGATCGTTCTTACCTACCCAGGGCTTCCCAAATTCTATCTTCATGCATTTGATCAGAGTTGTTCCTGAATTATACTGGTAAAAATACAGAATTTGGGTCAGGAACATGATATGTATCTTTAATGCAGCAAGTCCATCCATTATCAACCTCTCTTTTTTAAAATAAAAACTAGGGGAAAGATGTGTTGTTTCCACAGCTAGTAATATTGAATAGATTTCACAATACATTATTAATAGTGTTTTCCTGGTTTTTTTCCAGATACATATGACCCCACCAAAGTTGAAAAGGTGTGAGATTAATGAAGAGGAAAAAAGAGAAATTTCTGCTCTACTAAGAATGTTTCACTGATTTTTTTTCTGGGTGCTTTTTGTTTGGTTTTTGTTCTTTAATGTTTGGAAACTGTCTCCATTTGTGATGTTCATGGTGTACTGATAATGCCTTTACCACTGCCACTAGGAATTAGATATTCATGTCTGAAGCTGTTGTGGAGACCACAGAAAAATCTGACTTGGACCCGTGTGGCTTTCTAGTGTTTAACACAATGCCTACCATTCGCAAAGAGTTTTCTTCTGAACTTTATTTCAGTCTTTAGCAAGGGTGATGAGATGCATCAAGTGAGATGTTACATTGGTGTAAATGTAAACGTGGGAAATTAGTGAAATTGTTTTTAAAAGAATGTGAATCTATAAGCTAAACTTCTAAGTATCTACATTCTAAACTTTGTTTAACTTAAGGGATTTTTTTTGCCATAAGTAGAAAGTGCTGCTGCACTGTGTGGGGAAAGGAATGTGAAAGAATGGTAGCAAAGACTGATTGTGAAATAATCTCTGACTTCCAGAGTTTGAATTCACTTGGATTAAATACTTACTTGCCACCTAGAAAGAAGAAAAACAAAACCCAAAAGCTTCTAAAAGATGGAAGACTTTTGTAGTACAGTGTACAGAACATGTAATTATAGTAGCTGGCAACTATGTTTCAAACCAATGCAAAGTATACCACTGGCTGTTTTGCACTCAGTATTACCTATTTTTGTTTTGCTGTTTAGAAATTCTTTATATGAAAGAATAGTAGCTGGTTTAAAATAGCCCATTTTAACAAAGTAACTATATTTCTTGTTACAGAATACTATCTATTTTTCTACGATGTAAACAATTGCTAACAAGTGGCAAGTATAAAGAAGTATTATTATTATTATTATAATTATTATTATATTTTAAGAAGACTTATTCCTCTGAGTGAAGGTGCCCCCAAGCAGATTTCACTTGTATATCTTAATGCACATACCATATTGCCACTTACTCAGTAGTGCTACCTTTTTTTGCTCTGAAAAAAAACCATCTATCTATCTATCTATCTATCTATCTATCTATCTATCTATCTATCTATCTATCTACTACAGGGTTAATTTCTAATTTTTCCCACTCAACCCTTGGAGCCACTTTCTGAAACACACAGAACTCTCCAGGCTGGTGCTGCTGCCATTCCATTCCAGGGGCACGGATTACCAAAAAATGGGTTTGGATCCTTGTCCCAATGTTGCTGAGTGGCTCAGATAAAATACCTGCTTGCTTTCTTATCCTTTGTTCCCTTTTACAGATTATGAGTTTGGATTAGGCCAGTGCACAAAAATAAGCGTAACTGGGCTCTTCCCTGAAGTTACCAGGTGTTGCTGGGGAGAAGTTCAGATGTCTTTTTGATGGCATTTAAATACATGGCTTTAAATATATTTTATCTGCACACACAAATGCATGAATTACAGAATTTATAATAAAGCCTATGCATTCTGCCCTTTGATCCTGAATTAGCCTGCTTAGTATCTGTGGCTTAAAAGCCTTTATGTCCATTCCTGTATGGTTTTTTGTAAGTACCTGTGTACTAACATTCTTCTGATGACTTGTTCATGTACTTCACCAGTCTGTTCCATTGGCCTTTTCTGGGTTTTAGCATAATTTTATTTTTTAAAATCTTGTAATTTCTTGAAATATTTTTTTCCTAAGTCTGTAATTTGGAAAGAACAATCGGGAAAAACACTCATCCTGTGTTTTGGCAGCAAGACTTTCTTGTCTGTAACACATGATTCTGTTACATATGGACTATTTAAAGCTTGCTTGAAAAGAAAATGTGGTGTATAATTTATTTTATTAACTCTTGTGCATGCTGTGTAGCAATACTTGTTGACAAACTGTTCTACCACCCTTACTATATTCACCTCTCTTCATCACCATCTAGGACATCTGGGGACTTGTAAATAGCTACAAAACACTCTTTTCCCCCCTGGTGCCTCTCCACCTGAATCCTGCCCATAAAAAACAGTTCTGAAAGAACTTCGACTCTCATCTTCCCAGTTACCAGTGAAGTTGAAATGCATAGCAATTAATTGGAAGTTTTAATTTAACCTTGTTTGCTGAAGAACTTTGAATTCCTGTTACCTTCTGTTTAGGTCTACATGGAACAAAAGGTTTCTGTGCATGCTATTTTCTTCTGATAGGAATAGGTTAATTGATTCTGCAGTGTGTCTGTTTCATCAGTCATGTCAAGTAATTACTTTTCCAAAGCACATACAAGAACTTAAAAAAAAAAAAAAAAAAAAAGAGGCAACAATATTGCAGGGAAAGTTTTATTGGCCAAAACCGAAAAATTAAAACTTAAGAAGTGGGTAAGCTTTGTTTTGCAGAAGTATGTGACTGAGCAGTGGATGAAGGAGCAGAGTTAGTACTCTTTTAGAAATGGTGTGTACCTCTAACAACACTGGTAGTTTCATTTGAGACTGTGATACAGACAACTGAGAAATCCATAGGATACAGTTTTCTGAACAATTTTGCCTCAGTGTTTCTACAGTGTTGATGCTAATGGTCAGCTACTGGAATGGACTACATGGTACCATAGCTGAACCACCTTTCAGAAACCTTTTGCCACTTTGCAGTCAACAGTGAGCACCTTTTACACCAGATATGGTTAAAACCAGAAAATGGTGACTGCCAGTGCCTGTCTCAATGGGTACATTAAACTGTCCTGGCAAGAGCTGTCACTGGTAATGGCAACAGCGGGAGCTCAGGGCTGAGTGGGTGCAGAGGTGGAGGCTGCAGCAGACTGCTTCCAGTGCCTCGTGCAATGCAAGCACAATGAAAAGTGAGGAATTCTGCCTTTATTTTACAGGGGAAAGCAGAGTTAGAACCTCAGAAATCACGTTTTTAGAACTTGCTCTGTATCCAACTCGTGCTGCTGCTATGCTGTTGTAGCTGGGGAAGGTGAGGTCAGGGGAAGATACTGGTTTCATGGGCATTCTCAGAAATGCATGCAAAAAACCTCCAAACCTCGCTGATTTATACATTTTTAAAAATGTTTAATGGGGACACTCGGGACCTGGATGGCTAAAGAGGACCTGCCAACACCTTCTTACCCTGTTGAAATCCAGAAGGGACAGTCACATCCTGAGGGTCTGGTGCCAGTAAACAGCGGCTGGTGGCAGGAACATAAAAACAAACACGACATTCCAGGCTGCTATCTCCTATCTGAGGAAGAGAAGCCACCCGTGAACTCCGAGGCTGCTGAACGGCCCGAGCCCCGCTGACATACGGGGGGAGCGGGAGCAGGATTGGGAGCGGGACTGGGATCGGGATTGGGAGCGGGACTGGGAGCGGGACTGGGAGCAGGAGCGGGACTGGGAGCGGGAGCGGGATCGGGAGCGGGAGCGGGACTGGGAGCAAGAGCGGGAGCGGGATCGGGACTGGGAGCAGGAGCGGGCGGGCTCCACCCGGGGGAGACGCATCTGGGGAGGGCAGCGCGCTCCCTCCTGCGGTTCTCGAGCGCCAGGAGGAGGTTGGTTTCCCTGAAGAACCGCTGTTTGCGGGCCCCGTGCCATCCTCCTTGCTAGAGTCGTATGGAACTAGTCAAAGGGCGGTCCGAGCAGAGCTCTTGAATGTTTGAAATGCCATCACCACCACAGCTAAAGGAGGGGATGGGAAGGCAAAGGAGGGATATGCCTCTGAATGACTTAAGAGTTCCGGTGACAGAAATGTCCAGGGATACCATACACCTGACCTAGTACCACTCGTCAGATATTAACAAAGGAAGCCTTTCCCAGGCATAAGAAGGGCTGTTGTATTTTATACCACAGGTTTTTCTTTATTGAGAACACCAGCGTCGTGCATCAAAACCATGAAGTTTTCTTGACTCAGCTCCTGATATGGCGAGCAAGTCTTTGTACTGAAACACCCAATGACTCCAGGAAAACAGGAAAGACAGCAATGCTTAAATTGCCAAAGTCACAGAATTAACCTCTCACCCTTAGAAAATCATCAGTTCTATCAAGCTTATTTAAGGATAAATATTGGAATTTAAAAAAAAAAATTTCTGCTTAGCATTACAAATCAATATAAATATCTAGAGGCAACATTCTATTGCCTTTGCCACATGGACAGCCAGTTGAAGGTTAATTTTATAGTGTTCGACCTTCTCTTTGGGTTAAAATGTTCATATCTTCTTCACTGCCTCCTTTCAAAGGAAAAAAAAAACAGTAATTGGTAGAAATGCAGAAATCAAATGTTCTCACATTTTAAATTACAAAAGTTCTTGAAATTGCAAAGTGGGTCCTTTTGTCCAGCTTCAAAATCTGATAGAGGCAAGTATATGTGAGAAATGAATCTTTACTTGGCAGGACCCTTCAGCTGAAAGAAGATAGACAAAACAGTGCTAAAAGGAATGGAGAGAACTGACAGCTTGTCAGACTTTTGAATGTTTTGTGTAAAGCTGTCCTTTTGGAAGACATTGGAATTTTCTTGGGTGAGGATCAAACAATCTCCTAATTTCCCTCCACTGGCAATAAGCCATGGTGCTGCAGCCCTAATTTACTGGAGTGGGTTTTAATTACAAGAGGAGACTACAAAATCACAACTTCTTTTCTTCTGCATAATCCAAATAAAGGTTCAAGCTGAAGATTTCATGAGATGACAACTATATCACTGAATTAATTAGAAAAGTTGTAAAATTGATTTCTTGTTCAAATTTGCATGAAAATGTTCACTGTCCCTCCCCTGTGGACTAAATGAAACCTGTTTGACATCAATTCTATTTTCAAAGAAAAAAAATATTTCAACAAAGAAAAAGGGAAATCCTGATATCAATAGCAAAGCCCAAACTACAGTGCTACCTCCCACCCATGCTGAAAAATATGTTTGCAATATGGCATGCAGAGCTGCACAGCAGGGAGAGGGTGAAGGGAACTTAAATCAGAATTGACCGACACATGGCTGAGATTAGAAATAGAAATGAAATTTCCCAGCCAAGAGAAACCACAATAACATACATATTATAAAATGAAGGAGGAACTTTCTACCCTTAACAGCCACAATCTCAGCTTTCTTTCTCTGAACCAGCAGAGAAAATAATCAGAAGCATTCTGAAAGCCATTCCTGACTTGGAAAGAAAACAAGGAGATATATATACTAGACAGTGAATCATTATCCATGTGTCTTTGTCTTTATACAGATAATATTCCACACTGACTTTTAAGATACTCTGGCCTTTCTCCAAAACTAATACTATATCATTGCCTTGGTTTTTTTCTCTCACTAGTCCACAGGCAGATTCAGTGGGATAAAAATAGAGGAAATAGATGTAAGCAATTATAATACTATTTATATGATATCAGAAGATGAATGAGTTTTAACAGTTTTCTTTGTATTTTTTTCCTGCATAATGCAAATACTGTCTCTGGGCTTACATGTAAACAAGAGGAGTGCTGTTATTCAAGACAAGACATTTTCCAAATAAAGATTTTGCATGAGTATGCTACTCAATGATGTTGTTGATGCTGTTATCATGAGGTAAAATGGAGCACATGCTCTGACATTTGCACAGCCTTCAAGAAAGATAAATATATTGGTGCAGTGCTAAAAGGCTGCAGTATTCTCCAGGAGTCTTCTACTTCCAAACCTGGTGTCTACAACACGAGGTACGGAATTTTCTTTTTTACTTTAAAGAATTTCTTTCCACATCCACACTGTCTCAGACCAACACAGACATTCATTTCCAGGTGGTGTTCTGTTTGTTGCTACCTGCAGGGTGTGTTCTGCCTCTGTACAAGGGTGGATTCCTCCTTTACTGCCTGGCAACCAGCCATGTGCACCAGCCAAACCTACACGGGCAGAGCATTTTCCACTCCATGTCAGTGTTTTCCCCTCCCTTTGCAAAAGTTGATATGGCACTGGGATAGTTTACTTTGGCTGTGTTGCAGTAAAGAATGGCATGTTCTGTATCTGTGCTGATAGGACTTCAAGAGAGCTAAGTTATCAAGTTAATACAATTTCTTTTGCCCCCAGGCAGAAGTGTAGGTTGCTTATGGCTAGAACTTGCAGCTCTGTCTTTTGTCACTGGCTCACAAGCAGGTTGGACATTAGTGTCACACTCACATGTATTGCTGTGTAGAAGCAGTGGATTCATCCCAGGACCTCTCATGTGTCACCAACAAACCTGTGGAGCAAAAGACCCAACACACCTGGGGAGGCTGAAGATGGAAATCATTGTGGCAGTTTTGCTCTCCTCTTCATCATCCAGCCAACCTGCTGTCACTATAGTCTTTCCTTCCCCACCTTCTTGAAGTTTAAAAATCTCTAGTCCAGCATAATTGCACCTTCCACCTGACTTGAGACTAGAAACCAATTTTCCTACATTTTTTCTGCACGTAGGAGAATGCAGGCATTCAGTTCTTTTCAAGTGCTGATATATGGGGTTTTTTTTGTTTCTACTCTTTACCTCAGTTTTAATCCCTGGATCAACTCAAGCATGTTGTTCATTGCTTTTTGCAGAAACACGTAACAGAATGGGCCTATTTAGTATTAGCTACAAAAGGCAGAAGTCCCCCCAGCTCCAAACTCTCCTGTCACATTGAGACCCAACATTTTGAAGAAAGGGGCTGGCCATATGTTGGGGAACCCACACACAGCCCCATAGGAAAGGTGAAAGCATAGGAGCAGAGATCTTTCTGCACTTGCTCCCACTTACCCTCTCTGCTGTATCAAGGCTGATGCCAGCGCCTCCAGCAGGAGCCATCTCTCACTTTTGCTCTTGGATGTCACCTGGCCAGCACTCTCATGGCATGCTTCAGGGGGCACACATTCTGTTTGCTGCTACCAGACAGGGACTGGGGCTGGCCAACACAGTCTGTGCTCCTGCCAAGCAAATCTGTGGGTGCTCAGGCCCACCCTGGTGTGCAAAGAACATCAGTGGGAAAGTGTAGCGTTGGCTAAGGATGAGCAGAGTGAGCAGAGGTTGTTCAGCTCTCATCCAGAAGCTTCCTTGCTAAGTTAATCAAAAACCCTTCCAGATGCAGGGTTTCCCTTCTCCCCCTCTCCAGCATTAACTGGGAGAGCCACCAGCTCATTCACCCTTTGCCACTCTAGCCCACACATGCCTGACCCTTGATAATCGCGTAAGACCCTCAGCTCTTATCTGACTCTACACACATCTCATCTTCTTTATCTCTCCCACTGAGCTCTCACAGCCCCTTTGTTTGACCTTTCTGGGCAACAATGGTATGTTACCATGTTCAGTTAAAGCTATTTTATCTCTCAAAATCGTCCCTTTCTTGGGGCAAACAAAAACAGCCCCCCGGGGAATCCCTTTGCACCATTTATGCAGTGAGGTGCTAACACCAGCCTGCATGAGTGTGATACCTCTGGAGATGATGCAGAAAGGAAGGAAGCCAACTCCTTGTTTTTATCCCTTAGAAGAAGATCACTTATTGTAACAATATTAAGATAAAGGCAAATTCCTGGGACAAAAAACAAAAGGAAAAACCCCTAAAATCTCGAGGCGCTATACTGTGCGCTGTAGCAGTATATTTACAGGCCAGCTGTAGCTCACTTTGCCATCGACAGCCAGTCCTTGGGAAGGGTGGGCAGATGTTGCCCTAACCAGTGAGCTTCAGCTTCTCCTTTTAGCCCTTTCCTACATGATTTAGACATGCAGGGTGTTTAGACTTTCCTACCATGTACTGCCTAAGGTACAGCCTTTAGCCTTTCAGCATAGTAACAATAACACCAGTACCCTGAAACCCACAGCGCATGGTGACCTGGCCAGCTCATGTCATTTGAGGTGGCAGGGGGTTATGACATTTTTTGGGCAGGAAAGCTGACCATTGGTCCTATTTTCTCATTATTATTGTAGCGTAATGTTTAGAGCATAAAGGAAGTCCTCTGCTCTCCCAGTGGTGGGTCACACTATAAATACCCCAGATGGCACAGGACAAGGAGGGCTGTAAAACTCAGGATGTGGGTCACAGGATGGCTGTCTGCTTGCTGTCTGGGGGAACAGATAATAAACTCTTGCAAAGAGCTCTGATAACACCACATGAAAGGAGTACAAACACTGTGGAAGAGATCTTCGGCTGCTGTAAAATGTCACCGCTTTCTTCAGTTCATGATATGCTGCTTTTCTTATTTCCTTCCCTTCTCAGCCTCCTCCTGAGTGCCTGGGGTTGAAAAGTATCCACAAACCATTTTTTGCCTTCTGCATTACTTTTCAGCTCCTTTTCCCTCTCAGTGCAGACACGCCTCCGTGTTCCTGCAACATCCTCCTTACCCTATGCAGCTCTCATGCAATTCTGACATTTCAGCCAACAGTCCCCTGAAGGATATCAGCACCATGCCAAAAATACAGAGCCCTTTTCCCTGCCCCCGGGAGCCACAGGCACAGCAGGGAGGGGAGAGTCAGGACAATCAGAGGCCACCAGGTCCCTGGGACAGATTCTAAACAGAAACATTCCTTATGTAAAAATCATCCTTTATTCTCCTGGAGAAGTTAAAAACAAAATTCAGGATTTTTGTCAAGTCATGCAGTAAGAGGATGTTCATTGAGAACTTTGTGCCTTTTACTGTAGTTTTAATATCAAAATATTATTGGCCATGTCGTCGGTGTTTTAATAATCCTGGGATAATGTTTTTGGAAAGATTTAGAAAGAGTATTTGGGAGGAGTGGAAATAAAGAAACACTGGTGATTTCAAACCTTCAGAAATAGTCTTTGCAAACCCCCTTTTTCCCCTACCCCAAAAAAGTAATTATTAATGGTTTTGATCTGAGTACCTGAATATTTCTCCACCCTCAACCTTTCAAATAACCAAGTGCTGGTGTAGACCACAGCTCTGTGGAGTGTCTATTCTGGCTAAAGTTCAGTGGTTGGTAAATGTTGGGGGCTGTATTTATATCTGCACAGTATTGTTAATGGCTTAGAAATTACACTGCTTTAGCTATGCAAGTGAAGCAATATAGTTTTGTAACGTAAGTCCACATTTCACCCAGACAGGGTTGAAAGGTGCAACCCATGACTCCTGAGGCAAAGCAGATTTATTTCTTTTTTATTCTCCCTCCCCCTGAGATAGGAACTGCCCTCTGCTGCTGAATCAGCAGGATGTGCCCCATGACACCGACTTCAGCTGGCTGGAGAGCTGTTAATGGGTCTGAAATCCATCCCCTGCCCCAGCCTCTCACACAGCGTGCACGGGAGAGGCAGGGAGCCGAGCAAACAGCATGGGAGAGGGAAGCGGAGACCCCTGTCACACACAGCTGTTATCTGTGATAAGCTGCATCCTGTGCCATGCTCCACCTCGCTGCAGCAGGGAAGGCGTTTGAACTCCAGGACCCTTTCTCAGTTCAATCCCTATCTGACAAACACACAGCAGGCAGCTGGAGGGGAAAAAAAAAAGCAAAGTTCAACCAAATGACTCAGTTTCTAACATTTCTGACCAACTTCCTAAAATTCTGCCTTGAGGATTTTTTTAGGCAGTGTCAGTGTATTTGAACCATATAAATAACTGAAAAAGTTCATCATAGCCGTGGGGTGGAGATGCAGAGAGATCGAGCTGAGATGGAGGTAAAAATCCTCAATTATGTGCAGGCAGGGCAGTTAAATAAAAAATGCTTTCAGGAGAGCGTCTTGTCCGGAATGGCTGCAGCTGAGCTCGGGTCTGCCATCAGCCACAACCCACCCGTGTGTCCCCTTCGCACTGAGACTGTCCCTGTGACCGGGTCCCGGCCGGGTGCCACGGGGTTCCTCAGCAGAAACAGCTCATCTCCTTCCCCACGTCCTCCTCGGGCACCTTCCCTCCTCCTCACGTTAGCAGTGACAAAATCACTGTGATGTGTGTCAGGTTTAACTTCATCTCATCTTTGTCATGAGCGCAGCCCCGATTCCTCCTCAGGTGTGCCCGGACCCTGAGCCACAACCCGCGGGGAAAAGCCCGTGTTTCCCGCACCTGGCGGTGCCGTCCGCTCCTCTGAGGGAACGCTGCCACCGCGCCCGGCTCCCTGTTTGTTTATTTTCCGCAGAAAGTTGTTCGTCAGTGGAAACTTCGCGTTTGTTTTGCCCACATTGGCGCTGTGCTCCGAGCCAAAGGCGAGCGGCGCGCGCCCCCTCAGCGCGGCCGCGGGCCCGGCGCAGCAGCGCCACCTGCCGGCCGGGAAATGGCGCGGGGCTGCCCGCAGCCCTCAGGGAGCGGCGGGAGGGGCTCAGCGAGGGGACACGGGCTGGGGGGACACGGGCTGGGGGGACACGGGCTGAGGGACACAGGCTGAGGGGACACGGGCTGAGGGGACACGGGCTGGGGGGACACGGGCTGGGGGGACACGGGCTGGGGGGATACGGGCTGAGGGACACAGGCTGAGGGGACACGGGCTGAGGGGACACGGGCTGGGGGGACACAGGCTGGGGGGACACGGGCTGAGGGGATACGGGCTGGGGGGACACGGGCTGGGGGGATACGGGCTGGGGGGATACGGGCTGAGGGGATACGGGCTGGGGGGATACGGGCTGAGGGGACACGGGTTGGGGACACGGGCTGGGGAGACACGGGCTGGGAGGACACGGGCTGAGGGGACACGGGCTGAGGGGACACGGGCTGGGGAGACACGGGCTGGGGACACGGGCTGAGGAGACACGGGCTGAGGGACATGGGCTGAGGGGACACGGGCTGAGGGGACACGGGCTGAGGGACATGGGCTGAGGGGACACGGGCTGAGGGGACAGCTGGCACGGACACAGGCTGAGACAGCAAAGTTTAGCATTCAGAGATAGCGTGGGAAGGGTGGCAGGCAGCTGGGACAGGTAGGAGCTGTTGGGTCCAAGTCCTGTTGGACTGGAGCCTGGACAAGGGGCAGAAAAAGCTGGTGAGGTGAGGGGAGGGAGGCCAGGTGTGTAAGGTGTGTTGGTTTGTTGGTCTAGCTGTGACATACTGTTAGAAACATCATTTGACAGACCTGGAAGGGGACAAAAAATTGAGAAAACCTTTCAATAGAGCTCACACTCCCTTGGATTTATCTGTGAGGCAAGTGTCATAGAATCATAGAATACCTACCATGAGTTGTAAGGGACTCACAAGAATGACTGAAGTCCATCTCCTGGCCTTGTACAAGACCACCCCAAAAACCACACCATATGCCAATTACATCTGTCCTGAACCACTTCTCTCCTTAGCATGGGCCCACCTGGGATGAGGTACCTGACTGCAGCAGCTCCAGTCAGGTCTGCAGGCACCCATTACAGTACCTTATTGCGCTTCTAGGTGGCCAGTCCATCTGCTGCCATCATACAAATTGTCCTCTCAGCATCCCTGAGACACATGGCTTGTGCTTCAGCAGATTCCCCAAGGAAGGGGCAACTTCACTGTAAGAGGATTTCCCAGGATTAGGAAGTGATCAAAACATGTACAAAATTGCTCAGCAGTGTCTCCACATTCATCAGCTTGAAAACTTTTGTGTCTGCTTCGCTGACATGTGCTCTTGGTTCTGAACAAAACACCTCTACTCTCACTTCGGCCAAAACAACATCAGGAACATTTGAAACTTCAGCAAACCCCGTAAGATCACCCTATTTGCCATCCCTCCCATAGCCATCCCTCCCTGCCCTCGGTGTCATACCTGGCCCAATCTCATTTGCACCTTGCACTCTGGCCAAAACTCTGTGTTTTTAATTCTTTCGTCGTTTTAAACTGGAATGCCAGTAATCAGTTGTCAGTCTACGCCAACTAACAGCCTATACAGACACACTTTCTCTTAGTCTTACTGAATATCAATTTTTAAAATACAAAATAGGATTCTTCTAGAAGGAAAGACAAAGACATTCCCTGAAATTTTAATAAAAAGTAATAAAAGTCAATGCATGGCAGCCACACTCTGTCTGGTTCAAACTCAAATTATGAGGTTGGACTTAGACACTTCAGGCTACTGGACTCTCCTGGCAAGGGAGAATTTTTTATTTTTAAATGAATATTTCAAAAGACATGGGGTTAATCCCAATTATGGTTTTCATGGAAGCAGAGCAATAAGATACTCTTCAAAATTGCATTAAGCACAGTTTCTTCCCACTTGCCAAACCCTAGCAGCCAGAGCTTCACAGCTCTTTTCATGCCAACCGTCCTATATTCCATTCCCAAACATGTAACTCATAATCCCATTCAACTTTGATACCACAACTGAATTGTCCCATCCCAGTCCTGTGGTTTCAGACTCAGCATAGGCAAATTTGACATTTCACACTTGTATGGAAAATAGCTTGAGGGCTAAAACGTCTATGGAGGTTGACTTTGTTCTTCATTGTTGATTGGGTGGAGATGGCTAAAGAATAATTGGGAAGGGATTAGGCATGTTAGCTTCATGCTGGATGAGGAAAACTGTGTCTGGCATGTCTTTCATGGGGAGTTGGGTTCCAGGGTGACTGGGAACACCCACTGAATGGAATAATTAATTCTTCAGCTGTTCATTAAACTCACCCATCACTTACACATTTTTTCTCAAAATTTGTCAGAGCTGTTGCCAAATCAACACCATTTTTTCCTGAAATCCATCTCAATTCCAAGTCTAACTTTGATTTTTCTCCACTTTTGAAGTCAGTGAACCTCAGTTATGAGTATAGGGACATTTATATTGAAACATCACAAGATGAGTTGGGAGAAAGAAATGGAGGTAATTTTTCACCATTGATTCTGATGTAAACACCTTTGGTCAACACGGCAATTGGTTTTATGTGCTTCCCATCTTATAAAGTGGTGAAGCATTTTGAGGTCTGAAGGTAGGAAAATATTGTACTAGCACTACATATTTCTGACTTTGTTGTTTCTCATCTGGTTTTCTTAAAATGCTTGTTTTTCCAGCTGCATACCCATCTTCTCTTTCCTGGGAGATGTGCAAATGCCTTGCTCCACCTCCTTCTCTGTGGTGACACAAAAGGCAGGCAGTGTCATCACATTATCTGCACTGTGTCAGCCTTGGCTTGTTACACAGTCCTTATAATTCACACAGCAAGTCACACAGCCTGGTATAAAATTTTTTATATGCTGATCCGTTTGGAGTTACAGACTAAGAAGATGAAGGCCAAGAAATCCAGATCTACCTGGGTGGGAAGAAACACATGGTAACTCCACTTCTTTTGTCTCCTCCCCTCAGCTTCTAATACTGCCTTTGATAAGGTAGGTTATTCATATGAAAGAAGAGGGAGAAAATCACAGTCAGGATAGCAGGGGGGAAAAAAAAGAAATAGAAAAAGATACAAGTCCTGCAAAAAGAAGCTACTCTTGTTTCAAATGAGTAATGTATCAGTCTCTCCTCCGCAGGTCTCCAGAAGCATTTATCTGACTTTTTATACTGAACTGACCAAAATCAAAGCACAGGCTGCCAGACACACCTGCCAGACACAACCTCCAAATAAATATTTCTCAAATTTCTTTTTTTTTTTTTTTTTTTTTAATTTATTTAAGAAAAACACAAAATCCAGCCTGATAGAAATCTGCATGTGACGGAAAGAGCCAAGCAGCCCCCTTTGCTTGGAACCAGGAAGGGGTGAAACCTCTTCAGGGACAACTACTGCTTCCTCAGGCTCATCTTCCTGCTCCCACTGTACTCAGGTCTGAGTCCAGCAGCTGCAAATCTGACCCTCTGGCCAGTTCCCAGCACCTGCAGGCTGCTTCCTGCAGAGCCACACCAGCTGCTTTCTCAGGTCTCTAAAGGGCATGGATTTTTCTTACACTGTTTTTCTGCACAGTTTTATTTGCATAAAATGAGTGTTCTTTAAACTCAGTTCTGGGTTTTTTTGTTTGTTTTCTTACCTAAGATCAAAAGTCTAATGCCCTTTATTGCAGCTGTGTCTGTTGCTTAGCATGTTAGCCAGTTTTAAAATTCTACACAAACCAGCTTTGAGGGGCTCTTTTTTCATGCAGTGCAAGAGGCTTTAGAGAAAACATGTATCAGTGAAAAGTAGATTCAAAAGAATAGATATGTGCATAAAGCCAAAAACCTGAAACGTAATTTGGGATGGTAAATATTCAAGCATATCTTACCTTAGGTATCTAAATCAGAACCTTTTTGGAGTTTCTGTTTCAGTTGCCACATTTTAGCCCACAGGAAAATAGGTAAAGAGAGGCAACACTCGTACAAATAGTGTCAAAGTAATGCTTTTCCTTTCTCTTCCAAACAGGGCTTTCCACAAATGAACAGGAACATTTTGAAGAAACCATCTGTAGGAAGAAAGAAGGTGATTTATATGAGTATTTGTTTTCACCTTGATCTAATAGGTGATCAGTTCTGGTCTATGAATTAGTCCTGCAGATTGTTAGTGTAGAACAGAAATCTAGCAATTCAGCCTGAAGAGACTTGCTACTCACGTTACGCAAGAGACACTATCACTTTTTGGCTGTGGATTTAGTTCAGTACAACTCTTGGTGTCAGTCTAATCTCAGTGAATGTCTAGAGGAAGATGTAGAGCATTCACTGCAGTCCTTCTGCGTTTATAAAATACACCAGTCCTTAGCTTATTATCTTTGAACCCTATGTGGAGAAAGGCTTTTAGGTCTTACATAAAGGGCTATTTTGGAGAGATCTAGTGAGTCTACTCATTATTTGGGTTGAAGAGTTTTCTCTTTTATAAATCCCCTGTCTCTCTGTTTGTGACTTTGACAAACTTTTTAAAATGTTTCAGCAGGAGATCTTCCATGACACTCAGCTTAAGCTACTTTCAAGATCCAAGTTAAGGATCAAAAAATGCTGTTTTTTTCATGGACTGAAATTCTTGAGTGGTCTTTCTTGTATGGGCAGTAGGATGACTGACAGTTCTTTCATTCTTTGGAAAAGGCTCACAATGTGGCAAAACTGACTATAGTGCAGAGCATGGAGAAAAAGAACAACCTTTGAAAGACCAGAGCAGTTTTCAAGGAACGTTCAGACTGTGATTTTAGAACCTCACAGAGTCCATCTTCTCTGAGCACAAACAGAAGGAAAGCACATATTGTAGCCAGGAAGGACAGGAACAGAAATGATAATGCTGTCCCAAAAAATGGACTGTCCCTGTCCTTCTAATCCTTCTATCCTTCTATCCCAGGTGATGAAGGGCACTTCATTCATGCAGTCTTTGAAGAGGTGGGTGATATCACTGAAAGCCAGTGGTAACTGTACTTCGGGCAGATGAGATGCCAGGCTTAAAAGTCCTGAAAAATCAGTCACACAGAAAAATAAATTTTCTAGTAAGCTCCAGCTGCCTTGATTTATATTGGTGAGCACAGATGGGATCTTCATTCATGGAGATTACTAATTACACAGACTATGTGTTTTCTGTGAAGGACAGTGATGACTTCCCCATTCAAAACTCTGAGCATAATTACCTTATTTCTGGTATCGCCTGGCTTTTGAATCCTTATCTTGGCAACCTTTGAATTGTTCATCTAATCAAAGTTTTATGTGCCATAATATGACTCCTACAGGCAGGAATGCTAATTATTAGGCAAGGCTTCTTAATCTCTTTCTAGTTTTACTGTTCCAAGACAGAAAACCCCAGCCCTGAAACTGTATTATGAAATATGATTGATTCAAAACTACAGTTTAGAGTCATCAGATCCCTGGAATGACTGCTGTGGAGTTCGTCCAAGGTAACTGCTTGTTGTCAGTCAGCTTGCATTTGAAATTCAGGTTCTTCCCCTCTCCTACACGGTTCTTGCTTGGTAAATAAAAACATGGATTTGAAGAATCAAGACTGATTTTCCTGGTGTTCCATTGCTGATGGCTTGCCAGTGGGGCTTAACCAGATATATCTGAATGTTGCCATGTGATTAGAACAGAATAAACTTTTTGGAATAAAGATAATATTTGGACAGTTTAACTTTTTTTTTTTTTTTTTTGGCGGGGGGGGGAGGTTGGGAATTGACCACAAGCAAGTTATGACTATTTACAACATTTTTGCTTAATCAAAATTACTCATTGGATAACTCCCTGGTCAAAAGCAATTTGAGAGCAACCTATATCTAACATGCACTATTTACACACTGAATGAGTTGAATGAATTCATTACTCATAAGGGTGGTTTTGCACCTTGTTTTCCCATTGGGCAAGTAAAATCCAGCTTCAGGTTTTGTGCAAGATCACTCCCACTGCATGAGTCCAAAATTTCTCTATTCTGTGAATGTTACCAAATGTTCTTTAAAAATCTACTTCTTGGCGTAAACAATAGATGCTGTCAAATTCAATGTGCACTCAGACACCTGCAGGGCCTCTGGGAAACAGCTTCCGATTGCTGGACAAGTATGAACAAGGCAGTAAATGCTTCACTTCACACTTCCTTTTTATTAAAAAGCCAATAAACTTTTTTTGGCCTATATTATATCCCTAAGTAAAGATGTGAAAGAATGTTTTCAAAAAATCATTTGTACATACAAGATCTGGCCAGGGAAATTGCTTGGTTGTGTACAGGACACCCTGTGGAAGAGCTGTGTGTCACATGTAGGTCACTGCAGCATATCACATCTGCAAGAGCAAAATACTTGCAACATCACATCATAATCAAAACAAGTAACAGTTTCCCTTGTTCACTTCTATGGTCTGTTAACTCCTGGCTGTTGTGGATTTTGACCAGCTCCAACATGTCTGATACTGAGCTGTACACTATTCATTGGCTTTGTTAATCTCATTATAGCCTTTTTTGAATTTTGAGAGAAAGATGTCATAAAAATTAGAAACTTCTGCCTTTTTCATGAAATAATTTACAGTAATTTCACGATTACAAGCTGCACTGACTATAAGCCACATCTCTGGGTGTTGGCAAACATTTAGTTCTTTGTCCATACACAAGCCGCACCCAATTACAAGCCACTCTGTCGTTCGCAGCGAGGACTCACATGCAACAAAGTTGCCAAATAGTAACAGAATCGCGGCATGGCAGGGTTTACTGGCTCAGCTTGGGCTGTGAGGGCTCAGGACTGCCAACGGGGCCAGGTGGCCCAGCTCGGCGCTGCCGCTCGGCGGGGCCGCTCAGGGCCGGCCGCTGCTGCCACTGGGCTCCTTCGCCCTGGCCCGGTGCTGTGCCGTGGTGGCAGGCGAGCACGGAGCCCGCTGGCACCCGCAGTGGTGGGAGGCAGGGATGGAGCCCCTCCGCTCCTGCTGCGGTGGCAGGCGGGGACGGGAGTCCCCTGCCTCCCCCCCCGGGCCGCGGGGCCAGCACAAGGGAGCTCCCCCGCCTCTCCCGGGATGCGCTGCCTGAAGGAGGGAGCTCCCCTGCCTTCCCCCCCGCCATGCTGCCAGCATGGAGCCCGGCTCCACCTGCGGCGCAACAGAGTAACCAATTTGTAACAATCATGTAATACCGGCTTTTATTGGCAGGTGATCGACTTGGCACCTCGGTTTGCGCTTCTGGGGTTGGAAATGTCAGAAAATTATTCACATATTAGCCGCTCCTGAGTGTAAGCCGCATTTCTGGTGTGGGAGCAAAATTTTAGTCAAAATGGTGCGGCTTGTAATCATGAAATTACTGTACTTATTTTTTAATAACAAATATAAAGGGTTCCGTGAAAGGACAGGAAGTTTTACTCAATTGTTTTGCACTCTAGACATAAAGGCTAACAGGCATACACTGGTTTTAGGGGAAAGGGAAGAGGGAAGGGGACTAGAAGACTTTTGGTCTGTCCCCATCTGCATCCTTGTTGTGCTGCTTCTGCCTATACAGACAGCACTGTACATAGCTGTGCTGTTTGTATTCTGCCTCATGGGTAACTGCAACTTGAAGCTTGCAATTAGGCTTGAAGGGACCTGTGAAGGGACTTCAACTCAGCTGGGTCCAGTCAGCACCCTAAATGGTAGGCCAAGAAAAGACAGGGGTTATTGAAGAGCCTGTTGTTGTAGACACCCATTTAGGATGAGACATGCTCAAGTCTCCACTGCTCACACTGACCAGGTCCCTGCTTGCTATTATTATTTATAATGCCGTTATTTATTATTGCCGTTTTTATTTATTATGCCATACCCAGATGTTGTGCACGTCTCTTGCACTGTAGCTTCTACAGTCACTTACACTAGAGCTGCAGCTCCCCTTGCTAATCTTGCTGGGCTGTGCTTGCAAGTCTGGCTGGAAAATCACTCCAGGGCCTCAGCATTTAGCTGCGTGGTTCTCTGAGGCAAGACAGCTACACTGGGGAGGCAGTGAGCAGTGGGAGCTGGGACTCCTCATTCCTTGCCAACTCCCCTAGAGCTGCTGGAGCACACAGAGTAGAAGGAGCAGAGTTGTGTACACAGGACCACAACAACCCCAGGGTGGTTTTGTCTTGATGTGACATCTCTTGGGATGCCAGCAGGTAAGAGGGGAGATTGAATTCCTTCTCCAGATCTGTATCACATTTCAGTACTAAACTATTCTCACTCCAAGAACCTTGCTCACATGCACTTCTCCCAATAATTCAGATTTTTCTTTCCTCTGTAAATCACATGCACGATAGAGCCCCATTTATGAAAACAAGATCTATAACAAAATCCTCCAAACACCAGTAAATCTTCTTTTAATGAATTGGGCCTGTAGCTTCAATTATGAATCTGGGATGTTACGGCTGCTGAGTGAGCCATGCCAACAACAACACTGAGGCAGATCACTGTCATAAGGGTGTTAGGAGAGTCTTGGGAAAGGCTTGGATGGTCCCTCTTTCCCTTCAAGCACTTTCACATCTGCACTGCATTATATCCCCATCCAGATGACTTTGCTGGGATCTCCAGTGTTCTTGGGAGTATTTACATTTTAAGAAAAAGCCCATGAATTTATTTGTTCAGTCTTCCACATAAATACACCCATAGTCTAGTATGAAACAGCTCACATTTATCTGGTTTGCTTTGTTTTGCAGTGCACCTAGCCTGGATTTTCAGTTTTACAGTGTATGTAAAGAATTAAACCCTTTAATTACATTGTAAACCCTCTGGATCTTTTTTTTACCCCATTTCTGTGCACTGCATACCATAAGATGCTACTGTCCTTCAGCATTACCAGGAATAAAGCACTTTCAGGTATTCTGTAGGAGTTGGATGGATTGCTTACAGGGAGGGGCAGATCTAGTGGCTCCCACATGGACAGGTGATGTGGGGAGGATGAAGGTGCTCTTTCTATCCTCTCCCTTGGGAAGTACGTTTGGGCAGAGTGTTGCCAAGCCCAGTTTTTTCTCTAGCACTGAGAAATTGCCAGTGGACTGACACGTGATAGGTGATGCTCTTATCCTTCTGGCTTTGGGAACAGAGAAAGCAGCAAAGCACAAAACAAATGTTCACCCTCAAACCCTCCTACCCTCATCTGTGACCAGTGTGAGGATAAAGGCATTGGGGTGGAGGGATCAAATTGCCTCAGGTCTAGGATGATTTTCATCTGTTCTTATCATATTGACACCAGTAGCAAGTTTTTCTTGCTGTCTTCTTCTATTGTCTTCCCAGGGTAGCTCTGTTGAGTCTTGGTACCCCAGTAAAACTCAGAGCTGCAGAGGACCTCTTTGACTCCATTTTAATATTTGAAAGTCTGCACTTTTACTGTTCTCTGTCTTCCTGCATCAGTCTGGGTCATGTTGATTTAGTGATGGAAGATCCCTTGGTTGAGAAATGGCAGAAGGGAATATTAAAACAATAAATTTTAAGTACTAGAATACTTGGCCAAGAGACACCTGTTTCTGTGGATTTTCATCACTTGAAGTGGATGCTGGTCTAGTAGAGCTACTGCAGCACATAGGCACTCTTATGGACTGCAAGGTGGACTGCAAATTTGCTAAAGAGAGATCTCTGAACAGTGAGAACTACCAATGTTTTTCCATGTTGTACCATCTGTTGTTCAATTTTCTTTCCTTAAGTTACATGGTTTATTCCTACTGTTAAGGAGGAAAAGATATTGAAAGTATGAACATTTACAGAAGTTCATTTGAAACTGGGGTTCTGCAAAAGGTCAATGATCCGACTTTGTTATTGCTTTTGCTTCTGTGAAAGTGCCTGGTTTGTACAGCAGTTTCAGTTTGTGGGAAATTTCAAAAACTTTGGGGAATATTTAACTGCAGACTTTGTGGTTTTCTTATTAAAAAAAAAAAAAGGGGGAATTTGGGTTGCAGCAAATACATATTCTTGTGCATTCCGTTATTTTCAAAATATTGTGATGAAAACAGAATACATCCTACACAAAATGTCTGTTCTGCTTTACCCTACCCCGATCCAGAATTAATGCACAGCATTGGCAGGGGAGGCGTGGCTGTGCAGGAACTGTGTGTACAGCTGCTGGAAGAAAGGTAACAGCTGTCACCTGTGTGTGTACCCAAGCTCAGGAGAAAGGCTGCAGATGTTTCAGCTCCTGAAGGGCCGCAGCATCTTGGGGTGTGGCAGAGGAGGGATGTGTGGGTGTGCATTTGTTGTTCTGGTGACAGCCACGTGACATCTGTAGTGCTTGGGAATTTGAGGATGAGTATTTCCCCTGACAGTTCAATTTCTGAAAACCAGCTGGGGGCACATCAATAAGGTCAGACATTACTCATGAGTCAAAAATGAGTCACTCCTTATCTAGTTATCAAACTGTACATGTTCTGGTCTGGAAAATCATTTTGCCATATAGACTAACCCCATGGACTTGGGGTCAGCTGCATAACCCAGAAGGAGATTGCAGGGAAGGGTGTGGCTGAGAAAGAAAGAGAAAAGACCCTAGGACTGTGGCCAGCTTTAGTCAGAGGAACTGTTTTGTTATTGTATTACAGCTGCACAGTGTTTTTAACTACAAACTCTGCTTCAGACCAGGCTGAAACGGGTGCCACAGTGGTTTGTATGGCAAAACAAATTACAAATCCCTCATGACACACTGTTTGAAAGTCTTTTGAAAGCATTGTTTGGGCAGCAGCAGGACTCTTTTCAAACCCTACTCGGGTTGCAGCTCTTATTTCTAAAGGTACAGCTACACAAACAAGTGACTGTGGGGACATGCATGTACATCACATCATGCTTTCCACGGCAAGATCCCATTCACAGCCTGTGGTAAGTGATAAGTTGCCTGACCATAAAGGGAAATTAGCTCCAAGGCAAGAGGAAGAAGTTGCCATGAGCAGCTACACTGACACTGTAAATCCACACCACCACTTCATTCAGAAGTATCTGCAGCTTACCCTGTGTTGCTAAAGCACTTGTTAGAGATGCAGAGGTGCAAGAAGCAGCAGTGCAGGAGGTGTCTGCAAAGTGCACGGGGTTTTGGAAACGGATACAGCAACTTGTGCTGTCAATGGGACAAGGCAAGTGTGTCCCTTTATATACCTATGTGTTACAGTGTTATCTGCCTCCTCTATCCATTGCCTGGAAAATTCTGACTAGTGGGATGTTTTCTATGTGCATCCCAATCTAAACTCTCGCAGTTAAAAGATGGGCTGAATTTGCTGTCTGCTGCATTGGACACAATGAAGTGCAGAAATGCTGCTGTAGGTACTTGCAGGATCGTGGGAAAACAGCTCCTGCACTTCTGATGAGCTCCTATGGTCACAGCATGACCTGGGCTGGTGGAAGGCCCATCTCAATGTGTGTAGAAGCCATAGACTCAGTGTACAGTTAATTTCATGGACTTCATTCACAGTCTTAATTTTATCTGTTACTCTCCTTTACATGAGCTAAAGGAAAACAGTGAGTGAATGGGACAAGGATTGTATTTGAAGTCTACCCATATTTCCCCTCCAGCTAGGATTTCAAGTGCCTCTAATTCCCTAAATTAGTGACAAGGTTAAATACTGCCAGTGAAATATGGGCTAAGGTTGGAGCTCCAGCTAGCCAGTATCTAGGTAATAATTTAAAATGTATTATTCATGAACGCTTTATTACTGTTCACATTAAATTATAATTCTTTCAGTACCAATGTCCCTGCTTCACATGAGTGATGTTTAATATTAGCTGCTGTTCAGCCCTTTCCAGCCAAATAAAATCAACCTTAGTTGATTCTGTCCTGCTTGGATCTACAAACATAGAACTTAATGAACTCCCCATGCTCTGTGACTTACCTTGTGAGGATAGGAGGGGGAACATACCACCACAAAACATTCTGCAGCACTTTCCTTTGACAGCACACAGTCCAGCTTGTACAAGGACCATGGCAGAGCCACAGGATGCTGCACTGGCCACCTTCTCTGTCTGCTGGCACGGGCGAGCCACTGTGCCTGCCCACCTCGACACAGCTGCATTGGGAGGGCAATTCAGCAGGGCAGTGCCTCCTACAATTAATCTGCCTCCCAGAAAGACTCAGTGAGGGATATTCCCTCTTCCTCTCTCCTCCCCAGCAGCCCCTGTCCAAAGCAGCAGGTTGAACACTGTGAGAGCAACTCTGGTGCTGGGCTGGCAGTGCAGAAGGTCCAGCTCTGCAGCAAGTAATGGGAAACCAACCTATCCCTTGAGTGAGGCTGACACATAATAATGGAGACTGGAAACTTTGGGTACACCCAAACCCAAACCAATCTCTATTAAGAGTTTGAAAGCTGGACACTGGGAATGTTTTTGAACCACAAAAGCAATGCCAAGAACGAAACCATAGAATAATGTCAGGTTATTTTGATTAAATCTAAAATGTTCCCAGTATTACTCGAAAACTAGAAGCAGACAAAATTACCCATCATGTTATGAATAACTTGGCTGTAGAAATGTGGCATCAGCATATACTGGAAAGTAAAAGCTAACATGATTAGTAGACTATTAATTCTAGCATCAGACTTGCCTGCATGAGATCCATATGTACAGAAAATAAAGCCTTTGGAACAAAGACCAAAGTTTCTGTGTATCTGTAAAGCAGGTGGAATAGGTCTGAACATTAGAGTAAAAATTGTGATATTGAAAAACTGGCAATGGCCTTCAAAAATGTTTGCACATTTGAAGGGTTGCCGCAGACTCGTGCTTCTATTGAAGCTGGATGATATCCGTATGTTTAATTCCACTGAGCTGGTTAGGCTAACTTGGATCTGGCATCCAGGTATGCCTATCCAAAAACTAGGTTTTAAAAGCACACTGCAGCTCCTGGAGTTCATAAAAGCTGTGATTACAGAATTTGTAGTCAGTGCAGTTTGCATGATAACTGGCCCCCAGATCTCCCAAGCCTCTGGGCTTTTGCACTTGCTGTTTCCTAAGTGCCTTAACACAGAAACTGCAAATATCTCTTTCCTCATTTATAGTGGGGGAAAAAAAGGGACTTAATTAAAGACTGTTAAAGACTAAATGGCTGATCATATTAGATCAGCCCCACGGAACTGCAGTGGTTTTCATTTCCCAGGGAGCATGAAGAAGTAATTGCATCCTGCTGAGTTTTGGCAACAGTTTGACATGGGAAGGTCCATAAAGAAAACACTATCACTAAAGGTCTTGTGAAAAACAAACTTCAAGATCACTTGATTTAAAATTCCTGTTAAATCATGTTAAATGTTTTCTATGCATACACAAAGGGTTTGACAGCTAGTATCTTCATATCACTGCAGCCTGGATTAAGCTACAAATTGTACACATACGCTCCTCTGCTGGCCTCCCTCTCATGAAATCAGCTTAGCCCTTCCAAATCAACTTGGCTATAGCATTTTCTGGCCTGATCTTCAGTATTTTAACACTAATAATGTGTGTTGCAGCTTATCTATCCCAGGACTTTCGTTTCCTCTGTGGGATCTGAGGAAATGCATGTTCTCTTTCCTGGGAAAGCAGTGATTTCCTCGTGGATGAAAGCTTGCCACTCTCAGCTGAAATAGCTCTCCCCCACCCAGGAACATGCTGTGCTGTGCAGCTCCCAGCCGTGCCTGATCTGACCTCCAGAAGTCACCCCATACCACATCTCAGTCATGGGAATTTTGACATCCAGAGCAAACCCACAGAAGGTTAGAGATCAGTAGACCCTTCCCTATCCATGGCCTCCCTATAATTTTAATGTTACCACATTTAATTAATTCCAGAAAATCTTATGTTAAAAATGTTGTTTGCAGGTGACGGAGAAACTCACCATATACTATTGGAAACCTGAATAGGAATTTGAAAATCACTGCTAGTCTAGATCTAATTGTTACAGAGAAAGAAAGAAAAAGAAAGAAAAGAAAGAAAGAAAGAAAGAAAGAAAGAAAGAAAGAAACAAACAAACAAACAAAGAAAGAAAGAAAGAAAGAAAGAAAGAAAGAAAGAAAGAAAGAAAGAAAGAAAGAAAGAAAGAAAGTGCAGTTAAAAGTCTTTCACACATACCTGGTTTCTACCCCTTTTCCTGGTGTCAGGCTGCTCCTCCATGCCCTGAGATGGGTGGTGTGGTCTCAGTCTGGTAGGGCTGGGGCATTGCAGCGAGTCAGGGACATCCAGAATGTTTTGCAAGCAGGATTGTGATGTTCAGGCTGATGTTCAGGTTGATACTTAGGTTGATGTTTCCTTTACTGATCTAGGATCCACTTGGAGTAGTTTTAATAAGTTTTCTAACCAGCTTTTTTCAAGCCTTTCTCTTTCTGCACTGGTCTGCAGCTCCATGTTGCTCTGGAATTTACTATATGTAGTGCCTTTTTCATATGTTTAGAACTGTTTCTTTTTCTTATTTTACTCTAAAACTATTTTTTTTTCAGTTCCACACTTCATTGAATTAACTCTACTTGAATTTTATCGAAGGGAGAGATATTAATAGCTGTGGGATTATCAGTGCCTGCCTGTGCCACATCTCTGCCATCCCATGCCTGTACTCCTCTGTGCTGCATCCTGTCAGTCCACTTCTCCATAGATGTTGCTGTCCACCTCTGCACTGCATTATTGTATTGATCAAAATTAGCTTATTCTGGATAGAATAAGTACAGTCTCTGTAAAACTATGGCCATAACATGCAAAAATGTGCAAAAGTAAAACTAACTTTGTATACATGGTCACTTCAAGACCTTAAAGGCACATCTAAAAGAATCAAAACAAAGTAAAACAAAATTGCAAGCAGATCAATAAGAGTTCAGACAAAGCAGAGCCTGAAAATCTGTCATGAGTATTTTGAAATCCAGTGCAAGGCTTCTGGCCTGAGAAAATCAGTGCTGCACTACAGGGCTACCTCATCACATGATGTCCTGCTCAGCTGCACAGGCAATAATTTTCCAGTGCCTTACATGAAAATGAGATTGCAGGCACTGGAGCATGCTAGGATGGATGACAGTGACACACAAAGGCAACAGCATGTTTAAAATGTTAGACCAGTCTGTGCTTGCTTTTTTTGATTAGCTGTTCAACAGCTGCTAGTGGGGAAGTGCTGCTGTAGGTGATGGAACAGGTATCTCCTGCTTTTTATCTTTTGAGCTTCTGGCCTGTTTTAACAGGGGCAAAGGCTGTGTTTGACAACCCAGCTGCATCTCAGCAGGCCTGGGAAGGTGCACCTCCTCAGGATTACCCTGCTTGCTTCCAGAAGGCAGCAAAGCACGTCACATTTGGTGTGGGCAGCATGTCAAAATTATTTTCTTTACCCTTTCAGACATGTTGTTTCACAGATAAATAGCACCTAAGAACTTCTGGCATCACTGCAGTATATTCTGTTCTTTAAAGAGATATAAGTGTCCACATCTGCATCAATCTGGCTTTCACTGAGTCAGAGCCATGGGGCACTGGGAACTTTTATTCTGAGCTGTCACTAGGTCTCTGACCCTGGCAGTCCTGCTGTAATAAGATGTCTGGTGCCACCAAGCAAGGAAAATGCCATTTCTATTTGCCAAATGGACACACTTCCTTGGGCAGTAAAAAAATGAAGCAGGTCCGTATGGGCAGGCAGTTATCTGGCTCCCTGCTCCTTGACTTACTCTGTGTGCAAGCAGCTTGGCACATCAATACTGCAAATTAAATACCAAGCAGATAGGTGATCTTTAGAGTTGGGTTCTGGGAAGGAAACAGCTTTCAAACAGAGGTTCAGCCCTCCTTCAGTTCAAATCATGGCACCCAACTAATGTTTGATCAGCAGTTTTTAATGCAGTTCCAGTCTGTACAGTCTGTTCTGGGCTTTTTCTTCTCCCTCTCCCTCTCTCTGTCTCTCTTTTTCAGCACTCAAATTCTACTTCAAAGGCTAGTTGAAGCTTTTAGGCTAGTATTACACCACTCACTGGTTAAGTGGAAGCTGCTTAAAATCCTGCATAATTGCATTGTCTCTGGGTATCTGTTTTCCTTGGGGCCCTCCTGGTGTGTGGAATCAGTGGGTCTCCTAGAACCATTAGGGCCAGGCACAGTTTAGCCAACGAAAATGCTAATTAGGATGGAGAAATATATTGTATGCATTCCACATGAAAAATCCATAGCCTTAACACTCTAAAAATGTCAGATAGTTCTCTCAGATGATGTCTTGGGTGTTCTATAAGCCTTGGCAAAGATTATTTTGCTAATGCCTCCCTGATAATTAGATCCACATGCACACAGGATACACCATGAGCCCTGTCTTGCCTTTCAGCTTCAGGCCTGTGACAGTGGTTTGTGTTGAACTTCAGGGTGTGTTTTAAAATAACACAAAAATATGTCAACTAAGTATTGAAGCTACCAAACAAAGCCCCTGGGCTAGAACAGGCCAGTACCCACGCCTGTGCAACCCTCCTGTGTGCTTTGTGTCACGTCCTTCACAGCCAGATGCTCCATCTCCAATAGGACCTCTGTCCCACCCAGGGTACAGCAGCCTAATTAATCAACAGCTCATCAAGAGGTGGGTTTTGTCCTGTTCCTCATAGGGTAATCCAGGACCCTGGCTCCTGTGGCTAGGACAGGAGTAGAACTCATACCCCAGGTCCCACAACTGGAGCTCAGCAGCCAGTTGCCAGCAGCCAGTAGAGCTGGTGAGGATGTGGCTATCCTCTGCCTTCTCCAGATATCCCATCCACCCCAACACAGTGGCTCCTTCCTCTTTGTCATCCTTCCCTTCTCCCTTTGGGCAGACCCCACTGGCTTCTCTGTCCTGTATTTCCAGCTAAAGGCAGGATATTGAATCCTGTCCCTTGACGCTCTGCTGGCAAAGGGACATTTGGGACCGTGTGAGGGAGCATGTGCCTAGCACAGGGGGACCCTGGAGCAGCCCACAGCTGCTCAGTGCCTGCAGCATGGCTTCTGGTGGCACATGTCTGGGCAGTGCCATGCAGCAACAAAGGGCAGTGGGGCAAGCTCACACTGCTGGGGTACCTTGAGAGCTGGGCAGCTTCTGTCTCTGTAAAGCATGTGAGAAGTGCAAGTTCTCTGAAGCAAGAGCAACTCTTAACTCAAAAAATGTTCTTAAAAAAACATATGCCAAACCACTGCTTCAGCACTAGAGTAGCTGGAGGAGGCTCATCAGTGTGTATTTTATTTTAGCCTTACTCTTGGAAATGGATGAACAGCTTTAAACTGCACTCTCAATGTCACAGGGTCTCTAATAATGCCAGCACTTTGCTACAGATAATTTCTGAAAGGCGAAGGAGGTGAGAGCACATTTGCACCCCCTGGAGGAAGGGCCCACTTGGCCCCTTGCTGTACAAGTGTCCCCACCTGCTCCTTGTCCTGGGTCCACAGAGCCTCTCATGGGCCCCTGGTTCTGCTCTGGCGTGGGCTCAGGAGTGAAGAGGCACAAGGGGATGGTTCCCCACATGCCTGGCCTGTGTCAGGACTTGCCTTCCCTTCCCTCAGCCCCAGGGCTGCTGCAGAGACAGAGAGGTTATGCATCAGTGCAAGGGGAGGGGATCCTCTCCTTTGGAGGAAGAGAACATTAAGGTATAAATAACTGAAGAAAATGAAAATGATGTCAAGAAAACAAGTCCAAAGGTTTTAACTGTTAAAGTGGAAAAATAACATTTTATAAACATAATCTTCCTAATACTCCATAATGTACTTCTCTGTGTCATGCAGCACAATAATTTCCTGTTCAGCTTCACTTTCTGAGCAAAAGCAGAGACCAAGATTGGCAAGCTGTAAGGCGAGAGCCGGGCTCTCCCCCAGCCCCAGCCAGCAGAGATCCTGCTCTCTCCTGCCTCACTGCCAGCATAAGCCCGCTCAGCCGCCGGGTGATCCTCTTGAATCGCTTTTAAACCCAGTCAAGAAGACTTCTATGGCAACAGCCTTGTTTGTGTGGAGTAGGGAAAGGGATTTGTAGCGAAGTAGTGCAGGGGGAGGGAAGAGAAGACATTTGGCTAAGAACTGCTTACACAAGTAAAAACCAAATTTCCTCCACATCTTTCTTCAGAGCTGGTTTTTGGAGAATGGGAACTCTAAAAACATGTCATTACCATTTGCTTTCTCTACCATTTTTTTTTTTCTGTCTTCACGGTACTGCTGTGGTAGAACCAGATTGCTCTGCAGGCTGTTGCGTGTATCGCTGTTCGCAGCGGAGCCCCGGCTCGCTGTCTGTCTGTCCACCCTGTGCTGTCCCTGCCGAGCCGAGCCGGGCCGAGCCAGGCTGGGCCGAGCCGAGCCGAGCCAGGCCAAGCCAGGCCGGGCCGAGCCGAGCCGAGCCGAGCCGAGCCGAGCCGAGACAGGCCGAGACAGGCCGAGCCAGGCCGGGCCGAGCCGAGCCGGGCTGAGCCGGGCCGAGCCGAGCCAGGCCAGGCCGAGCTGAGCCGAGCCGAGCCGAGCTGAGCCGGGCCGAGACAGGCCGGGCCGAGCCGAGCCGAGCCGAGCCGAGCCGAGCCAGGCCGAGCCAAGCCAGGCCAGGCCGGGCCAAGCCGAGCCGAGCAAGGCCAGGCCGAGCTGAGCGGAGCTAATCTGAGCCGAGTCGAGCCGAGCCGAGCCAGGCCGAGCCGAGCCGAGCCGAGCCGAGCCGAGCCGAGCCGAGCCGAACCAGGCCAGGCCAAGCCAAGCCGAGCCGCACAGTACCCAGCGTGTCTGTGAATTGCGCTTGGCCCAATCCAGATTGTTTTCCCATTTTGGCAGAGCTATATTTAGGCTGCCCAGTAACTGTGGCCCGGACTTTCTAAAATAAATCGATGCGCAAGGCCCTGATTTAGCTGAGCCCAGCCTGACCCAGCTTGGAGCAGGGCAGAGATCCCGGTCCAGGTCCGGGCTTTAACCAGGCTCTGCTCCTGCCCCTCTGCCCTTGGTGCCACCTGCTGACCCACGCTCAGGTTAATATAGCTCCGGTATGAGTCCAGCTGAATTGCAGATTTGCACCTATGCAGAGAGGTCAGAGCTCCTGGGGTGTTTTTCTATTTTAACTTGATACATATTTAGATTTGTATAAAAAATAACTGCCCGTCTCTGACCTCTGTAGGAAACAAGTCAAACAAAACAATCTCTCCTATTGCAAGTTTGGTCCTAAATCTGTATTTTAATACCAGGGATCCACTTACAAACTGAACCAAAGGTTCAGTTTACAATCTGAACAATTACTGACTGTAATTTTCCTAAGTTGCTCTGCAAAACTTGGAGAGTCAGACACAAGAAATTTTTTCCTCAGTCATCAAATACCCTTTTTTTTCCCCCTCACCTTAATCTGGACTAGACATTGTGGAGCTAGTTAGAAGTAAGTCTGTAGGAACTAGGCTTCAAAGCTTAAATACAAATTCCCCTTATTTCAAAAGTATAAAGACTGATTTTGGCCCATGTCTTTACCGAGCAGTAGCTGGGTTTGTAGCCACACACTGCCACTCTATCCTGCAGAGACTTTGCAGTGTTTCTGTAAGGCTCACTGGCATATTTATCTTGCAGAGCAGCCAGTGGTGCTCCCTGCACGCAGACATCAGCTGTGGGCTGGTGCTAGTACCATCATTCAGAGGTATTTGCAGAACTGAATTCCCACTGGGCTGGCAAGGCTGTGTGCCAGCAGCCTGTCTGGCCCCACAGAGTGGAGGATGTCCAACATGAAACTGAGTTTCATACCTAACATATCAGCCTTGAAGACAGCCACAGTGTCCTTTATTTAAAACTCATTTGAGACAATGTTAGTAATTAATTTGCTGTTCAGTTTTTGTGGTTGGGATAGGATTTTCATCAAGCTGGTGTAGTTGAAGCACACATGAGTCACATTTATAAATAAAAGGTATCATTGTTGGGGTCATGTAGATCTTGAACAGCACCCAGGTATTCACCGAGCTGAACTTGCAAACTGACCAGGCAATATGAACTTCCAAAGTTCAAAGGAATGGTAAAAGCCTACCAAATTGCAACATTTCTCATAAATATAAACGCTCCAGTGTATCAGCTGTCAGGAATTCTGTGCCTAATCTGTCCCATCATTGAATGGAGTGATAGGGACACTGCAGTTGGAAGGATGCCATTCTGGGAAGTTATCATATATAGTCTGTAAATTAATTCTTGAAGATTTCCAGTAGTTTTGTCTAATCAGCTTTTTAAATGCTGTTTTCTTTTTAAGAAACCTTGTAACTTCTGCTCCAGTAATCTGACCAGGCCCAAGAGTGAGGGGCTGAGAAGTTTCAAATCAAATCAGATGTGAGAGCTAAATAAATTGGGGGAGTTCTTGGCAAGACTTCTCAGAAGCATAGAAACAGATGTAAAAAGAGGCACAGAAGAAACAGCAATGCCTCAGCTGCTCCTAATGAGGGTCCCAGCAGGGAGCTAGTTAACCCTGCTCAGGGACTTGCAGGCTCCTGGCTAACCACAGGAGAACCTGAAAATGCAGTGTCAGCATATGCAAGAGTTAAAATGGCTTTTTCCAGCCTCATAAGCTGCCCCCACATGCTGCTGGTATTGTGCTGTGGCATGTATTGCACAGCCTAGCAAGGCTTCTGTCTGTCTTGGGAGCTCCTGTGCAGCAGCCCTGAAATGATCAGTCCTGCCATTTTTGGCAAAGCTTAACTAGAGAACATGTCTGAGAAAATGAAGAAATGCATGGACTGTCACTGTCATTAATGTAGCCTGTTTGGTGGGAAATTCAAGGTATATGAAACATTCAAGAAGAGTCATTTTCCACTGGTGCCAGATTTGGGGCTTGTCATGCTGTACCAATGGTGTCAGCCAGCTCTTTACTGAAAGGAAGGAAAATCGAAAATACATCATAACACCCTCCCCAGAAGAAAGGTTGCTCTGAGCACTGGCTGGAAAAATTCCCATGCACTTGAAGTGCCTGTGGTTGTATTAGTCATGCAATGACGAGAAAATAGTCTGCTCTGGGGCTCTGTTGTTGGTGGCTGGGAGAGTGGGATGGAGCTGGCTTCTCCCAGCTCTTCCACCTTTCTGTTGCAGAACAACAACACTGACAAGCATGCATGACAGCTCAGGTCTAAGCCAGGGAACAGACCTGCTGTTGAAGCCATGCTGAGGGTGGCAGGAGAGGAAGACATGCACTGGTTATTTTCAAGTACAGAGAAGCAATATTTTAGCAACTGTTCTGAAATGCAAACAAGGAGAGGTTTGCTGCATAATATTTCCTGGCTTTGAGGTAATCTTTGTTACAAAAGCAAGTTATCACTGTAGATTTTTTTGCTTATTCCTAATTATCCGAACTTCAGACTGCCTGCCTCTGAAATAGTTCTATTTTGTGACTCTGTCATTGCTAGAAAATTAAAAAGAGAACCATTGACTGGCATAAAAGCTCTTTTCTTGCCTTTTTTGGTAGTGTGTCTTACTACAACAATTCTGTCAAAACACAAACAAAGGGCACTTTCTAATTTCAAAGCAAAAAGCAAACCAAAAAGCAATAAATATTCAGTGGGGTAACCCTTGCTTTAAATATTGTATTTCTGAGCATTGTGTTATGTTCTGAAATGAGTGGTACTGCCCTGCAGCTCCAGTAGTGGTCAGGTTTGCCATGCTGATATCCAGCAGGCAGGCAAAGAACTACATAACGATGTAAAAACTATTTTTTTTATTTATATGGAAAAGAAATTCACAAAAAAACTAACCAAAATTGATCCTTACCTTTGCTTACCCCCAGGCATTGGGGTAAATGTATTTCACAGCAGTGGCTCACAGGCCATTCCACTGCTGGGGTGCAGCTCCCATGCCAGCCTAAGTCTCACACGGTGTCCCAGTTGTCAGTGTCCCTAAGCCCAAGGGCCTCAGCAGGCTGGGGGAGACCCCAAGGAGGAGAAGCATGGAGCTCAATCTAGTGGTAAATTAGGAAGGGCAAAACTTAAAAGGTTCTGGTTTCTTACAGTTTCTTGGAGTCCACTTGTTCCATATAAAGCCAACACTCTGAAAACTGAGTAGCACTAAAAATGCAGTTTTCACAGAGGAGTTAGACTGCCTGGAAAGATATTGGCCACTTGTAGTAACAAAAAGAACATGCTGGTGAGCCAGTCCTGGGGGTGTACCTGCAAAGCTGAATGTGCCCCATAGTTAGGAGGGTTTCCATGCCTCTGCATTCCTGGCCAGAGAGGAAGGGCTGAGTATGGACATAGAGGATCCCAGTGGAATGCAAGGCAGGTCACGAGCTGCAGCAAGGACGGTCAGATGGCCAGGGGTAGGTGTTTAGTGTATCTGTCTCTTGGTTTTACAAAGTGAATTTGAAGTATCTATATAAGGAGAAGCTGAGGTACGTATAATCCATTAGATTTGACAAGGAACATTACTGGATCTAATGTTGTTTCCTAGTGGGCTTAGAACCCCTGTCGTAACATCTATTCCTATTTGTCTTGTTATCCTTGCTAACCCCTACTTACTCCTCTCTTTGTGTTTATCCCTGCATTTCTTTTAGTTAGCACTTGCAGCATCCTGTGGTATTGAGGAGGAAATTTGGACATGGAATTGCACAGCAGGAAGAAAGTTCTCTGTAGAAGTAACAAGGAGCAAGAAAAGATATGCAACGTTTAACTTATTTCTTGCTTGCTTGCCCTGGGCAGGCTGGTACAAATTGTATCTTGTGTCAGACTACAAGAATCGCAGAGGGAACTTGGGATACCAAGGGGTTTAGCTAACAGGAGACAAAATGTGTTTGTATTAATTGCTTAGTGCTCAAATGTGTTAGAAATATTTATATAACAATAACAATCTATTTCATAGCTTACGTATGACTTGGTATTTCCAAAGACACTGTTAAACAACAGTGCTTGCTGGAGTCTCTGACAGTGAGGACAGCTTGTATGCACATTTAAATGGATAGGTTGTACGTAAATAGACATTATATTTTCTAACAGATGTCCCAAACTCAGATTTAAAACTTGGGAAATTGATGAAGTTAGGCATCCTTAGCAGAAAGTTTGGGAAAGATTATGTTCAAGGAAGGCTACTTTTGATTTGCCTTTTGGTACTGCAGCCAGGAGGAGCATCTACAGATATAAAGCCAAAAAACCACCAGCACAAAAAATTCTCAGGAAATCTGTAACTCTCTCATATAAATGTGTTTTATGAGTGTCCAGAACTGCTCTAAATCTTTCCTTGTCAAAGTGGAGTCTCACACAGTTGTGGAGAACAGCTAGAAAATAAATTATGAGTAAACCAAGCTGTACCAAAATTAATTTTCAGCTGTACTATAGCCTCACAGACTGCATGTTTGAATCTCTGCATAGCTGTGATGTGTGTGTCTGAGGCAGCTGGACTGTTATTAACCTTCTTTGCAGAAAAAGAAAAAAAATCTCCAAAACAACCAAAAAACTCACCAAAGGGGGGATGGAGGGGGAGGGGGAAAGAAAAAAGCCCATTCCAGATAACGAAACCGCAGAGCAACTTGTTATTTGGAAATCGGTTTCTCACTGAGCCGCTGTGTCTGCAGTGGGCTGAGCTAATCCCCAGTCATAAGCACCAGCAGGATTGATCTTGGCTGAACTTTGTGACTCTTGTCTGTCATGTTTAGTGAGAGAGGAGCCAAGAGTCCCTAAAATACCCTTTTCTCCCCGTGGCTGGGCAGTTGCCCTCCATCACTGGTGTGAGCAGCACCCTGAGCTCAGCTGGGCTGCTGGTGACAGGGTGAGAGGAGAGTGCTGGAGACTGCACAGCAGCTGTGCTCATCACAGGACTCTGGTGCTGAAAAGAAGCTCAACTGAATAGTTCAACCCTGGTTGGCCTTAAAAATAAGAATGAGGGAAAAGTAGGAGAAGTCCATTGAACTTCCAAGGCTTGTCAGCATAGAGAGCATCTGACCGAGCCAACTTGCTCAGATCAGGGGAATGCAGCAGGAGGGCTCGTGTGTCTCTTTAGCTTGCGTGTGTGAAGTGACCAATCCAAACAAAACCAAAGTGGTTTACAGCCTGCTTAGAAGTCAGGCTGGTTTAATTAACCCAGATCTTTATACCATAACAAGACTTGCTTTTCTTGAAACAAATATTTGAGACCTTGAGCAACACATCTGAGAAACTATAGAATAAGAATAAATGTAGATCTCCTTGCAATAACTACCTTGTCTTGTATGCACCTTTGAAACACTCAACAACCTTACAACCTTTTCTGTACATTTCCTGGAACTTCATGGCCCTCATTACTAAAGGTATTGAAGTCATTTTGAGGAGGGAAAGGTGGAATCCTTTCTCTGCATCACTTCACACTGAGCCTGCATCAACTCCATTTGATTTTATGTCATTTCTTGCGAACATGACCCAAGCCCACTCCAACATCAGAGAAGAGAGAAAAGGTCAGAACCATAAATTTTTGACTTGCTGGGTGAAAGTAGACATCACACTCAAATCCCTGTTACTAATGGTTGCTATACTTCATGGCAGTGCAGGCAGTGCAAAAGGGCACCAGCAATGACATCTTTCATCACTTGTGCTAAAATGCTCTTCACTTACTGCCTCTTGCATGGGGTGCCAGCGAAATGAGATGTAAATGGATCTGTTGACAAACAGGTTAAATGTCAACACCCACAATGATACGTTGTTAATAGTAAGGGCACAAGATATTACAGAATTGTTTAAAAGGGGTAAGTGCTGAAAGGTGAGCAAAGTTGTCATCGCAGTTATTTACTGCGTAAGTACCATGGTTGGACTGCTGGCTCTGGTTCAAGGCAGCTCTCATCCTAATCTTCCTTTTCTTTCTGACAGCCTCGCTCCAGACTTCGCTGCTGAGCACCCCCAGCCTTGTGGTTCCCCTGCCAGTGTTGCAAGGCAGCTGGAACCTCAGGAGACACACACGGAGGCACCAAGACCCATAACTAGGGACTAAAATGTCCTTTGCTTGGTGGAAGCTGTTCTGGGGCATGGTGAGAGCTCCTAGTAAGTGATGTTAGATATTGTGCAACTCAGGGCAGCTATTAGATGTGACACTCCTTCTGTGTGCTCTGACTTGTTTGCTTTAGAGGGAGACTTTTTAATCACACTGGTATTTATATTGTTTTGCAATGCTTTTATTGCTATTCTGAGTCTCCGTTCAGGGCAAAGAGTCTCTGTTTTGCTAGGCACAGCTTAATAACTTAATGCTCTTATTCTCACTCGATTTTATTCTGTAATAAGGGTCTCGAGACACTGACAGTTGCTACTAAGGGAAGCAAACTCAAAACTTGCATTTCTCTAATGCTGAAATACACCTTTTTTTCATGAGGAAAGTGCTGCAGTGATTGACTGCTGTTTGTTTCCACTGTGCCTAAGGCAAAAGAGGAAAGATCCTACAGAAATATATTAGAAACATATACAGACAAGGTGGTATTTGTGAATGACTTAGTGTCTTCCAGGCAAAATAATTTATAAGCAGCATAGCAATTAAACAAATGATTCATTCTTTTTGTAAGGCTGTATCACTGTGTCATGTTTAATCCACAGACATGCCCCCATGTCCCATGCAGGTCTGCAGTCTTGGGTGATGTGTAAACATGGTGAGATATATAATGGGCAAGATTAGACTTATTCCAGTCAGTTTTTGATGAATAAATATTGTGATGGTACATTTTAATGATGTGAATGCAGAAACTATCCCATGAAAGGATGTTAATAAAAAATAGCCAAAGGGAAAAGGAACTTCTAACGAGATATGCACAGCCCTGAAATCAGTGTTTCCCGTCTTAAGTTGATGGATTTGTCACTTCCTCCCTTGGCTCTTTCCCAAATGTAGATGCCAAATGAAACAAAAATAATAACTACAGATTAAAATCATCCTAGAGAATTAGAAGAATCAAAAATCTCCATGCAGAGCATTAGCAAAGTATCTCCAGGAAAATTGAATTTCAGCATAAAATGTAAGAATGTTTCTTACTAGAAGAAGAAAATATTTTAGATAATAAAAGGAAAGCATGACATGTAAAGTCAGCAGGAACTTCTGTGTAAACAGGACTGGGTTATGGCTCAATCAGGGATCATCTCAGATATTTCTCACAGCTAATCCTGAAATAACTTCTTCTTCAGCTAAAACAATGCTGAATTGAAATGAGAAACTGGGGGAAAGTGAGAATTCCTGGCACAGAAGAAATACTTGGTAGTTTCTATATTTTGGAATTAGAGAGAATGTTCTATTAAAGATATTTTCAAAAATACCTTTCCAAAGATATTTTCCAAACCAGTGTTCAAAACCAAGTAATGACCACTTACATTGTAGAGTTAAACAATGGAATGGATCTAAACTTTGAGGCCATAGGGCAGAATGTCACCTCACTCCTGGGGAAACTTTTCCTTGCACCATCTTTTCCCTAATGCCACCTTCCCTGATGTTCCTTCCTCCGTGTCCATAGCTCTCATTCCATAGGAGGAGCTGGCTGTGAGTGTGATCCAGACCAGCATTTCCTTGGTCCCTCACAGAAGAAATAATGGAAACATGGAAATCTCTCAGACACTCTGGTGATGAGTCATTAGGCTACATGGCAGCTACCAGTGCTCTGCTTGCTCACCAAGCTCTCTGCATCCCAGTTTGGATGTGATCTCCAACTCCTCCTTTCTCTTTCCTTTTGCATTTTCCCTATGTTATTCTTAGGGCTCCTTTTTGCTCTCTGACAAGGCAGCTCCATCTGGTTCCTTCTAGTGCTTATTCTGTTTCATGGTTTCCTTGTGTGTCCCTCACAGTGTGTCAGGTAGGAGCATACAGGTACTTCACAGCTCTCTTATGTTTGCAATAATAAGAAAAGGAGCATTACATGGCCCTGTTATATGAAATTTATTGCAGGATTACAAAGCTCTTCCTGCTGTGGTGCTAAAATGCTCACTCCACCTCAAGCTGTACATCCCTGCGTGTCCCTCCTCACAAATGACTTCATCCTGTGATAAAGGAAGTACCTGGAAACTGTCCATTTATAGGAAAATGCTTGAGTGCCCTTTGCTTCCGTATTGCAGTATATTCTATCCACTATATTCAGTATATTCTATCAACTCCTGCCTCTCTTTCTCTTCTCCACGGTATTTTCCATGCTTTAAGCCTGACCTCCCTTCCTCTGTCTGTTTATTAATCCTGTGTCTCTTGGTCAGGTCCTGGCTCTTGATCGTTTCCACAAACCAAGTCACTCCCTTCTCTCCAGACTTCTGCTGAAGTCCAGGATCTCTCCTATCTTTCCTGCCTTCTCTTCTGCCACTTCTTGGGCCTCTCAGCAGTCACAGAACATCTTATTCCAGTTCCAGCTATCCACAGTTGTGAATTTAATAGTTGTCTCTCAAACCCAGTAACAGCAATAAATCCTTACACTGTATCAGAAATTAAACTGGTATTCAGTTATTACTGATTTATTGCACAAACTCAAAGGCAAGCAATCTTTGGCCTGGCAGCAAAAGCTGCTGAAGGTGGGTTCAGCAGTGCCTCAGGGCAGGTGTATCAAACGCTGTCTGTGCTGTGCTGAAGAACTCTGTCTTTTCAAGTGGGAACTTGAGAAACTTTTGTGTACAATAAATTTTCAGCCTGTGTTCTGCTCTCCTGTCACTGTGTTGCCATACAAATCCCAGCCAAATAACTCATACTGCATACTAAGCACTGGTTAAAGAACATCACACATTACATGAACTTCCATAAACTACTAAGGTTACCAAAGATTTAACTCCCCAAAACAACAATATCTTACAGCTCTAAGACCGTAGCATGAACTTCCCCAGGAAACACCTCATCACCTTCTGCCCTCAGTATAAACTCTGTTTCTTTGATGTTACCTTCTTTTAAATATATAATAACATGTGTGTGTTGTTAGAAAATTCAAATAATTGTATATACTGGAAGAAAGAGTAAAAGACAGCAAGCACGTGAGAAGCTAATCCCAGTGGGGAGCTCAGGAAGGAGCTCAGATGTGTTGATGGAGTGAATAAGTTTCAGTGTGGGAAGGATGGAGTAGCTGAGTGGCTTGCCAGGATGAAGAGGTACTGATGTGGGAGGGGACCCCACAAGGTCTGACTCCAAGCTCTTTGCATGACCAGTTTTTGCAATTAAGAAAAGAAACCCCCTATCTTCCTACCATAACAGGCACTATTCAAAATAAGACATTAACAACACTCACAATGCCATTTACCACAGTTTAACCCTTAGGTGAGGGTAGAGATAACATTATTCCTGCAGCATTTCCTCCTGGTCTTCAGCTCTGGTCAAGTGCAAAGCTCCTTAATGGTGTCAGTGGTAACTCCAAGGCTTGATAAACTTGTCTTTATCAGTGGAGTCAGAGCATGTTATTAGCAAATGTATATGGATTCTGTGTTTTGCTATAGCATATGTTTGTATAGCCTTTTCTGACAGTTAAAGATGTGCTAAGTTTCCTTGACAGAAAACAGATATTTTAATAAAATGGCTGCCATTTAACCAGAAACTCCTGGGCAAAGCTCTATGGGAAACAGTTCCCATGACCTTCAGGGGGTAAGAAATGTTTGTCATTTAAGAGGGTTCCAGTCTGTAAAAAAAGTCCTTACTCTGCAGTATCCAGGCTTTTTTAACAGAACCCTAATGATGCAGCTCCTGAGGAACTGCATATGCCATTTGCAGAAACATATCACTAATTACACTAGTCTTTACTTTCAGATAAAGAAACTTTGAACTATTTCAGAACAATGAATTTGGAACAGAGTAAGACTGAAGCAGAGTCTTCTGTAATGTATCTGATTTCATTACATTAGACATTTTAAACCTGAAATTACTATTGCATATTGATTTACTTACCCATTTATGCAGCTGACTGATAGTTTTGTGTGTCTAGCAGTTCATACTTGTACTTTGCATAGGTTTTGTTTTGGATCATATCTAAGTTCACATTTAATGTATTTATTTTAATACAAAGTAAGTTTTACAAAAGTAGCAGAACCTATAACCCAGCTGTCTTTATTCGATGTATTCTGTTCATGCTTAAGGGTCACCAGCTTGAATTAGGTCCTTATTCAACACTGCAGGATTGTTTATAGGCTGCACATGTCATTGAGCAATTGTAAGAAAAAATTTATTTATGACCTGCCTACCTGGGAGTGCTCCCCAGTGGCAAGACAAGAAGTGAGCAATGGGAACTGAAGTTGCAAAGAAAGTTACACCATCTGTCTTGAAAGCCAGACACAGGTGAGAGATAGAGAAGCGATGAAAAGGAGCATTCATAAAAATCTGATTCATCAGCAACCTGCTTGTACTCAAACACAGAAAACAATAGCTTGTTTTATGATAAGGTTCTGCCCTTCCAAAGCTGCATTCCACTTTGGCAGGGGGAGTGTACTGTACGCCACAAACTCAGGGTGATTGGCTTAATTTCACCAAAGAACTTGAGCTGAAACTCCACTTTCTGTCTGTGGTTGGCACAGAAACAGAATAGGTCTACTGGGAAAGCAAGAAATGAGAGAAGTTCTGCAGAGTCCACCTGGACCAATTGCTCTGAAGGCTGTAGTTTGGCAGAGCTGGATGGACAGCCCTGCTGCATGTGAAATCTGTGCAGCTCCTCAGGCAGCTTTGGCTCTGAGCCCACCAAGGGTCACTGCTCACCCCATCTGCAGTGGCACTGCCTCTCTGCATCTCTAATTCAGTCCCACAGCCTCAATTACCTGTGTGTTATATGGGCTGTGGGCTTGTGCTGCGTGTACTGTACCCATTCTGTACAGTTTAAAGTCGATCTGGGTAAAAAAACCCAACAAGTTTATGTCTTTTTCTTGCACATGCACAAATAAAAATAATTTTGAATTAAAATCACAACAGGATCCCTTCTCTCTGGCTCCTGTGGTAGGGGCTTTTGCAAGCAGTGTGTGGCAACGACCCTCAGTTTGTGGCAACCACCCTCAGTTTTCTGTTGGCCGGCCTCTGAGCACAGCCCCACCCTGGGGTGCTTACAGGCTGCCCACTGCTCCACACAGAACCTCCACACAGCAGCTCTCGTGGCACTGCACAATTCCACACGTGTATCCTGAGCTCCCAGTTCAACCCATGACTTATGCCAATGTGTAAGGCAAATATAAGCCACATATGTGCCCATATGGTAAAATAAGAGAATCCAAATGGGATGAAGAATTTCTTAGGCTTCTAGCAGCTGCAGAAAGAAATCATTCTAGAAAAAGAAGGCTTGTACACTTTTTGAGGAGCCTGCTTTCCAAAGGAAATTACGCTGGTGTGGCTGCACTCTGCCTGTCAGACTCCTTTCCTTCCTCCAGCCAGCACCTTTCCAGCTTGTGTGCCAGCTCAGACAGGTTGGAACAGGATGAGGGTCCCAAAGAGGCTCCTTCTCCCTGTCACGGGAGACCTGGGGGCTGCTCAAAGGACTAAGACCCAGGTCAGTGCCTGTCCTGGGGGAAAAGCCCCCCGTGGGTGCTCAGCAGTTACCCAGTCCAGTTGGATTGCTTCTGGTAGAGCAGTTCACGACCAGTTGTGCAGGGAGACACCAGATATTTATACCAGAAGACATTTATTTAATTCATGGGTCATGAGAAGGAAAGGAAGAATTCACATGGTGACACCAGGCTGCTCAGCTGCTGATTAAGCTGGATTTTCTGTGTTACAGTTCAACAGGGAGAAAATCACAGCATTTTACAGGCTTTGATTGCAGAGCAAATAAAACACAAAATGAGGGTCTCAATTTTTCATCACGTTTTTCACACCTGAAATGAGAATCACTGGGGCTTGAGGCTTTGCTAGTTACAACATGATAATATTGCAGACTTTTGTTTTTAGAGGGAAGGCAGGTAGAAGAATGGCATTCATGGATGAAAATTTCTGGCTGCACATATGAAGAGCAAATACTCCCCTCCTGCACTTGATGACAGGTTTTCTTGCAAAGGTTCAATGAATCCTGTGTGCAGGGGGTTGTCATTTCACTGTGTGCAACATGGGAACATTTTGGTATCCCAAACTCCAAAGCCAAAGGGTAGCCTGGAGCAGACACTTGGGTCTGTGATGCCTCTCAGGCAGTGCAGAGGAAAGAAAGCTGCACAGCTAAAACTGGGTCTGAGCACTTTGGGTTCCTCAAGTTACCTCTCAGGTAAATTGCTTTCGTGACAGTGGATGCTGGGGTAACATTCTTGTTCTGTCAAGAGACATGCCCTCAAAGATAGAAAAAAGTACTTTGCACTGCTGAAAGCAAGAGAAAAAACCATTTTGTGCAGATAATTGAGGGTAGGAACAATTGTTATTTGACTTACTGTAAACATTACAGGAGAGGATCTTGAAGAGCTCTCAGTCAACTCACATGTTTCACACAACTTGTAGAAGGAAGAGAGAACAAAAATAGCAAACTCTTTCATGTTCAAGTCGTACTTTAGAGGTATAATGCCTAGAAGTATAATGGCAAGGTGTAAAGCAGTATCATTCCATGTATATATTAGTTTTTAAATACCTGTCTTCATATTTTCACTGCAGCAAACAAAATTTCATTAGTCATTTCAACTACTTTCATGAAAAAATTATTGACAAAAGATTGAAAGCAAATTACAAGCAGCTTGTCTGTGTTTAAGGAAAATTGTACTAGGGACTGGTCTAAGCTCTATTTTCAGCCATATTCTTCAATTTATTAAAATACATTGAGTTTTTTATGCCCTTTCCCTCTTCATGTGCAGGAACAGAAATAATATTCTCTTGGTCTAAATAGGCTGCAACAGAGTTCTACAGACAGAGTTTTATGAATTGGAAAAAAACCAACAGAGACGAAAATTGTCTATAAGTAGCATCTTTAAAAACCCCTGAATTATATTGAAGGGCAGTAGCAGTGTATACTTAAGAAGGAAATGAATAATCTCTAATGGAGATAGAGTACCTCTGGCTATCCCATTGAACAAAGAGCTTTTCCACATTCATGCCTTATATCCAACCAACACAGGCTGTGGTACCAACCACTGTGTTGCCAAATGAGAATACCTACAGAAGCCACAGAAGTTATTTACTGGCTGAAAGACACCATCACCTCAGCCTGAATATGGGGAACACAGGTAGAAAGTGAGGGGCTTGGGGTGGTGGTCTACAGGTGGGGTGACAGTCATGGTAGAAAGAATAAAATTCAGAAAGGGAAATATGAGGGAATGGGAGGGAATTGAGACCACAAGAGAAATATGGTATATGGGGTTGCTGAGTAATGGTCCATGAATATACCATAAGGTGATGCTAACCACCAGATCATGTACAATTCAGCCCATTAGCTGAACTGCATCCAGAAAAATCTGATTTTTCTCCTGGCTCACTCCTAATACAGTGCAGCTCACAATGTGTGACAACTGCAGTGCCAAGCACATAGTGGCTATCAGCCAATGGCTTACAGACATGGGGCTTGTCAAAAGTAACAAAGAAAAGACAGATTATCATACAGGTTTCAATTACCTATAATGTTTCTCTCTTCAAAAATATCAGAGCAACACAAGGCATAGAGGGTCCAAAGATGGTTCAGTACATAATATCCAGTGATGTCATCTGTTCATTGTCAGAGGATAGCTCAGTGGTCTGCTGGATTTTAAGTCAGTATTAACACTGATGTGCCATTTCAGTGTAGCAGAGCTTCATAAATTACTGCCATGCCTGTTTGGTGTTGTCAGTCATCATTCATCTCTCAGTGCACGCCTTGCAGGAGATTTTGTGCTTGTGTGATAACAATCCATGGATGATGGTAATGATGCCAAAGCAAAAGGAGGAGAAATACAAAGTATAGTCCACTTAATGAGGTCTATTTCCTTCCAATGTGAGTCTGTGAAATTCACTCAGCTGCTGAACACCTGCAGATGCAGCTAGACTGTCTGTAATTAGATGTGGTCACTGACATTGCCAGAAGTGCTCAGTACCACTGTACAAAAGAAATTCAGAAGCAGTGCATTGGTGTCTCAATGACAGTCAGATGAGTGGTGACCTCTTCAATCCTCTTTGATATGCAGGCTCATTACACCCACTACAGCTACAGAATATCACCTCTTCCCGTCTTTTCCATTGTGCTCTTGTGAAGAGCTCCACACAGGGAAGAGCTCAGCTGCATTGAGTGATTTTTTGCTCACCACTTCTTCAAGATACAACCACAGCTGCAGCTACAGGACAGAAGAAACATAACAAATCATTATCTCATTATTGGTGTCATCTGAGTTGCTGTCTCTGGATAATAATTATCTCTTAATAATGTTTTTGCTTGCACTTTGAATCTCGCTGTCACCATGTTTGTAAACTTAAAAAGAAACTTCTGTTAAAAAAGGCACCCTGAGCTTCCAACAGACTGCAAGAGACTCCTTTTCCAAAGAGCAGAACCCTGCTGCTGGTGCTGAGTTGCTGGCCCAGGAGCTGGCCACAGCCTTGGAAAAGCGTGCATCACCATGGCTCCTCTCAGCCTTCAGGGAAGGAAGGGAGGTGGGAGCAGGAGCAACAGGACTTGATTTTTCAAAATCCAGGGTAATCTTCAGAGACAGTAAGAGAAAAATAGCAAAATGGCTTCCAACTTGCATACAAACTCAATATCATGTGGAGCTCATCATGTAGTGACATTTTTTTAAGACTAGCTGCTCCTCATCTAATAATGCAGGTCCTCAGATTTCCATCCAGAAGACTTGTGTTTTGATAATCTGCTCTGTTTCCCCAAATCCCCTTCCCTCTGTAATCAGACCATCAGTCACTACAAAGGATCAAAATTGCCACATTTAAATGCTATTCTTCTTGTGAGAAACTACCATCTGATCAAAGATTAACAGCATGAAATACGTTACTTGTTTTTGCAGTAAACCTGCATGTCCCTTGTTGTCGATCCAAGTTCATGGAGGTTTATTTTCAAAGCAAATCTCTTGTTTTCCTTTCACCAGAGAGCTGTTATAAAGCCGGCTATTGTTATTGTAGAGTATAACTTTATTTTTTTTAGTCCAACTACTAGAAGCAAATGGTTTTCATCAGGTAAAAAGTCATTGTATACATGCATTATATAGACAAGTCCTGGACACAACAAGCAGTTAATGGTTTTTAATTAAATACAGTGAGACAGGACACTCAAGGAGTGACCCAAGGATTACTTTTAGAGGAAGTTTCTCCCATGACTAATAGTGACTACAAATAAGATGGGGTATTACAATAAAATTCTACTGCTGACAAAAATATTAGCAGTAAACGATGACAGAGCCTTCATCTGGGACTTGGGGAGCATCTGGAACATATTAAGACTGTAAAATTTCCCTTTAAGTGTGGGTTGCTAAAGTTAAAACCAGCCACCCAGAAACTATGGCACTCAGAGAAACTCAATATTTTTTTTCATTAAAAATTACTTAAGGAGATTTACATCTTCCCTTGGTTGACATTGTGATGTTCTGCTTGTCCAGACTTTGAGTCCTGGAAGCATGCATGTGATGAGAAGGAGTGGAGAAAAAAATGGTCTCAAATATGTCCTGCCTACGTTGATCTGGGAAAACAAGCCTGGTTCCAGGCATCCTTCCGCAATGCAATCAGTCAGATGCTCATTGCAACCACTCTGTGCAGATACCCACTGCTTATTAAAACCACATGTGAAGCTGATGAATTATGCATCTAGAAATGCAATATAAGCACCAGGCATTGACAGAAATAAACAGGAGTGAAGTGGGATGTGCTGGGAGATCATTACAGAAAAAAGGAAAGTTTGCTTTAAACAAAGGACAGTGTGCTGAAAGGCCACCAGGAAGCAAAGTTCCTGTTTCCCAGCCTCCTTTCTCCCTGTCCCCAGTGGTCATGACACCTCTCACTGCAATTTTGGCTGAATATGGACTGTGGGTTCCTGGAAACAGAAATTGTCCTGTAAATTGCATCTATTGTGTGCAGCAGAAGTGCTCCTGCCCCTCTTGGATCCTCAAGCAGTGTTTGGGGGGCAGCTGCAGCTAAACTGGGGAGCTCCATGTCTCTGCAGCTGAACTGAGAGCATGCACAGTGAACCTGGGAGGGCACTCAGCACTTGCCCCTGTAAACCTGGGCCAGCTGGTCTCAAACCACCAGGAATTAGGAATAACTAGTCCTCTTGTACAGACACCCATTTTCAGAGTAAAACCTAGATGATGTTAGTTTGGGCTAAACTGGGAGCTCCCAAAAGGCAAATCCAGGTTAGAAGAACAAGCTGAGAGACAAAGGGTGGCAGTGAATTCCTGCTCTCAGCAAACAAGATCAGAATTTGCAAAGCTCCAGAAAGTGGAATTCATTTCACCTTCCAGAAGGCCCAAGGTCATGAAGACCCTGGGTACGTCTTCCATTTTCCTTCTCTTGCTCTAGTGACTATAGAAATGGGAAGGACTTGTTCTCCAGCAGTTATTTCCAGGAGCTTGTGCTGAGTGAGATGAAGTCCATCCAGTTCAGCAATCAGTCCTGCCAAAGAACTTTCCTACTCTATGTTTTCCACCCTGAGGCGCTTCCTGACTGTTTCTGGAGGAGGCTTGATGAGGGGAGTGCAGCACAGCTCAGCACATGAAGCACAGGAGGCCTTAATTTGCCATCAGTTAGCAGTGGTAGGTTGTGGTATCTCTTGGAGCCAACATCCCACAACGAAAGACATTCACAAATACAGAACAGAGAGTTGATCCAGAATAAAAGCCAACTCACTGGGTGGCCTGGGTAAGCATCTTATGTCCCAACTGAATATTTATGTTTTTATTTCCACTCATGCAGCGCTTCCTCAGAACAGGGGAAAGGTTTAACATGACTTTCCTGTAAACCTTCAACCCAAATCCTGATGTTGAGGTAACAACCAATATTCAGAGATCAAAGGAAGAAGAAATGATCCTTCTCTCTCCTCTTTCCACCTCCCTCCACCTCCCATTTTGTCTTTCTTCTGACTATGTATTTGTGTGGGTTAAACATCCAAAAGTAGCAATAGAAATAAGATCAAGTTTTCCAGAAACTAACAAGGAGCATCTGTCCATCAAGATCCTTACACATGGGCAGCACACAGGATCTAAGCTCTGATGAGCCTGAGCGACCCTTTTGACATCTAAGAGGAAGTTTTGAAATGCCAGCCTGCAGTTTTAAGAAGGACAAAACCCTGTACATGTCTCCCATCAGGGAAATCTGAAGCTCTTGATCTACCCCATATCTCATCCTACCAAGAAGTTGGTGAATGCTATCAAAACAAAGCAAACCATAGAGAGAAAGTCTGCTCTTGGAAATATTCTGTAAGGAGGAAAATACAGATATACACTGCCCTGAGTACTAGTTCTTGCCACCCAGCCCCACTTCAGGGTTTGATAGCAAGGGTGTGGCGCGTGTATATAGAGACAAAGTAGGGGAACTGGAATAATGCACCAATGTCCTCAAATTTTCCCTCCTATCAGTAAGTCATTGCTGCTAAAGGCAATAAAGTAAACCCGCCAAATATAACAACTAAAATCAACACCCTGAAAAACATAATATTTAGTGAAAGCTGTGTTTTGGGGCCAGCTTGTGCCAGCTGCCAAGTCTGTAACCACGAGAGGCCTGGGGCATGGGGAGGTCTCCAGGAAAGTCCCTGTTGGTGGCCAGGCACAGGACAAACCCCCTGTTCCTGTGCAGATATGAGACTGTGACCCCCACAGCTGATGGATGGTCCTGCTGGCAGCATGGAGGGCTCGGTTCCCCTCCCTTCAGACCAGTTGCTCTTTGCAAATGGGAGCAGAGATAAATGCTGGTGACTGTCCCAGGCAGGGATGTGTGGTCTTGGCAAGCAGTGGTTCTGACAAGGACTGAGCCCATGACTCCAGTGGCAGCTCACAGGGCCTTAGGAGGAGCTCAGTGTCAGGACTGAGTGAAATATGGCCGTAAGGGAGACTTGGAACCACCAGGGTCTCATGGACGTCCATTGGAGATGAATACTGAAGTTCTTTTCTAACTCATCTCTGTTAGGATGAGGGCAATACAATTCCTTTCTCTGCACTTCTGGGGGGACATTGGGAGGGATGCACATCGTGACACAGGAGTGGGGGACACCTCATTAGAGCTGAGAAGAAAGGATGTGAAATATGAAAAGAATTCCCCATTCTCCCTGTTTAAATACCTGGGGCCTAATTTGGGCATACAGTGAAGCTCCTTTTCCCTGCATGAAGATGATATTGCCTGGTTACCCTGCAGAGAGATTTTGATTGAGGAATTGTGTGTGGATATCACAAGGGTGATTTCTGATCTTTTGCTGGTAGCAATTAGTGGCTCTAGTCCATGAGGATTTGTCTAATTCATGGTTACAGGCTCCAAAAACAAGTAACCAGGCAAAATTTTACTGGTTAAATACCTAATTTCCAGACAGTTTGATCTTCTGCCCTTAAGCTCAATGAAATCCATGGTTTTGGGTCTATGTGAGGTGCTCATCAGCTGCTTCTCTCGGCCAATGTTGCTGTCCTTGGCATTAGAGTCTGCTGAGAAGCCTGGGACTTGAGGCCAGGGTGTGCAAAATTAGTAGTGGTTTGGGATGAGTAGAGGTGATTTCTGCCACTAGATGTGAACTTCAGAGCATGCTGAGCACCTGTTCTCCAGTCAGGCCTGTTCAGGCAGAGCAGATACTTATCCAAGGGTCAGGCTTGCTGGCTCCACATTTCATGTGAGCTCTGCAAAGCTTCTGCACCACCAGACAGATCCTGTTGGGGCACAGTTTCTGGGGAAGCAGAAACAGCATTCACTGTACCTCATAAGAAAGTGTACCTTCTCATTTTTGATGGTCATCTCTATCTAAAAGCTGTCATAAAACAGCTTTTACAAACTTCATAGGTTCTTCTTAAGAGATCTCCTTAATTTTCCAATATCTGAAAGCCTCTTCTCCCCCTGGAGCTCCTGGGAGCCATTGCAATTGCTCCTGTCTTGCTTCTCCTTGCAATTTTCTGCACACACGCTCACTCAGCTGCTATTCCTGTGCTCGTTTTTATCTTTACACCAGGCTTGAGCTGTGGCTCATTGTGACAATATTTCCTCATAAGGCTGTGCTTAAAAAGTGAGGAGCTTGTATTTGTTGCTGCTGGATGGTGGCATGTGAGGCTGCGCAAAGAAAAACAAATGTTTGAGATGTTTTTGAAGGTGCTGTCATGAGACAAAACAGGGCCCTTATTGCTAAGTTTACTTGTACTTGGATGTACCAGAGACTCTCTAATAACTCTGCCCTGGGAAGTTTCCATCACCTCCCTTCCCTTCCTCCCCTCCTGCCAGCTCTGCTTGCCACTGAAGCCGTGCACTTTGGAGGGATTGTAGGGAGAATCTCCGCCACCCTGGAGTCTGACCAGCCACTGCCACCTTGCAAAAGCAACTTCTTGTGCCCTGTTTGTCACATGGGTGACACAGCTGGGAGCACCTCGTGCAGTCACAGCAAGGCTGCATTTGTCCTCCTCCAGACCCCACAGTTTTAAGCATTCCTGGCTCGAAGCAGTTAAAGTATCCATGCAAATGCAGGGACTAATATCCACTCAGTTCAGGGGAAGCTGTGAAAAGGAAGCACTAAGTCCTGTCTCTCTCAGGGTCAGGGGAGCAGAGGCAGAGGAAGGGCAATGAATTGCACTGCACCAAACTGAGCCTGCTTGCTCCTTATCCAGCCTGATTTGGAAGCAGAGCTTAAAAGCTGTTTGCTTAGGAGGTTTGTTATAGCTATGAAAGCTAACGCTGGAGTTACACTGAGCAGCAGGGCAGAGGGTAAAACAATATTTTATCCGTAAGTTAAAACACTTTCACAAGGGTAAAGTAAGTAATCTGCTCTGTCAGCAACTTGTGTATGCAGGGTGGGATCACCCTGTGGGTGCCCCCACCAGGGCTTTCCTCAGGAGTGCCTGGGGTGGGAATGCTGCAGCTTTGGGTCATCGCCTCACCCAGGACACCACATCCCTCATCCTCCCTGCCCTCTGGAGACCCTGGTGATTCCCTGGGATAAAAGGGTATTATTTTACCAGCCAGCCAATCCCAGGAGAAAAAGCTCTATTAAACCCTTCAGAATGTAAGACCTTTCCCCACATATGAAGTTTAGAGGTGTGAATTGTCATTCCTGGAAACTGGTGTCTTCTCCTACAATGATTGTGCAGACTGGGTAACAAAGCACTACTAGTACTTAGGAGAAGATTTCTTTTGAGCTTGGAAATGTTTGCTACTTCTCTGGCCAGCTGTGCTCTTCTTTGAAATAAAACTCTATCAGGCTTCTAAGCTTTGGTATTTCTTAGTTCTCCCTTTTTTGCTTTTCCCTTCCAAAATTTGAGTACCAGTTTGCCCTGGAAATAAGATATGCAAAGGAAATATATTTGGGGAAGAACTGTACTCTGAATATGGGAAAGTGAAGTTCCAGGAGTGAAGGGACTTGCCCCAAGCCCCATAGGGACCTTGTCCCACACAGTAAAACTAAGGAATCTTTTGAACACTAAAACTTTTTCTTAGTTGTAATTTTCTTGTAAATATTTGGGTCTCAGATTTCAAAGTTCAAGCTGGGTTAATCACAAAGAATGCAGCTCTTCCTGCTTTCCATGCAGGGTGTAAGGTAACAGTCTGTGGTGCCCTCCCAGACACCCCATGCATCTGCACGGGTTTCAAGTGACAGCTGGTCTTTAAACTCGGTATCACACATACAGATTAATCATTACCTGGCTGCTGTCCTGGCTTCCAATCAGTTCCACTTTATTGACTTAGCCTGGGCTCGACAATGGTTTATTAATCTTGCCTTTGTGTCTGCCCAGCAGCCTTATTGTGATTAAATAGTTCCCCCTGTTTTATTAGCCAGGTTAGTACTGTAAGGCACTAAGGACTTTGTTAGCTGGGGCTGCCTGTCTGCAGACTGGAACAAAGGTGAGATCCTTACGAGGGCCAGATCAAATTCCACTGTGTGGGAACTTTCTCATATGGAGAGATTCAATAACAGATGCTGCTGCACCCTGAGGAAAACACAGAATGGACGGGAGGACTGTCAAGCCCTGAAAGTTGCCCATCCTGTGGGGTACCATCAGAAACTGCTGCAGCCCAGCCAGGCTCTCAGGGCAGGGGGTACCTGTGTGGCAGAGATATCTGTGTGGCCTGAGGTAGCAAACATGTTTGAAAAGTTGGTCCAAACCATCCACCAGAGCCTGTTCCTGGAAACAGATAATTCAAAACATTTGTCCGAAGGATAATTCGTGGGATAACCACAAGCATTTATATCACAGAGCAAATATTTGAGGCACATCCAGATCAACTATTACTGATGTTATTGTTTTCAATCATCTTTCAGAAGAGTCCCTCAGGGTTGCCTGCACTGGGAAGTGACAGGAGGAGAGCTGGGGTATGAGGTGCACCCCAGAATGATGATTCATCTGCTCTTTCCAGATGCAAGCCCCACTGCAAGCATGGATCTGAGAGCCTGGGATCGTGACGCAGAACCTCCAAAGGTTCATTTTTAGGGAGGCAACCTGCACATGAGAAGAAAAAAGAGCCTATTATAAAAAGTAGAGGGAGTCAAACAGCAGCTGTAAAAACTAAAACTTCAAACAATACAACAAACAGAAAATTACATTTCCCTCCATTGTGTGGCAGGAGCCAAGCTTCTAGCCAGCTGTGGAGGAAATAAGGAGTTTACATTATTTGCAATGTCAGTGAGGACCAACATACAAATTTCCTGTCTGTCTCCATCCCTCTACAAATTAGCAAAACTTGGACAAAAAATACATTTTCATTTTATTCCATTTTTCTGTTTCTGTGGGGAGAAGATGCACCCCAACCAGTGTGGTCACAAACAGCATTGCTGAAAAGCATCAGGGAAAACTGAGTAAACAGAAGACCAAAAGAAAAAAACATAAATGGCTGTGATGCCAGAGCAATACAATTCTGCCCCTCACATTTCTGGGCCCAGACAGAGCAGCAGCTTGTGGGCATGTGTCAATGTCTGTGGTCTCACAGAATAGCATATGCCATTTACTCACAGACTCGAGCCCAAAGATTTTACATCTCTTGCCATGCAGAAAATCACCTCCCCCTATGTTTGTTTTAAGTTTCAAAGCATTGACATGTACACTTAAATTATTAAAAGAAAAATGACATATTCTGTCTTGGTGCTTGCTTATTCAGTCTGTGTAAGCAGAAATCACAGCTCATCTGTGCCAGAGAGTTTTCCATGTCTTCCTGCACTGCAGCAGGGTGTTTCAGCCAGTGTGGGCAGAAATGAGCCCCACAAGATGCTGGCCCTGGGTGGAGGCTGGCGCTCCTGCTGCTTTCCCAGCTGCTTCCAGCATCCTGTGACTGACGTTGCTGGGCAGGAAAGAAAGTAAACATGCAGAGTCAGCAAATTACAAGTCAGGTGTACGTAAAATGAAGCAGTTCATAGTCATTAGCAAACTGTTCAGCATGGCACAGGCTTCCTGAAGTACACTGGGGGACAGTCAGGGGTGCAAGAAGACCCCAGGTAAAGTGTCCTGACTTTGCATTCTTTTTCAGTCAATCCCACTGCAATAAAACTAGTATTACCAGCTCATCTTCCTATCCAAAATTACAGCTTTTATGTTCCTAATTTAAGGGCAGCTCCTGCCTGCCCTTTGCATGTGTTTGAGGTATGCTGGCTGCTGGGTCTCTGGTCTTAGTGTCTTGGAATAAATAGCAGAGCCGTCATCTACCTTGTTCCAGGATAGTTGGAGTCATCAGGGAGCATTTCAGGGGAGGAATACTTCAAGCTTCTTCACTTGAGAGAAGGGAAAGAGCGTGGAGGAATCTCTGAATGAAAAAAAGCTGTATTTCACTTAAACTAATGTATTGTGAATTGACCTAACTCAACTGCTCTCACTTCTGTAGCCAAAGAGATTATCTCCCCTGCCTGAGGTACTCTCTGTGCTTCCAAGACTCCTCTTCCTCTGCTACTGGGTGCCCCTGTGCAATGGGGAGCACTTTTCCATGGGGGGCACCTCCCAGGGCAGCCCTCAGAGGGGATCCTGAGAGCCACTGCTGGTGGAGGTGGTGGAGGATGGCCAGGAATAGAGGGGTCAAGGGGCCAAGCTGAGGGATGTGCCCTAGGAGGGCCTAGGAAGAGATTGCATTAGAAAAGAGCCAGAGATCTGCTCTGGGACTGGCTACAAGGATTGCTGGCTCCAGGGTCTCCCAAGCTGATTAACTTCTCGTGCGGAGTAGGCTCATGTGTTTACCTTCTCAGGAGATGAAAAACAGAGTGAGGTTTTGCAGCACTCAGATTCCCTGAATTTTTTTAAGATTTTGATTAATCATGAGGCATTTTGGCAGCCTCCTTGGATACTCCATCACCCCTATTTAATCAGTCACCGTCTGAGTGCTTGCTCTGCCTGGTCTCAACTGGTAAGACTTGACACTACAGAGGAATGGGTGGGCCTCAAGGTGCTGGTGAGGCAGGCAGCTGGCTCTGCTCAGGGTCTGTGCCAATATCCCCTTGGTTTCTGCGAGGGGAGACCTCATGACAAATGCCCTTACATGGATGTAAAACATAAAATAACCTTAGTTTGTGTTCTGTGCAGTCACCGTTGGTTTGTGGGGCTCAAGGAAATAAAAAGAGCCAGCCTTCATGGACCTGGAGGCAATCATCATTAAAACTGGACAATTATGCCATCAATATTATAACAGTGAGTTTGTGGAAGTATTGCCAGTTGGTAATGAAAGTGGGTTTTCACAGTGCCCTTCAGCTCTCTGTGTCTCTGCTGTGCCAGTGAGGGACCCCTGAACTGTCTGTGTCTCCATTAGCAACTTAGTGCAGACCAGGATGAGACTTTCAAAGCAAAAGTCTCTATGTGTCATGTTTTATTATGACAGAGAGGTTTAGGAGGATGTGAACTGCATAATGTTTCAAACAAATGGGAATGCACTCCAGACATGCACTCGACAGCACGTGGGACCACATCCAGAGAGTGCAAAGCAATCCCTCCTTAGTGTGTAGGTATGGCCCCACACATGCACTTTCCACTTTCCACTCAGCAATTCTGCTCACTGGGCAATGATACACAGCCAGTGCTGAGCTGGTAAAAAACATAGATACCTTTTTCCTGTCCCCTGTGCATGGTGGAGGACTTGTTTAGTTCCAAAAGGCACTGGGTAGTACCTCTTGTTAGAAAAACAGCTTTTCTTGTGTTTTACTGAGATGGAAAAGCTGCTTCTGTACACAGAAAGTGCAAACATGACTTGCAGAACAATCTTTCTTCTCAGACAGAATGGAAGCTGTGCTTCATTTTCCCATCTAAACATTTCCTTGTCTAAATCTGGAAAATTTAGCATTCTTTCTTCCAGAAAATGAATGCCAGGAATATGCATAAAGACGCCACTTTATGGACCTTGAATAATAATATAGACCACTGATTAGCCTAACAAAGTAAAACCAAGCATGTCTGAAAGAACAGGATGAGCATAAATTGACATGAGAATAAAGATGAGAGCTTCTGCAGTAATGTGTCACTTATTTTATGTCTTACAGTGTAGCAGCATTAAAAAATGTACAATTCCCTGCTGTTTGCAAGTTCATTTGGATTTACTACATTTGGGAACATCAGGTTTCCATCATCACTGTGTACCCATTCCTTGACTTCCTTCTGTGATGATGAATGTGGCTGGTACATGCACAGTATCAGAAGTGTCATCTGTCTCTTCTTCAGTAACCGAAGCAGATTTTCCTACCAATCTTCTTTGTGCACCATCTGCCATGGGGGTGTAGTCTTCTAATTACCTGGTTTTTCATTCACAGCAAGAAGCTGATGAGTGGATTCCTTTCTGATATGTCTTGAAGACTCCTACTGGTGCTGTATTTACATGTTAAACAGAGTCAAAAGTGTATAATGAATCACAATGTCTTAGTCTTGGGCATTTCCATCAAAGGACTGGCTGAGAACAAGCAAAGCTCATGTGGGAATAGTTCAGCAAGTTATGTGTGCAAGAAAGCTGTCAGCTGTCTTGCCTGCCTCTTCCTCTGTAGTCAAATCTACACCGTAACAGACATCAGATTTTGGGTGCACTATAACCATTCTTTCTGATAAAGTGATAAAACAATTTGTCCCTCATTCATTGTTACAGCTGAATGACATGAAAATAATAATGATGTTGTTGGTGAATAAGCAGCTGAGAGAATTGCAAGTTTTAAGCTATATGGCATTTAGTTTGTTGGGGAAAAAAGGCTTGATCAGATAACCAAACATTCCATTAAATGCCATGCAGACAGCTTGTACTGGGTGTCCTGGGATCCCTTTTTCTCACAATTACTGACCAACTAAAAAAGACAATTTTCTGTAGGGATTTATCAGTTTAAAAAAATATTAACATTATTAGGGGAACATTAGAGGGAACATTGACCTCTAACGGGAACCAAATTGTTATCCAAAAGAGCACTCACATGCTCTACTCCTTGAAACTCCATGTTTATTTTGCAGCTGTCAGCAGTAGGAGAGGTACATGGGATGTGAAAGATGCTGAAGAGATGCTCACTGAGGTTTCCTGATCAGGCCTGTAGCTAGACTAGACGGATGTGCAGTGAGACTTTTTTTGCCAAGAATTATACAACTGGCACTGATTTGTCTTCAAGAACTCTCAAGCTGCTAGGACAGACTGTTCACACATGAGTTCAACAATGGCAGCTGAAGAAAATATTTCCCTTGTCTTACTTGTTGCTGGTTCCAGCTGTAGATTCCTCAGCAATTTTCCTGTGCCCATCTTCAGACTAGAGAAAGATCAAAACTGTGCTCAGCCAGTGCCCCTTAAAAATTCTGAAAAGCCTAATGTATAACCTAATAAATAACTTGTGCCCATGTGAATTTTGGTATTTTGATGCTGCCATTTCCCTCACACTTCTGGTGCAAAACTGAGTAAGGGTAGAGAAAATCAAAGCAATGAGGACAAGAAGTAAGAAACAGATTATTCATTCCTCTTGCAGCTCCTGCTGCACAGGTATTCCTGTGTGCTCTGTTTAATGGTTGATGGAACTTCCATGCCCACGGCAACACAAGTTTCCTCATGTGCTGTACTTTCTATCTATCTGAAACAGTGAAATGATATGAGGAGAGAAGATTATTCTTAAGCCTTAAAAGGCTGAAAATATCATCTTTAATACAGCACTGGAAGCTTGGGATTTTCTGTATCTTACCTTGAGCTTTAGTTCTTCAGTCCCCACTTCCAGTTTGTACCTTTATGGGAATTACTGTGATAAACCAAAGTGTCTCTGCTGCTCTGGTCTAGGTTTACACATCCAATATGGGAATAGGAAAAGGGGATTTACTCCTGTTACTAAGTTCTTTGGGCCATTGCATTGTGTGCAAGGGGAAAGCAGTAAAACAAGAGTTTGCAGTAAAACAAGAGATCCACAATTCCTGGATACCACTTAATTGAACAACTAGAGACAGGATGCAGATCCCACATCAGGACACTTATGCCCACAGGTGTTCTAGGTGTCCAAGGCCCTCTGTGGCCCTTAGTGATCAGGCTGATACACCAGCTGGGTCAACAGGCATTTCAAATGCCCAAAAGTGATCACCAAGGCTCTGCAACTCCTTCCATTGACCAGGACACCACTGACAGGAGGAGGATAGCAGACACCCCCACCTGTACAGACCCCTGCTTTTAGGGCTCTCAGGGATGAATTCCACCTTGGGGTTTGCAGATGGACTTTGCTGCCTTTCATGGGCAATCATCAAGAGGGGCTGGAGGCTGGAGCACACACTGGCCACGATGTGGTGTCCTGAGGTATGACCATCCATGTTCCCACTGCCCAGATTAGCTGTCCATGTGCCTGCTGTCCCCCCAGCAGACTCACAGTTACAAGCACCAGATAAATCATGTCACAGTGCAAGAGCAAGAATGAGAGCATCACAATCTGGAACTGAGGTTGTGGATAGGAACTGCAAAGCTGCATGAGAAAACTGGAAAAAAGAAGTTGTCCTTTAAATTAATAAAACATGTCACCCGCAATAAACAGAGCTTAATACAGATCTGAATGCATCAAAGAGAATAGAACTAGATGGAAAAATCAATTATGTGTTCTACAGAACCGAAATAGAGACCTGGCTGGAAGTCTTCCAATGGAAAAATTTTACTTGCAAAACATTGACTGTAGTTAATTGTCTTGAGGATACTTTTGGCCTTCAATTAATAAAATCAACTGAAGGAAAATAGTGGAGATATAATTTTCATAACATTGAACATTTTTCTATTTGGACATCATCAGTCTTTTTCTTTGTATTATGAGCTATAACCTATTCCCAAAAGCTTATTTCAATCAAAGTCTTCATTTTTGTTAGTGTAAGAAGTTTCAAGATGTTTTAACCATCTTGTATTTTTTCACAATTAGGATTCATTTGCAATATTCATTCTGGAATGGAAAAAAAAACCTCAAAAAAGTAAAATTTCCTCTGCAATGAAAACTAACTTTTGGACTAGCTGTTTATGTTCCTCCTGAAATATCTTTACTTACTGGCCTTTCTTTTATTTATATTATAATAGATTCCAGCTTTTGAAAATAAAAGCACAGTTGTTGACTAGGACATTCTTCTCACACCTTATAATATGTCTGCACAAGAATGCAAGCAAATTTTACCCTCTTTGATGTATACCATGTTCCTAGAAATAGTTGTATGATAAACATGTGTCTAAGTAACTCAGATTTATTATGTTTGCCAGAGGGTTTGAAAAGCTCCATTATATTATTTATTGAATGTATTTTTTCTTTTGTTCATCCCTAAGACTCAGGCTAAAAACTTTCCCAGTCTACACGGAATCTTTTATGGATACAAGGAAAAAGATCTACAAGATCTACATTTTTAAATTGTTTGTCTGGATTTTCTCTCTTTTTTTATGGGAATAGGAATGAAAAAGACCTGCACAGAACTTCTGTAACAGAGATTGGATATCTGATGACAAAAAAAAATGGAGAAAAAGACTACTTGAGAGATTCCAGGGGATGGAATAAAGACAAGAGGCCAAGGAGAGATGATATTTTCTCAAGAAAGTTAAGGTAAGAGTGCAAGGATGAACATTCTAATTAGGCTGGTGACTAGCCTGGCTAAAACAGGGGCTTTGGGAGCTACAGGGAAAAAAAAGTTGTGGAAACTATATCATATGAATTAAGTATAATGTAGGGGAAATAGAGGCAAGGCTGAGGCAAGAGAGAGGCAGGAACACACCAGGAGCAAGGGGGCAGGATCATGGTGGCTTTGCAGCTGGTGGTGTCCTGCAATGCTCAGGACCCAGAACTCATACAGAGGAGTAACATATTTGTCTGACAAGCTGACAGAACACCCAGGCTGGGGGACATGCAGGTCCTGGCAGAGGGAACAGAAAAGAAAATCACAGCACATATTAAGCAGTAGCTACCAGGTGACATCTAGAGGAAGAGGAATCCCTTTGATAGAAATACTGGTAGAAAGAAAAAGACCAGGGAACACCCTGTTTCACTGCTTCAGGATGCTGCAACTGTTGGCAAAAGACATAAATTTATTGCGTTTTTGGTTAGTTTTTTTTTTAATAAGTCTTTTCTGTAACCAGGTAACCAGTTAGTTAGTTAGTTACATATTAGGGGGAAAGAGGAAAGGCTTTATCACTAGTAGTTAATTGTAATTGTCTCAATTTTTAAAAAATCATTAGCAAGGAAATAAATAGCATTCATCATGGAATTGTCAGAAAAAAATGTTATTTTCCCCCTAGGGTAAATGGTAGGCTTTGTGGGGGAGGACAAGCAGCTTCATTTTAGCCAGGAGCTGAATGCCATTTTTGTCATTTTCAGAAGCAGGGCATGGAAATGTGGTGTTGATGGAGAGAGTGGACATCTTTGAGAGGAGGCTACACAGATAACTGTGAATGCTTTTAGGGTGAAACTTTTAGAGACCAGAGAAGAGATAAGAGATTGTTGGAGCATCTTCTATTTGTCTGTATTTCTGTGACTTCACGTGCACATCAATTATTATTATTTCTTATTATATTGTGCATTCTGTTCTTGTCCTGCTTTGAATCCCATGTTGTTTTTTCTTGTCTAATTGACACTGAGTTCAGTGCTTGCTGAATTATATCACAAGTGTTTCTTAGTTCCAAGTGGCATTGAGATCTGACAGCCTCTTTTGCCAGAGGAGTTTCCTTTTTCTTTGAAGTCATTACATTCAATAACACAAGAGACATGACAAGGCAGAGAGAAGAGATTGCAAACAAGAGAAGCCAGACTCCACAGAATCCATAGCAAAACTGACAACTGAACCCACATCTCCTGGATCCCCAGAGAGTATCTCATGTGAATGACTATCCTATTAATCTTGGGGGCAGGACAGGCTGTCATGAGCCACTGAGGAGCCTCACATCAGCAACTGCCACCTTCTCTCTTTCTCAAGTTAAGTGAGTATAGGAGCTATTGGGCTGAGTCTTAATTGTGAAAGCCCAGGAATTACTCCTGAGGCTCCAACATCCCAATGAATGCAAAGTTTTGATCTCAGCATCACGAGCTAACGAGCCTTTCAAAGCTCCCCTCAGGTCGTCTGGAGCCACTCCCCAGCCACAGACTTAATTTTCTCTATACACTCTGAAAAATGTAGTCTATTTATTATTCTACCCACAAGCTGGCTTGAGGCTACTTGAAGCTATTGTTTAGGGTTTTTTTCCGGTCTGTTAATTATATCTAAAGTTGGCAAACTACCATTTGTGATGTAAAGCTACATGTGATGTGTCCCTAAGCCAAATCACATACTATCTTAGCCTGGAAAGCTGGCAGCTAGCAGCCAAACACAGCAAAACCTGGGCTCTGGAGGTGTCCCCTGAGCATGTGTAGGCAGCAGCAAAGACAAAATGAGGAGGTACCAAAAGGGCAGATCCTGCAGCACTTGCTCAGTTTTTATGGCAATCCTTTGCTCAGGCAAAACTCTTATTTGTTTTAGGGAAGTGAAGGCTTTGGAGCGTGGATTTGCAGCGCTTATAGGCAGACAACCCCTGGGGAAAGATCCTCTCTGTGCCACTGTTTTTGATTGAGATATTGATACCAGGTTCTGCTGCTTCTCACCACTGTCCCAGCACGGTGAGAGTCCCTGGAGTGGTGGGGACAGCCAGCAGCAGGGACATGTCCCACACCCCACCATGGCCATGCACAGAGAACAGCCAGCAGCAGGGACATGTCCCATACCCTACCATGGCCATGCACAGCAGTGCTGGGGACAGTCAGCAGCAGGGACACGTCCCACACCCTGCCATGGCCATGCACAGAGGGACAGCCAGCAGCAGGGACACATCCCACACCCCACCATGGCCATGAACAGCAATGCTGGGGACAGCCAGCAGCAGGGACAGGTCCCACACCCCTCCATGCCCATCCATGCCCAGCGGTGCTGGGCCCAACAGAGCCCCATGCCAGGAAGGAGCCGCCCTGGCTGTGGCCCTCACTGCCCAGCGTGGGGCAAAGCCGAGCTGAGCTGAGCCCTCCGCCGGCCTCTCCTCACACACGGCCCCCTCAGCACCGCTGGCTTGCAGGGCGAGAGGTCCTGGCAGGGCACAGCCGGTGCCAGGCTCACACAGGACAGCTGTCCCCACAGGATCTGCTCACCAGGGCCGCGTGCTCCTGCACACTCAGACTGAAATGGCACCAAGGCTCCCAAAGGCAGTGCAGAGCCTTGACTCCTGTCATTCATGAATCCCAACCTGAGGTGACAGAGCTGTGATGGGTCAAGGGAAGGCTCCACCATTGCAGCCCCTGGTATTCACATTCACTGTCAGCGCTCAGGAGAGGAAAAGGGCAAGGGCTCCGTGCTGGCCATGACATAAAGGGAAGGATAACTCCAAGAATCCCTCTGAATTCATGCATTTTCCTAAGAAACCACCATATGTGGCTACCAAGGCCTTACCCATGGGAGACAAACAGCCATGTCTCTCCTCCAGGGGTGACAAATCTCCAGCAAAATCCACTGTGAACCTTTCTGAACCTTTCTGCGGCCCACACCAGGAGGGACAGCTCAGGCCTAAGCAGCCATGACTTTTAGTTGCTGCAATAAGAAATCCGAATGGAAAAAATCTAACCAGAATGGAATAAAAAATATTTTCATTTTGCAAAGCCTGAAGTGAATATTTTTTTACACTTTTTGCAATTTGTGGAATGTTTTTGAAGTGTTTAATCTTTTTTGGTAGTTCAGCTTTTAGTTTCTTATTTGCTGCCAAATATAATAGACTAAGTGGTGGCCACAGAGTAGCACTTTTCCCCACTTTTTAAAATTTACCCTTGTCACCCTAAGCTTTCAAGACATTATAAAATTGTGGAAGTTCTGAAAAATTAAAGAGTGGCAGAAAGAAAATCAAAAGAAAAGTGATGAGTGGGGAGAACAAGGGTTATTCAAGGAAAAAAGATCAATAGGTTCTCATCTGGCAAGCGGGTGTTTTCTCAGAAATCTGGATGGACTGAATGACAATCTCAGGGCCACCCTCACAGTTTGTGCAGCCTCTGACTCCACTGTCAGATCTGCTGTACAGAGGCATGAAATGATTTTGTGGTACAACACTTATGCTTTAATTACATGTGCATTTCATGCCATGTAGCAAAGAAATCTGAGGCAACTTAATTTAGCCAATTACTCTGAGATCAGGGCTAGTGAAGTCTCTTACATAAACATTTCAGAGCCTATGCAATCCATTTCCTTCTTTGCACAAATAAACCTCGCCCTTCTGTAAAATTTTGCACACAGAAAGAAAATTGGCCAGAGCAAGTCCCCTGGTAGAAAAGTTGCTTTCTGCAGCTACTCAAAAGAGATATTTTATGAGCAAATCTATAAAGTTGTGTGAAACAATGCTCCAGCCCCAGTAAAAAAACAGGGTGAGCTGGCTGGATCTCGGGCTATGGCAAATAGATGTGGAGGGGAATGGCTGGGTCAGCAGCAGCCAGTGTGGTGGCAGTGCCATTCTGGGTGGTCCCTGGTGGGTTTGGGGACCATGGCTCTGCAGGCGCTGCTGCAGGGCTCACAGGGGACTGGGCAGTGCAAAGGTGCTTCCCCAGTTTGGCAGCTGTGACTTGGCTCAGGCTCAGGTCCAGCTCCATGCTTTGGTAGTAAAATGGCAATATAACAGCAATACAGAATTTCACAAAAATTCCTTCCCACCTTAACAAATTACTCAACAGAATGTTTTATTTGTAGAAAATTCTAGAAATTTCATCACTGCTTTATATCAAAAACTTGTACAGTAATTTCACGACTATAAGGCGCACCCTTTTGACTAAAATTTTCCCCTGAACCCGGAAGTGCGCCTTATAGTCCAGTGCGCCTTATCTGATGGACTAAGTTCGGAAATTTGCAAACCTGGAAGTGAGAGCTGCGAGCCGTGGGGCGAGCCGGCAGGGCCACGGCTGCTGGGTGGAGGCGGGGACAACGGGGCTGCAGCTGCCGGGAGGAGGCGGGGCCGAAGGGCCAGGACTGCCGGATGCCCATGGGGCCAGGACTGCCGGCTGCCTGTGGGGCCGGGGCTGTTGACTGGAGGCAGGGCCGCGGGACCGGGGCCACTGGGTGGAGGCGAGGCTGGGGCTGCTGGGTGCCCTCGGGACCGGGACTTCCTGGTGCCTGCGGGGGCCGCGGGACTGGGGCTGCTGGGTGCCTGTGGGACCGGGGCTTCCAGGTGCCTGCGGGGGCCGCGGGACTGGGGCTGCTGGGTGCCTGCCTGACCGGGGCTGCTGGGTGCCCGTGGGACGGGGGCTTCCAGGTGCCTGCGGGGCTGGGGCTTCCAGGTGCCTGCGGGGCTGCGGGACCGGGGTGGCTGGGTGCCTGCCCAACGGGGGCAGCTGGGTGCCTGCCTGACCGGGGCTGCTGGGTGCCTGCAAGACTGGGGCTGCTGGGTGCCCGCGGGGCCGCACACCGGGGCTTCCGGGTGCCTGCGGGGCCACGGGACCGAGGCTGCTGGGTGCCCGTGGGGCCGCGGGACCGGGGCTGCTGGGTGCCCGCAGGGCCATGGGACAGGGGCTGCTGGGTGCCTACCTGACCGGGGCTGCTGGGTGCCCGCGGGATGGGGGCTTCCAGGTGCCTGCGGGGCTGGGGCTTCCAGGTGCCTGCGGGGCTGCGGGACCGGGGCGGCTGGGTGCCTGCCCGACCGGGGCAGCTGGGTGCCTGCCTGACCGGGGCTGCTGGGTGCCTGCAAGACTGGGGCTGCTGGGTGCCTGCAAGACTGGGGCTGCTGGGTGCCCGCGGGGCCGCACACCGGGGCTTCCGGGTGCCTGCGGGGCCACGGGACCGAGGCTGCTGGGTGCCCGCGGGGCCGTGGGACCAGGGCTGCTGGGTGCCTGCAGGGCCACGGGACAGGGGCTGCTGGGTGCCTACCTGACCGGGGCTGCTGGGTGCCTGCGGGACCGAGACTTCCAGATGCCTGTGGGGCCACGGGACCGTGGCTGCTGGGTGCCTGCGGGGCCGCGGGACCGGGGCTGCTGGGTGCCTGCCCGACCGGGGCTGCTGGGTGCCCACGGGGCTGCGGGACCGGGGCTTCCGGGTGCCTGGAGGACCGGGGCTGCTGGGTGCCCGCAGGGCTGCGGGACCGGGGCTTCCAGGTGCCTGGAGGACCGGGGCTTCCAGATGCCTGCGGGGCCATGGGACACGGGCTGCTGGGTGGAGGCAAGGCCGGGGGTTCCGGGTGCCCGCGGGGCTGGGGCCACTGTTTGTTCGCAGGACTGGGGCTGCTGGCTGGAGGTGGGGCTGGGCCTTCCGGGTGCCCGCAGGAACGGGGCTGCTGGGTGCCCACGGGGCTGCAGCCGCTGGGTGCCTGCAGGACCCGGGCCGCTGGATGCCTGCGGGGCTGCGAGGCCGGGGCTCCTGGCTGGAGGCGGGGTCGGGGCTGCCGGGTGGAGGCGGGGCCACGGTGCCACGGCAGCCGGATGGAGGCGGGGCCTCGGCCAGCAAACACACGGGGGGAGCTGGGGGCGGAGCCTCGCTGCAAAAAAAAAAAGTGCGCCCTATAGTCCGGTGCGCCTTATCTGATCTACAAAGTTGCGAATTTTGCCGACTCCTGGGGGTGCGCCTTATAGTCCGGTGCGCCTTATGGTCGTGAAATTACTGTAATTCCCTTGTCACCCATGCATGATGCAGAATTGAAACCACTGTGATCTAGCAAACAGCAAGGGAGGCAAAGAGGAAAGACATGACAAAGGTGTCCACATGTTTTAGCATTTGCCTTTTACTGAATATATCTGAAGCAGACAGCATTGCTTGGAAATAAAATAATGTAAGAGAATTTAGAGGGCAACATCTGTTTTAGTGTCAGAATTCATTAGTGAAGTAAAGGGGAACACAGGTACTGGGGGGATTTGGAAAACCTGAGATTACAAGCAAATGTGTCATTCAGCATACACTATTTTCTGTTTCTTGCAACTTTGCTTGACAGATGAAAAGAATTTGAGTACAGCAAAAGAGTGTATGTGAGGGTTAGAAGTATTATGGTACTCATTATCCTTCATGGAATCCTCCTTAATGATTTGTTCTGTGGCCATATAAAGGATCACAAATGCAATAAAAGTGGGAAATATTGAGTTAAAGCAATGTCTGGCATGCTGATGTCATCTATACAATAAACAAATGTCAATGTGGAGCTATAAATAATCTCTTTATCATAATCTTGAACTGATTCGATACCAGATGTATACACACTTCATGAAAATTCCTTAGCTTTGAAGAAAGAGGACAATAACCTGTAACATGAACTATATGAATATCTATGTGTGGGTGTCTGTGTGCTTCCTGTGGGTAGTATATGCTATGGCAAGAGGGCACAGGGCTGTTCTTCCCTGCTGTCGATGCCTCTGTGCCAAGCACGACACACTCCTGTGAGATGCAGACTGTACGGATCACTCTGGGCTGGTAAAGACCTCCCCAGTGACAGGCAGGTCCTTGGAAGCATAGAAAACACTTTACGAAGAAAATGTCATGTATGAGAGAGATCTGAGCACACCTGGGCTTTCCCTCTTCAAAACAAAGTGAAGTACATAGTGACAAAATATCACATGAACATACATCTGTGCTGAAATACCAGTCTTGGGCATCTAAATCCATCCTTTTGTTTCAGACCTCTTTTTAATGCTGCTTACATGAGATATTTCTGTCCAACAGTAGCTTTTACACTGCAATGATTGCATTTAAAAAATAGAAAAAAATCCATTTCATCGGTCAAGCAGCATCTTGGGGCTGACTCAAGCCAATGAGAATCTTTCCATTGACGTCATTAAGCTTTTATTCAGGCTCTTAATCTGCAATCAATCAACCCTTAATATTATTCCATGCAGAGCTCCATGCCTTCGTTTGGTGATAGAAAAAGATGAGACCAAACATTTGTCCAGCTACCAGTACTGGCAAATGAACCTGGGTCATGATTACATTTCCAGTGAGCCTCAGTCAGGAGTTATCCCAAAATGCACTGTTCTGCCTTTTCTCCCTTGTGTACATTCCTCCAGATTTGTGTTTTGGCTTTCACGCTACACTGGACTGCTCCTGCTGATCTAAACTGGAGAGCCCAGTGCTGTGGCATCCTGAGTGCTGCTGGGGACAGCCAGCCTGAGCCATGGGCTGTCTCCAGGGGCAGGCAGTGTGTCCCAAAAGCAGGCTCTGGGATGTTAAATCCTCCTACGGTAGCACAAGGTATTTACTAACAGTGCTGAGAAGCTGCATGAGATTGTTAGGGGAAAAAAAGGTCTAAAACCCCGATCTTCCCTGGCCTCTCTCAGCAATGCATACAGTACACCTCATTTAAACCTTTTCCTCGCCAATGGGCCATGGCTTGCATTCTCTCTGCACAAGCTGCCAGAATAATGAACATCTGTCTAGGGACTTTGATGACAGGGTCTTTATCTCTTGTTATGTTCTGGTGGTCTTTCTGCTATGCTTTCATCATACCTTTTTTAGAGACAAGAGAGCAGGAGCCTGGGTCTGCTCCTGCAGGGACAGTTGCACAGGACCTTATACAGCTCAATGAATCACACACATCAGGACTATGATGTGTCTGTAATAGGTGAAACAATTTTCCTCATATAGCAGCAGAAAAGAACATGCAAAAAGGAAGAACTGAAATGCAGGGCACTAATAGAGGTGTCTGAAACATGGTCTGGTACACTGGAAAACAGGAGGTTACCTGGAAGAGGAGATACATAAGGGAAGGCTGCACAGCAGAAATAAGTTCAAACACAGGCACAACAGTGACTGCAGAGGTGCCAGAGATGGTGAGACCCCAGGTGGGAATTGGGCTTTGCTGCTTCCTATTGCAAGTCTGTCGTTTACATTTGGAAATTTTTCAATAAAACCTTGGCTTTATTTGCTTTAGTGCCCAGTTGCCCCTGAAAGAATAAAAATTAACCAGCAACCCCATGAGGTCAGACAACAGGGAGAATGGTTTTAACTTTCAAGGACAGGGAATTCAGGATAGCTCTCAGGGCTAAAGACAGCAGAGCTACAAGTACCCACCTGTACTTGAAGGTGTCAGAGGCTTGGCCCAGACGTAAACTGGAGGCCAAATGGACAGATTTAGAGGAGTACAGAGCACCCAAACAGAAACTGCAGGTTCAGAGAGTGTCCACATGTCTAAAGTAGACCAGGAATCACTTCCATGTCTCTTCAGCTTTGGTCTCATATTTTATTCATGCCGACTTCATCATTCCTGCCATGGATTGAGGAGTGAAGTGTGCAGTCAGACAGGAAAGGAAACTCCTGGACAAAGGGATGCAGGGCTCAGGGCTGGCCTGCTCTGCTAGCAGACAGCAGCTTTCCCCCAGACCAGGGGCACACACTGCCCAGGACTGCTTTTGTGGACTTGAGAGGTGGGAGAGCCCCAAGGGCAGAACTGAGGGTCAGGGAGAAAGGAGAGGGGCAGTAAAGTTCAGAAGCGTGCTTGAGCTGTGGCACATCTGGGTGAGGGTAAAGATGGTCAGAGATCTCTCACAGGAGGTTTGTGTGGTAAAAACCTTACTGTGTCTGTAGTTTCATTTCTATGCTAAAGATCAAATACTTGCCACTTAAGAGTTAATTTGAGGTGAAACCATAAACTAAATTTTTTCTCATCTCTCACCATTCATCTTTTCTGGGAAGATATAAGCATACACAAGTCAGAGCTGGAAAATGAGGAGTAATTGATGGAGCAGCCAGAGGGCTTTGTTGTAGCCACATTCATTTCGTGCTTGTGAATTATGCCAACAACAGCAAATAGATTTACATTAGTAGCACATTCAGGATAATCTCTTGGTGTGTAAAATATGTACAGGTACCCTGATACTACAGATTCTGCAGAGATATGCTTTATCAACAACACACAGCTTTGTTTCTGAATTAATGCTGAATGTTCCAGGTGCTCTGTAAGACTGAAGGCCTTTGCACTATAAATCACAGGAGAGCAATAATTTTAGCCTTTTACAATGAGAAAGCTTGTTCTGGGAAATCTTTCCCTCTCTAAGGCCCCCTCTTGACTTTGAGTAGTTTGGGCTTGCAGGTCTCCCTAAATTTCTAGGCTAGAATTTACAGATAAAAATGCAAAAAACAGGTCTCTTAATATTTGTCCCAAATGTAAATATAATATGACACTAAGGCAATGATGCTCAGCTGGGAGGCATGAGACCTTTTCTTTTGTGACTTAGGGCCACAGGAAATTAAAAAGTTTAAACTGAGAAGGGACAAAATAGGGTATGTGTAATATTGTTTCTTACATTGCTTCCCTCTGGCATCAGGGGACCCATTGATAGCCTGACTCTGCCACAAGGTTTCTGCCATTTCAGGTGTCCTTGGAGTCTTACCATCTGGACATGCAAGAAATGCAAATGTCAGCTCACAAGACACATTTTCTTCCTTTCAGCACAACAGGAAAAGGAACTCATTTGGAAAATGTGAAATGAATATAATTAATGACTCTCAGAAATTGAGAGGAAAACGTATCCAAAGTAAGTAACTGTACAAAATCTCATTATGTTTAGATCAAAGTGTTAGTGTCTGATTGAACAGGCTGTTTTCAGAGGTGTATCAGCCCTACAGCCAGATAGGCCAGCCTTTTTTCAGCATTGTAAAACTGTTAAGAATGGATGATACCCCGATTTTCCCACCTACTAATGCTGCTTGGCCAACTTTGGTTGAATAAATCTGATAATTAAACAGCTGCAAAGTGGTGCTGGTTGCATTGGAGCTCAAAATCTCTCTGCCATGTAAACCAGAGCTCCATCACAGAAGGAGAGGGATCACAGGCTGCCTGGGAATGCAGGAGGGCTCGATGGGCTCTGAGCAGCCCAGCGTGGGAGGAAGGCTGTGCTGCCTGTGCTGAACCTGCCACCCTCGGCTGCATGAGCAACAGCAATTGCTGGGGTCAGCTGCCCCCAGTGAAAGATTCTGAGCAAAATCGTTGCTGCAGCTCTGCGAAAACTACCTTGTTTCTGACTGACTTAAGAACGAGAAAAAGAAGAATTAGAAAGCAATCATCTATCTGGGTCAAATGAAGGAGGAGGATTACGATGCAGGGAGGTACCTGGACAAGCATTTCTGCAGAGGGGATTAGCACAGCTGGGCTCATGAGCTGAGTTTCCAGATGTTTTGCTTCCCCCATCTCTGGCCTCCCGAGGCTGGGACACCTGCAGTAAGCTCCTGGAGCACTGTGGCCAAGTACCTTGGCTCCCAGGGGGGCTTCTGCCTTTGGGCAGAGGAGCTCACCTGCCTGGGGCAAGCTGCAATTCACTTGGACCCTAAAACCGATGGCAGGGTGAGACAAGCTCTGTAACTGTCCTGTCCAGCCTTTTGTTCCCAGCCACCAGAAGGTGAATTAAGGAGGATTGGGGTTGCACTGTTATTCTTCTAGATAAATGCTACTGACGTCTGGCCACTCTTGGCTGGCAGTTATTTTGGATTTCTATTATATTTGCATATTTTAAGCTCAAGAAAAACAGCTGAGGTCACAAGCTAGGCACTTTCAGCAAATCTCAGGGAAGAAAACAAACCAAAACCAAACCAAAGCCAACACAGAAGTGTCTAATAAAGGTGCCCTTAGAAGGTGGCTATGTCAGCATGCTGCCCACTGACCCTGGGCAAGGAGGGGAACACTGAGATGGACAGAGCAGTGTGGCAGGGAAAGCTGGACCAATCTGCAAAACCATGCAGCTCCTGTGGGGCTGCAAACGGGGGCACTTTCTGAGCCCCTCCAGGCTGTGTCTTAGGTGAGCTCTCGGTCTGGCTTTGCAGACCCCGCACTTTGCAAAGGCGTGCTACAAACTCAGCCAGCATGTCAGCACAGCCTGAAGGCAACCAGCAGGGAAACAAGCCCAGGTCTGGCTTTTTCACTCTTTCTAAATATATGGGCAGTGGCAGGTGTAAAATTACACCAACCAAGCAATAACTCAGACCTGTTTGAGTGCCAATTATGTGTCTTTTTACAACATTGGGCCTCTGCCTGAACACATCATTTAGGAGAAAAATATGTTGTAAAAGCGTATTCACTATAAAGAATGCTATAAAAATGATTCTTAATATTGGTCTCACTTGTTTAATCTCCAATCTTCTTCTGTGCTCCTCCCTCATCCTGGGATAAAGGAGTTTTGGATGCCCCGTGTTTCATGCACAATCTTGTAGGGTTAGCGAATAGGCCATCAAAAATAAATATACATAAATCTTAGCCATGTATGGTCTCCAGACAGGGAAAATGGCTCACAAAAACCAGAAAGATGACCACCCATTAAAAAAATGCTGGACAGTATTATTTTGATGGCAGGCACTCAAGCTGCACAGCGCACAGCACAGTTTACAGAAGAGACTGCTGATTGAACACGCTGCCTTGGCAGGCAGAGCAGCGCCCAGGGCACAGGGTCAGCCTGGGTTACAGACTGGTGCTGCTGATTGCCACCAGAACTAAGAGTTTAGCCTGTGCTATTTGGTTAATAACAACTAAAAATTAGGTTAAGGTGGTGGGATCCTGTGTCTAAAACATACGAGTGTGGATTCTGTCCTTTGCTGACAGGAATGCTTTATGTATGAACTCGCTGACTTTGTGGGTGGAACCACTGCCTGCTCTGAGCCATAAGGAACTTCTGTGGGCAATTAACCAAACTCACCCATGGAAGAAGGCTCGAAGAAGATAGGCAAGGATGATGTGCTCATGAAGCTCAGAAAACCACACAGGAAGTGACCACAGATGTAGTACAGGAAGCTGAACTTAACACAAAGAGGGACAGAGGGCAGCCTACATTTTAGATAAACAGCTGTATCTGTTGAGTGGGCCAACTGGTTGTGAAAATGGCCTTTCCTGAAATGATTAACTGGTAGTATTATCTTCCTCAGCCACCCACACCAGCATGGGGGAAAACAATTTGTGGTTCAGCCCCACACAGAGTCTAAAATTCAACAAAATGGACGCTGAAGAGAGCAACGGGTCTGAGTTGGTCTCAACCAGTAATGGAAATCATGTATTTCAATCTACTTGTGCATCCAATTTGCTTTATTGTGTTTGCCTTGTGATCACTCTGTTACATCAGAATTTCATGCAATGACAAATATCTACTAACAAGTAAACATCTTGAGTGAAATCTGAAAGAACTTAGTGAGAGGATGACAATCACCTCATTGACTCAATCGAGTCATGACAATTCCACATGTTACCCTCCCCAGGAGACAGGCTCAGGAATCGATTTTCCAAGCCCTTTGGAGCAGTAAAGCTGACTGCATATTCCTGTAGACCATATCATGCTTGGTGTCACTGCATTTTCCAATATTTCCCTGTAATTTCCTGGCCTGCAGATGATTAAGGGAATTAATGTGAAACCACAACTTATTTGCAAACTTCCCAAAGCACAGCATAAGCCTCTAGAAACCCTCTCACCTTCATGCCCCCAAGTTTCTATCCTGGCTCTTCTCCGTCATTTCCATATCCCTTGGGTTGCTCACAATCACTGGTGGGACTCAAGTGAACAGAAAAATCATATACTTATTATTGTTCATATTCTGTACAGCTGAAGGGGGAAAACTGAGTCCATATTCTTGGACAGCAGCATGCAGAACAATTCAAAGCACACCCATGCTTTTATTTACGTGTTTATAATTATATTGCACACAATCTTATAATGTGGTATTATAATAGAAAAACATTTGAATATTTTTTTATTATTACATGTAGGGTATATTTTTATATTTAAATGTGTAACCTTATATTGTTTAGCCCAACCAGTGTAAACACTGAAGCCTTAAACCAGTTGAAATGTATCAGATGAATGTGGTAGTGCTTTTTCTTGTGACACAGACATATTTATAAGGAATTATTAGACACATGCAGTTATTCTGCTGAGAGACAGTTTTCTTTTGCTGACACTATATTCCTCAGTCTGCAGAAACTGTTTCTTTCCTTACAAGTCCTGCTTTAATAACACTTCAAGCCATTTAAAAATCCACACTACAAGCAGAGTCGAGAGGTGTAGAGTAGCGTGGAAGTCAGGGTGAGGAGAATGCAGCCAGGTCTGGGGCTCACACAGATGTTGCTGTGCACAGCTGCAATGAGGGGCACCCTTTTGGTAAGGGAGTTGCAGAGCAGGGCTCAAGGGCTACACATTCCCATGTATGGCAGAAAATGCACTTTTGTTAGCATGAAGAAATAGTCTGCACCAAGTCTCAGACACATATTCCCTGGGCTGCTAGCTTCTGCTAGCTCCTTTCAAAATGAAGTGTCTTACATAGGCTTTTTGCATGTGAATTCATGACAAAGCCTGAGGTACCTGCTGTACTTTGACCTTCTCAATATCCTCCTGGCCTCGGGCTGCCTTTACCCTTTCTTAATTTGCTCCCAAAGCCCCAATTCACAGCAACCTCATTTCAGCTGGGGAAAAGAAAATGCTTCCAAACTCTTCAGCATTCCTGATCATCATCAGCATTTCTGAGCATCATCACAACCCTTCCTTCCCTTCCACTGCCATTGTGAAAGACCGAACTAGAAGTTTATAATTTTTGGCCAATTATATTTCAAATTTGGATCAATGAAAGCAACAAAGCTAAAACAGACTCAGTGGGACAATCAGACACTGAAAGGCATTACCCTTCTCCATGGGAGGAACCTGGCTGTGAGGCTGATTTCTCTCCCAGGCATTGCAGAGGGAAATGGGGGGAGAGTTGGGGACTTTTGGGTTTGAGACAATTTAGGGTTCTCAGGACTCCATCAGGTTCAGATGTAGCAAATTGGTGGACAATGGTATTGAGTATCTTTTAGAAATCTAAAAAAATACAGTCAGTGTAATGGTCCAGTGGTTCTGAGGCAGTCAGCAATTAACAGTCCCCTGGGGGAAAGTCTGTGGTAATTGGTTTATAGAACTGATCAAACTGGGAGAAACATCAAAAACCAGATTATGAGAAGGAAGGAGAATGCACTTGTGAAAGGAGATTTTAATTACTGCAAGAGGGCAACAAAGAGGCTGCAATAGCTACTTGTTTTACCTGTCTGTCTTGGAAAGGCCAAATCCTGCAAACATATCACCTCAGATATGTTCTGTAGGATGTCCTGGCATTGGCTTGTTCTATTTGCAGAGTACCTGATGAAATAATTATATGTTTCAGGTCTCTAGAGAATACTGGTATTAGAGGCAGTACAAACTAAAATGCCTTTTATTCAAAAGGCTTTGGCTTGTTAGTGAGATTGGACCAGCAGATGGTAAATACCAGCTTGTAATACAGTATAGTGCAGTTTGTTGCAAAAAATGTAACATAATTTAATGTGAAAGTAAGGAACCAATCAGTCAGAGCAATGAGCAGGGAAGGGATTGAGAGTATTACAGAAAAATCATTGAAACCATGAGGCCAGCACACAGCTGCAGTAATAAAGTCTGTCATAAAGTGGAAGGGACTGTAAGAGGGGACTTAGTGTAGATGGTATTAGTCAGAGCCCCATCTGCTCTAAGCCCCACACCACATAAGGGAGATGTTAATGGCTCAGAGGGGCACAGGGCAGCTCAGGGTGAGGACACCTATTTTACTACCAGGTTTATGGGGAGGAGGTGACCTACATGGAGGGTCCAGTGTTGCACAGGATGCTCTCCCACAGCAGACAGGGAAGTAGGAAGGGAGCTGAACCCAGGTTTGTACCTGCCAGGCCTTCAAGTCTTTACTTAGAGCAAATTTCTTGTATTCCTTGCATGCTTTCTGTTTAATTGCAAGTAAGACCCAAAAAGATGTTTCATTGTTTGTATGACCAGCCTGCAAATGTGGACCATCCCTGGTGCCTGTATGGCAAGTAAGCATTTTACAAATGTTTCACTGGTTAGTGAGCTTACCTTTCCTTAAACCTACCTGCCCCTCAACAAACCTTTCCAGAGAAAACAATCATCTTCCTCTAATTCCACAAAACCTGGGTTAGATTTCTCAAGTGAAATATTGGAAGATCACTGAATTGTTTAATATCATTATTCTGATTTTTTTGGCAAAGTTCTGTCTCAGACAATCATGATTTTCTGAAATATTCACTTTAGATGTAAAAGTCAAGCTGAGGTTCCCCTCCTTGTGTCTCCTGCCAGCCCAAACAGCTGAGACCAGGCTATGCTGCCTTGCCCCTGTGTGGTGCATGTCATTGTACCCCATCCCTCCACACCAGGCACCTTCTTTGTCTTCTGTGGGATTGCAGAGTGATGAATGAGTGCAGAATCTGAGCAGGAATTAATGAAGTTTAATACTGCCTTTGGCCAGACACAGTGACCACCACTTGATAGCTGAAGAAACGATTACATTCCACAAGAAACCATATAATTAAACCTACAGGAACCTCCACATCAAACACAAGTATGTGTCACTACCCCAGATGAAAGTACACATGAGGCATAGAAGGGGGGAGAGTTTTACTGCCTCTCTTTCACAAAGGCTTATGTGTTTGAGAAAGAGGCTGTGCAGCCAAGGGGAGCTAGCAGAGAAGATGTAAAAGAAGCCCTCAAAAAACCCTATCCCAATAGTGCAGTATAAAAAGCTCTGCAAGAAAGAAAGGATGTTTGACTGGGTTAGAAGTGTAAAACAAGAGATTATCCCCTTTTGTCTGATTTTTCCTGTGATTTGTGGCCAGTGAATACCCTTAGTGCATTAACAGATGTGTACCAAAAGGACTTTCTTCATTGTCATTTTTCCTTTTTAAGGAAATAGTCCACTATTCCTCATTTGGCTAAAAGCTTAGCATTAAAAGGGAAGTACAATACTGCTGTTGCCTGAGATTCAAGAGTGAATCTCAGCCTCTCTACTACCAACACAAAAAAGGAGCATGTGAAAAAAATTCTTGCCATTGAAGTCACTGGACTGGTATTCTGATTTCACACATGGAATATATCTGTTAAGGAAGCAGATGCCAATTTTATACAGGCAGTCTTTAGAGCAAAACCACAGTTTAAATAATGAGGGAGTGGGGAAGTGCATCAAAGGTTGGAATGAAACTTCATGCTAGCATGAATAAAGGCTAGCAGGGCTCTGGATGCATTCAGAACTGAATCTTTGTGATATTCTCTCATAAAAGTTAAGTGAGCGTGATGGAATTTTGCACACATTAGTTCACTTCCCACAAACACAGAAACACAAGGGGTCTCTAACCTCTCCTGGACCCAGGCCCAGTTACCCAAGCTCATGTCCTGGTTGTGTGCACAACCTCAGAGGCACTCCTGGCCCAGCTCCCCACCTTTGCTGTGTGCTCAGCATCTCTGGTGACACAGAGCTTGCTGCAGCTCCTGTGGCATGAAGGCCATCACAACAAGCCAACCCCACAAGGACCAGGAAGGGCCAAGCCCCCACAGGCAGGAGCAGGGCTGGATGTCTGCTGCAGTAAAACCAGAGGCAGGACTGGATGCAGTGCCATAGCTACAAAAACACCTTGGGGGCCTTCTGACCATGGAACCTGCAGTCTGCCTTTTGGACATCCAGAAGTGCAGAGGGCTTCGGTATGGGGGAAGGATCCAGTTATGACATCTGCATGCTGGATGACTTCCTGCCCACCTCATGCTGCCTGACTATACAGTGGATTCATTCTCTCTCCTCATTAACCAGAAGAAATCCATATGTGTCACCACTGAAGCTCATTACAGCTGTCAGAGGCAGCGGAGGCGGTCTTTCTGTGAGCAGTTAGATCAGTTTAGCTCCATTCTGCCCCCAGCACATCATCATGTCCTCATCAGATGTCCAACAACAGTGTGGCTTAAAAGGGATCCCTACAGAACTGGCAGCCTTTTAAGGGACTTGTAGTTTTGTCAATGTACTTTGGGATAATTACTCCAAACAATTACAAACCTGGTTGAGAAAAATACCTCCACTCTTTATTTTAACCTATGTAACAGTTCCCCTATCCATTGATCTTTGTGTTCCATAACGATCTTTGATCTGGAATTAGGTCCTTTCTTAAGAAGCAGCCCACCTCATTCCAGGACCAAATAAAAAGCCATGTTCTGAAACACTCACCATTACTTTCAGGCTCATTTTGAAACATCTGCATAATCCAAGTGCAGATCAAAGCCTGCATGCCTGAAAATGTTCCCCTGACGATGAATGCAGGATTACAGTGTCCATCACACGACAGGTGGTAGGATACCGAAGGATCATATTTCTGGAGTTACTTGGGTTATATGCCAGGAGGAGTTTCACACATGAAACAGATCAATCAAAAGCAGCTTCGAGCTCCTCTTTGAGTGATGTAGAAACCTGCTGGTCCTCACCTGGCTGCTGCTGCTGCAGGTCAGTGCTGGGAAAGCCTCTGGAGCCAGGACTGGAGCCTCAGTGCTGGGCTGTGCTGTTGGCAGGGCAGGGACATGGACATGGCTCTGGATCAAAGCATCCTGAGCTCCTCTGGGCAAAGCACTTGAGTCAAGGAGCTCTCAGGCACAGCATGAGTGTGTAGTCAGACCATATCTTTTATCATCCCAAGGTATGGACCTTATCTTGGGGTGCTGTGCCGACTGATCTGCAAGTTACAACAGTTCAGGTAATTAAATTCTTTCTTGCCAGTAAATTTTAGACCCCTTTAGGCTGTTGCTGTCAATGATGACAAAGCTGATAGTTACTGTTCATGAAGCCAAGGTTGGTAACAAGCTACACTGTAAGGAAGATTCCACTCTGGGGGCAAATTTTCAGGGAGTGTTCAAAAAAGAAAGGTTTTCTCTATGTTGGACAGAAATTCCAGTGCCATCTCAGTACATATAACTATAGATCCACATATATGTATGTTAATGCACATGCATAAAAATAAATTTTATATATATGGTACTTAGTTATATATTTGCAGTTATTTATAAAAGGCTTTTCCCACTAGACAAGTTCAGTGCCAAAGATAATGCTCTTTGCATTGCATTTGCTTTAGCTTTCACAAAAGAAGGATGAAAAAGTGATTTTCTTTAAAATTTGGATATGTTTTAGAGGTTTGTTTAAGCTGCCTTTTGTGGCCTAGCAAGCTGCTGGAAATGGGGTTCTGTCAGACACAGGAAGTTAAAGGGCACTGTCCTCCCCAATGGCAATCTCAGCACAATACCCTAGAGAGCAGTGTAAAAGCCTTGTACTGCATAAGCACAAACCCACTATAAGTACATTTAATGGGATCTTCCCCTGGCCTGAATACACACTCTTTCATCATGTGCTGTAAACAAAATGCAATCTATTTACTTTACCTAAATCTTACCAAGGAGGTTGCAGTGAAACTGTGGGAACTTCATCTAGAAGTTATGGATGAAGAAATTCTGTTCTCCCAGAAATCACACAGAGAAAAGTCTGTGTCCTTCCTTACTTTGATGGGATGGCTCTGCCCTGCAGCTGACCTCCTATACTCATCTGTCATTGGAAGCAACACTAATGTGTACCTGCATCTCTTTGGGAAGCAATTGTGAATGTTACCCACTCTTGCTAAGAGAATAAACACAGGTTTGGGAACCCAGGCTTAAAACTGGCCTTGGGACTGCAGGTTACTTCAGTTAGAAACAAGAACTTGGTGTCATTAAAAAGAACCAAAAAAGAGTGATATTCACAAAGTAACACCTTCCAGTAGTTGAGTAAATGTGTTGGGTCCCAGCCAGCATCACTCACTTTGAAGCAATTATAAGATAAAGGGTCATTCATTAAGAAGTATTGCCTAAGAGCAAAGCAGTGCAGGTGCAGAGCCAGGATGTGCTCTGTGTAAGGGCAGTGGTCTGGGAACATCCCACCTGCCCTCCTCGGTGCTCCCTTCTCAGTCCCTTGGTCAGAGGGGACAGTACAACACCACAGTGATCCCAGGTGCAGTGCCCTTCCAGGCAGCCTAGAAACCTGCAGCCTCAACAGCCCTGCTTCCCTCAGCCTGATGTAAACCACAGAGAATTCCAGAGGGAACTGCAAACCACCAATTGTGACTGAATGTTACACTGCTTGTGATTTTCTGCTTTGTATTTTTGGATAGAAATTATTCATACTAGGCTAATATCCAACAGACTGATTTATTTGTAAAATTTTATACAAATGATTAAATATTAGGTAAACACAATTGTCTCTCAGCTGGCTTATAAATAGATATCTCAGTTACTGCACTGCATTCCAGGCCCCAGGGACAGCCTTCACTAGCTGATACAGACAACCCTATTAGGAAAAGGTTTTGCCATGGTTTTGATTGGGGTTGCACTTCAGTTGAAGAACTTTTTGACAACTTATTTTGAGAAATAAATGCAACAAAAGTTGTACTTGGAACAGAAAAAGAACAAGGTGGGAGAGGTGAGCAAGGAGGGAGGAAGGTAGAAAGGGAGGAAAGTAGAAAGTGAAGGAGGGGGAGAGGGAGGAAACAGGATTATTAAATATTCGCTCTTTATTTCCACAAGTAACTCATGAGCAACAAATTTAACCATAAAAATGTCATTGGAACAGATTTTGGGAAACACACCCTTACCTAACAGCAGTCCCACTGGGGTCTCCCTCTTCTGATCCTATCACAATTAGCAAATAGCAAACTTTGATTTTCAGCAGAAACAGACTTGTCCTCATAGAGAGCACAGATTTCCCACTTCAGGGGGCTTCAGAGGCAAGGACACACATCCATCTCTCTCTATGGATTGGTTCAACAAGGTATGAACTATTTCTGTTTAAATTTTTTGTCCTGCTTTTCCAACCAAAAGCCAAAGCCAGACCTGAAGCTCCTTTTCTTTTTAATTTTGAACGGGCCTAATTTTGTGCCAAAATTATCTGCAGCAGCAAACTAAAGCATGGTTACAGCCATATTTATTGGCATTCCAGAACCATGACTCACATGGAATTAGCTCTTGAAGCAGAACAATGTGAGCTGAAGAGGTTTACACTTGAGGCATAAACAAAAGGAGATGGATTGAGGATCCAACCTGCAAGAGATCAAATTTAGGAGAGGATTGGTGCAGTACAATTTTGTTAGTTACTGAGCTTTCTCCTTTTCTTCTTTTCTTCCCCAACGTTGAGGGTGAGGTTTTTGGTCAGTGATGCTAAGTTTTCATAGTTAATCTTTCAGAGTGAAATAGGTAACAGCAATTACCCTGCCTTTGTGCATGCTACCTGACTGTCCTTTTTTCAACTTGCCACTAAGAATAAACGTGAATGTTCAGTGACTAAAATGAGGAAAAGGATTAGGCCATGAATCACAGTTTATCCTTGAGGAATTTATTAGGTTTTTTTCAGAGCTCGCCACTACATTCACAAAATCCTCTAAAGATCTGGCTTATATGATGAGTTCTGCACATGGGAATTCTCACCTTACTGGGGCAGTTGGTAAAGATTCTGGCACTCCTCTTTTACTGTTGGACTTCATTTAGAGTCTGGGGAGCAGATGGTGCCTTTTGAAAGTTCCACTACAACTTTCCATATTTCCTTGAGTCTGCACTCCCAGGGTTGTATCCTTCACCACCATTCACCACCTACCAGCTGGAGGCTACTTGACAAGTTTATATAAATGTAGGCACTGTTTTACATGCAGCCTGCCTAATTTCTTCAGGATTCAGCTAATTTCAGTTATGCAGTGCTAAAAGCTGGTGGCTGCTAATGGGGAAGAGCTCCAGTGAGCTGCAGAGCAAACCAGTGTCTTGTGAAAGGCACAGCTGAGTGGCAGTGACACCCAGAACACGCTGGAGATAGAGCAGATGTCAGTAGCAGGAGGCACAGTAGGGCCAGAAATGTGGATCAGGCCTTGGAACAGATGGCTCCAGGGGCCACAGCCTGAGTGTCTGTCTGGATAGGGTGGATAAAAGCCAGCTCAGAGAAGGACCAGAGCTGGGACTGCCTCAGGGTGAGAGATGGCCTCTCTGTTCTGTTGTTACAGGGTGAAGTGCTGCATGAGTGCAGTTGCTGCGGAGGGCAGTGCATGAAATGGGATAGTTTTGCTTCATTTAATGGTAAAAGGCATTTCATTTCTTGGAGGTCCCTTTTTCTCCTCCCCCCCACATCATCTCTGTGCGTGATCCAGACTGGATTCCAAATGGGAGGAAGAAAGGAAACTCACAATTATTGACTTGCTCTGCCAAAGTTTGAATAGATTCCTTGGAAAACAAATGAAAGCCTGTTTAACTGGCCTGGAAAACATGAATGTGAACAATATTATGTACTGCCCTTTTTGTAACTCTATCACACTGGGAGATCATTATAGCAAAAGACAGAATAACATTATCCCAAGCTGCCTGAATTATAAATCCCAAAGGCTGTACTACACTAAAAATCCCTGGGTGATGGCAAGAGTTGGTCTCTTTCCCTTACCTAGGCAGGGAACATCAACTTCTTAGCTCAGCATCTCATTAGCTTTTGTGTGTCTGCTTTCTTCCTCTGCCCAACTCCCAGCTGGTGTCTGAGGCTTCAAAATATTTAATGCAAGAGAAACTTGAGACAGTCGACCAGAATTTGGAGTAGAAACAAAACCCCTGCCACCTTGCTTGTAATTTGCCACTCCTTTTGCCACAAGTCTGGCTTGTGAATTAGTAGATGTGGAAAAATCTCCTTCACACAAAGAAATGATCTAGCAGTGGAACATCTCCCACAAGTAGACAGATGCAGCTTTTCAAGATGTGCACTTCCACCACAAATGAATTTAAATTCACTTTTAGAACCAGTTGTTGATCTGACTCCATTAAATAGCCTGGTCTTCACTCAAAATTTCTTCATTTTCTTCATTTTTTACAGAGGCACTGAACCTTGAATGACTATGATATTGTACCTCTGGGCTGGCAGCAGCTTCTGCACAGGCTAATGGGCAGAGGCAGAAAGGTGGCTACAAACCACCTTTGCTAACCCTTTCAGCTCAGTTTGCAGCCTGTCTGGGCTATGATTGTCTCTGCACTAACTTGTGAGAAACAAATTTGACAACTAAGTCTTGAATTGCAGTCCATGAAATAACTTACATAAAGGTCACTATAGTGAGGTTGCAATGTACTTACACAAGACAAATGGGCATTGCCACAGCATCAAGGCATAGAAAATGCCTTGAAAAGCTGAGAAGAAGTAGAAGGCTTTAGAAGGCTTCACTGGAGACAAGCTGTTCTCTCCAGAGCACACACATAGGCAATGGTGACCAGTTATGCTGTGCTATTTTCTGGCTTCATGGTGCCCCCATACATGATCCTTTCAAGGAATCCTTTCAAGGCTACAGTGACATCAGAAGGTTGGATATTATTGTTGTGGAATTTTTGAGAAGAATTGAGAAGATGAGAATGGGCATCTTTTTTTCTTCTTCTTCAAGTCTTCAGAAATATATTGGTTGAAAGAGGTAAATAGGAAGAGCACACAGTTATGGCTAATGTCTGTTTTAAGGTAGATGCAAACTATGAATGAGAAAAAGACTTCCAATACTACAGTGAAAATGTTTAAAATGGAAAATTTCCTAAATGTTTCTCCAGTCAGCCACAAGCAATGGAAGCAACTACCTGCACAGCTACCCCATCCCACAAGCTGTCAGTGTCATCAGGATGTTTCTAGAGCAGGACCTGCTTTGGAGGTAGACTGTAGCTGAAATGCACCTGAAATGCTCCCATAAGTAAGTTTTTAGATGTTTATTATGCTTATTATTTCCTTCTGGGATGAGGACCAAAAAAGCAGGAATATCACAAGAAAAGCTCACTGCAGGGTTTCTGGCCACTGCCAGAAGTCAGAGAGCTGAGAATTGTTATGTGAAAGAGTGTTTTACTGGTCCATCATCTGGTGAAATATGGGGTATATGTAAATGCCAAATAAACATTAGCTTTCAGGTACTTGACTGAGCCCAGACTCTGAAAACTACAAAAACTACCCAAACCTGATTCTGACTGCTCTTTTTTTTGGGTTTTTTTTTCATTTTTTTTGAGGGCAGAGCACATAGAGAGTAGAGGCATAGCCCTCAAAATGGATACAACTGAAACGACTTTCAAGAATCACACTTCCTTACTGCTCCCTCTGAAGGACACTTGAAATAATTCTCCGATGTTTTGATTCATCTGAGTAGGTTAGAAACCAAGACAGTTCAAAACATTCCTTCCTGCTCTGTTTCTAATAACTTGTCCTTTGGAATAACAAATAATTCAGTGGGTGATTAGGCAATCTACGGAATCAGTGTATCATTGCACCTTTTTTTGAAACATTACTGTGGGGAAACAAATCTTCTTGGCCGTCAGTCAGCTACCTGGCTTTAGGAAGAAAGTTGTCTTGGGCAGCCTAATCTTAGACTATCTACATATAAAGTTATTTGCACTTTTTTCTGAAATATCTGGCATTAACCACTGTCAAAGAAGAAACTAAATAGGATTAATCATTAGCCAATTGTGGGAAATACAGTGTGATTAAGGAGCAAGAGTTTCCCGTGTTAGATTAGTTTTGTGGCAACATTGTAAATATCAAGAAATCTCTCAAAAAGACATGGAGAAATATTTCAAAATTCATACAAAGCTGTTTCCCTTTACCCAATTGTCTTTTCCAAAACAGAGACAGACAAAGTCAATGCAGGTCCTACTCATGGTGAGTGCTGACCCTGCTCATGGTGCCAGCAAGATCCCTTTTCCTCCCACTTCTGATTCTCAAGCTGTCATTTTCCTCAGGCCAATGCCAGCTGCAAAAGTAGAATTAGGAAAAGGATTCGATCTTCTGAGAATTCTCTAGAATCTAAAATCTCCATTTTTCTATTGTCTGACTTGATTTGCCATGTCACTTTGTGCAACCATTTAGGGAATGGTTCTCCTCTGAGTTAGGCTGGTAAGTGTGGGATGGCATTTCCATTCAAGCTTTACAGACCACTTTACAAGTTCTCTGTGAATGTGTTTTCATATTTGAAAAAGGAATTCAACGGGGGTTGAGTAACCAGGCCTTCTTATCTACAGAACAAACATAGTAGGAGGTAAAACAGAGAAGTGAAACCTCTTGTCCAGGCTCATGAACTGGGTTATCAGCAGAGGAATGGGAATAAGCCAGGTCTCATGAACTCAAGGTTAATCCACAGCCCTATTTCCAGAGTTCCAGAAAGTGAGTTAATGAACTTGCTAACTGTGCATTCTCATCATCTTAGTTCTCTGCCTTGATACATTCTGCTATGTCAAAACAGCTCGACAGCTCCAGTCTTGAAACTGGAAACCAAGAGAAGCCAGTGATTGTGAGCTTTAAACAAGCCTTAAAGTGCTTCCCTCATGACACTGAAAAGGAGCTGTCACTCCCTGCTCCAGCAGTTCTGTCACACACATGGACACGAGGGACTGATGCCTGTGTACAAAGGTAAATGGCACCCAATATATCTCAGTCTACAAGGTGCAGGGTTGAGATAGCTGCCTAGCAGAGCAATAGATGCACCACTCCTGACAAAATACATGCAGATGCATGGACAAAAGAATTAATTTTTCTAAAAGCTGATAGCAGACTAAGAGCCTTGGAGTCAAGGCTCTAAATTCCAGTCATACCTGGATGTGTAGTGACAATACAAAGGAATCACTACAGCCCTATTTGGAGTTAAAAGCTCTCTGCAGAAGATAACTGAGGACAACATGGGCTTGACAAGGTACTTGACCTGAAGGGTGAAGCTCTGGACAGTACAAAACTCCACAGGTGGGTCCAGTAGGATGTGGTGTTAGGGAATTCTTAGCAGATGGCTTTCATTCAGGTATACCAGGAGGGATCTAAGGAAGTGTCTCTAGGACATTTCTCAGCTCTGTGCCCAACTCACTAAGGAAAACCTTGGGCTAGAACCCCTAGGGCATCCTACAAGGAATCTGCTCCACAGTTTCAGGAAAATAACACAAATAGCTATTCCAAGTTTGGCAAAAGTGAGAAACTCCATTGTCGGGGCTGAGTCAGCTTCTGCCTTTCTTATAGTCCAGAGACTTGCTTTTTCTTTTGGTTCAACTCCAGCCAAAGCACACCTGAGACTCTCAGTTACTGTAATTAATATAATAGCAATGCCCTGAGCAGAAATTAGGTCCCCACTGAATGCTGTGCTGTCCAAATGCATGCAAAGATAGAGTTCCTGGCCTGAATAACTTGCAAGTTGAAAGAGCAAACAATGGTCAAGTTTGTGGGATATAATACCAGAGACAAATCAAGGGAGGGGGTGATGATAGATCCATGGCTTGTTAGCTCCATTTCTTTCTGACTCATTTGCTGTACTTGTATTACATAAACCTGGTTTCAGGGAATGTCATGGGGAAAATATTATTGAAATAGGAGATGAGAGGGACTGTTGGAATAAGAGGAGAGGTGGGGGCAATTCAAGCCTATTAGTGCACTCAGGACTCTGAGATGTAGGAAGAGGGAAAACAAAGGAGCAAAAGATGAGCAAGAGGAAAAGCTGAACCCACTCATCCAACAGCAACAGAAAAGGAAACTGATGGCTTCCCTTTCTTCCAAGGGTTCGTTACTTTAAACAATGCTGAGTACCAGCCTTTCCAGTTTCTTTCTTTGCACAGTTGTTAGAAGGGGTCTGTGCTGGCTCCTCTCCTGGCCTGGGAAAAGAATCAACCAGGGAACTGTGCAGCTTGCCTTTGCAGAGCCTTGAACAGACTAGCCCTGAAAGTGCTATGGCAGCTGGCACAGGTTCTTTTGGTGAAAATCCTCAAGGAAAATCAGACAATCTCATGACCTTTGGACAGAGAAACCAGGCCTTTCTCTAAGCAAAAAGTTAAGACAGCCTGAGTATGCCCAAAGCCAGAGAGAACCAGAGGGCCAAAGTCTTCTACACTCTCAGTCCATTAACCACCATCTCAAGACTTGCTGACACTTTTCAGCCCTCAGATGAAAGCACTCCTGTCTCAAAGCCCTGACTTTGAGCTCAAGTGCTGCTGGTGCTCTTCTTCCCAGTACCAACTGTTTAATGTTTTAAACATATCAGGAATTGCATACATGGTGGCAACACTGCAACTGTTGTTTATGTGCAGGATCACTGCTCGGGTAAGATGTATCTATCATTCTCCAGGGACAACAACCCACTGCAAACCATCTTCAGGGAAAGTATCCTTTACATCTGACTCCTTTTCCCACTCTCCTTTAATTTCAAGGTATCCTGTCACACTGAACAGGTGGCAAGCATCATTGGTTACTTTGCTCTGTACATCACTTTTGTGTAGTAAAGTTCATTTACATGAGTCCATATGTTGCCCCCCACTAAGTGGTAATGAGATATTTCTCGTGTCTTCCCAGAACACTGTTCAGCTGAGTGTTTGATGCTCCAAATCAACAGTGCAGTGTCAAAACTGTTTAGTAGAGTCCCTTTATAATTGTAGGATTTATTTGGTGGCTGTCACCATGATAAATAGTGCTTTACAAGACTTAGTGGGAATACAAACCACATGAATAGTTTCCTAGTTTTATCAGGGTTTTATTGACAAATGGTTTCCAGAGCTTGTTTCTGACCCTTGTCTCATAGAAATAATGGTGTCTCCTTAAGCCAAAGTTTGTCCTACATTAATGTCTGTCTGTAGCTACAAATCTAAAATAGGCAGATGAAAATTAGAAATGAGCTAATTTGCCAGTGTTTCTGTATTTAAACTTTCCTTTCCTTTGAAGTAAATCCACAGGTATTTAAAGATATTCACTTCCAGAAAACACAAGTATTTCCTCAGATAATTATAATTTAGAACCTTCTGCATAAATTCTTTTTAAAACAAAACAGGCAGAGTGACAAGGCCAACTGGAGGGTGAAAGAAATGAGGAGAGAAGGAAAGAAGGAAAGAATAAGAAAGAGAGAAAGAGATAGGCAGAAGGAGAAAGAAAATGACAGGAAGAGAGAAAGAGAGAAAGAAAGAGAGAAAGAAAGAGAGAAAGAAAGAGAGAAAGAAAGAGAGAAAGAAAGAGAGAGAAAGAAGGAAAGAAGGAAAGAAAGAAAAAGAAAGAAAGAAAGAAAGAAAAGAAAAAGAAAAAGAAAAAGAAAAAGAAAAAGAAAAAGAAAAAGAAAAAGAAAAAGAAAAAGAAAAAGAAAAAGAAAAAGAAAAAGAAAAAGAAAAAGAAAAAGAAAAAGAAAAAGAAAAAGAAAAAGAAAAAGAAAAAGAAAAAGAAAAAGAAAAAAAGAAAAAGCTACCATCTTGACAGCAAGGAGCTAAGAGAAGCATGCACAAAGAGCCTTGAGGCTCTTTTTCCAAATAAACTAAGCAGCTGCAGCCACGCTGTTTTGTCTTTTTCTTGGGCGTGGGTCATGCAAATATGAAATGTTTGGAATATAATGGACATCTTGCACATATGCACTTCAATTGCATAATACATATATAGCAGAGCAGATATCAACCATAACTACATTTGCTGCACACTCACCAGAGCAGGAGAGAAGTCCTGCCTTTGTAGAGGGCACCTGAAAAGAGTTTGGGGCATTAGCAGTCCAGCTAGCTACATATATTGGTTCTAAAATATAAAATCAATTTATATTATTATAGTTTATGCAGTATATTATTTGATAATAATATTTTTCTTAGTAATTTATATTATGTATTTGGTTTGCTTTCTGGGCGTAAATCCAGAAAACCTAGGAATGTAGTTGGATTAAGCCACTACTAAGCCAGCTCAATGTTGACTTCCTCTTTGTGCCCATTGCTCCAGTAGTTACATCTGATCTAAATGGATAGGAAAGGACTCCCACTGGTCCCCAAATGGGCAGGAGTCTGTGACACAACTAATCAACACCACTTCCTTAAATAAACAGTTCAAATCCTGCTACATGTGAAAAACAACCCCATACCTGGCAGAGATTCTCTTCTCCCCTGCAGCTGATGTTGCAGTTGGTGGTGTCACTGATTACAAGGATAAAATAAAAACATGTCAGCTACAGGAAGAGTGTTGGCACTGGGTCAGCCTCAGCACACGGCTGAAATTTTTGGGTTCGGGGAAGTTGCTCAGCCCTCCCTCTCAGGAGCACAGCAGAGACCAGCAGGAAGCTGAGACTCTGTTCCCAGTTGTCCCACAAAAATGAGCACCCACCCCAGCACTCTCTGGAAAGCATGGTTAACTTTCTCCACGCTGCAGGGAGGGGGTGAAGCTTTTGGAGATGGAAGCCAGCACTCAGCACTGACCACAAGCTTGTCAGGGCTCAGCTGACTCACTCCCCGCTGGCAGCCTGTGCTCACAGCCAGGCAGGGAGCACAAATTGGCTGCTGACCTATTTGCAGAAGGACTGGTGGGACAGCATGCTGTGACCCCACCCTCGGGACAGTCCTCGCTTCAGTTCATAACTGGCTTGGGTTTTGATTGATGCCAAATGTGTGGTCTTTCCATGCAAGAGTGGGGATGGATAAAGCCAGGTGTCAGATTCTGCTATGGCTTTTTAAATCTGACCATGGAAGTAGGGCTGGACTCAGCCAATATCCTCTTTTGGTTTGAATGTACAGTTAAGAATCCTTTGTGGAGAAAAATCTGCCAGTCTGCCTTGGTGCTGGAATGGAAGAGGAATCAGTATTTTAATTGCAGTCATGTCTTTCATACTCTGTGTTAACTCTTCGTAGTTTTTGGCAAAAAGAGGTTGCCCTAATTTTGGTCATTGCATGGCTTCAGAAATGTGTGTGTAATTTTTAATTTCTTACCCTATGTGCACACTCATTCCTGTTTTCAGATATTGAACATTTAGTTTTAGAAGAGAATTACATTCTCCATCCACCTTTAAAGCAGGAGTTAGGAAGTTGCTTGTGCTAACACCTGGGTGGTATCTGGATCGAATAGGAGCCTTAAGTCTCTTGAAAGGATGTCTGCTTTCGATATGGTTGCTAAATCTGGTTCTTGTCCTTGTTAAATTTGGCTGCCTCACTGGAGTAAGTCACTTTTCCACAGACCAGATGACTAGAAAAGCTGGTTGCATTTTTTCAAGCACTTCCCTTTTGGGGATGATCAGATTACTGCAAATGCATTGGAATTTACACAAATAAAAATGTATTTTCATTTCAATGACTTGGGATTTTTTTAAGTGGCAACAGTAAGAGACTGCAGAAAATGTGAAAAATATAATATCTGTTAGTAGAGGTCTACAATGGTTGGGAGGCTGGAGCACATGACTTAACAGCAGAGGCTGAGGCAATTGAATTTGTTCAGCCTGGAGAAAAGAAGGCTGAAAGTAGGGATCTAATTTCTGTCCTAACTAGAGACTAGCTGGTTTAATACAGAGGATAAAACATACTTATCTTAGAGGTCATCAGTCAAAGAGGCAACAGAGACAAACTGCAAGAAGGAAATTCCGATTAGGAAAATATTCCTTGAGGGCAGCCAAACACCAGAACAAGCTGTCCAAAGAGCTTGCAGAGATTTGATCCTTGCAGATACTCAAGTCTCAACTGGATGAGCAACCTGGTTGAATATTAAAGTTAGTCCTGTTTTAAGTAAGGGATCAGATCAGATGACTTCCAGGAGCTCTTTCCAACTCAAATTGTGCTTTTATTCTATGAAAAATATTGGAACTAGTTACCAAATCAGCCACAAGAGGATAGGTATACCACAAACTGTGCAAGAAAAAAAGTATTTTTTAATTGCTTCAAGAAGTAGTTCTTCTACCAATATAGGAATATAAACTGCAGAAAATATACTTATTATAAAGTTCTTTTATCTTTACTGGTTGTACCTGGATTGCTATGTGTCACAGCCTGAGGCTGGTGAGGTCCAGCAGCTTCCTATAGAAGCCAAGATCTTTGCAAATTCCTCACTACCATTTAAGAATCATCTCTCAGCTCTGTATCACACGGCTTAGAGAAGATGCTCTTGAAGGAAGTGTATTTGTTTGTTTTCCATTCTGGAATGCACAGATCTGTATTTAATCAATCACAGAAGCTACAAGGCTGGAAACTCATTGGGCTGTTTCTGTTCGGACTTCCAGTGATCCATCTGGTGAGGTGGACACTTTTCCTGAATCTGCCCAGAAACCCTCACTGCCTTCAGAAAGAAATGTGGGGAATAAGAGACACATTCTTCTTGGTTAGCAGAGCAAAGGGTAACTGTAACACACCCTGAAGCTATGATAAAGCAGACATAATTTGAGATGAAATAATAGAACTCAAATCTTTATGGACATGGAGAATTGAGTGCTATATGATCATTTCTCTCTCTAGGGCATGCTTCAGAAGTGGGGTTGGACCAAATATGCGGAATAATTCAGGCTGAACTGTCAAGTAATCACAAATTTAAGAGTTCAATATGTGAAGTAATTTCAAACTTACTCCAAAAAAACAGGTTTGGGAGGATTGGGTGAGGGTTTTTTGTGGGAAAATAATTGCCTGTAGCCAAATCTGACTTAAGCATTTTGTCTAACTCCATTCTTACAGAAAATTTGGAGAAAGAGACATATATGGATGTCACATCAGTTTATTCAGAGATATATATGTGTTTAGGATGGTGATGCTTATAGCAGGTCAAATGGATGCCACACAAAGGTTTCTGTTCAAGAATGCTGAAAATGAAATACTGAGTTTGGAAATAAGGAAATTACTCTGACCTTTCTTTTCTCTTTAAAAATGTGCCATCTAAACAAGAAAGTGTATTGATTATAATTACAAAATGAAACAGGGGAAAAATGTCAAAGAACTATTTTGCAGTTTTTCTATTTATCTGCAATACAGAAAAAAAACTACAGCACTGACTTTTGTTCTACAAGTCCAATATCACACCTATTGTGTGTGGGGTTGAGTCACTATTTACAGAGCAAGACAAAAAATCTTCCTAAGTACCAAATAGAGTTACTAATAAGCTGAAGAATGTGTTCTGTTAATTTGTAGTATTTTTAATCTCTTGCCTTATTTAGCATTTCCTCCAAATGCTTGTGGTTACTAACTTTTCATGTATTTCAGAAAAGTAATTATCCTCTAGAAGCAGAACATGTTAAGGTTTGGTATTTTTATCCCCTGATTTATGATTCTATTTTAAATTTAAGAGTCATCCAGTCAAGGAAAAACAATACTTGAGAGTACAAACACACAACACAGATAAAAGCATGGAAATGCTCAAAGGAAGCTGTTTCAAAGAGCCAAACGACTGAAAATTATTTGTGCAAGGTATTCCACAAAGAAAGTGGGTGAAAAGCAACACTAAAACATTAAAAAGCTCAATTCACATTTTTTTCCCTTTCCAAAAATAATGGTAAATCCATAACAAACAGTTCAGCCAGCTCTAGACTCAGCTGGGATCTGATCCAGTCATTATTTTGGTGCTTGAAATCAAAAGGGATTTGATGGGAATGTATGATAGATTATTTTCTGCACATTTTTAATTGGGTGACTTCTTCCCTTAAAGAGTCTGTAATTTTTCACACATGTCTCCAAACATCCTCTGCCAATATTAAATTCTGCTCAGATGGATTTTCTGTTAGAGAAAAATTTGGCAGTGACAACTGTTTGGCCAAAATCCAGTAAATTCAGATGGGTGGAGCCAGGCTATGGAAATGCTTTATGTAGATAGTATGTTACTAGTTCATGCATCCAGATTTATATATTCTCAGAAGAAACAAAGTCAAGAACTTTATTTTGGTTCCTTTTGGACTTTGAAAAAGAAAGTTACAGCAGCAAAGAACCTTCCTCCTAATCTTTGTAGTTCTCTCTGGTCTTTGGTGTAACAGAAGCCATCCATCTGAATTTACCATTGCCTACATATCTCTTCCCCTTTGTCCATCCTGCAGCATAAAACCTGATCAAGGCACTTTTAGAAATGAGAAGTGATTTGGTCAGATGGCTTGAATTATCAATACTCTTCCTAGGCAGGATCACTAAGGTGAATGCCTGATGACATTACATCCTCCATAGGTATTCTGTCTTTTAATCTTCTGTGAAGAGATTTAAGAGAGTGAGAGAGAGAGAAATCACTAGTTAAATTTACTTGAAAAATAAAAGTCTCAGGCTTTATGTGAATAAATTGTTCAGAGAGAGAATGGATTTCCAAGCTTGCAGATGAATATTTAAGTATGCCAATAATGAGCAGTTGAAATAGCACAGCTAATCAAAGCAAGGCAGCTTTAAAAGGCCCCAAATGGTTACATTCAGATTTCATGATTTTATGAGTGATTATTTTTGCCACAGATTTAAACAAAATCCATCTTCTCATTCCAACCTGAGGAAAGAGGTGACCAGAAGAATGGTTTGTACCACACCAGTCATGTTTCCTTGACACAACAATGTCTGAGGGCAGACACAGGTTTATTGTTGGAAAGCTCTTGCTTATGAAAACTACTTCTGTTACAGAAACTATTGAACGTATGCTTGAGTTACTGAGGACATGCTCATCATAAAAAACGGTGGAAGTTATTTCTTCTCACAACTTTTTCCCCTTCTATTTCTCTCCTACATGTTTGGATTTGTTTGGATTAACCACTATTTCCCAGTCTAAAGGCTCCACAGACAAGACTATGGCAGAACTTCTGTTTCACAGGAAATTCTGACATTTTGAAACATGTCCAGGTTTGGAGTGGGAAAAAGATCAGAGAATTCATAAATTCCTATAAAAGAATATGTTTTTAAAAAGTCATGTCAATGGAAATACATAACTTAGTTAAAATTCAATAGAATATCAACTCATAGAATAGAATTTCAGTTTTTTGTTTGTTTACTTGCTTTTTAAAATAATAAAAGTCCTTCTGAAAGAGGAATAAAAAAGAAAAATATTTTTCAAAGACCTTTGCAATAAGCCTTAACCAAATTTCCATTTACTGAGTATTAATATTTCCAATATGAAATTTCCACCTTGACATATTCCCACTGATGATTCAGCATTTTCATAATGGAGAACATTTAGAAAAAATTTTCCCAGCACTAGGAATAGATTGGGAAACTGCTTCAAACTATTCTTTTGTTTCTGTTTTCAAATAAATTTTACTAAAACGTACCATAAATGTTATGTAAGTGCTCTCCACATCTTGTACTGGCACACTTTACATGTAAGGTAGCAGCACACTCACCTGATGATCATCTGTCTCAGTGGGACTGGAAAGAGGTTTGCCCTGAATCACCTTCCTGGCACCAACCAGAACATCTCAGATGTGCTGGCAGCAGCTGCTCCTTCGCCACTTTGTGCTGTTTTGTACAGCATTCAAAGCCCTTGCAAGAGTGGAAAACTGAACTTCAGCTCTCCACCAGCGTTCACAACTTCTCATTTTCACTCAGGTCCCAATGGCCACAAAGAAGCAGAAGATGGGACAGCAGTGGACATCTGAAAAACAAACTTACTGACTCATTGTCCCCATCAACAAGATATTTACCTCCACACTTTCCTCCCACCTTTCCTATTTATTGGCATTACTGCCACTGGGAAAAATAACTTGGTAGCCTTGCAGAAGTGCTCTCATTTTGGTATTTCAGCCTCTCCTAAGTTACCTGAATTTTCTCCCCTTATGCTTCTGGATTTGATTGGATTTGATCTGCATGTGATCTGCACACATGAAACACCATAAACTCCATCCATCCTTAGGTGCAAGCACTGTCAAGGAGAAGTAGTATTAATGTTTTTCTTGCTACTTCTAGCATAAAATATAACATTTTATGGCTTTTACATGGCTCACTTGTGTAGTAATGAAATATAATTATACTCACATCAAACTGGGGAAGGTTACCTGCTTTAGTGACAATGATTAAGAAGAATATAAGGAATTGGACCTGGATGTAAAGATACCTGACACAGAAACTCAGAGAAGCACAGGAAGAAGATCCCACCCTATTATAGGAAGATGCAGTTTCCAAAACAGTGAGCTAAGTCTGCCCAAGCCAGGCCAAATCTGTGAATCAACAAGCAATCCCACCCAAATGTGTCCATTATATGGACCTGTGCAGCACATTTAAAGTTCCTTGACTTGTGACGTCTTTGTGGCAGGTACTGGTTCCCTTTATTGGTTTTGGACAGGCTTCAAGATCATGGATTTACAGATTATTTGAACACACTGAGACATTTTAATTGGCTAAAATGCAAACATTTTGCAGTTAATGAGGGGTAGCTTTAGAACCTGATTTTCCACTGCCTCGTATCTTATGTAGCCATTAGTTCACAGCAGGAGAAAGGTCTCACAGTGCACTTTGGCAGCTCAGTGCTTATGACCTTCCCGTGACATTAAGCCCACTGAGCTACTAAAAACCTTCTGTGTGGCTGGTTCTGTTCTGGCTCTTACAGGCTGTCATAGCAGCATGATGGGGTTCAGAGTTAATGCAAGTGGTGTCCAAGGATTTTCCCAACCTTTTTCCAAGGTGCTCCCTTGCTCATCTCCAACTTCAGCACCCAGACTTTGGCGTATATCAATGAAGAGAGATTTGTTGCCAGGTCATGTTGTATTCCAGCCTTTTATTTATTTATTTGTTTTTTTTTTAAATTTTTATCCACCCCCCAGCTATTACAGCACTTGGTAGAACCTCAAATACCTGAAGAAAATGAGAAGCAATCCCAGAGTTTGAAGTACCAATGTCTTTTGCTACAAACCTCAATCAATCACAGTTTGTAAGGTCAGCATAAAACTGGTAAATCAATTTAGCTTAATTTAAAGTCTTCCACTTCAACTATTTTATTCTGAGTGTTACTACTATATTCTTTGAGAGAACTGTTGGTTTGGAGTATATATTTTATGGGTAAATAATTTCTGATCTTTACAAAATCATCATCATTATGGAAATTACTCCTTGACACAGTGTTACTGCTGGGATTATTATGTTTCACATTTTGCTTTTGCTTATTACCAGACTCGAATCTTTGGCAGCAGTACTTCCAGGGCTGGATGAAAAGTGTGTGAAATTGTCAGTACTCCAAATGAACTTACAAGAAAGTATCTTAAAACATTTTTTGTACCTTCTGCCTTACTGCCTACAATACAGCGACAATATTCTGGATTGCTTTGGCCATGTGTGCAGTGGCTCTCACACAAACACAGACTGAGTTTTCAGCTGAAAGAACACTAACCTCCATTTCTGTGGCTGGGGGTTGCAGCTGATGGCCCACACTGTTTTCTTGCTACTTGCTATCTGAGTCATGTTGTAGAAACCACTGGATTTAGAAGAGCATTAGCAAAATCAGTTTATACTGAAAACAATATTTACTTCCCACAACACAGTGACATTGATGACATTTTTGAAATATCATAATACAATCATGCAACAACAAACTGCTAGCTCACCAAAGTACAGTAAATTCACGAATACAAGCCGCACTGAGTATAAGCCGCATCTCTGGGTGTTGGCAAATATTTCCTTCTTTGTCCATAAATAAGCCGCACCTGAATATAAGCCGCTCTATCGTTCGCAGCGAGGACTCGCGTGCAACAAAGTTGCCAAATAGTAACAGAACGGCGGCAGGGTGGGGTTTACTGGCTCAGCTAAGGCTGTGCAGGCTTGGCCCGCTAGGGGCTGCTGACGGGGCCAGGTAGCCCAGTCCGGCGCTGCCGCTCGGCGGGGCCACTGGGGGCCAGCCGCCGCTGGGCTTGGTCACCACGGTCCAGCGCTGCCCTGTGGTGGCAGGCAGGGACGGAGCCCCCCCCAGTTCCCGTGGTGGCAGCGGCGGGCGGGGACGGAGCACCCCGCCGCCTCCCAGAGCCGCGGCAGGAGCGGCCCGGGTCGCCCTCCTCCCAGAGCCGCGGCAGTGGCAGCGCGGGGCCCGCCCGTCTCTCCCCCGGGCTGTGGTAGAGGAGGGAAGGAGAGAGCTCTCCCGCCTCTCTCCCCGCCCCCCGTGCTGCCTGCAGCCAGCCAGGCTCCACCCGCGGTGCAACAGAGTAGCAATTTGTAACAATCGCAAAATGCCGACTTTGCAGCAGCTCGGCTCGGTACTCTGGCTGGCACTTCTGAGGCTGTAAATGTCAGAAAATTATTCACATATTAGCCGCTCCTGAGTATTAGCCGCATTTCCGGTTTAGGAGCAAAATCTTAGTCAAATTGGTGCAGCTTGTATTCGTGAAATTACTGTACTCTCTATATCACTTCATAGTAAACAGGAATTTGCTTCCTAAAATCTGTCTTTCTGTAAAATTCCTGCCTTGAATGTTTTATTTAGGCCTAGAAGAGATTTGGGCATTTCATTACGAGACAAAACATCTCTGTTCAGCTTTTTGTTCCTTCATTAATTCAGTTTGCTGAGAAAGCTCCGAGTTGTACAGAGTGTTACTTGTTTAAATTAAGGCTTTCCTATTCAAAAAACCTTGTTCTATTTCTCTGAAAAGTTGCTTCAGGCAAGCCAAAAATGAGATCTTTATTTCACAGATGAGATGTGGCCTGGAGGAGGATGGGTCCCATGTATCTTTTCTGAGACAAACACTGCAAGTGAGATTGCAAACATTTTCATTCTTGTAGACAGAAGTACTCTAAGCTCCTGCTTCCCCTCCTGCAGTCTTTTACCCTCTGATGTGGATTGCCCATAAGAAGTGTCTCCTTTGTTTCTGGGGGTGTTTTTGTGGCTCTCATATCTGTTGGTGACACATGACTTTAAGATAGAAAATAAGTAATGAATGCACTATTAAACTGCAGGATCCTAGTGAAATATTGCAACAAACTCAGGCTTTTCTTGGGAGTGTAAATATTAATCATTCTTTATGTTTATATGGCACTGGCAGCTATAGGACTCTGGAGGGATTAATTTTAAAAGATTGTGCTTTTCACATGATTCTAACTATTTGCAGTTGCAGAACTTCATGGGAAGTCTGTGTTTAAGCACAAGAGTTCTCCAGAAAACTTGTTATTGCTCGTGGATCATTCAGGACCATACGTTTCCATCTGCTTCAGCCACAAAGATTCTTGCTCCAGTTAATGAGACCAAGACACAGCTTCCTGTTGAGGATTACTGGATATCTGAGCAGTGGCCAGAGCCATGAAGACAATGGGTCATGAATTTCTAATTCAGTGAGCCACAACATTTTTGAAAAAAGGGAAAAATTTAAAAACTTTCAAAATTGTGGCTTTTCCAAGGTGTTTTGTTTCATGCTTAAATTTATTTAACTGTTTTGCAGCTCTTCTAAAAATTAAACCAACTATAAAACTGACCTGGCACCTTCAAATCGAAAGTCAAAACATTCCAATTTAAAATATCACCATTAAACATTCAGTGTTTCTGATTCTCCTCCTTCTATTTTTCCAGTTGAAGCAATTAAGAAAATTAAACTGACATTCCAAAATACTGCTGTCCCCTTGAATACAACTTGTTTAATGACTTGACTATGTAAAATAAAATCCTTGCTCCTCCAAAGTAGTGCTAAACAATCCTTTCTCTAAACCCGAGCAGTTCTGCAGCAAAAGGACTCCCAGTGGGAGCTCTGCTCTCATGCTCTCCCATACAAGCACTCAAAGTTTGTGCACACTGAAGCAGCTAAAGCTCCAGTTGTAGATGTTTGCCAGTAAGGGCCTTACTTTCATACAAGGAGTTCAAGAAAGGCTAATATACGTTGAGACTTTGTGAGTGAACTGCTTAAAGTACTGATATTTCTATTTACATCACTTCTTATAAATTGAATATTTCCTTGGAAACAGAAGTGCAACCCTTGCAGAACACCAGCTCTGTGGAAACAGAATTTGGAAGGGCAATGGACAAAACAATGAACAGTTAAGGTCAGTTACCCAAGTGCAAGGACTTCAAACAAAGAACCTGCAGGGTTTTGGCACGTAGAGAAGTCCTGCACGTGAATGGACCCACACGAATTTTGTTCCATCTCTTTGTTGCCTGTGCCATTGCAGAAAGGCAGAACAGACTCCAAACTCCTGCAGAATTACATGGCTCACCAGTGCTGGGAGGCTGAGGAATTGCTTCTAGGTTCCTTGCATATTTCAAAGCCATTAACATTAGAGATTATCATCTCCATTGTGCCACAGGCACATGTCAGATGAATGACTGCACCGTGCCTGTGCAGAGGACACGCAGCTTTGGGCAGTCACTGGGGTGCCCCTGAGTGCTGCCCAGGTCCTTTGAAGCACCATGGACCATGAATATTTGATGCTTATGAGCAGCAAAATGACATTGCTAATCGTGATGTTCCTTGTCATTATGGAATTAGTATTTTCTGTTCCTCTTGCATGTTAGTTGTTTTACATTTTAATATCTGCTGTAAGACTGGATGGTACTGGAAGTCCAAGCTGAGGAGTGACAGTCAAAATCCCACATATTATTCTAGAGGCGCTAGAATTTTGTATTTTAATGACTGTGATCTCCACATGAGGACTGTTACACCAAATAATGTGAAGAAAACTCTGTGAGAGACAGGCCCACTGCCTTTGCTGAAATCTGTATGCCAGGGCCAGCCACTTTCTGAAGGACATGTACAGAGGCTTTAAACTTTTCCTTAATGTTTTTCAGATGCTGCCAGTAGCTAAAAGCTTCATTCAGCATGACCCTGTGCTTCAACACTCTACTGAGTTCAGTGGTTTGGGTACAACCTCAAACTATAACAGTCTTGCTGAATTTTTTTTTTGGTTCCAAGCAAAAATCAGTTTTTTCCAGCTAACAGTGTCTCATTGTGGAGAGACGTGCAAACAAGTAAATAAAAAGTAAATTTATTTGTATCAAAGAAATACCATGCAGAATTCTATGAGCATGTGAAGAACAGAAAATCACCATAAGCCTGGCATGTCCAAATATCAGAGGTACAGTGCATAAATAACAGTTAATCTAACTTTTCACAGTAAATGGGTTTAACATGGGCTGTGCAGTTCATCTGGGCAACACATGCTCAAAAGGTTTAACACTGTGGAAGTACTGTAGACTTTGTAGAGTAGATCTGCAATGCACATGAATGTGTCTAGGATTTCCATATATCCAGCAGCTCAGGCAGAGTTGCTATTCTGGTGAGACTGTTCCAGACAATTGCCAGCATTCTCAAATTTGTCCCCAACAAAATTGCCAGGAATGTAAAAGGGTATGTCTGGTAAAAGCCAGATATAAGGTAGGTAATGAAAAAAAATCCTACTGTATATATCAAACTTTTATTATTGACCTTTTTCCAGTGCCTCAGACTAAGTCCCTCCTCAAGACCTATAAGAAATAACTCAAAAACCTAGTGGGCTAAATAGAGGTCAAATAAAGAAATCAAATAAAAAACCAAATTAAAAATCAACCAACCAACCAACCCCAGTTCTAGATGTAGTTGCTAAGCAGAAATACACAGCACCATTGTCAGAGCAGGGAGAACAGGACAAACCCCTCAGTGTGTGTGACTCCCATGTTAACCTGAAGAAATGTACGTGCACTAAATACAGCTGTGACTTTTCCAATATTCTTCCTGCTTCGAGCTGAAGCCACTCACTCCAGTGGTGAGCAGGAATTTCCTGGGAAGTGAGGTGAGCATGGCAAAGCAGGTCACTGGAAGGCAGCGTGTTCTGGGCCAGTAACCCCATTCATCCAGCCAGGATTCCTTTTCTGTCACACACTGTCTAGTGTTACTGCACTCGGTATTGATTGCCAGGGAACTTTGACATTTGCTTGCTGTTGTTTGATGAAAGCAGCTAATTGGAGTGCTTCCTCTGAGGAAAACCTTCTACATATGTGGAGTCTTTTGTACCTGTGCACATGTAGGTGATACATTCTGAAACCAACAGAAAGAAAAGCTGTTTACACGTAGCATAAATGTAACTGACTGCTCTTGCTTTGCTAAACATTCACTCATAACTTGCAATTCAATTCCATCACCTGTAACAAAATACTCGAGACAACTGTAAACTAAATGTCAGCCCTCTTTCTTCTCAGAGAAGCTGCCTTTTTCATTCCAACTTATCTTACTTGAGAAATGTGTTTCTTTTTTGGAAAATACCCAGAGGGTTGGGTTTTTAAAGCAGTCTTACAGAACCTCAATTGAAAATAATATGAAGTGATTCAAATAGAAAGGACTGAGGAGTGGAATATAAATCCTGATATAAGACTTCAGATGTTTTTACATACAAACTTTTTTTTTTAACCCTGGTACTCATCCATGTTATACAGTGAAATGAACAAGCAGAATCAGTAAAGCACAAAAAATGTATTTCTATACTGTGCATGGAATTTAAAACAAATCATATGCTACAGCACAGTTTCTTCAAACATCTTTTTTCAAACTCAACAGCTTCTTGGTAAGATGATTTAGGTGATGAGCATGCTTGTATAAATGCCATGTGAGCCACAAAATATGTACTCCACCTGTAGAAACTGCTGTCCTGACTTATCCAAACTTCCTTTGCACCCCCTATTTTCATTTTTTCCAGTGCAATAATTGCAATAGCACTGACATAAGGCAGGACTTACTCCAACATTCTCCACAGCTCCTTTTAGAAAATACATGGGAGTTTGTACTGAAAGTATCTCCTGACAAATGGGAGATCTTTTGGGGATTATGTTGCCACCCCCTCTCCCCACCTGCCCTTTCTCTTCTCTTTATTTTTTGTTGCTTATGAGATGGATGGTTATTATCAGTTTATTATTACTGCTTTTCCACAGACTTTCTCAAATGTCAAGTGAATCTGATCTGGAGTTCAGGCCCATAATTACACTGGACCAACTCCAGGAACTCGTAAATAAATCGGTGGTGGCTGCTATGGTTGCCAGAGCTCTGTCATTTTGCTCTTCTGAGGGTGGACAGAGGCTTTGGCTCTTTTCTAAAATTCTACACTTGCTACAGAGTTTTTCACACCTTATTTTAAAAGACCCTAGGCTTTCTCACTCTAGTTTGGCATAGTTTTACCACAGGCACAGAAAGCTTCTAGACTGCCACATTGTTGAACATGTTCATTTAGAAAAGCAGCTGAAATGTGAATTGTTACTTTTACTTTTTTTTCTTCTTTCTCCATAAGTGGGAACCTCACAGAAACAGACATTATTTCTGTCTCTCTGCCCTGGCCTCTTTGTTGACATTAATAGTTGACACTGGGCTCTACAGTGAGGCACATCTTTGTCACAGTGCATCGACTGTGCTCAGTCACACAGGTCAGCCCCAAAGCTTGGCAAGAAAGTCCCTCAAGTGCAGAGATGTCTGGATTCCAGATCGTGGGTTTAAAAGGAGTGGGCACAGCATTCATTCCCAGACCTGGCTTACTGAGGTCTGAGAAGTTTACTAGTGATTTTAAATGTTACTTTCAAGCCTGTTTCTAATCATGTCAATGCACATACAGCACAGCATCTGGTTACAGAGCTGAATCTCCAGCCAGTGCAGGTTTGAACTGAAAACCTTACAGATATTTATCTTCTGGTATTTTTGACACTTTTTTCCTGAAAACCTTCAAATAAACTACTGAAGCACACCATGACAGTTGATAAGTAACTATTGAGAACATGGCTCTTCTCCTTCAGCCTCATCTGCAATTAGAACTAGCTCCCACATCAGCCATTCATTGATGCAGATGGCAGCACAGATCACAATTCGCACAACTTGATCTACAGTGGGTTTTTACCAGAAGCTAAAATAATTCCTGAAATCAGAACTAATCCTCAGTGCAGACAAGGCCCTGAGACTGCCAACTAGTTCCAAATGTTTTTAAGATGTGAATACTTGTCTGCTGCCAACGAGACCGAGATGACCAATTCTTTTCACGTGGGTCACTCCAGGGCCAGCAAATGGTATCAGCATTTCCCCAGTGCTGCCCTGGCTCACAGACACACCAGTCACATAAAGGTGAAAGTTGTTGGACTCTTTTATAATGGATTGAGTCATTGTGTCTTCTGCAAAGCACTTTTCAAAACAAAGCAAAATACTTTATGGAGTGGAAAACACTGAATTATTTGCAAAAAAATGTCATTTCTTTTCTATATCCCTCCCCAGGGAGCCCATTGTTCAAGTAAGTATTTGCTTGTACCCCAAAATACAGATGTTTTTGACTCTTGTCATAAATCAAACATGCTTATGTCTAACACTTTAAAAAAGAGTAGAAAATTGCAGGCATGGATTAACATGGTTGGTCTGACCCAAATTATAGTTCTTCGAAACTGTTAATTTTTTGCTGATTCTTCTGGGAACAAAAGATTCGACACCATCATTGTGTCTCCCTCTTCTCCCTTGGAATTAAAATCAATATTTTACTCCTTTTGAAATGTAAATTTGAAATAATCATGTATCTGGATCATGGATTAAGTCTGCAGGAGAAGAATCTCTGGCAGAAGATGGCAGGGACCGTGCCTAAAGCTAAATCCAGACACACAAATCAGCTCTGAGCTAGGGTGAAAAAGAGTTCTGGTTAAATGGGTTGCAGGCTTTCAGTTGCAAAAGTTCCATCAAGAAACCAATCTGATATTTGAAAACAAGAACAGCCTTATGTCATTTGCAAGAAAAGCAAATTTAGCATTCCAATTATTTTTTTCTCCCCTCAGACATTTCTCTCAGGCCTGTGATAAAGGGTATGTTTTTCAGAATCAGAATTCCATCTGTAAACCTTGACAATTCCAGTGAGATGGTGCTGCCTGGTTTTTTTTGGTTTTGTTTTTTTTTTTCATAAGGAAAGACAAGTCTTTGACAGTTTCAAATAGGGGTGTCGAACAACAGGACAAATTGTCTTGAAAGGTAACAGGATAAACCATATTTTCAAGGTCAGTTTTTTAATCCATGGCTTTTAACCTTGCTATGATTTATTTTTGACCTCCTTTCCACAGTAGTTTTCTTCCTTCTCTCCTTCAGGCTGGAAGGACACGTCTATGCTTTCTATTTGATGTGGGTTTCATGTATCTGCACAAAGTAATTCATAACCACTTGGCAAAAGGCATGTGCCCACACCACATCATTATCCTGCAATTAAGAAAATTCTCCCTGCCACAAAGCTATAAAGCCCAGTGATGTTTCAAGCTAAGCCCTCAATAGTCATTCTGAATTCATCTAGGGCACAAAGCTGCTGTAGTGCTGCAGAGAGATTTTGTAGTGTGCCTTGTGAAATACTTGTTGAGTGTCGATTGGAAATTATTTAGATTTACCTCATCTCAGCACGTTTCCATACTTTAAGATTTTTCTCCTGCTTCTTTGCACAGACTTCACACAGACATTGAGAAGATAGTTCTTCTCTGCAACTGAAGGGATCAGAAGCATGTATTGTATTTGGTTCTGTGCATCCTCTACCCAAGACGTCATGTCTAACACATTCTTCGAAGGATTTTTAGATTTTTGATTATTCTCTCTGTGTTGTTGGCCAGGTTGCAGGTTGCTTTGTAAGACTTGATCAAGCAAGTCTTGAATTATCCATGTAATTCACTTACAAAATCTTTGATTAGAGTGAAAGGAAGATACAAAGATTCTACCCTCTGGGATGTTTAACATCAGTCAGCTTCAGTGCTGTGTTTCCTTTTTACTGTGTGGACAAACACCTTTGCTGCATCAGAGGTGAAGTCTATAACACTTTATTTGAATTTCCTCCACCTTCCTAATGATGCCTAGGTTTTAAATAAGTAGATCCGAGGGGAAAAAATTTAAATAAAATGTGGTGATAACTTTCCAGCTTCCACCTCATGTGGCCCCAGTAGTAGGGAGGAGGACATTTATGGAATTGCTCCTTTAGACACCTTCTCCCTAAGGTCTTCCAGCATCTGCTGCAGCCCAGCAGGAGCAAACTCTTCCATCAGGTTGAGACAGCCTGGAAAGGTCGTGCAAGTCAATAAAGAATAGTCGTGTGCCTCTGAATGTACGCGGCAGAGCAACACTGTCCAGAAACGCTGCTAATGCAGGAGCTGCCCAAAAACGAACGCGTGAGTGATGCCCCGAGCCCTCCCAGCCCCGTGCTGCACTGGAGCTCTCTCGTTGGGCCCGCTCTCCTTTGAGCAATTAAAGATTCTATTGGCCAGGCTCGGTCAAAGGGACCCGAAAATGCCGCTCCCCGCCGTGCCGGGCGCGGCTCCTTTAAGGCGCGAGCGGGAGCGCGCTCGGTCCGGTCCCGCTCGCTCCGGTCCCGCTCGGCCCCGCTCGCTCCGGGGCCGTGCCCCGCTCCCGGGCCGCTGCGGGGGGCGCCGAGCCCCAGCCCCGCCCGGCCCGGCCCCGCCCCGCCGGCTGGAGGGGCCGCCCCCGCCCCCCGCGGCCGCTGCCCCCGCCCCGCTCCGCCCCGCCGACCGGCCGGAGGCACGGACGGACGGACGGACGGACGGACGGACGAGGCCGCCGGAGGCAGCGGCTGCCCCGAGCCGCCGGTGCCAGGTGAGTGGGGGCGGCCGCGCTCTGGCCCCGCTCCCCGCGGGAGGGGAGCCCGTTCGGGCGCTGCCCCCGGGCACGGCCGCTCTCGCTGCCCCCGGGCACGGCCGCTCTCGCTGCCGCCGGGGCGGAGGCGCCGCGGGCTCCCCGCGCTCCCGGGCAGCGCCTTCGGTCGCGGAGGTGCCGCTCGAAACTTGCCCGCTGCTCCCGGCGCTGTCACTGCGGCTCGGGGCTCTCCCCGGGGATGCGGGGCTCGCCCCGCGCTCTCCGCTCGCCGCCGAGCACCTGCTCCGGGGCCGGGGCTCCGCGGGGACGGCCCGGAGCCCGCGGCAGCAGCGAGCGGGGGCGCGGCGCAGGAGCCGCTCCCGGGGCCGCCCGCCGCGCAGGGGCCGCATCGCAGCGGGGCTGAGAAATGTTTGAAGGAGTTTTGTCTCCTTTCAGCTGGAAAAGGAAAGGCATTGGCGGTGGCAGCAGCGTGCACGTGTGATGGAAAGAAAGAGGGACTTTATGATGCTGGCTGGTTGCAGCTCGGTAGGATACCGGGAAAGGCGGGCAGAATCAACAGGGTGCTGATGAGTGGTGCACGGAACCGCTTCGGCCCAGAGCCCCCGAGCTGGTTTGGAGAGACTGAGTACTCACCTTGACTTGAACTGGTCGCAGTGGGGTTCCAGCTTGCCCTGACTTGTCCAAACTGCAGAAAACAATATGACGTTTGGAAAGGGGGGAAACAATGTGGTGTCGTGATTAATGGGAGAAAAATGGGTAGGGTATGCTGAGAGTTATCAGAGCAGTGCTTGTAGGGTTTTACATAGAGCATGGATACTCAGTGCTGCAGAGCTGACTATTTATTTACACCTTTGCATCCATTCTACTAGTAACGCTTATTGAAGTCTGATGCATCATGATCATGGATTATGGCTCTTTTAAGAGAGACTGAAGTGGTCTTTCGAAGACTGAGTGTACTCAAGTTTATTACTTGGCAGGGGGCAGCAGCATGAAGCCTGGGAATAAAAATAGGAAGTGAACATTACTCATTTAGTTTTGATATTGTGTCTTTGACGGTTATAAGTGTCATCATAGACTGATCCTAGCTCAGATAGCATCTCATGTGCTGAAAGACATTACTCTTGTCCTGGTTAGTACCTACTTCTAGCTGTGCAAGCAGTCCCTCTGATATGGAATATGTTTTGAACAAGTCTGGTTATTTCTATATTGGGCAAATGTGTTTCTGGAAGAGTAAACCAAACTGTATCATATTGAAGAATGTTCTCAGCCTGTAATATCTTAATCTCATGTGTTCAAAATGAAAACAACAGCCACCGGAAAACTGAAACCACTCTTGACTGATTCACGTGGCTAATGAGGTTTATGACAACAGAGCTGTGTGCAGTGTTACTACACTGAGGTGTGGTTACCTCACACCTGGAAGTGTGGTTCAGATGAGGATGTGCTGTCCGCTGGCTCTGTGTAACCAGCAATGGCAGAGGTCCAGCCTGAGTTTTCAAAGAAACAGTTCTGGTTTCCTTATGGTCCTTTCAGAGCCCTCATGAGATAGAAGTGCTTGTTCTGGAGACTGGGAAGGAATGGTGGTCATGTGCCCCGCTCCTGAAACACGGGCTTGGCAGCTGTTCTTGCCAAGAGATGTTTTTCTCTGGTGGGACATTGAGAGGCTTGAGATGTCACCCTGTTTTCCTCTGCCTCCTGAGGCTGCAATAAAAGGGTTTTGGTCTGGTCCTTAAATACATCTGGCTGTAGGTAGCAGCATGGTGAGATGTGCTAGTTTGCTCAGTTTCAGTTCTGCTTTGTTTGTCTGTCTGAAGGCTTTGTTAGGTGTTACTGTGTTAAGTGAGATGCAGTTGAAATTTTGATTTTCTATCCTGATGGGAAATATGTTTCAGCTTTCACTTTAAAGCAGTTGAGTGTTAATTGTAATGCTTGAAGAGCTGTGTCCTAGCATGGAAGTGTGTGCCTTAATCTGACCATGGTGTCATTACTGACCTCCCTGATACAGGCAGGACCGAAGTGTCCATTCTGTCTAGAAAGTTCTGTAGTTACCAGAGGAAAGTTATGGGCTTTTTCACAATAAAGCTCTGAACAAAATTCCTGTCTTCAGGTGAGTGTTAGCTCCTGCTAGGTGCGGCCTGACTGTATTCCCCTGGGGGAATTATTTCACGCTCTTTGTTTCCCTAGAAAATTTATAGTTCCCAACTGCACTGCTCAGTTCTGAGTGGATGCAAACCACGCTGACTCATATGCTGAACTGCAGCTTTGCTCCATGTAAACACAAGCACACTTCTAAAATATTTAATTTGTAATGTCCTCTGTGGAGAACTATCCCACAGCTCCTGGCATAATTCCCAGAAGCGGCAGATTTTGGGGTTCTGGGAGTTTCAAAGGCCGTTGGTGCCCAGTGGGATAATCATCTGAGCTAGTTTAGTGTAGTTTATCCTGGCACTGGGACAGTTCAAACTGAACAGGTATTTAATCTTGCTTAAAGCAAGTCTGCTTTGAACAATACGTGGTATGTGTATGAACGATCTGGAGCCTGTTGGGACACGGCTGTCAGGAGATCTACATGGAGGGAAATCTTTGTTATGGCAAGTACACTTTGGTGTAGAAGTACCTCCCAATAATTTCTAAAACAACCTCTGTGGGCAGTTATAGTAATATCAGGAATAAGCTATTAGAAGATTTGTTTTCTTAGTTCCTCTCTGGCGAATACCAGTGATAATTGTCTTGTGAAACACCCAAGTTTATATCCACAGGTAAAATTCATGTTAAAAAAAACTTCCCAGAAATATGGAAACTAAATCCTATTCATGCACACCAAAATTCTCATTCTTTTAATTGGAAATAAGTTACAGTATGTGATTTGGGTACAAAGGAGGAGAGTGGAACCAAATAATGATTTCTATGTACACTTATTTTGTCTGTACCTGCTAAGTACTGTATTGGAGTTTTAAGATAAATATCTTCTCCTTTAAACCAGTAATTAGTTCAGTGGAGACTAGCTGAAAAGAAACCAGAGTTCTTTGGTTCTTTTGTGGGTTTTAAAATTTGGGTTTGTTTTTTTTGATTATTACTGTGAGCTTGGTGGAAAAATGATCCATTACAATAAGTACAGAGAGTACAGAGGTTCAGTGCATCTTATGGGTGGTCTAGATCAATCCCATATCACTTGCTCAGGTGGGCTGACTGTTCAGTGCATTACCTGTAATTGTTAAGCATCACCTGTTTGCTGAACTGTGCTCAGCTTCACTGGTGTCATAACTCATCCCAACATCCTGCAGTGTTTCCAGCTTCCATTCTTAATTTTTTTATTTTGTGAACAAGGTTCTAGAGACACTAGAGTAGTGAGATGCGCTCAAAACTGGGTAAGTCTGGGTAGCAGAAGTGGTTCCAAATCCTGGAGAAAAAGCCCGTGGTGCAGATGGGGCTCTGGAGCTCACTGAGGTCCCTTGGGAATACAAACCATTGCTCCCAATGCCACAGCATGGCAGCACTTGCATCCATGCACTGTCAGTGTAGCAGGAAAAGCAAATCTGTGCTCTTGACTTTGCAGATGGTAGGATTTGAAGGTGATGTGCCTGTCACTTCTTTGGCTGCAGGAAGGATACCTAGCATAGTATTGGTACTAAGATGCTAATAAGCATCTTTTCTGTGAGTATGGTTCAAGGCTCAACTTATTTTCCTTCTTCATTAATTTGGGGAATTTCCTTACAAATGTGGCTTAATTCACAAATTAATTTCCTTAGACTATCTGGAGTCTGAAATTGAAGTGTACAGATGTGTAATTTTGTTGCAGAAGTATACTGAGAGATACACTTGCCCCATTAACTACAAGGTAATCTTACAACCCATGTTTCAAAATCCTGCTTTCTATGATGGCTGCTAGCAGCATTTTTTTTGTAAAAGCAAAGAAAGGTAAAATTTGTGTCTGCGTCTGTTATTGTTGCTATGACAGCTGTCTTTGTCCGGTTTTAACCATCCTGTTCTGAGTAGCTCCTAACTGGGGTTGTAACATCAATGGCTATGGAAGAAGTAGAAGTGGAGGTCTTTCAGTGATGTCTCTCCTTCTCCCAGTCATAAAATATTTGAGTTACACTAGTTTTAATCAAGATGCAATGAATCGAAACATTCCACTCTGTTTTGGTGCCTAGTATAATTAGGACTGATATGGTTACAATATAAATTAGTAGCCAGTTCCTTAGCAATATTTAATAATGGTTTGTCTTGAGCAAGACAGATGGTACCACTGATACTGTGCTTCTGAGACTTGAAACTGGGAAGATCACTTGAAATAAGGTGATGCAATTTTTGCAGGAGGTCATGTACAAAATTGTCCTCTTCAGATGGCAATTGTGAAACAAACCAGTGCTCCTTGCAACATGCTATCAGTAATTGCACAAGTAGGCACGAATTAAGGGCCACCCTGTGTCTAGGTGAGCAGTGGGATGTGCTGTCTTCAGGTGCCAACTTACTTTTACATTGTTGTGCAGCACCAGTGTAAAAAAAGATGTAGAATAGCCCATGCTTATTCAAACCCTCTTTTCTAGCATACTCAATATCTTCCTCTGAAGTGGAAAGCTAACTTCTGTGTAGTCAGAGTCTGTATTAAGAGTTTTGTAAATGGCTGTCTTCCTAACCCTAGCTGGAAAACAGTCATGAGAGAAGTTTTTTTGTAAGTTAGATGGCAACCAGTTAGTGTGAGTAACACATGGTTGGAAACTGTTGGTGGTAAAGTAGCAGCAGCTTGGAAAGCTCTGTGACCCTAATCCAGACTTGTTTTAGAGGGTAACTTCTAATACAGAATCTTGTACAGTTTAGTCCAGTTGGAGGGTCAGCTGTCTATTTTGGAGCTCAGACTGCTGCCTTTTAGGATGAAAGCTGTATTTTGTGAATATGAGCTCCTTTTTATCTGCTTGCTGTGCCTTGTCTGAGGGAAGGAGCAGCTGTAGTCCATTCGCCAGACCTGCATTTGGCTGTTGCTGCCATTGTGTTGTGTGTAAACATGTACCATTATTTTGGATCATATAGCAGCCTGTTCAAAAGGGTCTCGCATTCCCCAGCTGTTCTGCAACTTTTCCATCTCTGAGCTTGCCAGCTGCTTAATACAGGCAACTGTAGCTGCATTTGTTTCTCTGGTGTTAAGTATTAGTGGAGATAAAATTGACTTGTTAAATGTTAGGTGCTGTGAGCCCCTCTCCTGCTTCGAATGGACTTAAAACAAAAGCAGACTGTTCTTACCACACTGAAGTTGTTAGAAGTTTTCTTTGTCACTAGTTGAACAGATTGCATAGAAATCTTTGTTTTGTAGATTTGAAACAAATACAAAATACAATTGTGTTTGCATATATGCACAGCCACAGATTGTAGCAGTAACTAACCTGAAAGAAGTGGGTTACAAAAAGGTGTGCCTTAAAGCCATGTCAACAGCTCATTTGTTTAACCACTTCTCTGAACAATGTTCAGTTTGACAAGGCATCCTGTGCTCTCTTGTCAGCCAACCCTTTTGTTTATTGAATCTGGGAGCTTTTGTTTCAGTGGCAGCCCTGCTCAGACTGGATGTCAGGGAAGGAGTAGGGGCTCTGCAATGTCTTGTATCTGCAGTGAGTGCTCAGTCCAGGTGAGGAACCACAGGCTGAGACCTGTCTTTTCCAGCCTGCTCTTCTTGCCATGAAAATGATAGCAAATGTCTGGAAAATGTTTTGTGTGACTGAACTCCTCTCGACTGCAGCTTTGAATCCAGAGCTATCTGCCTGGAGATACAGAAGTGAAAAGTCAGAGTAAATTCAAGCTCCTTTGGAAAAAGGAGATAATTCTGTTCATAACTAAAGTTGCTGTTCTAACCACTTAACCTGTTCCATAATGTCAGTTTGAAACTTGGGGTGAGGAGGAGTGTATCCTTGGTTGCTGCAGGAGACTGCTAAAGATAGTGATAAAGCAAGGTTTTCAGAGGCTTGAGCTCGTACCATTAATTAGTATTACTTACTCCCATACAAAGGGATTAATGCAAACCACCACAGTAGTAAATCAGACATTCAGTTGAAATCATATTTAATGCAGTTTGTATTTGAAAAATGTAAATTTGGTTTTTCATGGGTTTGCTATTCATTTCTTGGTGAAGGAGACTGGAAGGGAATGACTTGTGCATTCTTGCTCCTGATAGCAGAAAAGACTGCCTCTGCCCCAGGGTCCAAGTCACCCATTGTAACTGGCCTGAATACCCTATTATTCAGAGAGAAAATTTCCAGGTGACTGTAAATTCTTTTTTCCTACCCCTTTTTTCCCACCCTTTCACCAGACCTGCTCTGTTCTTGCTGGTTGTAGCTTTCACGTTCATGTTAAACATCAACACTACCTAAATTATGCTAGGATGACTCCAGCTTCATAATAGAGCCTTGGCCTGTAAAATCAAAAGCAAAACTATAAAAAAGTCTCTTGATTTAAGGTGGCATGTTTCAGGATCTGTTTTTCATATCTCCAAATAGCTGAGAGTTTGAACTTTTCCATTCTAATGCTAGTGGCTGAAAAGAAGTTGAAACACTGTTTGGCTAGATGCTTGCACTTGTCTTCTGGAAAATTAATTTTTCGAAGTTGGTATTAGAGCATTAAATCATTATTTGTCTGAAATCATAGCAGAAATAGAGGCTTAGGGTTTGAAGTGTTCATATAGAGACATAGTTATGTTAGCTGAGCAGAGTCATAGATATTAGATTTAAATGTCTGTTAGCATAGAAACTGTAGAAATGAATGTGTGTCCTGGATTTAATAATTACATGCATGAACAGTTCTTTAGAAAACAGGTAACAGGAGTTCTCTTTCAGAATAGCAGATTGGCCACGCTTCAAAAATAGAAGACAACAGAGTGTGATACTGAGGGCATGGAGAGAGGGGTAGGGAATGGAGAAGGAACTTCTGTCACAGAGGAAGTTAAGGAGAGCATCAACATCTTATGGATTTTAAGTGCTGCTGATTAATTCATAAACCCTTTTGGAATGAGTTTAGGGAATGGACATACGGGAAATTGGGAGAAGTAGATTTTGAGATGTAAGAAAGTAAAGAAGTGTTGGTTTGTCCTCAGTTGAACAGAGGAGGAAAACAGTATCTGATTAATTATTCAATTATTGAAGACTTTAGGAGAAATAAATATTTCTTTCAGAACATGGTGGGAAGTGAAGTGAAAATACTTTAAATGGCCTTAAATTGCTTAAATGTGTTTAAAATAATAGAGGGGGGAAAAGAAGGGATTACCCTCTCACCCACCTCCAGTGACTGTTATTGATTGTTTTAAGTTGGTGGAAATTTTGGGACAACATTAAAAAAAAAACATTTGAGAAAGCTTTTTGTTAGGTGATTTTGTTTCTTTCTTTCAAATGAAAGGTTCTGCCAGTGTTTTTAACTTGGTTTAAATTTACTCTGTCCTCTACAGGGGAAAATATTTATTTTAAAGTTTCCTCTAAACTTAAATTGGCTTCCCAGCCAATTTAAAGACATGTCTGTCTATGTGATACCTTCCAACTCCAGGAAAGCTGAAAACTCTAACGCTTAATGAAGGAGGAGACTTTGTTGATTGCACAGGAGAGCATTTCCCGGAGCAGAAAAATTGCTGTTCTGAAAATGTAGCTTGAATTAATCCCTTCCACCTTTGTTTCCTTTTGCTGTTGTTAATGATTTCCTTTGCACAGCTAGTGGTAAGTGCTGTTGTGCCTGTCTCACTCCACTGATTCTTCCACTGCCCTCTGGGACTAAAAATTATACCATGTGTCACTTTAAGAGACAGAGCAGTGGCAGATAGAGCTTCTTCACTAAGCTGCACGTTTATGAGAGTTATGATCTTTAACTTTGGTGCTTAAAGTAATTTTTCTCCAGGGTGGTCATTGCAGCTCCTAGTGTGGGTTGTCCTGCACACTGATGAGTTTGGGTGCCTGTGATCTCCCAGGCTGTGTGGCTCGAGTTTATCAGCCATGTGCACTGCTCCCCAGAGACCACACAAAATTGTCTCTATCACTGGAAAGATTCAAGACTTTGAAAGGAGGTTGCTTAAACAAAAGTTGCAATAATGAATAAAATTACAAAAAGAAAACAATCTATTTACTTAGGTAATAGGTGAGAATTTGGCTTAGTTAGGCTCTGTGTGAGGGTTGCCTGTTACAGCTATTGGGGTTCTGGATACTTTGTGTGCTCTCATCTGTAATCAGCATTTAGGTGTAAACTGCTGAAAAATAGCAGTACTGCTGCTTCTCCCACCTTACCCCACAAAACTACTTAGCTGAGGTATTCCTGTTAGATCATGTTGTTGGCTCTAGGCTTAAACTGCTTTAGTCAGAGTCCTCTGTCATTTGTGGTTTAAAGTATATTCTGTGACAAACATTACTTCAAAGGAGTTTGTACAAAACTTGACCCTTGCAAAGCTCAGAGAGCAAAGACTGTCCAGAACTTTATAAACACCCTGACCATGGGATTGCACCAAGCCTCTTCTGCATGCTCCCCTGGGCCTGCCCTCTTCCTTCCTGTTGTATTGTAGAGTGCCAGTAGTTGACAGGCAGAGGATTTGTTTTTCCTGAAATACCCTTGTTTGTCTTGTCTCCATAATATTTGTTGCATGCCTGACTCTACAACTTGCATGCAAATGCCTATTTTTGTACTGCTTTTGTGGGTTGGCAGCAAAGTAACTGTGGCTTCCTACTGCAAGCAAAAGCCTGGTGCATGGAAGCGAGTTGTTTATATGGATTCCTGGTATGGAATGCAGGTTTAATTCTTTTAGCTTGAAATTAAATTGTGTTGAGTAAAATTAACTTTGAATTTAAGTGGCACTGAACCCAGCTAAATAATTTTCTAGGGCTTACATTAATAAAAGGGAACTATAGCGTAGTTAACTTCTGCTAGGGATGCATTTCAGGTTCTTAAAATTTGTGGTTTAAGAGGGGAATGCTCAGCTTATACTTCTGTAGTAAACTTCATGTCTGAAGTGCACTGTGTGGTGTACCCTGCTGGTATAGTACAGCCACAGATAACCTGAAGGGATTTGTGTAGGCAGGGAGAAGCCAGATGAAATATTCCAGGTGAGATACAAATTGCCATGGCCTGGTTTAGGAACCTAACCTGCCTTACAGTAAGAGATAGGGAAAAAGAAGTTACCAGTGATTTTGTTTCATCTGACCTACTGTTAGAGGACCTAGTTGCCTTTTAAAAGAAATATTTAAATATTTAGTTGAATGTGCTTTTTCTGAACTCCCAAGAGGTGCTTGCCAGCAAGGAGCTGCTGACATCAAAAGCAAAACCCCAAAAGGGCCATATATGTGTGTGAAGTAAGGAAGCCAGGAATGAGAGTGGTTTTGTGCTGAACTTCAGCTGAAAGATCTTTCCAAGTGCAATAAAGAAATGGAGCACCTTCATTACTGCCTTCAAAAATTATGATGACTTGTGAGATTCCTTGAGTAACATACTAATGAAGACAGTGTCCTTCCAATAAAACAAATGTCACTTCATTAAATGTTTCTTATGCAAGGGCCAATATGAGAACTTATAACCACAGCAATCACCTCTGAAACAAAGCAAGTAATCTTGGTGTACAGAGGTTTGTTTCTTAAGGAAGCCCTGAAAAAACTTTTTCCATGAACATGTTGGTATGAATTGGCATTCTTCCTTGCACAGGAAACCACAAATTCTTATTGCGGAAAACTTCTAACTCTTGTAAAACAGTCATTAGTTTTGTGTATTAAATGTTCAGAATGTTCTAGTTTTTTTTGGTTTTTATTTTTTGGTGTGTCCTCTGGAGAGCTGCTGTAAGAAATGCTTCTCTTTTGATAAACAGGAGATCACTTGCTCAAATGTTTCCAGTCACTTGTAGTCCCTGTGCATGCTGCTGGGGCTTGGACACTTCTCAAATGCCTACAAGCCTGAGACCATCTTTATTGCTCAATTATTTTTACCCCCTCAAGTCTGACAGTTGCAGCAACTGAACATGATCCCTGTATTAAATGCAGCAATGTGTTTGATGAGTTGCTTTGTTAGGGTTTCTGGAACTGGTGCACTTGAGATTGCCTTTGGTGGTGGGGCAGCTCCCGGCCCAGTGTCACTCAGTGCACACACAGACACACAAACACACAGAGGCACACACAGACACACACAGACACACACTGTGCTTGTGTGCACTCCTTGGAACACCTGTGTGCAATATCACTGTGACTTGTACACCTCTAGTGTGGGATGTGTGCTACAGGCTGGGAGCTAAAGTTTCAGCTGACTGAAAAAATTACTTCTGTGGCTTCACTGAGCATCCCTCTTTTTCTTTATGCTAGTCTTTTCCTCTTCCTTTTTTTTTTTTTCTTTTTTCAAATCCTATTCTGGATTTGGTATGCAATCTATGATCAAACTGCACATGAAGTACAACCCTTTCTTAACTGAGTTTTCCTTAGTTTTTGTTCCTTTCAAACATGCTATTAAGAGTAGAACTCAAATGTAGAACTCAAATTACACAGCACATTCTTTTTATTTTTTTAATGACAAAAGAAAGGACAATGGGTGGGGATGTAGTAAATCACATAAACTAGCAGTGATAAAAGTCTTTGTTGGGTGTTTTGGGGTTTTTTTTGCAGTGCAGGCTACTTGTTTGAAACAGGTTTATCATATCTTCATCAATGTTTTATAGTTTATACTATTTTGGAGTGTTAGCTGGATTCTCAAGTACTGGAACGCTTCTGCTGCTATTTAAAGCAGGACATCTGTCATGATGTGTCTAGAGTCTGATTTCTCCAAGCCTGAACAATTCTTGCCTTTATGCTCTACCTATGTAGCCCTTGCTCTTTCTACAACCTAAAAATAACATAGAAGTTAAACAACTCATTGAAAGCCTGTAATTTCTGAGAGCAGCAACTTGCCAGTAGCTATGTCTTGTGTCATCTGGACAATGCTTTGGCAGAGTTTTAAGAATTTGCTAAACTAGGCCAAATTAACTTTTCTTTCTGGTCAGCTGTAACTTTCTGTACTGGAAGGATGTGCACAAAATAAATGCATGCTTCTCACAAACTGTAAAAACACTGCCTCATGCTGCACACACTGAGGCTTCTGGGGCCCATCCTCCAGCATGTCCTGGCATCCTACCCTTGGTTTCCTCCCTTGCTCCTGGAAGTCATGGCTTGCAATCGACTGCCTTGGGATTTGGGACTTTTCCCTTCCAGTAGCCTCAGTGTTAGCTGCTCTCTCAACTCTGGTTTGTGTCCCAACAGCTGGTGAGTTTGCAGACTTTTATTGCAAATACTTTGTGCAATGTTATTACAGTATTATCAAGTATTCTGTGCACAGGATAATGAGGCTACTCTGTGGAGCCTCAGAACTCTTCTGTAGAGTGGGCAGACTCTTTTAATCTAGAGAAATGATTCCCCTTCTCCCACTGAAACCCTACTCTGAAAACTTTGTTCTAGAGTTTAATGAGCTTTGAAACCTGTATGACAGTTTTCAGAACAACCCCTTTATATCTGTGGCCTTGCAATAATGCCATTTTTGGGGATGACATTTTATTACTCTAACAGCTCTCCTCCCATTTCCCTCTTTCCTTCCTGCTCCCAGCATGTGCTGATTATTCTGGGGTGGTTCTAGTCCACTCCTTCAACTTTGTAAGCTGCTTTATGTCAGGTTTTGGTTGTTGGATCAGCAGATCAGTGTCTGCTGTTGGCAAACCAAGGAAGGTCTCAGACCTCCAAGCCATGTGGGAGGTGGTGCAGTGGGGACAGACTGGACAAAAAAATCTGTTCTCTGCACAGCTCACTTTGCCTAACATGGATCTGTGATGAACATGAGTTTTCTGATGGTGCCTCTCAGTTCTGATTTCACAAATTAAAAGTTTTCAAAATGGAATCCTGAAGTAGTGTTTATTTGAAGCTTAAAATGCTGGAATTGGATTTTTTTTCCTTTGTGTTTGTAGCTCCTATACTGCACTGTGTTTTTACATGTTGTTTGTTTAAAGGAAGCTTTACACTTCCCAGGGAAGATTGCAGCTGGGAAAGGCCTGAAACGATTGCAGTTGCTCGACTCTGTTGGATTGTAACTGTGTATGACTCTTACTAACTTAAAATTGGAGATGCTTTACTGTTTGTTAGATTGTAAAATGCTAGGAGACCATCCAGCTTCTTTTAAAATTAGGCAGAGTTACAGCATTTTGGAGTTAGAATGGTCATGGTGACAGCATGTCTCTTTTTACTGGTGGAGAAAATTAAAGAGAGTGGGGAATAAATGCTAAGGAATAAGGAGATTTGAAATAACTATACATGGGTTGATGCAAACAACATAGGAAGTTTTGGGAAGCTTGGTTAAACTCGGGCTGAGTACTTAAAGGTTTACTGGAGAGTAATTCCTGCTTTTGAACCTGATGGCTTTGGCTTGTGATCACCAGTGAAGGCCTGCTTTTTCACCTAGTGTTGCAACTGGGAATTTACTTTGGCTCAAGGAAGATAAGTTTCTTATTTGAGTTAGCAGCATACAAGTGTCTGGTTGGAAACATTTCCAGCAATGATCTGATTCCTAGCCTTTTCTGTAACTGCTCAATAGTGCCACCAATGCATATTTGGCCACAAAATAGTTATGACGACTTGCATCAACTCCAGGATTTTTTAATGTCTCAAAACAGTTTAATATAGCTGGTCATTTATAAACACTGGCTTAAACAAAGTAATCAGATTTAACAGAACAGCTTGGTAGATGGTCAGTTCCAGATGTCCTGATTTCCTAGGAAGTTCTGATAACTTCCTACTGAACAGAACAATTGCTTCTGCCTGCTGGCTTCATGGCATCCCAGGCTGCAGTTGGTGAAGTGAGTGCCTGCCACTGGCCCTGCACACCTTCCTCACAGTACAGGAGTCTTGTGACTGAAGACAGCATCTCCCAGACCAAGATCTCCAGATTACTGCTGGGCTTTGTTTAGGAAGGACACCTGAGCTGGCTCTGCTGCTTGCTGCAGGTGTTGAATTGCTGCAGTGTTTTAGAGGAGGCTGTGCTGTACTATCAGTTTATTCTCCAGGCTAATTCATGTATACATTTTGGCCCTATCTTCTTTTACATTGTTAAATAGTATTTAATTGAAGTATTTGAGGTAAAGAAAAAAAACCCAAAACAACCCAAACAACAAACCACCACACCAAAATAATTTGATTTCTCACTTCATTCTGGCAGTAGAGGCACATCCAGTATGTGAAGGGAAGACACATGACTGTGTTAAGCTCCAGATGTGAGAGGATGTTGTGCACTACAGGTAGATGAAATAAATTTCAGAGCCATCTGGCAATGAGCAGAGTACAACTGCTTGACTGCTTTGAACTTCAGTGTATAAATGAACCTTTTCACAGTTTTTGTTTTCAGGAGTGTCCTGAAAAGATTCTCATTAGATTTTTTTAAATTTTTGGTTTCACACTGTTGTCTGGTGATTTTATTATCCAAAATACTGCCTAATTCGGATCTGAGATTTAGATTCAAAGTTAATATATCTCCATAGCAAAGTCCATGTTGTTCAGAGATGTTGCCATGTTAATTGTTAACAAAGGTGCTCTCGCTGCTCAGCAGAGCTGCAGGGTTTGTTAGCTGAGCACTGCTTGCAGCACTCTGTTGTTTAAGTGCTATTTTTGATGTCTCACAGCACCAACATGTGTAATTTGATTGATGTGGCATGGAGTTGCTTTATTCTGAAATGTGCTTCTGGAGCTTAGTTGGGACTGTTCAGATTATGCTGTAAAATACTGCTTTATATTTTCTCCAGAGTTAATCGCACCATCGATTTGATTAATTCTATTTAAATAATATACTTACTTTGATCTTTGAGCACAAGATCTGATTTTATTTGGTTGTTCATGGCAACATGAGCATTGTGTTTTATGTTTGTTTTTTGGTTTGGTGGGGTTTTTTTTAAATCCTCTTAATATCTTCTGTATTCAGTGCTGTTTAGAACAAGGATTTATTTGTGTGTGCACCTGATTCACAAGATTCACTGTCACGTTTCAGGTGTCTTCAGAGTCTTGCTTCATCTCTTCTACTGCCTTTGCTTTGTTTCTGTTTCTTTCTTGTGTGGTACTACCCATTTGCAAGACCTTGGAACTACAGCTTTCCTCTCTCATGTATAGGCAAGTCTGCTGTCTTGTTCCATAATTGCTCAGTGAAGAAATCTGTTGTTGAGGAAGCTTGAGATGCTTTGAGGAGTTGCAGATCAGAAGACAATTGTAGTTTTGTAAGAGTTCCTCTGCTCTCCAGTGTGGTCACTAAGAGCATTTTTGAAAATTCACCTGGGTGAACAGAAGTGCAGTGGGCTACATGAATCCAAAATGTCCCCTTAATATGTTATGTTGTTTGAAAAATATTTATTTTTAAAATTTTAGGAATTCTCATTGAATTTATTTTTAATGAAATCAGTTCCATTAGTAAGGGAGTTGTTTTCAGTCATGCTGTCACAAGATGCTTAAGTCCAGGAGATAAATCTAAACATGGGGCATGTCTTGAATACTTGTGAAGAGATGATCTGAATGGAGCAGTGCATGACCTACTGGTTAAGGATCATGCATGATTAGTCAAGGCTTTCTGACTTGTCTGGGGAAACCAAATGTTTCATGTTCCTTCTGTTTCTGAATCTTTCTAGAATCTGTACTTAGCAATGACTGCTGTCTTTGGTAGGAAATCCAACTGTTTCTAATTTGGATTTTATGGCCTTCTCTCTATCATTAGTAGATTCTTGGGTATTTGGGAAGTTTCTTTGGTGAGCGCTCTTCCTTAACTTGCTCCAAAGACTTAATTGCTAGATCCCAGCCACATCCAGTTGATCCAAGTAGTCCCAATAGCTGAGATGAATTGTTTTCTGTTGGAATTGGATGGTTTGCTTGTGCATTTTAGAATGATGCACAATAATCTGACCAGGAGAGATGCCTATGACAAAAAGAAGAGGAAAACAGGGTTCCTAATTATGTGACCTCTTACTAGTTTTAAGGAAAGGACTGCTGGAAGGCAGGTATATTTTAAGGGACTGCTTTTTATTATGAGTCTACACAGTTTAAATTTTCATTTAGCACTTCAGCCTTTGCCTGACCTCCACCAAATCTTCTCCTTTAGCCATATTGGCAGTATCTTTCTTTTCTGGCAAAAAAAAAAAAAAAAAAAGAGGCATGCACATTTTAATATGCCTTTTTTTTTTTGCACTACTCTATCATTTTGGCAGAGTGGGGAAGTAGTGTGAGTTTGGAAGGAGGACATGAGTTATGCAAATGATATTGTCTCAATAAATTTTGTCTGTGTAGGTGAAGACTCAATGAGGGTTAAAAGAAATCCCTCCTACAGTAGTTTCACGAATACAAGCCGCACGGATTATAAGCCGCACCCCCGGTGCCTCGACAATGTTGCTGTCTTTGTCAATAGATAAGCCGCACCCCGAATATTAGCCGCACTTTCGTTCGTCGCGAGAATCCGTGCGCAGCTTTCACAAATTGGCCAATTAGTAAGAGGATCGCGGCATAGCGGGCTTTACTGGCTCGGGGCGGGGCCAGGCAGGCTCGGCCCGCTCATGGTTGCCGACGGGGCCGGGTGGCCCAGCTCAGCGCCACGGCTCGGCGGGGCTGGCCGGGTGGTGCTGCCGCCGCCGCCGGGCTCGCTGGCCCCCCTCTCCCGTCAGCACCGCCCCGCTGCCGCGTTCGCTCGCCCGGCTGGCAGGGCTGCCGCCGCCGGGCTCGCCGTCCGCCCCGCTGCCGCTTTCGCTCGCCCCGCGCCGCGCCTCGCGAGCGCCGCGCCCGCCCCGCGCCGCGCCCGCCCCGCGGCGCTTTCGCGGCTCGCGGCTCGCGGCGGCGCTTTCGCGGCTCGCGGCTCGCGGCGGCGCTTTCGCGGCTCGCGGTTCGCGGCTCGCGGCGGCGCTTTCGCGGCTCGCGGTTCGCGGCGGCGCTTTCGCGGCTCGCGGCAAGCGGTTCGCGGCTCGCGGCGGCGCTTTCGCTCGCCGGGCGGCGCTTTCGCGAGCGCCGCTTTCGCTCGCCCCGCCGGCAGGGCTGCCGCCGCCGCCACCACGCTCGCCGGCCGCCCCCTCCCGTCTGCACCGCCGCCGCGTTTCCTCGCCCTGGCCGGCACTGCAGGCCCCCGCACCGCCGGGCTCCCCCACGCTGCTGGCCCCGATTATGCTGGGCTTCCCCCGCTGCCAGGCAGCCCCACCCGCCGGCCTTCCTGCTTCTGCCATGCTCCCCTGCACTGCTAGCCCCAGTTCTCCCGGGCTCCCCCGCCCTGCTGGCTCAGGCTCTGCCGCCCGCCCCCACACTGCTGGCCCCGCCTCTGCCAGGCTTTCCCACCTCTGCCGGGGCCGGCCGGGCTCCAGCTTGGCTTGGGGCTGCCGCGGGCTCTCACTTCCGTGTTGGCAGCTTTTAGAATTTTGTTAATAGATTAGCCGCCCCGGAATATTAGCCGCACTTCCGGGTTTCCACCAAAATTTTGGTCAAATTGGTGCGGCTTGTATTCGTGAAATTACTGTACTCTCTTTTTGAGAGTTTTTGAAAGCAGATTAATTTGTTTTTGAGAACAGACTGATCTGAATTACTTGATGTTCCAAACTCTACAATCATTATATGTAGAACTTCCTTTTTAAAAGACTTTTCCCCCGTTAATTGTTGAACAGCAGAAATGGACACTTGTCTCTGTTTGGGTAAGTACTGGCAAATTCAAAACTGTAAGTGGTTTTTGTGATGAACTGGAATTTCAGAGGTGACACTACTGTCAACTCTTGTCTGTGTCCTTGAATGTAGCAGCTCTGTTCCTCTGTGGTCCTGCAGTGAACAGTTGTGATCTCTCCACTTCTTGGCATGTAAGTTCAGCATTTTTAAAGCCATGAATGCTTCATGCTGCTAATGGCTTTGGAGTAACTAATTTAAGTGGAAACGGAGCAGTTCCTTACTTAAATATGCTTCAGATTGTGTTTGTAAACTTTCTAGAGATAAATTGCTGCATGTGATTTTCAGTACTTCTCATGTATTTCAGGAAGGCAGTAAAGTATCAAAATTGATGTAAAATTGGTTTGTTTTGGGGAAAGAGAACAGACTGGCTTGAAGGAATCACTCTCTTGAGCTTAGTGCTTGGTATAAACACTGAAACTTATGTACTGGGAATGCCATAGACTACATTGCAATAAGGAGATAAGATGGCAGAAAAATGAGTCAGACAAGTGAGGTAATCTAAGGAAATCAAATAAAAGTTACCTTATAATAATGGATTATTGAATGTATGGGGTTTTTTGAAGAGGTAGTTAAGGACTGTAATCTGCATGATGGAATGTGTGTTCTAAAGGAAAAAACTGCTACTGTTACAAAATCAGAACATGCAAATATCTTGGAGTCTGAAGAAATGTTTCAAAAATTCATTTTGAGGACTTGGAAGACAATCTAATAAGCATGTGTGGAAATCTGCTCCACAGTACTATTAGGTTGACAGGAGACATTGGTTTACATGTTAATAAAATATTGCTTTCATGGGTGTTGCTACTCAACAAGACTAAGAACATTATAATTTGGTTTTACAGCCCTTTTCAGATGATGTCCTACATAACTGATGCTCCTGCCAAAGGAGCTGAGAGAGGCATTGTAATGGAACCATCTCTGATGTCACATTTTAGTTGTAATGGAGCTATTAAATAATGAAACCTTTAAATCTAAGATAATATTTCATTTTGGCTAAAATTGGCATTTATTTAATTACAGTTGTGCTCCATTTCTAGGGAGTTCATGGGAAATCTTGAAAGTTGCAATTGTTCTTGCTCAGATAAATAGTTGAGCAGGCAATTGACTTCAAGTCTCATGAGACATTGGTGTTTGCCTGTGTTAGGATGGATGACTGTGACTTGAATTAATGGCAGCTGGTTTACAGGTATAGGAATCTTCTCTTTGCTAGATGTATAACTTTGCTGAAATTATTTGAATGTACAGTCAAGTACTGGGATCTGGTAAAACTTGGACTGTTTCTCACTGGGATACCTACTCTTGTATTGCAAGCAGCACTTTTTAAAAACTAGATTTGTGGGATGAACTAGTTCATGCAGCTAGTGCTTGGCTTTTATTCTGGTGTATCTAATTGATATGCAGAAGGAATTCAAGCTGCAGATTAAGGAGTGAGTGTGCCTGTGAGGGCTCAAGCAGTGTGATTTACCCTCTGAACTCATGACTGAAGCTCTCACTACAGCCTGTGTTTCTGGCCTCTGTTCCTGTCCTGGGGCACTCTGTCAGGACAGGTCCCACTGCTGTTATTTTCACACTGACCCATGTCAGGGGAACTCTCTCGGCAGGAGTGCAAATAGCACAGCCCCAGTTTCTAACCAAGGCTGAGCAGAGCTGGGCAAGTGCAGGTTAGAAGTCACTGAGATAACAGGAACACAGCACACTGGGGTCTGCCAGCTGGCTGATACATCAAGTGGGTGTTTTACAGCACATCTCTCTAAACTGCAAGGAAGATACTGAAGACAAGAGTTGATTCCTAGATGTGCTGTAAACCCTGAAGTTTTAATCTGTTTGTTTGTGCTGTGAAGGTTGTTTGATTTTTTTTTTTCATGCTTTTTTTCAACTGTGAGTAAGGAAATTCATTTGAACTTAGATGAATCTCAACAGTGATGCAAAGAGTTACTTTTTGCATTAGCACAGCAGCTTACCTGGCTGAGAGGGCATTGCCTTTCTACATTGTTTATCTTTTCAGTGGTTCGTTACTAGCCTTAAAAAAAAGGTTTTCATTTAATGTGAAATATGGTTGTCTAAAACTCAAAAAAATAAAATGTACCTGTTGTGCATGTTTCAGAGACAGCACTTGCCTGCTGCTGGCTAACTGGCAGACTGAACATCTGCCCTGGTTAGGAATTTCCATGGGGCTGGGGAAAAGGCAGAGGATGCTCCCTGTGCAGGGCAGGCTGTGCTGACATCCCTGCTCTGCAGTTTCTCAAGTGTGTGGAGCTGGGAGGGCTGTGCTTGTTGGGATGCTTTCCCAGCTGTGTGGTGGAGGAGAGCAGTGCTGGCTGAGCTTGCCAGCAGTGATAAGGCTCCAGGTGGGGGGATCACAGTAAACATGCTGTGAGAATCAGCTTTCCCAGCAGTTACATGAGGCAAAGATGTTCTTCTGTCACTTGTTCTGCTGGAAGCTTCCTGCTGCTAACAACTAAATATGCAAATCAAACTGTGGCTCTTCCAGCCTTCCTGGTGTTCTGACTTATGGTTCTTGCTTCTGTTTTCAAGACTGAATTTTCCAGCACAGACTATTTCACTCTGAAAATGTAAAATCTTACCATAAGTGCTCCTTGTGTTATAATAAACATACATAACTTCCCTTTACAAGATCTGCATATCATACTTGCTTTTTCTCTGCACTGTTTATTCACAACCCTGCCAGCAGCACAGGTATCTTCTGAACAGGTTTATACAAAACTGGCAAATTGAATGGTAAAGTCGTTGCTTGCAGTGAATTCAGACTATTGTATTCTGCATACAGTGTTCACAGCTCTATTACTGACTGACAAGACCGCTGTTGGCTACAATGAAGTGCACCACAAAATTGCTCAAATCTAAGGCTTAGGTTATAATTTGAGACAGTTATCCTAAACCAAAAGAACCTAAGTCCATAAATAAACTGTTAAGCAATGTAAACTTTATAATGGCAGAGACAGTTAGCAAGGAACTATGCAAACCCCCCAGGCCAAGATAATCTCTACCATAATTATGTAGTCTACTAAGTGAGAAAAATTCCAGAGCTTTGCTCATGAATAAGACTGGATTATTTGTGATGTGATTTCATAAAATAAACAGGGAGACTAAAGGCTCCAGAGGCTACTTAAGGTTTTTGTAGAAGGGTAAATGTTAAATGTTCAAAGTATGTGTGAGGGGATGCATGGCAAAATTGTACAAAGTATGCCTTAAAAATTACTTATTGTTAGGTATGTGCTGAATTTCTTTACCCATATAGCTGTGTATCCAACAGGTCACTTTAGTAATCCATTCAAAATAGCCTTTAAATGTTCAGTGAGCTTTTTGCTACTTGTTCTGCTAGATAATATATATTGGTAAATACTTTCTCTGCTGTATTCTCATTGAGGTAATAAAGTCAGCATTGCTGTGACCTTTTTTGTTCTGCTTTGGTACTATTAACACATCTCTGTTCTGATGCCATTTATGCCATCTAATTCTCCCACTAAGGCAGCTGAGCCAGCAGAAGCACTGGGAAGAATACAACAGTTGCACTAGAAAAAAATGCTCCTCAGAACATAGGTGTTGGAGGAGAGAGATACCTGAGATGTTCAGCCATGGAGCTGATGGACTTCATCCTAATGGCTTGTCCTACCTGGTCTTGGGACAGCCAGCCCCAGGGAACCACAGAGATACAGCCAGAGCTCTGGAGATCATGGAAAACTGTACCTTCCTTTTGGGGTGCTTTAAGAATGGATTGTGTCTGCTCCATTTTTTGAGAGAGGAGAAATGAGTTCCATCTTTTGAGGACTTCTTATCTAGGGAACATCCTCAAGTCTCTCTTATCTCTTTTTTGGTGCTAGTTTTATCCAGTTGAGATAAAGCACTATGCATACTTCTGATACAGGAATTTGTACTTGTTCAGATAAATCTGTGTCATGCTTCACACCCAGATACAGAAGTAATCACAGAAAGAAACAGCAGCAAATGGTGATCTTGTATGGGAAGGTCCCTTCTGTGCCTTTTCCCTTTTATATCCCTTGTACTGGAGCTTCCTGTAAAACAGCCCTGTCTGGAGTCTCTGCATCAGCATGGATCCCTTTGGAAGCTTTATTTTGCTTCACTAAGTCTCTAACTCAAAGTCCCTATAGAGCTTAGAAATTGGAATGATGGAAGCCAAAGACTTAGACCAAAATGGGTGTTCTGTAGGAAAAAAAAACCCCTTCCTTAGACAAATAATCTAAAAAAATTGCTCCAGTGAGTTAATATGAATCTCAGTGTTTTTTTAACCTTCTTTAATTTATGCTCACCAGACTCCTGTGAAATTGAGGAGTTCCCTTTATCTTGAATGATGGACTGGGAGCTGGGTTATGGGGGCTGGCTGCCATGTCCTCACCCACATGTACCAGCTTCCCCTTTGCCCTGCTCTGCTCTCCTGACCCCACACTGAGTCATCTGTGCTCAATAGGTATGAGAACAATTGAATTATTTTTATGGTTGCTGGTCTGAAATGAGTCAGTGCAGGGTCAAACATGTGGAGCCGGGAAGGGAGAGGAGTGGGAATCTGGCAGCCAGCAGCATGGAGCCACAGACCAGCCCTGGTGTCTTTGCCAAGGTCACACAAGCTTCTGTCAGCAAGAAATTGAAACCTCTCTTGTTTTATGCAGGGTGATGACCACAGGTCTGTCAAATGCACTAACTGGCAGGAAGTGGCTTTAGATTGATTCTACTTGAATGTATTGTTTGTTTGCAAATACTGATGTATGAATTAAGAGTGGCTTTCTAGTGGGTACTTTCTATTAATAGATGCTTTATATTAATATTATTATTAGTATTTATATATTAGTATTAATAATTCCAGTGTATGTCAAAATTCAGACAGACTGAACTGGTAACAACTGGAGATCTTCAGGTGCAAACTGCGTGCATTCCATGAGGAATGCATAATTAGCTTGAGTTAACTTTCCCTTAGAAATATGATTTTTGTATAGATAGTGATCCATCAACTACAGCATATTTTTGTATGAGGACTACTGCCCTTTAATAAAGATAGCTCAGGAGTTAGTGCCTGAAAGAAATCATTGCATGGTATTATATTGCCAGTTTGGTAAAAAAAATCAGTTGGTCACAGTTGCTTGATAACTCACACAATCTGCAGCTGATACTTTATCAGTGGCCTAATACAGAATTTAAAACGGAGCATTTCAGCAATCCTGGGCACACAAATTTCTGGATGCACACAAATTTCTGGATGCACAGCATTTTGAGCTATGTACATTGTGAAAACAGTGCTTAAAGTAAGGGTATGAGGGCTTAGGTCATGTATTCTGGCATCAATTCCTATGCTCTATTTTTCTGTTTGAATTAATTTGGGAGGAAAGAAACTAAGAAACTTTTTTTGAGTGAAGATTTTGGAGCTCTGTGCTGGTTATAAAGCTATCTGTGTCGCTTCTGTGTTCCTTCTGTGTTTTTAAAGTTTCTTTTAAAAAAGGACTCGCCAAAAAATATTCTGGACATGATTGTATGTAACATATGTGCATTTTCTTTACACAATGCACTACAATTAATTCAATTTGAAGGGCTTTCTCCTAACTCTGACAAATCTTGTCAACCTACCACTTGACTTAATTTCTGTGTCTGGTTATGTTTTTTGTTTTGTTTGTTTGAGGGGTTTTTTTAACTTCTTGAAATCAAAGAAAGCTTGTTGCATGTGTATTTTTTTGGTTTTGCTTTTTTTTATTTTAAAAAGGATAATATTGGAGAAACCTGTCTCCAGCAATCTAATATATTGTCTGGTGTTCTTCTAGGAACTAATAGATCATGTGGATTTTTATGTAGGAGTCTTTTTAGACTTTTAAAGGCTGGGTGTTAGCCATAAGGTTCATGTGACATGACAAATGTGGAACATCTGTGTACTGGTGCACATCACTGTTCTAAAAGTCATTCCCCTCACCACATGCATTGAATTAAACACAAGAATTTAGAGAAAAAATAGTTGGAAGGACACATTCTGTCAAATACAATGGGAAGGATCTGTTGTGCAAGCTGTTGGAGCTGGCTCACACAGTTCTCCAGTCACTAATCCTGGGGTCTGGAGTGCTCTGTGCCTCAGCTCTTCCTCCCTTGGAGCTGGGAGAGTGGTGCTGTGCTTTCCTAGCTGATGGTAAGCTGTTTTCTGGATAGAAATTAGAGTTGAGCATAAGGCTAACCTCTAAAGGGATTTCTAATAAAAAGGGATTTCTCAATGTAGTTTCTTGCTTGAGTGGTCTGAAACTGTGTAGGTTTGAACACATCAATAGGTAATGTGTTTTAAGTCATTTAAAGCTATATTTTAGATGTTGTCATTGCAGATAAGGGTTTAGTGAGTTCTGATACTCACAGCTAAAAACCAATATTAAAAATTTGGTCCTCACTTCCTAGTTTATCTTCACAGACTCATCTCTGGGACTGCAAATGCAAAGGACCTCCTCTAGCTGATCTGAACTTAGTTTCCAACATTTTCCTCTGAGATGGCTTCTGAATACTTCCTTCATACATTATGATGACTGCTTTCACACTGTGCTTAACTCTTTATTAATTTAGTATTTCTAAGGCTTTTTAAATCTTGTTCAACAGATAGTTTCTAAGAGCTCCTGCTCTAGAGTGCATGTAAAACCTCTTGTTCTAACATAGCCACATATGCCAGACTTGGGCAAGCTTGTTCACATTGAAAACACTTGGAAACAGCCTCTGAATGATTCCTTGCTTTTAAAGGAGGTGTGAGAAATTGTCTAAAGTAAAGGAAGCATCTCTGGGATTTGTTGTCCAGAGGCAGATGCATAGGGAGTGGACAGAAGTGGCATACAAGTGGCATGCATGCCTAAAGAATTTGGGCATCCATTTCAATTGTTCTGTTCTCTAAGAATTGGCTATGCTCTAATTAAGTAATTTTGTCATAAAACTCTGGTTAGCTCATTAAAAAAATGCAGATTCTTTAATCTTAGAAGTTGTGGGGAAACCATTCTTCTTTTAAACAGTTTTTGAAACCAACTTAATTTCTTTGTGTTTTTTGTTTGGTGTTGATAGGTTGTGTTTTTACTCTCTTCAAAAGCTGCTAAGCCAAGCAAAGCAGCCCCTCTCTCACCCCAGTGTGCCTGGGCTCTGAGAGCACCTCCCTGTCCCTCTGGGAGCCCTGTGTCTTCAGGGAGGGAGCACTCATGCAGATTCTGTATTGCATTTCCAGCAAACTTCAGTGCTGGCTACAGGATGTTAATCCGAGTCTGTGCCCTGTCCTCAGGCACTTTGAGTCTGGGGTGATCTAATTGTGATCTGTCTGATACAGGACTTGCCCAAGCTGAGTGTTTCTGCTTTAAATGTTTTTTAGTTCAGCTTTGTGAAACTGTATTTAGGAAACAAATCTACACATTCAGAATGTATAGGTGTTAAATTCAGCTGGGTTCAAAGAAGTTAAATGCAGCTTTGATGTAAATTACTTTATCTAAGCACAGCAGGAACTTCACATCCGTTGAACAATTTCAGTTCTGTAGCTTCTGTCACCCATGCTCCAGTTTCCTTAAACAATTGAGAGTAATCCTGGGAGACCCTTCTGACTTCAATCTGTTTTATTGCATGAAAATATTCTTCAGAAAAAACCTGATAATTTTTCTAAGTCTTTGAAGAGACTTGTGATGTTTTGAGTCTTTATTACACTAGAGGTCAGTGTATGATGGGAGCTTCTGTGCTGTGGTATAGAGTTTCTTGCAGAATCCTATTTCATCAACTTTGAAACCAGATTCTAAGAGAAAGTGTAGCCTGTTACTATGGAAAAAACTTAACATTGAAGTGTCTTGTGACTTACTTGGCTAAAAGACTTTCTTGAGCTTCCTACTTTTAATTCTCCTTGCCTAACAAATGTAAGGCAAGTATCAGTACGGGTACTTTGATGTGGTAAGCACCTCAAACATTCATCATTCATTGCAATGCCATGACTTTTTGGTTCATATTTCTGTATGCCAGGGTATTTACAGGAGTCATCCTCAGCTTGTGCACTGTACCTCTTAAGGACATGGTGGGAGAATTGCACATGCATCTATTATTTTTAGAGTAGGTGTCAGCTTCCTGAGCACTGAGCTGGTAACTTCCAGGTGGGAGGCTTCACTTTTTGGGTGTTGAGGGAAGCACAGTCAAGTATGACTCTGTCATGATACATGTAGAAATTCTTTCCTCAGCAGGTCTTCTTCAGTTCTCCAGATAAGTAATTTCTTTAAACATCTGGAATGTGCAAAAGCAGTTTGTTCCTGCTGACATCATTGGGCAGGGGCACTAGAGCAGGTATCTGTTTGAAACACAGCAGTGTTATGTGATGGGAAATGGGGGGGAAATGCACTGAAGGAGAGTCCTGCAGGCTGGTTACAGCACAAATGACAATTGAAATAAGATGCTGGAAATACCACTAGGGTGGATTTGAGCTCTTGAGTGTTTTTTATGAGAACTGACTACAAACAAAAGTGCCTGTATCCTGTTAGTTTTGTGGAGAGTTCTGAAATGCCTCAGAAAAATAAAAACATGGGATGTTATGAGTTTACAGGCTTACACCAATGTAGAGGATAAGTGCAGGCACAGAGCAGAATTTGGCTGTTTTTAAGTGATATTGTGAATGCTCAAGAGCCTTGGATTGATGAATATCTGTGTGGTCTTTCTTTTTGATGAGGTGGAAGTGGGAAGGACATAGTAAAAGGAAAACCAGCAGTCTGAAAATCTCCTTTGACCTGGCTGCTGCCCAGTGTGCTGTGCTCCATGTCTCTGGGGCACTGAGAAGGATAACACCTCAGCTGAGATAGTGTGAAGGAGCTGCTAGACTGGTTTAATTGAACTGTCTGTGAGGATTCCTGGCTGCACAGGAAAGATATTGAATTCTTCTACCTCTTTCCCAGGTTTTTCCAGGCTGTATTTTCTTTTCTGTAAGAAATGAAAATGTACCAAGGCTTTGCAGTATGGGGCTTTATCAAAACATCTCTCTGGCCTGAAAAGGTGATGGCTTTGCAAAACTGTGTGATCTAAGTCGTCAAGCAGCAAATAAAACATCCTAAAAATGGCTTTTCTTTTCCTATCCTTTTCTGATTGGAGGCATGCAACCTGAATTTGTTTCAGTGGAACTCCTCAAAATCTGTTCTGCATGTAAGAGCTCAGGAACTGGGAACCTTACCTTGAAGAAAAGAAGGTGGTGTAGGTGTCCTGGAGCCAACCTAGTGAACAACCTGGTGGATCACTGCAGATTCTTGCAGAGCAGCTTCATGTCTGTTGCACATAGTGAGAGTCTTTCTTAGTTCAGCTGCCAAGTGTTAAATCAGTCCAAGTGTTCATTTATCTGCACCTAGAAGAACATTTGTGTAGAAGAAATGTAAGTTTGATTGTTCTCTTGGATCAAAAATGATGGATCTTCATGGCTAAACAGATGATTACCCACTAGCCCCTCTTTCTAGTTCATAATATGAAGTATCCAGATGATAGTTTCATGGCTCTCTTTCCTTCATGATCTGCTGACTAATTCTGGTATCTGTTTCGTAATAAAGAGTCCATCAAAATTAGTGTTTGGAGTGTCTTTTCCTGCTTTTGTTCTAAGCTCTCAAAGTGCAGGGCTTATCAGACATACAGTTCAAGTGGCTTGCCAGGAATTTCTCAGATGAACTGCAGAGAGAGCACAGTTTGGAAAAGGTTAGAATTTAATTGCCAGCCCTCACATTTTGATTTCAATCTCAAATGTTTCCTGATAGGTGCTCTGTATTTGTTAGGTCTTATGTTTGTCTTGTCATATGTTCTTGCCAAAACTTTGTGTAAGACTCCTGACAGTATCAAAGATCTGTAGAATATAGTGACACAGGCAAATATATGTATATATAAAAATCCCCAAACCACTCTGTCAAGGTATTTCAACTCACACCAGTTATTCAAAGTTCCTTTAAAAGGGTAGACTTTGACAGGCTTCAAAGCTGCAGGCATTCAAAACTGCAGCACCCTGCTCTTCTCTCTCTTCTTCCAATACACAGATGTAGCATTTGCCAAAAAAAAAGGAGAAATTTGCCCAAAAACAGGAAGAATTAATAAAATGTATTAGTGGGACAGTGGCACTTTTAATGCACCAGGTTTAATGTGTTCTGTGCATTGTAAATGTCCTCTCTTCCCCCCTTACAATTGCTTCCAGGAAGTCTCTGAAGTAGTTGATCAAAATGATAGCTGGATTTCAAATTCTTTCTTTTTTTAATACATAAAGAGAAAGAAAGTAGGAACAGAAGTAATCAGGCAGCCCTATGGTTAAGTAGCAAGAAGGAACATGGAACCAAGAATTACGTGTTGGTGAAAAAACTAGTTTATCGTTTTTCCAACTATCCATTGTTGACCATCACTTTTTTTTTTTCACCTTTCCCACCACACTGAAGTTGCCACTAATTTACCCTTCTAAAGTGCAGGAGTGCTCATTTGAGGGGAAAACAATAGCATGTGGTTTACCATATTCTTGGAACTTTAGGCTAGTTTCCTCCCTAAAATGCAGAGATAAATGTGGGTAAATCTTAAAAATTGTCTTAGTTCAAATGTTGCAAACAGTTCCATAGCATTAGGGACAAGACTGATTTCTGCCTTACCTGTCCCTCTGCATTCCAAGGTAGTTTGTGTTTGGGGGTCTACTTGTCTTCCAAAACCAGAATTTTTCCCAACTCAGGCAAAATTTCTGTCTTATCTGTCTTTTCAATGAATTATTTTTGTTTTGACCTCTTCTCTAGATGCTGTTATTAGAGTCTGACATGTTCAGCAGCTGCAGGAAGCAGAGCAGTGACCTGACTGCTCTTGAAAGTTGTTGCTCTAGTCACATAGGATATCATGACTTCATATAGTGCCTCCTAATAGATTAAATAAAAAGAAGTTGAATAAAGCAGTTGTGAAAACGAAAACAGTATATTTGGCACCTAAACATATGCTAGTGAGCTGAGCCTGAGCTGAGCAAGAGTAAAAATGTTATTTCACCTACCAGCTGTAAGAGGAGGGAGACAGTAATCTGTGCAATAGCATGGACTGCTTCATGGACTGCGCTGGAGAACTCTTCACTCTCCGTGGAAAGAAACAACTGCATATGGTACAGAATAGAGTAAGAAACCCAGAGCAGCTGGTTTTTTAAATTTTTATGGTTTCAGGGGATTGGCATCTTTAAGGACAATGTAGTGCTGGGGAAATGCAACTAGTTTGAAACAATCTAACTTGAATACTTAATCAACATGAGTATCCACATGGGCTGAATCACCCTGCAAATACTGTTACAGGCACAGCCAGAGGTGTTCTGTATTTGCCAAAGAATAAAATAAAACCAGTTGTGGTTCAAGGTGTGAGGATCAGAAATCAGGCCATGTGGCAGTGCTGTTTGCAGAATTGCTTGGTAGGTCAAGTGCTGTACAATAGGAGAAATGTTGGATCTGTCTCCTGGCTGCTGTGGTTCTAGAAAGAGAATTGCCTTTTTCAATTGCATCCAGTGATGCTTAAAATTATGGATTTTGAGAGTAATAGTATTTTGGTAGATGCTTCTGGTTTTGTTATTATCTCCAGTGCTGCTTGACCTTATTGAAATACTGAATATATAATAATAAAGACTTCCTGTGGGGAGGCTAAGGAAAGGTTCAGTTCTTGTCTATATGAATGAGTGAGCCAGCAATATGCTCTAAGCTGCCTCAGCCCTTGCAGTCAGTCAGTTAATTCCCTTTGTACATCTGCCTGCTGGTTCTGGAATGGTTTCCATATCCTGGGATGCATTGTGGCTCTTACCCACGCTTTGTTGTGTTTGTTTCTTGTAGGAGGAGGATTGCCTTTGGACTGTGAGCCACCTGGACAAAGTGATGCAGTTGTACCTAGAGGGTCAGGCCTGGATGGCTGGGATTTAAGGTAAACCCTTGCTGGAAAATACATGCAGATCTGAAACAAGAACTATGGGTTGTTGTTTTTCTTGGTTTTTTTTTTTTTTCTGGAGGTGTTTGTATCAAACATTTGAAGAAGACCCTCTGTGTACCTTCTAGAGCATATGTACTTTAAAAAAAAAAAGAAGTGATATAATAGTTAAGGTTCAAGAGCAGCCCATAGGTCCTTCAGAAAGCTGATTGGCATTTAAATACCTAGAGGTGCTAAATGCTGCCTTGGGAAGAAATGTTACTCAATAAGAAAGTAATAATAGAGTTCCTGAAACAACTTCTCGGAATTCACTGAGAAGCAGCAAGCAGCTGAGATGAACCTCTTGTTCAGCCTTTCTATGATTCCTTCTTCCAAATATTGTGTAAGAGAGAGTGGCTTCAACCATTCTAGATCATGAACAATACCTTAAAATATAATATTTTATTTATTTACAGGTCTGTATTTTCTTTGATGCTGCACACTCTTCATGTTGCAGACTTTTGATTAAATATTTGCAGTGTAGATTTGAGTCAGGATTTTTTTTAACTCTTAGCTATGGAAAAGCATTTCTCTGCGTGAACACAAACCAAGAACAAAAGGGACCTTTTCGTGTGTGGAAGTGCATAGCAGGTTCTGTAGGTCCCACAAAGCTTGCAAAATTTCTGTGAATTGTGGGATTAATCTTGCTCTTGGAGAATTGTGTAATTTTTGTTACTGGGAAGATGTGATTTCTTGGACGTGATCAGGAATGTCTCAGTGGTTTTGAATCAGCAAAATTAGTAAATGATCTCTCTTAAACTTCCTAAAAGAGAACTGATGTCTAATTCTGGTCATACTGCCAGGTAAGAGCTGTCATCCTATTAGTTCTCTTGCTACATTTTTCTTTAAGTTTTCTATCCTTTCTAGCCTCTAAGTAACCTAAGTTATATATACTCAGAGGTATGAAAGGCACCATTTCAGCTGTTGCTCCAGAATTATGTAAGATCTGTTTACTTTGCAACTTCTCATAGCTTCTGAAGTCTGGGAGACCACTGTGTAGAGTGGAAGTTTGAATGAAATCATCTTCTGCTGGTTTTAACATCTTAAAAATAACATGAGAGGCTGGGAACAGCAATTACTCTTGCATGTACTAGAAAGCACATGGAAGATGTAAGGCTTTGCAGTAGAAAAGCAAAACCTAACCTTGATTCCTGAAGATTTGAGCTTGGACCATGGTCTTGGAAGACATGAACTGAATCTTGACAATTCAGGATTAAAGCATATGAATAAAGTCTCCTCAAAAATGGTAGAGCAGGCATATCACAACACAGTTATTAGCTGCATACTTTCTATGCAGTGAATAATTTAATGAAGGTGAGCAGAAACAGTGTGCTCTTGTAGGGCTAATGCAGGTACTGAAAATTATGTGAACAGTCATGGGAATTATGTGAACAGTCAAGTCAAACCTTCAGAGAATTTCTTGCTTGAAATCCTTGTTTCTTAGTAATACCATCATAAAATGGTTGTAAGCTTCAGAAGATGATGCTATTAGACCATGTGAATAAGTATTCTGCTGTATTTAAAAAAAAAATCAGCAACAAAAAAGAGGTTTATTGTAGTAGAGAATTTATAGAACTAGAGTTTGTTGCCAGTAGGCAATTTACACACTTGGTGTGACATAGCTGGACCTTGTCAGATAATAAGCCATGGGCTATTTGGATATAGTCTTCAGATGAATGTGTTCATATTTTTCCACATCATCTTGGAATACTGTGCAGTATTTACTGCAGCTGTTACTGCCTTGTGATATATATTCATGAAGCAATTACATGGGCTTCAGATTATCAGACTGAAAAATGATGGGAAAAAATTGGTGGAGGTCATGACCAGCTTTCTACTTCATTGCTGAAGTTGCATCTAAGACTGGCCAGTTGACTTTAGAGGCTGGGAAATGTGCACAATGAGATGAGTCACCCTCTTTTCATAACACCACAGTAGAAACAGTTTGTGGACTATTTTAGATATTTGTTTTTTTAATTTATAGTATGCCAGCTTTGCTAGCAGCATACCATTTATCATGTGCTGTCTGTATTGCATAGTCAAATTCAAAATAGTCCTATTCCACAAAGTCAACAAAGCCCAGGCTTCATGTGCAAATTCATGTACTGTCTTGCTGGACACTTTATCAACCTTGCTTTTATGTGAAGAAACATACAGTGTTCCCTCTAATACTGGTGTATTTTTAATTGCATAAATTTCAGTCAGTGTAGGCTAATGTAGCTTGAAAAACAGTGCATGGGTTAATTTCTGCCTTCTAGAATAAGATGCCAAGCTTTTGTAAATGCAATGTCTGTGCAGCAGTCCCCTTCAGGTTAATGTTCTTGCTAGCCTAAGTGAAAACTTCATCTTCTCCCTTCTGAAGATGAAGGCAAATAGATGTATTTCCTGTTTATTTTCTAGGATATCAGCAAGATTTTTCCTCTCTACTATGGTTTCAATTCATCTGTTTTTTCAAATACTTTGTAAGCTGAATTATTAATACTTGTGCAGTTTTAAAAAATAGTGCATGCAGTGCCTCACAATCCATTGCTGACCCAGCAGTTGGGGTTTGGTTTTTGTTCTTGTTCTGAGAACAGTTTGCTTGAACTTCTGCATTTTACTGTTCCAGGGCAATGCTACTGGACTTATTGCAAAAGCCAGATTTACAGGAAATGTCATCCTGTCAAAAGTGGCTTGTTCTTACACAGCATAGGATAATTTCTTAGAATGTATTTGTTTGGCATAGGACCTGTTGTTCCTGGTGTTCTCTGGCAGTGTTACTCACTCTCAGTTTACCTGAGGATGGAGTGTTAATGTTGGATTGGCTTGGTGTCTTGGCAGAGAGTTGAGGTGTTCAGAACTCTTCCCTCTACCAGCTCTTCCCCTTCCACCTTGTTGTAAGGACAAGTCTTAACTATTTTCTCCGTACAGTTCCTCCCAGTCTTTGGGACTGCATTACTTGAAGGCATCTTCAAAACTCATTTTTGTTGTAATGAATTTCATTTAGACAATTGGAAGTTTTTAATTAAGATGTCAGGTGAAAAAGCGTGGAATAGGAAGAGTGCAAAAACATCTTCCTTATTGCTGCTTTTTTTCTTCAGACTAATAATTATTGGTGAGAAAGAAGCTATGCCTGATATCAATCCCAAAAGTTAACATGTACCTCTACACATGGCCTGGGCTGTTGCCAAATGTCCTTAGCTATTTATTATGGTCAAAACAGTGTCCTGACTATTTGAGAATTGTAAACTTTGGATGAAGCCACGATTCCATTCAGTTCTGACACTGCACTTCTTTCTGTAGTATGGCTTTGGAGGAGCAGCCTGTCCACCTGGGTCATTTGTCCCTAATTCCCATTCACTGAAAGATTTCATTTTTGTTTCTGGGATCTGGATTACTTGTGCCTCTTCCCAAAGCTTTTATTGCAGTGCCTGACAGAAAAGGTCAGAAAATTTCAACCTTAGGAATGTGTTTCCCCCAAACTGTTGTGACTCAAGTGTGTTCCTGTAAAGCCACACTGCAAAGTGAGAGAGGGCCAGGAAATCTGAGAGGCAATAATGCAATTGTGCTGCTTTTGCTAATTTCTTTGAATTGTGTATTCTGACTTCATTAGTAGCGTCTACAAACCTTGGTGTTTGTGACTCGCAACTGATACCTTTTCTAAAAACAGAAGGAGACAGGAGAGAGAGTACTCTGTTTATTTCAACAACCACAAGCAACACTTCCAAAATACACTTGTGGTTGTATCACAGAGTTATGAATCTTAGGTTATCTGGTGGTGAGTAATGTGGTGAGACACTGGCCTAATACGTCCAGGCTTTATTTAGAAAAGGTAGTTCCTATCAGGGACAAGGAGCATCGGTGTTTCATTCTCTGTGCCTGCTGAATCCCTAAGGACAGATATCAACTCTGCTGACAGGTTATGGTGCCAAGACACAGCACCTCCCTCTTGGGGTCTGACTGCAAGTTCTTAAGCATTTTGCAATATAGAAAGAGACAAATTCCTTTCCCCCTCCAGCTGCTCACCCAACTGCACTTTTTAGTCTGTCCTGTAGTTTGATATCTCTTGACCAGAGAGATATCTCTGGTTGCGATATCTCTTGACCAGATAGATTTTTATTTTTTTAACACTATCTTACTAGAGAGGAGGCTCACAAATAGATTGTAGCAACTTTCCAAATTCTTCAGGGCGGAGTGTAGATTGTACCGATTATAACACCTAGATAATCCTGGAGATTAAGAAAATATTCCTTCATTTTCCTCACTGCAGAGTTAATCCTGTAGAGTCTGGGTGTGTGTCTTCAGTAAAACAATAATCTTTTACTGTTCTGCCTACTTAAAAATGGAAGAGCAAACCCTCCCTGACAAACCAGGAGATGCTCAATTTTGGGATTATATACAATTTGCATTGAAGATGAGCTGGGCTGGAGGGCATGGATTTTGACACAAAACATGTGGCTTTATTCCCATGGACAGACAATGCAGCAGAACTGGGGATTACTGAAGGCTGTGGGACTGTCCTCCCTGACTTGCCACCTTCTCCTCAATTCAGAGCACAATGGCAATAACATTACTGCAATTTGTGTCTGATAGTGAAAGAACGATGTATTCTCCCAGATAGACAGAAGGTGTTCGTGTTGGATTTAGGCTTTTTTATTTTTTAACATTGCTGGTGTTTGGTGTTTTTGAAAGATAAATAAAAAATCCTCTGTGAGTCATTTTAGGCTCTCACAGAAACTTGAACGTGCTAAATGAGTAGGTTCCCCTAGCTGAGCCAATGGGGATGGCCAGGCACAGGCAACACTTTTATCCCACGAAAGGGAGGAGGGGTGAATGAGCCAGAAGATATAAGCTGAAACAAAGCCATGCTGTCCTTCTGAGTCATTCGCACACACTGGATGGGTAAGGCTTCCTGCTTCCTGGGACACACAAGTGGGGTCATGATTCTAACAATGGATGCTGGTAAGTCACTTTTTATTAAATTTGTCTGGGTTTTTTTTTCTGGGAAGTCTCTCCTTCCCCTCCACCCTCCCCCCAGCTGTAAAGAAGCTATCTGTAAACTGGAAAGCTGAATTGTTCAATAAGAGAATGCTTAATCCAGACTTTGCACTCTGTGCACTTCACTGTGTTACCCTGGTGTTATTTCTTTACTGTTACTCGTTGAAACACATACCCTCTCCTGCAAAGGAAGACTTCAGAATCAAAAGTGTGTTTGTTTTTTTTGTGCTTCATAGGGTCAGAACCTGTGACCTGAGAAGTGTGTGATATCTCACTCTTTGATGATAGAGCTGATAGTGTCTAGAAGATACATTCTAGATGTTAGACTTGTTGTAAAGGGATAGTGGTTAACTAATGTATTGTCTGTGGCTTCCTCTACTCTGTATTTACAGAAATTTTGTATTGGAGAGGAAGAGGAAGAAACTGCTGTATTTCTGTGGTAGGCAGCTCTGTTTTGTGTGCTTGTAGTCAAGGAAGCCTATGTTCTATGAAAAAGCACCTTCAAGATTTTTATTTATTTTTTAAAATTAGGCACAAACATGAAATTTGCAGCATTGTTTCTTGTGTGATATGGAGAATGAATGTAGAGTGGTTTCTATAAAAGAAACAAGCAATCTCTGTCTTGCTTCTAGAGGGGGTGTGTTTCCATGTCATAACTTGCATCCTTCAAATTCCACAGTAATAAAAGACCTTGGATTTTAATGGTTATGGATAGGGCATAAAGCACCAGTGGTTGTGCTGTGGCAGAATGCTCTCGGCTGCTCTCTCTCTGTACCAGCTGCAAGCATGCCTTCTGCATTTTTAAGAGCTCTGTTGAACTTTTGTCAGCAGTTGGTTCAGCTACTTTTTTTTTTTTTTTCACCACAGTGCAGAAGCATAATGTGACATGTTCTACAAGCTCTGTTCAAAGTGATAAACTTACTCAGGCAGATCTTGCTGGTGTGTTTTATCTACTTGTCACATGCTGAGTTTACTCCATGCTAATGAAAAGCTCACTGTCCCACATGTATCTGAACTGATTCAGTTGGAGATTTGCTAGGTCCTAAAGAGAGAACTGTTTGTGCCTTTGTACAGCTCTGTGACTTTACTGAGACTGCCAGAGGGTGACCCAGCTGGGTTCTTCATGCACAATTTAGAGGAGACAGCAAACCAGTTCATTCCACCCACCCACACTTAATTGAGGTTGTTTTGTTATTGTCTTTGTAGTCTAGTGACTAGTCTAGTGACTCTTTTTGTGTTCAAGTTACATGCTTTACAAATCAGTTAAAACCCAGACTATTTAACTGAGATGATAAAATTTAACAGAAGTGTGCGGACGAATAAGATGTGTGTGGCTGACAATTTGCCATTAAGTGGAAGCTGATGATTTTTATATTTTGACCTTTCCATTGCAGTAACTTCTAGAGGCCCTTAAAGCAGTTTGCATACCAGGAATTGGCAATCCTCTTCTACCTCTGCTTGAATAAAAAGGGTGGATGCCTAGATGTCGATGTCCTGCCCAGTATTTTAGGAGGATGCCCTGGCAATGTTCAGAATTTACGTGCTTGTGGGAGATAAAGACACAGACTTTGCCACAAGACACTTCTTCCCCTTTGCAGTGCCAAGTACCAAGTATTCCTGTACTGCACTGGAGTAATTGATGTTTTGGGATGTAATGTTTTAGACAGACTGGTGGGATGTTAATAATACATGTTAGAAAAAATACCTTTTATTTGCATGTACTTACGTGCTTGTGTTGTGCACTGTTTCTTGGCACTGTGAGGTGAACCATGAAGATAATACTGCTCACCTATGTTTTGTTGGATCCATACCTGCTTTTTTTCTCAGAACAATGTCACTGCACTGGTTTCTCAGTAATTACTATGCTCTTGTAGTCCTAGTGGTAATTTTCAGTTATACCAACTTATATGGTTGTAAACATACATTTGGAAGCTTTTAATTCTGTGAGAATTCTTAAATTACAGTTCTCAACTTCTTTGTGGGAAAATGGTTCTAACTACCTGAAAGGAAACACTGTAATTCAAGGATTTATAACAGGGTATTCTAGTACTTCTTAAGTGTATTTAGGTTACAGAAAAAATACACAAGCAATTCAGTGCCTTATGCCTTAATCTGGGACATGGATAGTGCTCCATGAAATTTATCTGCTTAGTTTCACCCACCTTTTAATGCTGTTCTTGCTGCTCTTGAAACTGTTTGCTTATTTTAAATTATGTGTTTGCTTTATAAGTTAGGGCTGATAACTTCTTTTTATGGGCATTAAATACTTAAGCTGTTTTTTTAAGAGAATAAAGCTTGTCTTCCTTAAGGTAATTGTAAGAATACTTGTGCATCTGTTTCAAAATATATTTAATGGGTTTGATTCTGCTGTGTTTGCCTTAGCAGCTTCTAATTTCTGTCAGGAGGAGGACTGAAAATATTTTGGACGAGGGGAATAAAAGGGAGAGCTGCAAGCCAGAGTTGACAGTATAATTGGATTTGAAGCAGCTACAGGCTGGGACTGTTGCAACAGCTGATTTGATCCTTCTGAGTTTCAAGAGCTATTTATGGTAGATTAGCTGTATCAAAGCTCTACTGTTCCAACCATAAAAGGCTGGTCCTATGTGAAGTTGCCACACTGCATTTGGCTTAGTCCTCAGAGGTTGGAGAGCCTATAGCTTTTTATGTGGATAAATCCAGTGATGGATGGAAATACTAAAGGCAGATCAAGGAATAACACTGTTGAGGACTTCAGATGGCAGCGAACTCTTAAAAGGAGATTTTCACTAATAAATTTTTTGCTCTGATGTTTGGAATCAGCACTTGGATATAGCTCCTGCATATTTACTGCATTTGGTGAACGCATGCTTTTAGGAAAGCGCAGTTCTAAATTTATCTGACTTATCTGAATCATCTTGACTGCACATGTACTTGCCAGCCATGCATGTTGATATTTGGTAACTTTTGTGAAGTCACTTTTCTGTTTTCTAAGTGGGTGAGTGTTAGGTTCTTGGGAAAAGAATCTTAGCTGACGCGAGAAACTTCTTTAAAACAAGAATTATGAAGTACTTGGCCAAAGAGAACTCCAGGCGTTATCAGTAACTATTTTGAGAAGACTTTGACCCCTTTTGCTGCATCTGTACCTTCTTTCTCTCCTCTTTGTGTAAAGGCAGACAAGTGGATTTTTTACAGGATTCTGAAGTAAGTAGCACCTCACTCGGGGAGCTTGCACGCAGTTGCTCGAGCCGGTTGTGTGAGAATATTCACAGCATTGTCAGATTGAAATGCAAGTGGGTTTATTCCAGCCTGTGCATGCCAGTCCTTCAGCCTTCCTTAAGGCACTTTGTGTTTTTATTCTCGTGGTTTTGCTTAGAAGATGAGTTCATTCTGCTATGAATGGAAAGTCCTGTCGCTGGTTGGTTTGTGTGATGTGTTTCTCTTTTTCAGTTTATTATGTTAACCTTAGCCACAGTACTACAAGGGGCTATAAGAACACTTCTATAATAACTAAACTTTTCAGTGGTAATTTTCTCTTGTGTTTAAAAAGTTCTATAAATACATGTAAGTACTGTTACATTGGATAACTCTGCTCTATTTTGAGACTTGGAGCATTCTGAGGAAAGCTTGCTCCAACTTTCCATTCTCTTAGTTCTAAACATTACCAGGACACTGCAGGTAGAAGAGGTAGAAGTTACTGGCACTGTTTTACCTTCTTCTCCTGCAGCAATATCTTTGCTTGCAGCTCCTTCAGCCATTTGTTTGAGAAAATTTGCAGCATTGTCAGTTTGAAATGTGAGTGGTGTTATTCCAGCCTGCTTAAAGAGGGGGAACACAAGGGACAGGGGGATTGGAAGGCAAGTTTCCTTGCTTCAAGGAGATGTATTTTAATCACCAGAAACACAAGAATAGTGTCCTTGAAAAAAAAAGTTCTGCTTCTCAATTTTTCTTTTAGGAACTAGCAATTTAAAGCCACCTTCTATTTTATTTAGATTATAAATCTGTATTTCTCTGTCAAATGGATCTAGAATTTTTATTTTGAATCACATAAACCTTTGTTTTAGCCCTGGGAATACCTGAAGACAGAACATGTCTGGAGCATTACTGTTTTAAAACCAATTTGAGTTTAGTGATAGGAATATTGTATTGGAATAAACTCCCCCATATAGTGAATTTTTCTCCCACAGACTTTGTTAGATATATAGTTAAATAATCACCTGTATCTGCATATTTTATAGGAGATTGAATCCTTCTACCTGCAGAAGCAGTGAGGGTTAGGAAGAAACTGCCTGATAAATATACTCCTTCAGACATCTTCTTAATTTCTGTGTTGTGTAATCAATGACTTTTAAATGTTTTTACATTGCTTCCAATAAAATGAGTATTTTTAATAAGCATCCTTTTTTATGTGATCTGATTTTCTTTTTCTTTGCTTATTGTATTTAAAAAGCAAGTTGCTGTAAATTGCTCCATTTTAATATGCCTGTTATGTTCCTGTAAACCTTTTAGAAGGTGTCAATGCCTTAAAGCCTTAAAACAGACCACAGAGACATCACATATGGAAGTTAGATACCCCAGAGTGTGTAGAAGCTCTTAACTTGAATTTTAGTCTTAAGTGCACTAAGGGTGGAACGCAGGAAACATTTTGATTGATGAAAAGTAACAATATCAGCTTCTCTTTGTACAGCAGAGGTTAAAACTTGTTAGAACAGGTAAATTTTCTTCCCTATCTCAAAAGTTAACTCTGCATTGCTAAATGACATTTTTGGCCAACATTTCCAGTAGGAAGGAGGATTTCAGATTTCACAAGACTATAGCAGTGCACTTGACATTTCTTTGCTAAATTCTTTGTATTTGATACTTTATATGGGATGAAGGTGGGGGGGCATTAAGCAATTTTAATCTGTCTTTTGCTTGGCCGTATTTAATTTTTATACAGAGAAGAAAGATTACACTACAACTGTACACAGAACTATGTAGTAGAGGAAAAGGGAAATGGTAGTGCACATTGCTCCTTCACAGTGACTCAGAGATGGTGGAGTTGAGCCATTTGTGACCAAGACATTTAGACAGGTCGTTGGAATCTTTTTCTGTTTGTAAAGTGTCTGTCTCACACATCATAGCACAGTATGGGCTGAGGTTTCTCTCTATGTTGATGAAGTGGTTTGAAAGCAGTGTATAGTTTAGTACATTTGTTTATTCAAAAGGTGATTAAGAATGTGTGGAATTTGTGGTTTGTGGTTTTGGGGGTTTTTAAATGCAGCATTGTCATTCTACTTTCTTAGAACACGTTCACGAGATCAGGTGTCTATGAAACCTTTAATGTAATGAACAGAGGAGAAAATTACACAAGCTTGTTTGGTTTAAATTGCTGTTGTTTGAGTTCATGTTTCTCCCCAATGTGTTGGCTGTTGTGGATGGAAATTTCACTGTAATTTTCAGGAGACAAAATCTGTGGAATAGTTTGCAGTAACAGGGTGGCTGAGATTATCCACTTTGCAGAGGCCTTGCAGTCTGCAGTGTGTTTTTCTTGCTGAATGCAAAAGTTTCTGTCTTGTGTTTCTGCATGGAGAAGCCTCCATTTGGCTCCTGCAGGGGAACAGTGAGCTTGCAAAGGAATTAGTGCGCAGTGCTCTCACCTTGTGGATTCCCTGCTTTTGCTATATTCCCACCTAGACACTTTAGAGTTAATGGACACATTGGAAGGTCGTGATTTTTAATGAGCAAAACATGTCCTACTTGGAGTCTGCCTTAAGCAGATAAGAATGCATTGGGTAACTGGTGATAAAAATGCTTCTGATGTCACTGATTCACGTGGTGGTGTGTTGAAGGGAGTCTTTCAGTAGAGAGGGTACAGCAATTATGCATTAACTCTTTGATGATTAATTTGGATTCAGTTGATGGGATGGTCTGTCTTTGTTCTTATGATGCCCAGTTTTCAGACTTAAAAAAAAATTTGTAAAGTCATTATCAAAGACCCAGATTAAAATTATTTGGCTTCTCTGGCATGTCTCTCTCTTCATGTACACAAAAAAAAACCATCACGAGGTACTTGGACATCAAGCATCATGTGTCATAATATTTAAGGCCAGATGTATTTCTAAAGCAACTTGAGCCTCCATCAGACCATTCTGAAGGAAGTGTGCAATTTCCTGACAGAACTGAGCCATTTGACACCAAAAAATGCCATGCTGTTACCAGTGTCTGTTACAAAGGGGCTGCATTCAGGTGTTAGTCCAGAGATTGTGTGCCAGAGTACTGTGAGAAGTAAATAAAATTTCTGTGGAGTTAATGACTGCCAAATGTGCTCCTTTTGGCTTATACCTGTAAAACTCTTGGCAGTCAGCAAAGATGTGCAGGATTTCATTCTTACTCTGTTATATCAGCCTTAGATTTAGACAAAGTTGCTGTCTATTCCCTAAAATAAAACAAAGGTAACCCTGTCTCCCATCAGCTCTCTGTGGAAGGATGAAGGAGTGTGGATTACTGTTTCAAAACAGTTGCACCAAATGATCTAGAGAATATGCAAGTGCTTCACATGTGACTTTTTCAATCTTGCCCTTTCTGACAAGAAGCCCAGTTAAGCCTCAGAGGCAGCTAGAATAACTCTGTAACTCTTAGAAAATAATTGCCCCAACTGTTTATATTAGAGTGAAAAATGGACAGTATTTCAATGTCATTTTCCATTAAGTGACAACTGGCCCTGAAAGCAAGGTGAAATCCTACTGAAAGCAGCATTTCAGGCAGCTGTTGGCATTCCAGCAGTGTCTAGGGTTTGGTAAAGCTAACCCTGTAGCCACAAGTTAGATCTGGGAGTTGAGACCCTTGGCTTTGGTGTCAGTCATTGAAACACCTGCCTGCCTTCAGTTCCAATAAAAAAACCCTGCCAGATGTTTTAACACAGGCAACTGGAGCTGAACAGCTAACAGTTGGTGCTCCAGCAGCACTGAATTTCACTTTTTTACCTCTTCATTGTGAAGAGAATTAGCTACTTTTTGTGGTGAGTAAAACTAACCTTGAATGATAGATATCTTATTGTAACCAAACATCCAAAGCATATAATTCTTTTGAAAAGCAAACTCAAGGCTTTAGTGTTGGCAATTCTAAGCAACCTGAAGCTGAGACAAATAAAGCTCACTGCATGCCCTAGAGTTAGTTTTTACTAACCTGTTTCAAACAAAAAACACATGCTAACTCCCTGAGCTGCTCTCAGCAAAAGCTGTGTGAATTGTACTCAGTTGTACACTTTGAAAACACAGCTTAGCCCCCATCCTTTCATTCTGATTGGATAGTAAGGATTGGCTTAGCAAGTAAGAAAACTTCAAATTTATGGATGAAGGTTGAGTTTTAGAATGGGAAACTTTATTTCATGCCTGTAAAATTAACTCATGTCTTTAAAGGCTGCATTACAGATTTAAATAGCAAATTCTCACTTTGAAGTTTCCCATCTTTATTTTTTTCATTCCTTAAACTAAACTTTAAAAAATAACACAGAATATGCTTTGGTTGTAGAGCTGTACATACTAAAATACTGTATTTATCAGAACACAGGTGTGTAAAGGTGTGCTGCAAATGTAATTGTGGCAGATGCAGTTTCAACATTGTCAAAATGCATTATCAGTTTATATGTGGAATTACTGGAAACTGTAGCTCTGCAAAAAATCAACATTGCATTTTCAGTCAACTAACTGTATTAAGAATGAACAAAACCATTAAAGGTTTTCTTGTGGTCAATTCTGCTTATGTAGCAATCATCTAGAATTGTATTTCAACTGACCAGAGTGGTTTTGTCCCCAAAACATGAGTCAATCAGAACACTTGTGGAAGAAACATCTGTTTGCAAAAATTGTTTGTATTTGGTGTGTGGACAGTTTTGATTTTTTTTCTCCTCTTTTTGACATTTCTAAAAGCATAAGAGTCTTTTTGGCTTCTTCGGAGCAATAAGGACCAACTGAACTGACCACGTATGCTGACAAAGGTAAATTTTATGAAATAACATGTAAATCTACCCTTGATATCTGCCAGGGATTTTGGAGGAGCGGGGCTCAGGCAGGTAGGGGTGTGTGTGTACACATCTGTAAAGGGCAAACAGACACAAAAGTGTTGCTGCCTTGAGCAGCTGCGAGTCCTGCAGTGAAGGGCCAGGGTTAGCCAGGCTTCATCAGGGCTCCTGATTGCTCTCTGCATCTAAAGAGGGACTTGTCCAGATGGAGATCTTGCAGAGGTGGGAATGGCCATGTTTAAGCAGTAGAAAACCTGGCTAGGTTAAGTTCTTTTTAAAAGTAGCCAAGGAATGGTTGTCTTGAAGTACATCAGAGCTCAAAAGGACAGATTTGATGATTGCATGCTCATTTACAGACCACAGCGTGCCAGATAAGAGATAGTGTTCAGATCAGAGGAACTCTGAAAGGAACTGAAAGACCTGTGAGTTTAAAAAAAAGCTCCTGTATTTGCAAATGTTTGGCATTTCTCTTCTGATCAGAGGCTGGACGCCTTTGCTGTTCAGTCATTAGATGAAGTCACAACCCTTTATATGTAAGAGCTATGTTTAGGTGGGCAAAGAAAAATGATCCATCCTGGCACTTACTCAGAGTGAGTCACAGAGGCTTAGATTTTCTGGTGTTAATCATATTTCTGGCTATTTGGACTATGTATATTTGCTGGCTGTAAGGATTTGTAAGTGTTAAGTCAAAGGAAAAAACATGGTATCAACACTTCTGTCCAACATTTTGTTCTCTAAGTAATGTGTTCCAGACATATTAGCTAGAATTCATAGCATTTACTAATTGCAGAAAAAAACCCATAAAATCATCCATGAGACTTTGTGTTCTTCATAGCTGCCCTGTTTTATACAGGAGGCCAAGAGTGGCCTTGCTGTTCATTTGCTTGTAGACTGGTGCTTACGGTTGTCTTGAAGTGGATTCAGGCTTCAGGTGGGCAAATTTCAAAATCAGATCTCTTAATTTTTTGTTAAAGGGCAGGGTTACCAATTTTGTTCTTCTACTTTAGGCAACTGATGGCTTGGATTGGCAGTTAGGAATGGTGAAAGTGGCAGCCTCACTTTAAAATACCAATTTAGGAATCTTTCCCCCTTGCCTTTCCATTCCCAGTTTGCTCCAGAGCCACTCTTTCCAATAGCATCAGTTGGATGGATGGTCACACAGATTGGGGAACTGCTCTGTCAGAAGGTTTTTCCACTTCCTCCCAAGTCCTGTGGGCTGCTCAGAGCTGCTCCCCATGGCTGTGTCAGCGTGGGTGCTGAATGAGCAGCAGGGGAGTCAGGGTTTGAAGAGTTGCTCAGTGATGGAGTGAGAGTGTAGGACAGGTGAGCACTGTGTTGGCTTGGGTTAGATGGCAAGAGAAGAGATAAAAACTGGAGGGCCAATGAGCTCTGTGAGTTTCCTCAGTGCTTTGCTTTCTTATCTCACTCATCAGGTGGGATGTCAACATTTAAAGGTTTGTGATGAGAGGTCTATCACACTGACAGCCTCAGGTTACTCCATTTAGAGACTTAAATGATGGTAAGACATGCATGAATATGTCTTGTGTGAGTATTGGGCTGGTGTTTTAGGCAAAAGAGAACTTCTCTTTGAAGACAGTGTATTGATTCTTGGACCAAGTCTACTGCTGTGTCTTCTCGCCCAGTGTTAAAACTGCACATGATCTACTTGCCCCTGTGTAATGCTTCTGGAAGAGTGTCATGAGGACTTAAGTTTGAGCAGTCTTCTACTTGAAATTACTTAGTTCTGCACCTTTGATTTGAGATACATGTAAACTCTTTTCTTGAATGACTGAAGTTCATATACTGCCTGTGCTGTCTTGTGTGGACCTGGGTAAAAATAGCTATAAGTAAAATTGGGGCATAATTTGGAATTGCAGCTGTGAAAGAATTATATTTAATATCACAAGTACTTTACACCTTGATTGAAGCCAGCACAGAAGTAGCACATTTGTAGGGAAATATTAAGTGGGGAAATATTTTTGATTTATACCTATGGCCCAGTAATTGAATAGAATTTTATGAGCGACTTCCAGTGCCTGTGAGAGACTGAATGCAGACAATGAAATGTCGTGACAGCACAGCTCCATGGAAGTTAATTGTCAGGAAAGAAGTGACTCCACACATAATCCTTTCAGCAAATGCTTCAGATAAATCAAGAACTGTTGGGCTCACATTGTTGTACTTCCTGGTGCCATGAGCAGCCTTCCACAGCAGGGCCCTTGCTCCCTGTGCAAGAGCTTGGAGAGACAGAGAGGAGAGAAGCAGGAGTTGAGAGAGAACAAGGATTAGGGACCAGGCATTGAGATGGAGAGGTAGAGGCATCTTCAAGGGAAGCACTTAAAGAATCCTAGGATATGCTGAATTGGAAGGGACCTGGGTCACAGAGTCCAATTCCTGGCTGTGCACAACACCATCCTCAAGAGTCACAAGAGGAGCTCTCTCATGTTTTTGTTTCTCCTGCCTTGATTGGATAAATGAGCTAGTTTAAACAGGATCTTCAGACACCTCTGCTGGGAGAGGCAGGGTTGATATGCTGGGATAAGAGTCCAAGATTTAATCTAAGTATTTCATCATGGGATTACACCCTAGGAGGTGTAAATTGCTCGTTCTCAGCATGACTTCTCTTACATGACCTGTGCCCTGACAGTGCCTCCTCAGGTACCTGGGAGTGTTTTACTCCTTATTCTTATCTTTGATTCAGGCTGTGAAACACAACCTGCTCAACTTCAGAGTCTAATGAATGGTTTGAGCTGAAACGAGCTTCAGGCTGATTAACACTTCTGAATTGCTTCTCTCTTGTGACATGTAACAATTAGTTGAATTACCATAAAGTTTTCTGCTGTCTATGTTGCTTTCACAAAGACATAATTTTGTGTTAAGCACTTTTTTTCACCTGGGGAGCAAAGCACGAGTGTGTCCCTCACATGTTGCTGAAGTGGTGGGCAAGACCTAACCATGAAAACCAGTGGAGCTGAGATGTGCCCTTCTGCCTGCAAAAGGATGCCTTACTGCATCTCCTGCTGGGCAGATGTGTGTCTCTTCCTCCACAGAGCAGGGATTTTGTCAACTCACTGGAGGTTAAGTGTATTCAGTAGAGTTCAGTAAAAAGCAGTGTAGCTGGTGGTGCTGTTCCCATGGCCATCAAGCTGTACTCCCTGTGGGTGGTCCAGCAAGGCAGACAGGCTCAAAATGTTTGGAAATATTTACACAATCAGGACCCTGAAGCTGGCCAACATAGCTGTCTATCCTACAAGAGTATTGGGTGCCAAAAAAAATGGGCATTCAGCTTCATCCAGCCCATCATGTTTTCATTTGTAGCTAAAAGTCTTTCTTAAAGCTACCTGCCAAGTGTTGTAGCTGTTTAGCTTTAAGGGTTGTCAGCTACCCAAACCTGATTTTGTTGCAGAGTAGAGATTTAACTAGCCACTAAAAATAAATAAATAAAAGGGGATGATGGTACTGGAAGAGTTTTGCAGGCCAGACTCAGTTTGGATTTTTTTCAACTACTTTTGGAGCTCTTAGTAAAACAACAATCAAACTTTTGGGTCAGATTATTGAAGTAAATTATTTTAAACTTCTGTTGCTTTTTAAAATTATGATAACAGTTTTAAAACCTCCATTCTGCTTCTAAGGGAGATCCTATACAAGTCAATGGTTCCCCTTCCCTCTGCACCACAAAGGATCTCTCCTGATTAGGGCAAACAGGCAGCTTGTGTCTTTGACAATAGGTCCTTGTGTTCTGAGGACAATAAATTATTCCCTCCCCAAAGAAGGCTAGGAAGCTAAAAAACAAGTCCAAATAAGCTGGTTTCTCTACAGAAGCCAAGCAGAAATAGTGTAATTCAAGTGCAGTGTGCTGTACCCTGAGCAGTGTCCAGGACTGCCTGGAGTGCAGAGCTTTCCCCCAGGCGCTGGTAGGAATTCACAGTAGTCTTCCCAAACACCAGCCTCTGGCCAAAGCTGTGACCTGGGAGTAGAGGAAGCATCAAGTGATGATGTTCTACAAAGCCTTTTTATTTATGGTGCTTCAGACTTTCTGGATTGGCCCATAGGCCATTGTATCAGTCACAATTTTAGCCTTTCCCATTTTAAAATAGGATCATGATTACATCCTTCAGGACATCTGACCTTTTTTCTTCACTGTTTCAGTTACTGGTCTCTAATTTCTTCTCCCTTTCCATTCAGGGATTATATCCTTTTTATTACTTGATATTCTTTATTTACATTTCTCTTCTCTTTTTTCCTGCTGAGTAGTCTAGAGGTTCTCTTTGGAGATGCCTTTAAGTAGTGCTTTGTTGGAAGTTACTCTTCCAAATTGAGTGCTTTTCATTGTTCTGTAAATATTTGGAGCAGAAACAAAAACCAGAAGCTTGGAATGCTCATTTATGACAGATCAAGCCTCTTACCTTGTTTGTTCTGAAGCAGTGGTGCTGAGGGGAAAATCACATAATTGCATAAATTGTTGTAAGGTAAACCTTGACAATAACTTCAGAAAGTTCTAACTAAATTTGTTTTGCCAGGAAATTACAAAAGTAGTTCTGAGCTTTGCTGAGCTGTCTCTTTTGTGACAAAGGAGAAATGTAGCTAAGGAACACATGGAAGAAATGACACAATTTGGCTTTCTAGTTTTGCTTTACAGCTTGCATGACTATTAGGAGAAACCTTCTGGCTCAATATACACCTGGTTTAATACATTAAATGTAACCTTGAATTTCACATTCCTTACAAGCTGTGCTCTAAATATTTGTTGTCCTCTTCAGATTCATAAGAGCTTTTGATCCACCTGCACTGTGAACTTTTATTGAGCTAAAACTGGAGATTCTTCACATCTGGGGATGGTTGGATCCTGTGCCTGTGTACTGTGAAATACAGTAATGTCCAAGCCAGTAATGGCCTGAAACTTCAGCACTGTCACAATTTGGACAACACAAACAACTGTCAAACGAATTATACCTTTTGATACAGAAGAAATGCAGATGCCATTTGGTAATGGACCAAAGTGTCACAAACTTCACTTAATTGTTGCAGTGTGCCAGTTCCATCTGTGTTGTAGCACTTGCTGAAACAAGCTGGCTGTGGGGAGTAATTGCACATCTGATAAACTCTGTGGTTTGGGCAACTGTTCTCTTACATGGGAGCAGCCTTTGAAGGGCTGGCTGTCGTGTGCTTGGCTTGTAATTGCAGTGGCATGTAGGAGGAGAGGAGCAGGAGGAGATAAGGGAGAAACAGATTTTACAACCTAGAACTGATGAGGCCTGTGAAGAAGCATTATGTCCACTGGAGGGATTAATAGGCACCCTGAGCAGCAGCACTCAGTGTCTGCTGTGCCACTTCATCTCTATGAATGGACCCAGATGGTTGGGTCCACTGCAGGCTTGATGCACTTCCTGACTTGTAATAAATACGCTAAGGAAGAAGCAGAAGTGAAAGAACCTCTTTGAGCACTGACATGGCATTGCGTTTTCATAAATCCCTGGAAGTGTAATACTGGCAAATGAATATTCATAAACCAGGCAATTAAAGTTTTAAGAGAAGCTTGAGGGGATGATGATGATGTCAGATTCCAGAGTTAATTACAGAGGTGGTTAAGTTCTTGGCTAACTAGGCTGAACATACTCTCACAATAGTTTTAACACAATAAAACAATCAGAGGGAGCCACAGTGTTGGATGTAGGTTCTCAATCTCTTAATATATTCCTTGAACTGCAAGTCTAGCAGTGCAGGGAAGAGGAAGTATTTACATCCAGCTACTGTGGAAATAAAGCAGCTTCTAGTGGTTGAGTTGCTGTTTGTCTTTTGAGCTTATTTTGGTCACTGATTAGATTACCTTTTCTGGCTCATTCACTTGTCATAAATTGCCCTGCAGGCTGGGCTGCCCTGCTGTGGTGGCTCCCTTGAAAATTGCCAATTGTTATATGCAATCTGTAGTGTTCATAAGTCTTTTTACAGGGAATACTAATACTTCACTAGCTTTACTTACTCAAGGCAGTTGCTATTGCATTTTTTGAGAGCATTGATTAAAACTATAGGAAAAATGCCAGTGCCAATCCCTCATATTTATTAGTTCACCTGGTTAGAGCATGGTTGTGGGTTAATACCCCATGGGCCATTCAGAGTTTAGAGCTGGGTTCTATGATCCTTGTGCAACCTTTGCAACTCAGAATATTCTGTGATTCTTCCCATGGCATTGTAATAGTGCAATGGGCAAAACCACTGAACACAATTATAGCTGCCCTGGAATCAGGTGGTTAAAGTTCTAAATTGTGGGATCTTATTGAAATGAATGTTATTGTTCTGCTTCTAATAATATTTTCTTTCTTAAATAGAAAGAGTGAAAAGGGAGAACACATTACTGTGTTTCTTAGCTAAAAATTTGTACCAGAGGACCCTTTTAATAGCACAATCCATAGAAGGAATAGGAAGAAAATAATTCTTGGGATTTTTTTTTTTTTAGATGTTGTATAAAATTAAAATTGAAACCAAACTAGTTAATTTGGTTTGGTCAAGAAACAGCTGAAAAAAACATTATAAGCACAGATTAAGCAGTTCTTAAATCCAAGCAAAAGGCTTGAAAACAACTGTGAATCTCAAAACAGGTTAAATAGATTCTGAAGGTTTAGGATGATTTAGAAAATCATTCCAACTTGCTTTGAAATTGAAATCTTTCTTCTTAAGAGGCAACTCTTCAGCAGTCAGTAATTTTAATAGAGACGCTTTGTGACCATGAATATGCAGAAAAGTCTTACATTTTGTCATACATTTTATCAGAAATAATACTTCCAAGAATTCTCATCAGTTCTGGGACTGCAACAGGATTTCCAAGAATTCTCATCAGCTCTGGGAGTGCAACAGGAAATTGGTAATGTCCAGTGAGATGTGATGCAATTTCGAGAGAAGTAAAATATGATTTCTTCACCTCAGCTTTGAGCTGCCATTGTTGTAGGGTGACTAAAGAGGCATTGTCTGCTTTTGGGTGTAAAACACAGGCTGCCTTTTTGACAGGGGTTTTGTGAGTGCTCTGAGAGGAAAGCATATTTATCATTTGCCTAATCCTGCAGTTTGCATGGTTAAGCAAGCACGAGGTCTTCCTCATTGCTCAGTCTTGAGTCCTTTTCCTACAAGAGGGACTTGTGCCACAGACACCTGCCTGCCCATCTTCTTCTTGCTCACTAAAGATGCTTTAACTATGTGGCCTCTCTACATGAGATCAAGTGGCAAAATAAAAATATGCAACAGCAAGATGTGTTTCATGATGGAAAACAAAGTCCAAGACTGTTGTGGATGAAAGGCTTTTGAATGTCACATGCTGGCAGCCAAAGCTGTGCTGATTGCATCCGTGCAGGAGACAGCACAGTTACCTGTCACAGAGGAAGAGCTCAGCAGACGCCAAACCTCCAGCACAAGTCTGTCCACTGGAAAGAAAAACCATGTCAGTTGGAAAGCTAGGCTTTTCCTTAGCAAAATAATATTTTAATAAGTACTTCCCCTTCTTTCTCATATCAACCATCCATCAGAGGATGGATATGAGTGGTTCCTATCATAGAAACCAGACGTTTCTCTGGTCTAGAAAGGTTGGAAGTGAGAGACTGGCTTAGTGCTGGTGTTCACCCAGCACCAGTGCTGGGATCAGCAGTGAACTGGATATTTCTTCCTCAATTCAACAGCACTGAGCCAATGCTTCAGGAGCGTAGGGAAAACCGCAAACTAAAGATTGTGCAAAATGTGAACTTTAACTTGTGGAACAAAAAGGTTTTTTTCTGAAGGGGATGAAAGTACCTTTAAATAGATACCTCCTCTTTCTGTTTGGCTTTCATGCCTTTTTGTATGGTTCCTGTGTCTGACCTTGGCAATACTAGAGAGGAAGAAGGTAGTGAAGAAAACCTGAATGGAACTTGGAGTCTCTTTGTCCAAAAGAAAAAAGAAAAATTTCTGAAGATATGTCAGCTTTTCTAACTGAGAGTTTTTCTCAGTGTGAGAGAAAGCAGGGTGGAGAAAGAAAATGCAAGCAGATCCTGATCTTTCACCTCAGGTCAGGTTATTTCTTCAATTTCTTGGGGTCTGCTCTTCTCACTTGGTCTCCTCTGCCTCAAATGTTCCTGAGGTAACTGGGAGAGAAAAGAATCAGGAAGATGGCTGGCCTCAGGTTTTACTTCCTTTTATTTTTGTCAGTGTGGTCAGAGGCTGTGTAAAAATAGTCTCCTCTCCGTGTCTGCAGGAAGCAGGGGATGTGATCTCAAGGAGCCATCTTGCAGGTACTGCCAGGAACAGCCAAGTGCCAACACCAGCGTGGGAGCTGCCCCAGATTCCTGTGTTTTGGTACACTGATGGTGTGCACTTTGATTTTTACATGGAGTCGTTTGCCAGCCCTTCAGGCAGCTCCTGTTCCCCTGCCATTCCTGGCCAGTGCTGCCTGTGCCTTGCACATCCCCTGATGTGAGCAGTGCTTGTGCTGCAGGGCAGGTGCGCTGCAGTCCTCAAGACAGCACTGTGCTCCAGGCAGTGCACGTCCTGGGAGTGCAGCTGTGTGAGCCTCAAGCTTTGGGGATTTGTATGGAGCTCTGCTCTTCGCCTCTTTCCCCTAATGATTAATCAGCAGTCACAAAGGGGTTTTGTGTTTGTTTGCTTTTTCAAACCATAAACTCCACGCTTGTTTTTTTTTGTTCGAGGAACATATGGCTGTATTGATTGTGCAGAGCTGCCACTCATTTTGCCAAGTTGTTGTTGCCTTGCCTGTGCCCAGGCAGCATCTATGAAAAAGCCCTGCCTTGCCTGCTCCCTCATTGTTTCCAAATAAAGGCATGTCTGAAACCAGAGTTCAGCCTCCAACTGCCGGACCTCAAAGAAAGGACTTTCTACCCGTGGATTGAAAAGAGGTGATTTTTCTGCAACAAAATGCTCCTTCCCCACCCCCTTCCTTTTCTCAAATTAGGTGAAAAAGTTGCTTTAAAATTTAAATCACACAAACTGCATGTTTTAAACTCATTCTCTCTGGCAGACAGGGAACCTGACCATCAGGCCTGCAGTCACCTCAAACTTATTAAAATGTCCAATCTATATATTTTATAGATACATATATTTTATATATGTATACATTTGGAGCAACTTAAACAGAAAGTGCTCATGTTCCTGGCAACCGTTTAAAAGGGATCCTTTCCTCATCTATGTGAAGAGTGGGAAAGTGAATGACCACCTGTAATGCAAGGTAGTAGTTTGAGAGACTTTGGGTTTTTTTTATTATTTCTTTATCATGATTTAATACAAGTTTGAAGTGGCATAATAGTGTTTAGCTGTGTATGATCTAAGGACATAACTAACATGAGGTAGGAAGAGGTAATTTATTAGACCAGCTGGTATGGGGGGAAAAAATGAGCCAAGCTTGCAGGCACACCAGCACTTCATCAGGTCTGAAATAGAAGCAGCAGATTTCAAGGTTAAACAGAAGTTATGAAAAACTGCTGTTTAATCAGACATACATTGAACTGCCAAAGAAGAGCTGGTATGATATTCCTTCAGTGGAGGGGGGAGGGTGACAAGATGATTGTTGTACTGTAGAAAGAGATAAGGACTTTACAGGCTGTTAAACAGGGGGAGGCTATAAAGCCACTACCTGATGAGCTCATGATTGTTCTTAGTATCTTGGGAATAGGAAATTCTTGTTCTTTGCAAAGTTTTGGTTTTGTAGGATTTTTGAGAAGCCACATCAGTCGTTTGCAGACAAATATTTGGTTTTATCTAAAGGAACTTTATCAGACAAACTTAGTTTCAGGCATTCTGTGTCAATTGGTTGCCATCCTTAACCTACACTGCTGACTTAAGAAGTTACTTAACATCAAGTTCATATTTGTAAAGATAATGGGTGAAAGAAAAAAAAAATCCAAGCAAATAAACCTCTATTATTTATTGGTTCTTTTAAGCACAAAGTATTTAAATTCTAAAATCTGTTCAAATCTATTCTAAAAAAAAGCCCTGAATGGTAGCAGACTTTAAAAAAATCTGTTCTTTTACTCAATTAGAAGCCAAATTCAGAGTTGAAAGGTTTATAAAAAATAGATTTCAAGGCTTTGTAGAATAACAGATGCTTTACATGTGCTGCTATCAGAGTTGGCAATGTGCTGTTTCTACGATTTGAATTAGGCTGTGTTAGCCCTGCAGTTTCAATACAGATCTGATGATGCACTCACTGTCAATATGTATGACAGTATGTACACTGTGGAGAGCAGAGGAGAACTACTTGGTACTCTTTATAAAAAACTTTTCAATATTTTTCTGTAGTGCTGTATCCTAAATTGATAAATATTATACTTAAAGTAATGTCAGATTGAATATGTTGAAATAGAAGTCACAATCTTCTCGCTTGCTCATCTGACCTAGTTATGTTTGATGGGCTGTCTGTACAAATGTGCTCTAAATTAACCTCTGTGTGTATTTAAGTTATAGTATCTGCCTTTATCATGCAAGACTGACTTTCAGTATCAGTTATGATGGTCAAAACGATTGATGCTGTTGTAGTGGTGTCAGGAGTCCCAGGAATCAGCCTGTTCATTTTTCTGAGCCCCACTGCTGCAGCCAGGAGGGCTGAGCTGTTTATTCAGCTGTGTCCCCTTTGCACAGCAGGGGCTGGATAGGTAACCCTGGAATTTAACCCAAGCCCTGGGTAGGTGGAGAGGTCAGAAAAGCTTAATCTAATTCAGATAAATTACTTGCCAGGAAAGGGTAGAGCTGCACTTGCATTTGTCTTTCTCTGCCAGAAGCTTCCTCCAACCTGCTGAACCCACAACTTGAAAAGTGTTGTCAGGTATTGAGGGCAGTTACACAGCAAGTGGGATATACTGAGGGAGAGACTGCAGCATCTTCCATGATCCTTGATGTTGTAGGATATGGCATAGCTGTGCTTTGGCTCACTTGAAGGTAGTTTTATAGAAACTTTTAAAGATTAAATTGTGTTAAAATACCCCATGCATGGGGTACTTGAGTCACAGAACTCTGGTCACATGGCTAGCACTGGAGCTATGGTTTTTGTGGTTTGCTCTCAAATGTGTCGAGAATTTACCTGTAATTAGTTGTGAATGCCCTCCACCACTACCACTTTAGCAGCATTACCAGTGCTTTAGTGTCTTATGAGTCTCAGGAAGTATCCTGAACACCCACACCAGACAGCAGATCACCCACACTGGTCTCGAGGGACTGGCAGTATTGAGTACAGCCTCTCTGTTCATAGCAAAGGTAATATTAGGAGCTAAAACTGATATATTGTTTTAATACTTGACCAAAAAGGAGTAGCAGTATTAGACTGATACGTGGTGTGGAACAAGTGACAGAAAAGCTGTAACCTGACTGGAGCTTAATGGAGTGTGATGGCTCAGTTCTAACAGATAGGAGCTTTGTATATTGGCTGCACTTTGTGTACGTAGCTTTTATTTACGGCAGACCTAGCCAGTATGCTCTATAAAGTTGAAATATGAGCATTTATAGGACTCCATCCTGATTAATTAATAATACTTGTGATTGGAAAGAGAGAGAATTAGATGGCATAACACTTGATGGGATTAAAAATGGGAAGGGGAAAAAAGTTAATTGAAGCAATTTCAGTAGATGGAAATGGGTTAACTGTATATTCTTCCAGCACAATTGGACCCCAAATCTGTTCTGAGATCTTCTTTTCAACTCCTATCTCTTCATGAGGGTAACTGAAAGGAAGCAAAAGCCCTGCTGCAGTCTCCAAATTTAAAAGCAGAAAAATTATATACGGAGCCTACGCTTGTTTATTGTTCTCACAATAGAGGATATTAAAGGGGAAAAAAGAGCAAATGAACAGAAACAGTTAAGCCCTGTAGATAAGCAAATAGAAATACAATGTTAGTTTTATTTTTCTGTAGTGAGGGATAAATTTGTTACAATATTTAACAATGTTTGCTGTTGGATGTTCCCATTACTGTATTTTCCATGAAGTAGTGATCCTGGAACTCCCTCAGTGGTCTGCTTTGAAGATTTGAAAAAGAAACAAAACTAACAGTATGTCTTCCACAAAGAAACAACTTTTCAAACAAAATATGAGAGCCATCCGCACTAAATGTAGATTTCTGGCATTCCTAGAGCTGATTCACCTTAGCATCCCTGAGTTTACTCCTTTTTCTTCTCCCACCTTTCTGTTCTCTGAAGTATTTTTTGAGATTACTTGCCAAGTTGCTGTTCTTTGCATCCTGATTGCAAGACAAAGACAGGACAGGTGAGTTGTGTATTCATCCTGACATAAAATTTTATAATCATCAATAGATGAAAAAACAAAAAAAATCTAAAAAAACCCATCCCAACCAACAAAACATTTCTTCCTGTAAAATGTAGTTTTTATGCAGGTGTGTTTTATGCACCCACAGACCATTGAAATACTAGAAACTCGATGCTCCCACACTGTTCCTCCTAATGACTTGCAAGAAATAATAATACTTAGCCAAAAAAAACTCTCAAAAAAGGAACCAGTTGAGAACTTACATATGCCAAATTGTTTAATAGGATACTTTCACACATATGCACACATACCCCTGAGGGCAGAAAGTGAGAATTTGACTATTAAAATGAAATTATGCTATCCAAGAAAAATGCCTATACAGTGTCCTAACTAGAGCACTCCTCTAGTTTTGTTCAGCCTTCATTAAAAAGCATTCTAATGCTCCAGGTCTGCTTGCATAGGATTTTGTTCTTTTCTGCATATTGTGAACTAATGCAACTCCTGGACTTAGTCCAGCCTGTGATGACTTTACATCTAGACTTTGGATATAAACTGCTGATTATGATTTCAAACTTCTCAGGAAACAAAAATAAAGAGCTCAAGAAAATGTTGCAGCTTTTCAGAATGATCTCATGCATGGCCACATGCTGTCAGGAATTTAAAGTTTCTTGTGCTGGGTTTTAATGCAGGCATACTTTCCATGGCAGTCTGAAATACTGCTGCAGTTTGACTTACAGCCACTGGCAAACACTGTATTTATATGGTGGTCTGGATATCCTAAAATGTAGCCTTCACTGAGCCTTTTTTTGTTATTTTGTTTTGTTTTGTTTACTTGAACTATTTATGAATTCGATTTTTTTAAGTCAAAGCAATCTATGTATTTGCTCAACTGCACTACAAATTGTTAAATCATTTAGAGAAGCTGCTGGATTACTTAACTCTTCTACTGCTGAGTTTTTCCATTAGCACATAAAAGTCAGGCCAGGTATAGAAAGGCAACAAGGAAATCAAGCATCTTGTTTGGACTTCAACATCCTTTGTGTGGAATGTAGATCTAGAACTTGAAAGGAAATATGCCAGTAGTGCTGGTGGGCCAAAATGAAGTTCCCAAATGGCTCCCTGGTGTAGGAAGGAGGACTGTTTTCATGCCAAGGTATTCTTATACCTTTCTGCAGACTGTGTGCTCAGAATAAACTCAGTGCATGACTTTCATGTGTGTCTGTCCAGTACATGCTCTGTCAAGGTACTGAAACTCATGAACAGCTGCCTTTCATTGCTTGAATCAAAGTGTGTGCCCTTTCTGGTGTGTGTGGGGATGATGGAGCTTTTCACAAGCTCCAAGGAAGCTGCTTAGGGTTCCTGTAGCCCAAAATTCCCCAAGGCTTGCAAAGTCTTATTTCTCCTGAAAACTGCAAGGTCCTGGGTTTGGAGAAAGTGTGGTGTGGTGGCAGAGAAAAGTGCAGAACGTACCCCTGCCCCTGCTGGGGTTTGCAACCCCTCCTGAGGTCTGTGTTGCTGTGGCAGCTGAACATCAGCTGAACATCAGGCTGTGCTCACACAGGGCCCTGGGGACTGAGCGTTCTGCAGCATCACCTGGCTCAGGGCTGTGTCCCTCTGGGCTAGGAGACATTGTACTGGGCATGTGTGTGATTTTGGTGATTATACACTGTTCCTCAGCGGGGATTTTGCCTCGCTTTTAGACAAATACCTTGCAAGGCAAGGTACTTTTTCTTTGCCTTGCAAGGATGCAGTCCAGCACCCTTTCTGTAACTGGTTGTTGGTGTTTTACTGTAATAACCAATGGCCATTAAGACATTGAGGGAGTTCCATTCTTTCCAGCTCTTAGTTTGTTCAAGCTGCCTATCTTTTCTCTTTTTTAAGGGATGTCTCTTTCCATTACACATGCTTAGTGCCTCTCTTCGAACAGTGCAGCATTCCTTTGATGCTATTCATGGGACAAACAAGTTGACTGATGAAGGGAATCTACCTGCAAGAAAAAAAATGTCCAAGAGCATCAATATGCTTACACTGTGACCTTCTGGTTGTTGGGCTGCTCCACAGTGTGCTGCTAAAGTTAAGCTTTGTGCACCGCAGCTGGTTCAGCTCTCACTAATACATCTCCTTAGTTTCCCATGATCAGTTCTCTCCTAATAAAGTGTGCTAGGTTGGACAGACCTTTACTGAAATCTCCTGGAGAAGGAAAACAAAACCCTTCCTAAAAAGATGGCCAGGTTTGTGCAGGAGATGAAATGAAGTGAGTTAAGAGAGCCAGTGAGGAGATTGGGTCTCTAATGGGAGAATCTGCAGTGGGAGCAGAAGAGCCAGGGGAGAAGTGGAAGTACATTTAGGAACACTGAAGAATAGAAATCCACTGGGATTACCCATAGTATGGGGTACAGAAGGAAGGTGCATGTGTACAGAAAGCAGCAGGAATGAAATCAGAAGTGAGGGATTGACAAGGATGAGAGCTGGGGGACTAAGAGGAATAGAGCTGGGAGTGGTGGTTCTAGTTTTGGGAAGAGGAACTTTGGGGCAAATGCAGCTGAGCTCCTTGTGTCAGTAAAAGCTGGGGTGTGACTGAGCACTTCTCTCCAGCCATCACAGGGGCATCAATATTGCAGCAGCCCTGGGGCTGCTCCCTGTATGCTCATGAGGTGGCTCTGGGAACCTGGGCTGTAACAAACCTCTTGGTTTCTCACCAAGCAACTGCCCTTGTTCTGTCATTTGTAGGCTGTTTTCTCTGCTCGTTTGGTTTCAACAAAGTCATGATGTTTTACTCTGGAGCTTGAACTGACCATCTGTAGACCAGGGAAGAACACCTCCCCATTACCTCACTGAAACCCCATCTGTCTTCTCAGTGAATGTGTGCCTGCAGCACATAACTGGTAATTACATGGTGGATGTGTTTCCTCTCGTGTGACCGAGAGCTGGGGTGGCAGCTGATTCTTGTAAGGTCACTGGAGGAGGTGGCCTTTTTGGGGCACTCAGAGTGGAAAATATTCTTCAGCCTTGATTTAAGCAGAGGTCTTATGTGAGCCATTTTTCTCTTCTTTCAGCATCACTTTTGATATGCATATACAGATTGCTGAAATTGCTTTTCTGTCCTGTTCTTGAAAAATTCAGTGAGAAGAACTTTATTCTCTAGTTCTGCACCAGTCAGGTTTAACTGAGTACAGTAACTGTGCTTTGTCCTGAGCAGTGCAAAAGCCAGGTTTCTTTGTGAATTCCCTACCACTTAGGTATCCTTTTGTGTTTAAAATATTCAGAACACAGATTTTCAAAAAATGTTAATTCTACTTTTCCCCTATCTTTAGCACAGGGGAAGAGATACTGCTGTATTTCAAAAATTCCTTCCTGAAGCCTGTCTTGGAATTCATAATGTCTGTGAGCAAAGATGAAAAATGGGAGTGTTAAATTGGAGAAAAGTCAGCTGTAACATTATCTCCCATTTAAAATTAAAACTGTGAAAGCACGAAAGCATTCAAAAGCCTTTGCTCGTGTGCAGTTGCACAAACGATCCTAAATTAACTGGTGTCAAATAAGCAGTCACCTGTGAGGGTGTCAGAATGTTCCCTTCCAGATGTGCCAAAGTTTATTCAGATTCTCCTTTTTAACCAAGAGGAGAAGTAGTGTTCCCCTGATCTTTGTATTTGTCAGTGTGTAGTCAGAGACTTGAACCAAATGGGTGAGCCCATTTCCTCTAGCAAGCAGTGCAAGTTCAACAGCTTTTCTCTCATCTCAGCCTGAAAGTCTGTGAAATGTGACTGATTTTCATAGTTCAGGGCTATCTTGACTACTTCCCAAAACTCTTAACAGGTCTAATGCTCACACAGCAGTTCTTATTCCTTGTGTGTTGTTTAGTTTCCTCCAGCATTTATTATTGATATTCATAAGAGCATATTGTGCTGCTGATCTAAGCAAATAGGACACAAAGTGAGTTGGCTTTTTTTAGGACTTACCTTTGTGTAATCATGTCTGACTGGCCCTTTTTTGAATGTGTGTGCCCCATTTCTTCGTATTAATGAAACGTATTTTGGGTGAGAGTAGACTTTGAGCAGAAAGTCAGCAATTCTGAGCCAAGATCTGTGTGTGCACCTGGGCACGGTTTCAGCCAAAATGATAATGGCTAAGCTTACAAACCATCAGCTTTTCTTTAAACATGTACTGTTTTCAGAGTGAATGGCCATATATTTTATCTCTTTTAATTATAATTATGTGAACCCCAGGTTCATAGCAGGAACAGGATGCAACTTCAGTGGGACGATAATCTTAGTTTAGTTTTACTCCCTGTGCTCAAGACAGTTTTCTAGCTGAATCATATGATAAATACAGCATTATATCAGGTAGTATTAGGTAGGTATTTAAACCTTGCAAGGTGGTTTTGATGAGGGATGGAATTGCACTGTCTGTACTGACCTGAAGGGAAAAGCCACTGTGCATGCCCCTCGCAGGGGTCTTGTGGCAGCACCCTGGCAGGAGGTGACCTGGCTGCTCTGCTCTGCCTGCCAGCTCCAGCCACAGACTGTGCTGGGAAAGAGGCTAGAACAGTACCCAAATCTAGCATCTTGCCTTAGGAGTGGTGTAAAGGAGAAAATAGACTGAATCACAAGGGAAGCAGCAGAAGAAGGGATTTTTTATTTAGCCAGCTCGCTATTTTTGTGGAGGGTAAATCATTACTTTTGAAGCCATCTGTCTGAATTGCAGTGCATCTCTCCATAACTGATCAAGAGTAATAAATAATTAAACAACAGTGCTCAAATGAGCATCTCTGCCTTGCTTTCATCTGGTTCCCTTGGTTCTGGTGTTTGACAAGTACCTGTCTGCTGCCTTGGAGCTGTGAAGGTGGCTGTTCCTACCTATGCTGCTGCCCTACTTTCGAGCAATTCATGCAGTGAGAAACCTGATTACTTTTTCAGTCTAGTGGTCCTTCAGTGTGCTGTGGTGGAAACTGTACCTGCACTCCCTGCAGTTTCCTGCTGCCTGTGGTGAAAGCAAAGTGTGTCCCGGGCTCAGCGCCGGCCGGAGCAGAGCAGGGCTGGGAGCTCCAGCTGCTGCTGGCTCACAAGGTAAACACTGGGTGACCTATAAGCCAGCCAGTCAACTCGCTCGTGGCCTTATTAGGCAAGCTGAGAACCGTGTCTGGGGACAGAACACGCGGGTGAGACGCAGAGCCCAGAACGGATCCAGCGCAGACCCCGGGAGATGCGACCCAGTACTGCGGCACTGACAGCGAGCTGGGGCTGCCTGGGCACGGCTGTCACAGGCTCTGTGCTCTGCCTGGCACACAGCAAAAACCATGCTAGAGGTGGCTTTAAAAAGTGAAATCCTTTTGTAGCTGTAGCTCTCTTCCTGTTTTTTATGTGGTTGGTTATGTCAGTCCATACACTGAAACACTTTATGGGAGCCTTTGCTGGGAAGTGTCTTCATTCCTTGTGCTGCCTGTTTTCAGAGGAATACCTGGACTAAGAGGAACTAATTTATATATATATTTTATGGCTTTGGGACTTGTTTCTCCTTTCTTATTATGCAATTTTATGCCCCTCATTGGAAAACTGATTTTTACTGGATAAAGCAATTTTCTCACTCCCAGAAGACTGGGAAGAATATTGGCACCCACTGTCTGTGTACAGACTGGGGCTAAGCTAGGTTACTTCATATCCACCTCATAAAATCTGACTTTCACATGGAAGAAGCCTTTTAAAAAGTATTTACTTTTTTCCTTTAGTGTAATCTCCATAGATGTAGACAAGCAGATGCTATGCAAACTTTCCCAGGCAGCTCTGGGAAAGCTCCTTGTATCTGACTTGTGATTAACTTCCTGGTACCCCCCTGAGCTCCAAGAATGTTGGTGATTCTTGCAGGGGCCTTGGGAGTGAATGAGGGCAATAAAGAGAAAAACGCCATAGCTACCATGAATTTAAACCAGCTCTCTAGAGAACAGACTCCAGAATTGCAGCATCACTGGGTTAGATTTTCTTTCCTCATTAATTTTTGCTTAGCCATGCTGGTTGCAAATTAAGCCTGGCACATGTGCCTTTTTCACAGTGCAGTGACAGTACTTGTAGTCGAGCTGTCCTACCTTGACCATTAGCTCTTGAATAAAGCATACATTTTTTCTTTATTTCTTTTAATAAATATTTAATTTTCTGAGAAAGCATTCAACATACCATAAACAGGATGGGAGCTGGGGTCATGCATTTCTTGTCTTCAAGGTTGCTGTCTGCCCGAGGCTTGAAAAATTATATTTCAGGGTAAGTATGCACGAATAGGATGTGGCCTGTGAAATGTCACATCACAGTGGTAAACAAAATTGGTGTTTTCCTTAGATGACTATCACTAAGAGCCAAAGGACTTCGTTATAAATTCTTCCTTGGGGTATGTGTGCCTCTCTCTACTCCCTTATTGGGCTTTTACACACATGCAGAGGTGTTCAAGAGCAGCCAGGAGAAAACTCAGTAGTGTGGCAGGGCTTTTTGTGGCACCTAAATGCATGGGGCCACTTGCTGCTCCTGGCAAGGAGACAGCCTTGTGCTGGTTACAGACACTGGAAGTGTCAGGGGATGGGCAAACCCATCCTAGAAACCTTGGCTGTTTGTTTTTGAGGGACACAAGTTTAACAGTCTTCCAGCAGCAGTTTAAGCCTGGGGCCATCTCAGCAGCAAAGCTCTTGTTCACTGCAATAGCAGAGAAGAAGCTGAGGCTTCACAACTCCAGTGAGGGATGTCCATGGAGCTGTGACTGACCCTGTGCCTTCAGAGTCTGCACTGCAGCTGCTCCACAGAGAGCTGTACTGTGAAACACTCTCCAGTGCTGTTTGCTGGGTAAAACCCCATGTCTCCTCAAAGCCCTTGAGCTGTTTAATGATTGAGATTGTCTGTATTGCTGGGAGATGAGTTCCTGCCTTATCCTCCCTTCCAGCCACTTGCTCAGTGCAGAAATGGCCATGTTCACACCTGACATCTTCTGTTACTCCTTTGGGCCCAGAGACAAAGAGGTGTGACTGAATTCAGATCTACCCCACTGATATATCTGATTACCACATGAGAAAGGGGCATGTGGCCTTTGAACTTCCTTGAAGGACCTCCTCTAGTCTCATCCTACTCCTAAAGAGGAAAACCTTGGACATCTTTTGATTATGCTACTGTCTTGTCATGCAGTTTTGTGAACAGGGATATGAGAGGTAGAGATGTCAGGGGACATTAGATTCATGCTCCTTATTCTGAAATGTGTTCCAAAATGGAAAGGTACCAAAATCTCCTTTTATGAGTAATTAATTGCTGGAATTAATGAGTGGAATGAAATCTGAAATAGTAATCTGGAGATTGGAAGCAAATTTCTAGTGTGGGTACAAAAATACCTGCTGTTCTCCCTTTTCACAGACCACATTACTAAATAGCCAGTACAAAAAGACCATCCATATTCTTTCAACACATTTTGTACTACAAACCTCAGTCCCCTCTTTAAATCTTACTAATCAGCTTTTTTCATCTCTTTGCATATGACCTGTTTTAAAGTGCACTACACAAGCAATGCAGTGCTGAAGTTAAACTGAAGACTTGTCCAAAACACAATCACTGGCTGAACATAAATCGTTTTGCAGGGTGATTATTTGGAAAGGATTATATTTGCTTTTCACTGTAGTGATGACACCATGTCAGGAAACTTTATCATATTTTTAAAGTTCATATGAATGGCCTCAATTTGAGAAATGAGAAAATACCACCTCCCCACATACATGGAGTTTGGATGGAGAAGACAAACATGACTGGCATTGCCAAACCAGAATATTACTGTGATTGTGAGGTGGGTTGCTGGGACATGACTTGAGCTTTTAAGTGACTGTGCTACTGCAGTAATCTTCTTGGAGATTTTTGGCTTGTCCTTCAGCTTTGGGCTGACTTCTTGAACAACTTTTCAGAGATTGCTGGAGAGTGGAGAGAAGGGGAAATAAGAAAAGGGGGTGCCTTGTCACTTTGCTTTGGAAAGATGTGCCTGCATGCCAAAAGCTGACAGGGTGGTGTGGGGCAGTGAGAAGCCTGCAGGTGGGGAGGGGAGGTCAGATGGACTGATGGAACAGGGTGGTCTGCTTTAGCCCAGTCTTCTGACCTTCATTCCTGCAGTCATCCACAGCATCTCAGATCTTGCCATAGCTCATTTTGACTAGCAATTCCAAGAGTGCTCACCTTGACCAGAAGAGCAGTGAATAAAATTGAATGAATAAATAAATATATAAATAAAATTCATGAGCTCCTTTAGATCTCTACCCATGAAGAGTGGAGGAAAATATGATTTCATCATTACATTTATACAGACCATCTCAGTTTTCTGTGGTGCTCAGATTCCTGTTTACCTAACTAGTGTTTTTGCAAAAAGTTTCATGCAGTCGCTGTGGGTTTTCTTTCCTCTGCATTGTTGATTTCTTTAAAATTTTATTTTATTTTTAGGTTTTCTTCAGACAGCTGTTATGAGCTTCTTTGATTTTTGCTTTTATGATAACTGCAAGTCACAACAAAGTATCTACCTCTCTTTATCACTTCTGAACACTTCTAAATATAAATTCATAAGTGATCAAAATTCAAGAGGAAAAAACGCCTAATCTTGGTAGGACCTGGTTCATAACTCCTCAGTGCTTTGGGGCTGGCAGGCCTGCAAGTTGGGAAGTGTTTTCAAGTCATTTATACTCCAGCTTTGATTAGAGCTATTAGTTTTGCCAGACAAAAAGAAGATATTTTCCTTCTCTTCCTGTGGGAAGCTTCAGAACAGCATTTAACTGCCAGCTGGTCTTTCATGAGCAGCCTCAGATTTGAAATGTATACATGCTTAACCTCGAGCTCTAAGCCCAGATTGCTGCAAACTTAGCTTCCCACTGGGCTGCCCCCCTTTCTGAGGGCTGAACTGTTGTTCTCTCTTTGTTTGCTTTTGTTGGAAGCTGCTAATGCTCAAGAATTAATGATGGCAGAGGGGGACAAGAACATTACTACCGATTTGTAACACAGCCTGGATAACACAGTTTGGCTGAGCACACTTGTAGGTCCTGGAGACTGGATCATTTTTGAAGGACAAACAGCTCTTCTTATTTTCTTCATCGAGTATTTAAAGATTAATTTCTTTGTGTCTGGGAAGGATTTGCTCTTAAACCTGCTGTTTTCAAACAAGTAGCAAAATGCTAAATCCAGACCTTCATTTCTTGATACCCGTGGTTGACTCTGCTGACTTACTGTTTTTGCACCCAGTTTTTCCTCCACTTCCAAAGCTGTTTAAAGGCCAGCACAGAGACTTCTCTTGCCATAGGTGATCCCTTTTAGATGGAAAGGAGAGATGGAAGTGGTCAGATACCTACAGTTCAGTATTCCCAATGATCTGTGTGAAGCACATAGCATTGCTGTAACACCCCAAGGCTCCAACATCTCAGAGTTTTAATATTGGCAGCAGTGTTGGCACACACCCCTCACCTTGAATCAACACTGAATGAGCCCTGGGGTCACAGATTCTGCACAGCAGCACAGTTTCAGTTTCAACAGCAGTGACATTAATGTTAAATCATAGGTACTGTGCACTGGTTGAGCAATGATTGGTGATCACCTTCCAACCAAACGCAAAGATATCTTGAAGCCAAACTCTAGAAATTTTTGTGAAGAGCTTGACAGAGAATCTTTTTTATTGAATATTTTACTTTCCCCTGTAATAACTCTCTTTGGTCCCATGAGGTAGCCCCTGGATTTTTGATCTGCCAGCTGTATATAGTGGGAAGAGGAGTCCTATTTGCACCAAAGCCTATCACAGATGTTTCTTCCCAGGTGGTAGCCAGACCAGTTGGAGAGCGTGGCTTACTGTGTGCTATAGGCAGAATCTGAATGGCACAAGCAAGAGGCCATTTAAAAATTAGACAATTGTGAAAGCCACTCCAGAGTTTTCCTGTCTTTCTGCAGCTCACTGTGCTTTCCCTTCTGCACCTCATTCACCAGGAGGATGCTGAGGACAAAATGCTGAGGATGATGTATGGCAGAGGAATGGGGGAGCCTGACCCCTCCCTCCACAAAAGCAGCCATACTCCTCCTCTCTGTTGCAGGGGACATTGCCAGACAGGGGGTGACATTTGAGCTGAGCTCACCTCCTTTGTTAGCCAGAAGAGTTGAACCCTTTCCTGGTCTTAAGATCCTGTGCCTTTTTCTTTGTTCTGGCACCTCCTGAAAAACACACCCAGCAAAAAAAAAAGGTAATATTTGCTACCAGTTTAGTCATCAGGCTGGGTCACTAGGGGAGCAGGAGCTAGCAGAGGTCCTGCAGCAGGAGGAATGATGGCTGGGGCTGTCTTGAGCTATTGCATCAGCTCAGCTGTCAAGTTTAACTCCTTCAACCTTGCTAAAGGCAAGGTTTGTAGGCACAAATCTGAGTGAAAATGAGTGGTGTTTACCTGTGCTTTATCAGAAACTTCCCTTACTGTGTATCAGATGAGTTACAGGTGCTTAAAAATGCCCCAGGTAATAACACCTCTATTCACCAGATCAGGTAAACATTCTTCAGTTGAGAAAAAAGTTGGGTTTTTTTGACAGGGTGTCTCTCATTGCCATACCAATGCATATCCTGGTCCAGAGTTTCCTCATTAACTGTTCCAGCAGCTCCTTATTTAGTTCTGCCCCATCTTATTTTTGTGTTTTAAGCACACCTGCACTTATGGCTAGCCCATAAAGCACCAGATTTTCAGGTTAATTGCAGATTTGGACTTGTGTCAACAGATGACATTTTTTGTATATATTGGGCTCAAGTACATGGAGGCCTTCACAGCTGGTCAAGAGTGCACAGCAGTAGTATTTTGTGTTCTGTTGGTAGTGCTGGGAGTGGTTAGAATTAAACACAAGAGGTGGCGAGGTTACAGGCAAAGAAAAGAAACATGGTATGTACCATCAAATATTTCTGAACAGAGAATGTTACTTGAGTCAGAGCTTCAAGGCCATATTCATGTTGTTGGGTGACTCTTGTTCCAGGGAGCTCTGGGCTGTTGGAAGAAAAAGTGCTTTGATTAGGTTGACTCCAACATGATTTATGTTTTTAAAAATAAATAGATTAAAACAAATATCAGGTGCATTAGACAAGATGGAATGTATGTTTTTCTATCCATTGCAATAACTTGTTAGCATGAAGTGTTTTGATGACCTAGACAGGCTAAATACAATTTCATGATGAACCAACAGCCATTAATAGGTTTTTGATTGAGTATATTTTTCACTTGTGGTTTTGCAGTCTCTTTCACAGCACCATTGTTCACATCTTGTCTGTACATTGAGGTTCCCAGCATAGATCAGGGCTCTGTTGTAGCAGGTATCACAAAACCAGGTAAGAATAACCAAGAACTTCAGCCTTGTGTTTCTAGTCTACCTTTTAATGATCCTGACAACCCCAGTTCTGTGGAGTTTTCTGCTCACAGAATCATAGAATGGTTTGGAATGGAAGGGACCTTAAAGATCATCTCATTCCAACCCCCCTGCCAGGGACAATTTTCACCAGACCAGGTTGCTCAAAGCTTCATCCAGCCTGGCCTTCAACACTCCCAGGGATGGGGCAATTCACAGCTTTTCTGGACAGCCTGTGCCTCACCACCCTCCCAATAAAGAATTTCTTCCTGATATCCAAACCTACCCCTTTTCAGCTTAAAGCCATTACCCCTTGTCCTGTCTACAGGTCCCTGTAAAGTCCCTTTCCTGTTCTCTGTAGCCCCCTTTAGGCACTGAAGGTGCTTTAAGGTCTCCCTGGAGCCTTTTCCAGGCTGAGCCACCCCAGCTGTCTCAGCCTGTAATACTGATAGTAGCTGAAATCTTTTGGAAGGGAAGAGGTCTGTTGGAAGGAAACTGATTGACTTCCCTATTTGTTTGGACGGGGTTAAGTGCATGGACCTGTTTCAGTCACACACTTCATGCTTCTTTGTGTCTGTGTTAGACCATCAGGTAGTTCAGTGTGGGTGACTGAGCCGAGGTTACTGCACCATTGCAAACAAATATTTCCAGACTTTCAGAATTAACTAAAAGGGTGCCAACTCTTCAATCCAAAATCCATCAAATCTGTTTAATAAATAAATTTTTAAAAAGGTAGCTAGACAGTACTTTAGTGCAATTTTCACCTTATGTCTTGAATTAAAATATTTGGAGCTGTGGTGTCTGTTCTTAAATCCCTACCCCCACCAGTAATTTTGCTCATATGTTATCCATAAATCTTGTCTGTTTTAAATGTTCCAACTAATAGTTAGGCAAAACATTTAAGCATAATGCTATGATTATCAGAGTCCATTTTTTGGCAGCCTGGGCACTGTTTTTCTTAAATAAGCACTGCAGTTTATCCCGATTAGAGATATGAAGGAATTATTCCTCCTCGGCATTTTTTCTGTTGTTGTTGGGATCTTTTTGTTTGTTTGGTTTCCTAATATGAGGATTTAGGGGTTCTGCATTCGTTTTGCAGGAATATAATGTGTGATTTGGCTGGATCTTTGAAGTGGTAATATTATAAATCTCCCAATCACCATTGCCCAATCTGTTTTAGCATTCATGTGCCTAATTTCTGTTCGTAATCTGATTACTGGCTTGAGCTGCTGGGGCTTGCAGCCT